>NC_136130.1:8375508-8975508 GCF_965212315.1 Lampetra planeri | reverse complement strand
AAGAAACTACCGCCATTCTTGTGTTCTGTCCCAGCATCCTGGGTAAACCTACCAAGCTGATACAGGATTTTAAAATGTAGGAAGTTGTGTGTGGCATTAGAGGTAATCAAGACGTTTTTGGTTTTAGACAATAAAGAACGCTTCTACTGTATGTTTGAATATTCCATCTTGATATAAAAATACATACTGGACCGAAGTGTGCATTATTGTTCAGGCATAACATAATTCAAAATAACAATAACAACAACAATAATGATAATGTAAGAAACGTGAGATTTTGTCCATTCAAATCGGACACGCAATTTGGGTGCCAGGGTGACCCAATGGGAACACTTTGTGCCTTGCAACAAGAAGGACCTGGGTTCGATACGAAACTCGGGTGCCTTTTCTGTCTGGAGTGTGTATATTCTCGCCCTGTTGTGTGTGGGTTTGTTCTAGGTGTTATCCCTTGGCTAAAGCAAAACATACAGTGCAACTGGTATTGGTCGAACATCCCAATGGAATTCCTAAATTTGGGATTGAACAGCAACATCAATGGAATGTTTTGAAATGTATTTGCACATAATGCATGCGGTTCTGCAAACTTAATTTCCGGATGCATACTGAAACATGTGCAGGACGTATAAAATCAACGCTGAACACGGGGAGATACAACTAAAACACATTTTTCAAATCACATGAACAGTAAATGAAAACTATAACTATGGAGAGAGAGAGAGAGAGGTCGGGTTCCTTTGGAGCTTGAGCCTGTGACTTCTCACAGATGGAATCACTCAAGCTGGCAAGGAAAGGGTTTAAAGAAATGCTGATGTGGCTCTGCTGTCTTTTAAATGGAGCTTCCAGCTGCGTATCACCTTCCTGTGTGGCACTATAAAAAGGCAGTAAATCTAATTGCATGAAAACCCCATGGTTTTATTTTCCATTTTAAGTCTAAACTATTTTTATGGCTAAATTTTACCTTCAACATTTCATGCGTCTCGGAATGGGAAAATTGAAAGCCCTCGCGACCGCTTAAAACAGAGTGGGCAGGTGGTGCTGCCCAGAGCCAAAAGGTAGGCCTCTTGTGGGCCCTATCCCCCGCAGCGCTGGTGCAGCAGTGTTTATGGTCTTAGTACTTTACTGACATCTTCTCGCCATCGTGCACATGCAGGTGGAGGGGTAGTGTGGCGGTTAGCGAACTGCACTACGAACCCGGCGACCCGAGTTCGATTCCCGCTCACGGCCAACACCAGTGGGCCTCCCCTAGGTTGACTCGGCCTCTAATGAGTACCTGGTGCGATGTCTATACATCGCTACTGGGGAGACAAAGGCGGCCGGGCGTGGTGTTGGCCACCCACCCCCTCATGTGCCGTGCCGGCCTTCATAGGTGTTCGCTAACAGCACTTGCCCCAATAGTCTGTTAAGACTATAAGGGGGATCTTTGTCTTGTGAGAATACATGGTGCTGTGTGTGTGTGCTGGGAGAGGTGGTGAAGTCGTTAGTCTGCTCTGCGACAAACCGGTCGGCCCGAGTCCAATTCCAGCTCATGACCAATATTGTTAACAGAATATCTGAACCTGTCTTGGGCCTTCCCTAGGTCGACTCGGCCTTAAATGAGTACCAAGTGCAGTGTGTAAACATTGGGCGTGCTATTGACCACCCACCCCCTAGTGTATCGTGCAGGCCTTCATCAGTTAACAGCACTTGCCCCAATATCCTGTAGAGGCTATGTGAGGGATCTTTGTCTTTGTGTGTTCCATTGTTGGTGCAGGGTTATTCTTATGTGGGCATCTCACGTCTATCACCACACTATTATGAACTTGAAAATATATGAGTCTGTGTAGGAGTGGTGGTGCAGTGGTTGGCCCACTGTGTTACAATCCCAACTTACCCAAGTTAGATTCCTCCCACTGCCTCATATCAGTGGTGAGTTTGATCAGAATCAGTCCCGTGCCTCCTCTTGGCCAGTTCACCCTTACAATGAGTAAACTTGTGCATTGTGTCGACATGGACACACCCACCGCCTTCATAGGCGCTGGATAACCGCGCTAACAGCCAATGTGGGCTCTACCGGGGAGACCTTCATCTGTGCGTGTGACCTGGAGAGGCGGCATGAGCAGAAACTCTCCGCACTCGCGCGTTCGCACGACCGTGACCCACGTCGTTGGTTTGGGGGTTGGCGGACATAGAGGAGGCCAGGAGGAGGAACAAAAGCAAACGAGACGAGAGAGAGCGAGGCACGTTCGTAGGTTGACCTTTGTGGGACAACTGTGGGCCTCTTTTAAAAAAAAAAACAGCGTGCGGATTTGGCAACTGAGTGATTCCCCATGCGTGCTCCCACATTCGCTCAGGATCCTTAAGACGGCGGTTATCTCCCTCTCCCCATGCTCGAGCGAGCTGCTGGGACACGGAAAAGCGAGACAGTGTTTCGGGTGCTGTTTTACATGCGCGTGGGGCACGGCGAACGGAGATTGGGTGGCCTGCAGGAGTGAGCAAGGGGTCACCCCCTCCACTGATTGAGCTGTGATCTCTGATTGCTAGCGAGCCTCGCAGCGCATGCATATGCGCTCTTACCTCGTGCGCGGCTCTGTGCGCGCGCTTGCGTGTGCATGCGTCCGCTCTTTGTGCGTGCGTGCGCGCGCGCGCGTGTGCTCCTGTTAAGAAATGCGCTTAGCAGGGGCTCTCCTGATTCCTGTGCTGGTCACGTTTCTTGTTAATTACTGCTGCAGCCGGCAGTGACTCCATCTCCATCATGACCACTTGGAGATGCATCAATAACGTGCTCAATCAAGACAGAGGCACCCCTGACCTGCGGACAGTCGTTGCATTGAACAGTCCATCCCAGAGAAAACCTGAAGGTGCTGATTGAGATCATTAAGGCTAATATAAATCACTACACGCAGAACCAATGTTTTGGTTTATTTAAATGTTAACCTTTCCTATGGGAAGTAATTGCAGGTACTGGATTTTCAGAAAAAAAAAATCTGCATATTTAATGAAATTTAAAGCAATGCAATGTTCTTTCGCTCCAAGATGTGAGCAGCAATTTTTCCGTGTTTAGAAGTTTCACTGATTTTCTATTAACTCGATGGAGATTGCAAAACGCGATTTTTTTTCTTCCATTATGCACTGCTTTTGAAATGAAAGGGATGAAATTTGAGAGGTGTTCTCTTATCTGAAGTGTTGCTTATTAATGTGGAAGAAACATAAATCAATGTGTTTTTAATGAAGAGGTACAGCGAAGTGTGGTTCTTGAAACGACAGAGAAAACCTATTCAAGTTCAACAAAACCAAATTAGACGGGGTCTATTAGAGGCGTCCCACTGACCCCCAGGAGACCGGATAAAAGCCCTCAAATTGGAGAAGCGTTTATGTTTTAACTAATGCTACTATGTGTTGTGAAACTTGTTGCTATTTTTTTGTAAAATGTTATTTCTTGTGTACATGTTTGGCTTCGGACACATTGACCAGCCCAATCTCTTTGTCCGTCTGTTTATTTCTCCGTCCTTGTGTCTGCCTGCCCACCCGCCCGCCTTGTCTGTCTGTCTGTCCGCGTGTGGTGCCCTGGTTTAATCTGAACGCGGCTCAACTATATCGGGGGTGGGGCAGGGCGGTATCACTGCAAGCTTCGTTGAATATTTCCCTCTGGGTTGGTGCAACTAGGCCTGGACAAAGCTCGTTAGTAATGACACTCCGCTTATTATGTCGCGTGCGTGCGCACGGCGCGGCGTCATTAGGCTCCGCGGATCTTTGTTTTTATTGTGAGGCTCCAGTGCAGTCTGTGACGGCAGCGTTGGTTTTCACCGTGGCGTCCGATTTCATTTTGGCCGCGATGTAAGCACACGCTATGCCGCTCTCATTCACGAGGCACCTGTGGGATTGTAAGCATCCGCGCGCAAGCAAACAGGGGTTGTGCTTTTCCAACGAGCGCTCGCAGTGAATAGCTAATTAGGCGAGCTGAGATGTCGGACCCAGCCCCTGCGAGCCCGTGCCTCTGACGGTCGGGGTCACGTGACCCCCCCCCCGTCCCAAAACCGTACACACGCGGTCCATATCTGCAGTGCCGAATCCCCTTTTGAATGCCTTGGGAAAATTAACGCGCGTTCAATGTGGGTTCCAAAACCCCGGTTCTTACTTCCACAATTCTCCTCGTATGTGGAACAATCAACCCGGACGCCACTTTTGTCCGCTCTCTTATGACCCGCGACTCTGAATTGTCCCCAGGGACCTTTCGCATTATTCTCCAAATTGTCCACAAATAATTGAGTCTCACGGCAGCATGATGAATGAGATCAGCAATAGAGAGAATTAAAAAACCAGTCAAGAATCGACGCCTGGGCCAGTGGAGCGATGGGTAGGCAAGTGGGGGAACTGTCCAATTCTGGATGTGTAGATACATCCAAATGGAAAGCGATGCAAAAGCAGCTGCGTTACACAATACGTTTCTTCTTATTCTCCTTCCTCCTCCTCCCTCCTCATTCTTCTTCTAGCGTATAGCATTCGTAAATCGCACGTCCAAGTTTAATTCTGTGAGTCACGTGATGGCAACGGGAGCAGCGTGACTAATGCTGCTCCCGTTGGGGGCGTAGAGATGCAGCGCACCATATGGTCCGATAGTCTGGTACGGGTGGCCGCAGTCGCATTCTGGGTTGTCTTTATTTCTCCAAAATTAATGAAAAAATAAAATAAAAAATCACGACGTTTCGGAGGCAACACAAGTCTCCGTCATCAGGTGGGACCGTCACAGCCGGATTAGCTGCATCAAGTGAGGCAATGATTCAAGATGTAATCCCTTAAAAGCAAGTTGAGGGGGGGGACTTTGCCGAAAAAACCTAAGAATATGATTCCTTGCAGTCACGAAAGCTTCAAATCTAGAATTTCATTATCCACTTGTGGAGAGGAGGTGTGGGTGCAGCGAGACCAGTCCTTTTAAGCGGTTGATGGAGCCATCGCAGTTTCCTTGGCAGATCAAAGCCATTCGGAGCAGTGGCGGGGATCATCGATGAGGCGTTGAAAACACCGCGCAAATATCATCATGATAAATATAAACTGTGCAATTTCCTGTAAAAAAAAGTTGGCTCGTGCCACACCGTTAAGTTAAAGAAACATTAAAACGTAATTAAGGTGATGATTGCACTTTTAAATTGGCCCATAGTTATATACACAAAAAAAACAAATGTCACCACTCCTTCCCGTTACTGCTAATGATACAGTCAAAGTTAAATGAGGCTATATAGGGCTTACCAGAACAATTACTTTGGGTGAGCAAAAACGTACGAGCCGCTTTTATAAATTGGTATACTCCCTTTTAATCCCGTAGCATATGTAATTATAATCAAGAGGACAAATTACGCATTACAGCATTCGGTCCAGGAAACTGTATTATTTCCAACAACGATTGAGACATTTTCTATATACACATTTTAAATAACACATTCATCATACACTCTACCAACAAATTATTGCTATGCAAGTAAGTCACTGCGGTGGAGTGGTGATTTGCACACCGCACCGTTCATCTGACCTCCCAAGTTTGACTCCCGGGCAAAGTCGACGTCATTGGCGTCAATAGAGTGAAACTGAAAGTATGGTCAAATAATCCCCAAGACTGACACAGCTTGAGGATGATTTCATCCAGCAGTGGATTGATATAGGATGGAAAATTATTATTAGTATTGTTATATAAGTAATAGAGTATGGGGCAGATTTACATCTGGATGCAATTCCCGAAACAAATCGTCGTTTCAAGCATCAATTGAGTGAAAATGAACATTGGCCAATGCACGGATCGGGCCTTGTGTGTCCATCCATCGCTCGTTCGCTCCTGCACCAGCCTGGACTTCCGGTGCTGGTCGAGGCGGCCTCACTTTGCGTATCGCGAGGCACACGGGGGTCAATTTAGCCGAGTTGTGGTGAGACGAGGCTGAGCTTGTACCTGATTCTGCCGTGAATGTATTGGGAAAGCGATATAGTGTGTCTGCGAAAGTTGCCAGTGCGATCGTTTTTGTGAGCAATGCCAAAGCAGCATTTTTTTTTTTTACGTGCGCATCTCAATGCCTTTTTCGGGTCTCAGCATTAACCATGCCCACATTCACGAATCTTAAGAAATTGACAGTTGTTTAAAAGTTGCGGTGGCTCTGTATTTTTCTGGCCAAATTTGCAGTATTTGTTGTTTTTATTTAACGGGAAACAAATTTGGTTGGCATGAGATTCCACTAAGTTGTGATTTTATTTTAATTTCCTCCATTATTTACGCATGAATTGGCACCTTAGACGCTTTTTGAAAATAATTTTTATAAAGGTGTCAGAACTTTTGATGAGACTGAAAAACCCATAACAATGTTTGTATTAAAAAGCAACACAGTGGCATCCTTGTGCGTAGTGCAGACGCGAAACTAATTCTACCAGGACGGCCCCAGAGGGCACCTGAACACAGATGTGAAATAATATTCCCAAGGTAATTTTGGAATGGCCATCACAGGGAAAAATAACCCACAGATTTCTGCTGGGAGGGGGAAAAAAACTGGTTTAATGTTCCCATTCAAACATGAACACATTTCCTTTTGAATTTATGCTCAAGATACTTTAGGGTGGATCAGTGGCGCAGGGGTTAGCACACCGCACTGTGAACCCTGCGAGACGTGAGTTTGATTCCGGCGGTGAGTGACATCTGAACTCATTGCTGTCCCTGTTAAATTCACACCGACCATCGTGGCACGGTATGGCCCAGCAACCCCCCTAGCAGTGGATAGACAAGGAGCTGTAAAAAAGAAAAAAGTGTTTTGCTTCTCTCGATTTAAAGCTTTCGTGACTGCAGGGATTCATCTTCTTGGTTCTTTCGGTAAAGTCACGTAGAAGGGAATAAAAAACATAAAAAAATATTTATTATATTATTATTTTATTACGTTATATTTATTTATTATTTTATTATTTTATTATTTCCCTTCTACGTGACTTTACCGAAAGAACCAAGAAGATGTTTTGCTTCTTCCTCAACACTTAGCCTAAGATCCCATTTGAGTTACCATTCACTCCTCGCAGCCTTTCCTTGCAGCGTGATGATTTAGCAAGGGGGTAGTGTTTCACAACCCTCAACCACAATGGTCTCGGATGTTCTTTGAGCCATTGGACCAAATTTGGTTTATCGGTACCTGCCAGGGTGGCTAATGCTACCAATGTGTTTCTGGAGCAATTTTATCTCCGGATCGCAAATATGCACGATAGCAAGTTTGCCATGGTAGCTATTGCAAAAGGTAATTAAAAAGTGTACCGTTCTTCTTGGTTCTTTCGGTAAAGTCACGTAGAATGGAAATAATAAAATAATAAAAATAAAACATAATTAAATAATTCTCACGACGTTTCGGCCACAACGCAAGCAGCCGTCCTCAGGTGAAGAACAGGTCTGTCGATAAGACAGACTCAGACGGCTGCTTGCGTTGTGGCCGAAACGTCGTGAGAATTATTTTATTATGTTTTATTTTTATTATTTTATTATTTCCATTCTACGTGACTTTACCGAAAGAACCAAGAAGATGAATCCCTGCAGTCACGAAAGCTTTAAATCGAAAGTGTACCGTTGTAATGTTTCACTGGAGAGATAGTTTTGGGAATATTTTTTTTTTAAACATTGAAAATGGTCTGCCTCAGCAGCAAACTACGCTTTCCCACCTGATGACGGACGCTTGTGTTGCGCCCGAAACGTCGTGATTTATTTTATATTTTATTTCATACCTACGTGACTTTACCGAAAGAACCAAAGAGTATGCAAACGGTCTATTCACGAAGTTTTCCACTCACGGTGGCAGCATCTAACCACCCCCCAGGTGGTACCGGCCAATCCCCTCGGCGATGATGATTGGGGGCTACCCCAAGTGCCTAGCCTGCTGCTTTCGTTAATGTGGCAGTGGCCGTGGTGCTCGGCGTGCCAACCCAGGGCCCTTCCACCACGCAAAATGCTCCGGAGGTTTCTTCCACAACTCCATTCGCGGCTGCGAGATTGAAGTGAGAATTCCACGTCGGCCAGGTTATTGCGCCCCGGCTTAATTTTTTACTACGACGGCGTTGTTTTCATTAATGAAACGCGTAATTTCAATGGAGGCGCACTTCGATGTGAGATGTTAACAGTACGGTAATAGTGGCTACATCCCTAAGTCCGTATACTCTGTGCGACCGTACAGAACTGACAACGTGTTAATTATTTGATTGATTGGTACATTTATAAATCTGGTAAGTCGTTGAAACCATTTAAAATCGTCAACAGCTTCACTGACGATGATTCGCCATCTAACGTAACATTGTGCCATTGCTTTTGATCGCATAGTTGTGTACAAACCTTACTTTGACGCAAACATGCAAAGCGCCTTTTGATTTCTTCCGAGCACGTATTCGCTATGAACTCTCAAACAGAGCCATTGAGTGGCTTAATCACTCGCATCTACATAAGCCAATCGCTGTTCCCCATCGCTCATACGCATAAAGCAGAACGCTGGAGTGACGAGACGTTGGGTAACACGAAAACATAATAATTTTCATCGATGCTGCGGAAAGGCCGTCTTGTTCGACGGGATGTCTACCGAAAATACTTTTGAAATCGTCGCACGTGGAGAGACAAACACGGACAGGGAGGCGTTTCGTCACCTGTCGAGGGATGTCGGTGAAGATGTATTCCTTCAAGAGTTTCGGTAACCCGTTTCATAGATGTCCTCTTGGATGTCGCTTTCGAGTGAGCTGATGAAACCGGGCTGAGGTTAGTCCTTCTTATCGATGTCCTTAAGTTACCCCTGCACCCCCCCCCTCTCCATTCACATCTTTTCCCTTTTTGTTTATTTGCACCTCTGTTAGGATATATTTCGTAATACTATATCTCGCTCGGCCGTAATGCGGAATATTATTTCCGTTTAATTAAGGAAAAAAAAGGGCGACGTCTTGTCGGTTGTTAAAGCATTTATATTATTCCAGTATTTGAGAGGGAAAAAAAATACCCAATATAATTACAACTGTCTTCATTTAAACTCCATTACAAACGGGCTCAGTCGTTATGTGCAATTAATTTCGATTGATTGATCTCTGGGTGTGCAGATTTGAGTGTTATCCCCTTGTGTTTGTTGGGTTTTCTCCGCGTAATCCGGTTACTTCCCAAGTGAAGCCAAACACCCATTTATGGAATTGTTCAAATAACTCCAGACTCGGTGTAAATAATTGGCACTGGCAACTATTTTTTACATAAATAAACTCTGCGAAGGGAAATACTCAAGCATTTTTATGAGGGTATTTAGCCTACTATTTAGTTTGCTTTTTACAAACTACTCGAGTTAGTAGACGGAATCGTGGCTATATACAAAAACAACTAAGTGTGTAAATTTCGATTTAACGCTTTCGTGACTGCAGGGATTCATCTTCTTGGTTCTTTCGGTAAAGTCACGTAGAATGGAAATAATAAAATAATAAAAATTAAAATAATAAAATAATTCTTACGACGTTTCGGCCACAATGCAAGCAGCCGTCATCAGGTGAAGAACAGGTCTGTCGAGAAGACAGAGTTTGAGTGATCCTAATGGTAACGTTATTGTCATATATCTACAGTAATACCAAGCTTTACATCTCCGCCTTTTAAGTCATTTCGCAAATATGTCGTCACTTTATTATTAATACCACTACCCGATTTGCGTCGCCTCAACCCCACAGCATCGTCCGTCCATTCTCGTTACACGTCACCTCTCACTCAGCCTTCGCCTCGATCACCACCACCACCACCACCACCCACTAACACTACCACTACCACCCACCAATAACTACCCTGTAAGTCCCTTGGATTGACGTCGTTTCGATATTCGTCGACGCACCTTTCAGGAAAGCATCCCTGACGTGAACAAGGGTATTTACTGTATTTATTTTTAGCTGGTAGGGAACTCAAACAGCCCTTGCTTGGCCTTTGAAGCTCTGGAAAAGGTTTTATTTCTTCTTTTCCCAACAGGGAAGAGAGGTGTGGTGCCCAAGTGAGTGTGCGTTGTGTGTTGTGGTTAGCGCTATGACGACCCGAGTTCGATTCTCACGCACGGCCATCACCAGTGACCATTATCTGAACCGGTCATGGGCCTTTCCCTAGGTCGACTCGGCCTCAAATGAGTACCCGATGTGGTGTGTGAACGTCGCCACGAGGGAGACAAAGGTGGCCAGGCGTGGTTGTTGGTTACCCACCCCCTTGGTGTGCCGTTTCGGCCTTCATTGGTGCAACTCGTTAACAGCACTTGCACCAACAGTCTATTCACGCTATACGGGGGGGGGGGGGGGGAGATCTTTGTCTTTGTTTTCCTTGAGCGCGCTGGAGGACATTGCTGTGAGGTTCCTGTGGCTACTGTGCGACCCTTGGTGGGCTTTTGGCGTCCGCATCGTTTTCGCACTTTGCAGATTGACACGACTTCTGGAGAGGCTACGGCTCCCTTCTGGACAGGACTTAACACCCGGCCCTGTGGGTCACAGTGCACAAGGGGCGCAGCTTAAGCAGAGAGTGGCACCTCGTGCTTTTAAATCGCCTCCCCTGATTCCACTACTTCGGAAACCAAATCTGGACCGTGCAAGTCGAGCAAATTATAGACCAGCAATATCTAACCGACCTTTTTCGTCGAAAATGATTGAGCCGTGTGGGCCGCTCAGCAGATCAAAGATATTGTTTAAGGATTTAAGTTGTTGTAGCCATTTCAGTCGGACCTTAGAGTGATGTATAGTACGGTAACAGCCATTTATTAATGATTGACGATTCTGGTGCACTCGCCATCTTAGCACTTCTGGATCTTAGTGCCGCTTTCGATTCTGTCAACAATTTTATTTCGCTAAATCGTCTTGACAATTGTTGAAGTGTCTCGGGCACTGCTCTCTGTTGGCTAATGTCATACTTGTCCAACAGAGATTTGGGCGACCGGAGGGCCTCTGTTGTTCAGCCTGTGTATATGCTGCTACCACTTGGTCAAATGTTTCGTCGTCGTGGCTTGAATTGCCACATTGAAGCTGACGGCTCGCAGATTTATCTAAAGACTATACGACTGATACCACGAAAGCTTTAAATCAAGACTGATACCATACTTTCAGTTTCCGTACTGTGACATTGTATTGCTGAGGATGCACCTAACATTTCTTAAATGAAATTGTGATAAGACAGCGATTATGTTGTTGGGCCCTCCACATCAAGCGCGTAAAATTGGATGGTTCTGGTATGGCAATAGAGGGGATTGTTATTCAGTCTTCCTCTGAGGTCGGAAACGTGGGTGTTATCCTAGACCCCAGTTTGACATTTTGAGGCCCACGTACGTAATATCACCAACATCTCGTGTTTTCATTTACGCAAGATAGCTCGACTAAGACCCAAGCTGTCCCTTCCTGATGCTGATAGGCTGGTGGTGCATGCTTTTATATATATTTTTTTTTATCAAGGTTGGATTACTGTAATTCCTTACTTGCTGGCATTTCTAAAAGTGTTTACATAGATTACAAGTCTCGGGGTTTAACCAGATCAAAATATTCTGACTATATCACTCCGATTCTTTCTTTGCTGCACTGATTCTTCTTCTCGCGTTTAAGGCCTTGAATGGGCTGGCACTTAAATATCTCACCAATCTGCTTAAGTTTTATATTCCACTGTGAAAACATAGTTTTGCTGATTCTGGTCTATTCATTATCCCAAAGACCAGACTTTGTTCTGTAGGAGATGGAGCTTTATGCAGCCGGGCTCCACGATTGTGGATTTCCCTTCCTCGGTCCATTAGGGAATCTGTCTCTGGTTACACTTTTTAAGTCACGAGTTTATTATTAAATGATTATTAAAGTTAAGGTTTCAGCCCACTCAGTGCTCACTCGCACTACTGCTGGCGGAAGGGCCTCCGCTAGCAGGATCTCTAGAGAGCTACCTCGAGTGGGTATTTGGCCTACTCTTCCATGGTGGGGGTGCCTACACTTTACCGCACCACACACGACATGCTGCTCATCTGTCGTGTTACCCATTTCATACACTCGGGTGGACAGAGGCAACGGACTATTTCAGAAACGTCTCCACTGTTTTCCAACTGTCCCACCATCAGGTATATTATAATCTCATTTAATGGGTTTGCCACAGTGGCGAGATGTTAACAGCCTCGCCTGGTCTACAGGAGGTCGTGGGTTCGATCCTGACCCTGACGTCTGCTGCTGTATATTTGGAGTTTGCATGTCTCTCTCACCGTTGTCGAGTGGATTTTTTCCCGGGTACCTCTGGTTGCGTTTCAAATATGCGTTTCAAGTCTTTGGCCACTATACATTTCCACAGGATAAGCCACTTCGTTGAGCTATCGTTTGTGGCCAGGTCGCTTCTGAAAGGGAGCTATAGAGCTCAGTGGGCCTTACCTGGTAAAATAAAATTTGGTTTAACGTCGGTGATCTCCTGTGCGAATTGTTCACAGCCGCCTGGCTGTCTGAGATGTCAACGTTGTGAGGCATTGCGAACGCCGTCGCTCGCTGCTTTTTAGCCGCTCGGAAAGTCAAACGGCTCAGACGAGCTTCGTCCCCGACCTTCCGGCAAAGTCTACAAAAAATAATCATGATGTGATTGGGTTCATGTTTCTTTTTTTACGTATGTGTACGTTTTTTTAAGAGCCCAGATTGTGCAACAATAATAATTCAATTACAATTTTCGTAATTGATCCCGGATGGTTTATTGTTGATTAATCGACGGTATTTTTTTTTCCCGTGTCCATTTACAAAGACTGCCGGTCATGGTTATGCAGCGGCATAGATCGGTAATAGCATTGGTACAGCCACTCTGGCCCAGCAGAGCTGTGTCCTTTGGCTGCATGCAGGTGCACCTTCTCTTTATAGCCGCTGCTGACAGATCATTAATATATATATCAAACCCAGTGGAGGGCCTAAGATGGGTCCCGGTGGCACCAACTGTAAAATGATGAGATATGGAGTCAGCATTTCTGACTCACTACCTGCTACAGTCGGTTAGATAAGCGCGATTCAAGCCGTGTTAATGCATTCATGGACACACAGACCCGGTGCTGACAACCTATCGCAAACGCCACATTATGGCTGACTTGTGTCGGAAAGCCTCTTTTTTTTTAATCCTTTATATTAAGTTCACTTGCTTGCGTGCTTGCTTGCTTGCTTACGACCGTGCAAATCTTTCGGTCGTTTTTTAACACACTTCCCGTGATCCAATCGAGCTGACATTTTGTACACAGACTCGTTGTGCGTGACAATGCATTTTCGTGAAAAATTTTTTCCAAAAATTTACACTGTTTAGGGAATTTTTTAAAATATTTAATTACCAATTGCTTAATGCTGACAGACAATCATCTGACCAATAGGTGGCAGCCATCTCAAGCCAGAGGACGAGAGGACTCTAGCCGCCACGCATATAAAGGATTTAGAGTGAAAAACTTTGTTTTTATGGGTTAATTTTTTAATCCTTTATATTAAGTTCGCTTGCTTGCTTAGGACCGTGCAAATCTTTCGCTCGTTTTTTAACCCACTTTCCGTGATCCAATCGAGCTGACATTTTGCACACAGACTCGTTGTGCGTGACAATGCATTTTCGTGAAAAAATTTTTCCAAAATTTTACACTGTTTAGGGAAAAAAATTAAATATTTAATTACCAATTGTTTAATGCTGCCAGACAATCATCTGACCCATAGGTGGCAGCCATCTCAAGCCAGTGGACGAGAGGACTCTAGCCGCCCCGATGTCACGCATATAAAGGATTTATAGTGAAAAACTTTGTTTTTACGGGTTAATTTTTTCTTTTTTTCCCATTGTTCCAAGAACGCAGCACCAACGAGTTCTTTGGAGCAAAAGGCGCGGGCAGTTTGATCCCGTGAAATCCCGCGAGGGCAAACGCCGGCCAGGAGACGCTTCCTCCCGCAGCCCTGAGCCCACGTGGCTGGCTGTGAGCCGACGGGTCGTGCCTTTTATCAGGCGCCAACCGGTGGCGACAGGGATATGGGGGGGGAGAGGTAAGCGTCTAAGCCCGTTGACGTCACCTGTATACCGCAGCCACGTGAACTTAGTGGCTTGACTCCTGCACCCGTACCATTGGCTGAGGAGAGGCAGACTCGGTCTCTTTTCACCTTCAAACAAATACGTGCAATTTAAAGGCGCAGCCCCGCAAGTGCATGCCGACGCGCCACTGCCGGCGGCAGAGCCTCCGCTAGAGGGCGCTCTGTAGAAGAACCCCCTTCGAGCGGGTACTTTTGGCCTACTCTTCCACGCTGGCCAAACGTCTTGGAAGAGGTGTAGACTCGCCTGCACCCGACCCCGACACACAAGGCTCTGCCGATCGACAAACTGTGGCTTACCCATTAATACGCTTTTGTGTCTCCATAAAGCCCCCAATTACATGTGATTTGATACAATCTTTGGGGGAAAACGGTCAAATGCCCCCTTAATCATCTTCGAGTTTGCGGTGACGCGTGATAAATATTGCGATGGCCATCCAGACCACTTGCGCGGGAACGATGACGAACCACAATGGAAGGCAGCACAATTAAAGCCGCACTGTGTGTGTGCGTTGGCTTTGAGTCGGATTCACCTGACTCGTAGTTTAACTGTCGTACGCTCTTGAGGCCGTTCAGCCGCGTGTTCGCCTGGTGCAGGAATGATGTGTTCTTCGTGCCATCGGCGCCTGTGATTTCGCTTTGATGCATACGGAATACGGCAGGCATCCATTATATAACAGCGGCTGTGTGTGTGTGTGTTTGCGTGTGCGTTGGCTCCTTGCATCACCTCTTTGACAATCTCTGTTTTCATTTGAAAGGGGCCTTGTCTGCATGTGGGTTGAGCGGTGGTGCAGCGGTCGGCGCATTGCGCTCTGAACCCGGCGACCCGTTTTTGATTCCGGGGTCACGTGCCCAAGTGCCAAAAGCACCGGTCCTGGGCCTCCCCTACGTCGACTTTGCCTTACATGAGTACTTGGCATGTTGTGTAAACATTTGCACTGGGGAGACAAAACGACTTGGATGTGCTGCTGACTGAACCACTCTCTCGTGTTTCTCGCAGGCCTTAATAATTGCCCCCCCCTTCCCCCATAGCAGCACTCCCCCTAATAAGTCTATAAGGCTACGTGCGGTGAATCTTTGTCTTTTGTGTGTGTGTGTGTGCCAATGTGTGATATGCCATACGCTGTGATATTAGATATATGATCAAGCTAGTCGAGATTGACGGACTATGTACACACAAATGTGACACGAAAGGTCAACGGAAACCAATTGTGTTGTTGTTGTTGTTGTGAACGACGGTTGTGAAATAACCTCTGGTGGTAGCCCAGATATACCAAACGTGTCTGATCCAACACCTGGCGAGGAGGCGATGACAGGGTGTGATGCTCGGGTTACAAAGCACGTTGCGCCTCTTCAAACAGATTCATAGCGAAGGCATAGTGGCATTTTTATGAGCGAATGTGCAGTAAATAGCAAGGGAGCCGGCAAGTCTCATCAGGATTCCGCAGATGTTGCGTCGCTCCGTGTGCGGGCCGCCCTAGCATGTCCTTGTCTCGCGTTGTTCGCCTTGTTTAATTTATAATGCGTCTCTTTACCATCCTCACCTATGCCGCTGTAGTATGTGCCCCGATGCTTGTGTTCGCCAAGATGCTCTGGGACAATTGCAAAACCAATTGAGGCAACGGCGTGCCCGTCGCAGACGTGTCCTCTCGTCTGAGTTGAAATTGAAATTGTTTTGCCGCGTCTTAAGCGGCAAGTTAAGGAACCGCTTGTCGGGATTCAGAAGAGGTCGTAGGTTCGATCCCGAGCAATTGACGCCTGCTGTATATTTGGAGTTTTGTGTCTTTCTCTCCGTGGTCGTGTGGATTTTTTTCCGGGTCCTACCCATTTTTCACTCCACATTGAGGAACGTGCGTTTGGAGTACAGTATTCGGCAGCTGTAAATGCCCACGTGATAAGCCACGTTGTTGAGCGATAATTTGTGTGGCGACGTCGCTTCAGAAAAACATCTATGGAGCTCATTGGGCCTTACCTGGTAAAAATAGGAAAAAAAAATAGTTTAGTTCAGAAGATATTTTTGAAAAAGGTGTCATACTATTTGGTCATCATTTTCTTTCATCCCACCTACTGTGGGAGGCAAAGTCGTGAGTGGTGGATTGGCTTATTCGCAGGTTCTCAACGCTCTCCGACACACAGCCGTGATTAAGCGGGAGCCTTGCACAGTGAAAATTACGCCGCCCGGCAAGACTGCGCGTCTCCTTCGTCTAAATGCCGTACGAGCCTGTAACCACGGTTTAATTGGATGCTTCACATTGGTGTAAGGGCACGGAGAGGTATGGGGTGAATGCGATGATTGGCACGTGTGAGACTCCAGGGACCCAGAGAAACAATGCAGTCACCTTTCATTAACATTTGCAGTATCGTGATGCTATTGGTCAGACGGTTATTTGAATTGCAAATGCTTTAATCTTGGGACTATGATATTGTGCATTTGTCAATTGTTGCCGTGGGGTGGTGTCATAATAGGTCACCAAAAATATATGGTTGAGACGGTGTTGATTTAAATTTTGCGTAAATGTGTCGACCTAAATTTATAATGCAGTGTTCATGAACATTTTGTTAATAACCGTCTAACCTTGAATACTGCTGAGACGGTCACAATAAGTACATTCTGACTATCGTAGGCTAAAGGAAAAAACGCTGGTAAATTGCTGTACAAAAAGCCCCACTGTTAATCTGAGTGTTACAAAACACTTAATGTAGCTTTACATTACCACTCGTAGCTTTTGCCGCCGTTTAATTTTCACATCTGGCAAAAAAAAAATTGACGTCGGGGCACTTTCAGTTTGTCCTCGCGGGCGGCGGGGGGGGGGGAGTGGTGGAGGGGGCGGAGGCTGGGGTGGTCTGGCCTCATTTATCATGTTATTGTCACATCAGTGAAGTGCGCCTCTGCTCATTTACACGAGGGCCTTGTCGCGATAGAGCCGGCGGGCAGGCCGGCGGGCGGGCGGGCGGGCCACGAGCGATGACACTCCCAAGCAGCGGCACTCTCTGTGCTCCGGCCCGCCGCTCCGCGCAGATGGTGCCGTGGCTCCACGGCGTCCCGACCCGCCGGGTCTCTCGGCCAGTGCCACCGCCGGAGCAGGTGGCTCATTAAGGAGGTGGGCCCAGGTGAGCTCTCTGAAAAGGCGGGTTGCGGCGCGCTTCCCATTTTTTTCTGCCCGCGCGTGCACCATCTCTCTCCCGAAAATCCGGACCGCTTTTTGACTCGCTCGTGGAAGCCGGCCAAACGCAGGGTACTCGTCTGCAGTCAAGGACGTTCTGTCTTAGGTCGGAGTCATGGAGCTTTTCCCACCCCCCCACCCACCCCCCGGGGTATGCTGCGTCCCCGTTGTGTGCCCCAAAAAAGTTTGCCGTGGGTTGTGTAGTGGTCAGCTTGCTCGTGCTCGCATGAGTTGTGTCCGCCGTGTGCTGCGCGCGTACACGTCCATTTGTTCTTGCGGGGCCCTCGTTGACATCCGGCGGGGCAAAGATGGCATAAATGTGGAGGCCAAATAATCTGCTGGCGGAATGGCCTCCTGCTGGGAGGAGCTCCAGGGGACCCCTTTCCAGAGGGCATTTTTGGCCCACTCTCCCACGCTGGCCAGACGTCTTGGGAGAGACGGACGTATACCCGCACTTTATCTCACACAACGTGACCTGCTGATCGATTTAACTGTGGTGTACCCGTTTTTACTGCTGGGTGGAGGGCGAGATGGGGGGGGGGGATTTAACAAATTTTTCCCTTGCTTTAACCACCGCGCTGGTCTACTTTGCATACATCCATATATATTATTTTGGGCTTCTCAAAACGTCTGAACGACCCGGTGGTATTTTCTTCATGACCGAGCCTGATTCTGCTGCTGAGAGCCAGAAAGTGAAAACCGATTCGGAGTTTGCTGCTTAAATAAATGCTGCCAGCTAACGTCGGGTTTCAAGGGGCATCAGATTGTTGGAAACAACATATTTTCAATTCATTGGAGACACGGGCACAAGTTCAATGAATTGTCTTCCGAACTCTAAAACAATACGTATGTGCACGTTCATATTGAAGGAAAGTTTAAATTGCTCGGAGGAACGTTCCCTTTGAAGATAGAGTGATTATTCCCTTGCAAGTGTAGTTTTCGGTGTATTTGAGTGGCAATGTTCTCGTGGGTAATTTTGAAAATGATTCACAAGGCAAATGGAACAAAATTTCCCCCCTCCTTTGAAAAGAGAAACGCTGTGAAATATCTGAAGTAGGAGACACGTATCCTCGTCTGGTACACCTTACTTTATAATGCCCCAGCTGCATGCCATGAACACATGGGGAAAGGAACTCCATGTGATTTCAAACTCCAGAACTCTGGCATGAAACTCAAAGTGCATTCACCACTCCTCCTTGTGTCTTCTTCACCTTCACAGGTGCTCGCTAACAGCACTTGCCCCAAGAGTTTGTTAAGGCTATGGGGGGGGGGGGAGAGGGGGGGGGGCTATGCCTTTGTGAAGCATGGCACGGTGATTTAAATTGAGAAACTTGAACCCAGGGACGCTTGAGTTCAATTCCCAGCGGTAGGTGCCAGCCAGTGGCAAGTGCTATCAGGACTTAGCCTGGGCCTCCCTCTAGATTGACTCATTCTCAAATTGTACGAGTCGACCAATAGGGGGGGGGGGGCGGGAGAAACAAAGGTGGTGATGTGTGGTGCGAGCCAGACTCCCGTCAAGTGCACCGTGCCAGTCTTAATAGGTGCTCGCCAGTAGCACTCAGCTCGCGAATCTTGAATGAACATATGATCGTATTTCCGCGCATGTGTGTGTGTGTACGTGCCATTCCGTGTGTGTGTACGTGCCATTCCGTGTGTGTGTACGTGCCATTCCGTGTGTGTGTGTGTATGTGTACGTGCCATTCCGTGTGTGTGCGCTTGTCGTCCTTGTCTGTGTACTGGGTACGATTCCAGGCTCTATATAATATTAAGTGGCATCTGAACCTGTCCTGGGCCTCATTGATTGGCTCAACCGTAAAATGAGTACCTGGTGCAGTCCATGATTAGTCATCAACAATGGGAGACAAAGGCGACTGGGCGTGGTACTCGTGTGGCATGCCTAACATATCAGGTATCTTCAGAGTCGTTACGGAAATCGGGTGATCATTGTCTTCGCGTGTGCGTCTGGGTGTCTCGGGTATAACTATTGCAATGATTCGAGCAGCGCTCGTCAACGCGTTTGAATTATTCGTGATTGGCAATGTTTGTACCGGCCTAAAAGAATGATTGGAGCAAAGTGTGCATACATTCTCATGGCTTTCCTGCGAAGGCTTTCTCCACGCTGCCTCTTCAACCATTTGACCAATGTTGATGGAAAATTTCTGGGACGGCCCAGGATCACGATACCTCGCGCGATGTCGATTTTCACATCACGGAGGGGGTCACAGGTCAAGGTCAGAATGCTCCCAAAACCTCTCATTCCGATGCATCCCCTCCTCCCGGCACTGTACATCTTAAATCATCTCGACCGATGCGAACCATTTCACAGTGAGATATTACGTAACCTTAATATACACGCGTGATTTAATTAAATAAACATGGGACACCAAAATAAACGTGTTTTTCTTTTTTTATAAATAAGCCGTCTCAAAGCGAATAAATGAAATAACACGTTTGTCGTGCAACATGTGAACAGCAAAGGCACAGGTGTTTAAGATTACCACGCATTGCTATGAATGGCTTATTTTATAGCATTAATAAAGAGTAGTTATTTCCAATTGACATATCGGGAGTAACCACAGGATGTGCTAATGCAATCCGTAAGCAAAGGTAAGAGCAATCATTTAGGAGAACACTTTTCTTGCAAAGGACTTGTGTTTTTTTTCGATTACAGCAGAAGCGTTTGTGAAAGTGCTGTGCGGGGCAGATTCGGTTATCTCTTTTTCAAAGGCGGAGAGATGTGGTCTCGCCAATGGGTTTATGGGACATTACACATCTAAGAGAGATGCATACGTGAGTGTCTTTGTATATGCGTAGGACGTATATTTGTGCAAGCGTATACAAGTATGGGGGATGCTGCCACGGTTGGTATGGTTTCCATACTGGACGTGCAATTGAGAGGAATTCCCCCAGCTTGATCTCCCGGCATGGCAAGCATGAAACAACGTGTACGTTTAGCTCTAAATCCCTCTGACTCTACCCAGGAGCATATGGAAATATGAACACTGCACTCGGTTTGATTCGGCAGCTCGCGTGTGCCGGGGTGATGTATGGGTACTCCAACCGCTTCCAAGACGGTCTGGCCAGCGTGAAAGGAGGTAGGTCAAAGTACCATCGAAATAGAGGGGCTCTCTAGATCTCCTCTGAGTGGAGGTCCTTTTGCCCGCAGTGACGTGGGCAGGCAATCGCAGGGATGCACCTTTACCCGAATCTGTCTGGATACCAGTACAGACAGCACTCGATTCTACAGTTTAGGACACGTGATTATGTATTTTGTATATACAGTGCATTTGTTTGCAATTGCTCTCGGTCATGTGTTCACTTATTTCAGTGCACAGTGCTGCTTTTAATCAAGACTTCTCTGTTGTGGCCGTGGTGTGTTTGCATCTTATTAACGGGGCTTTTACTCTGTTCTCAGCCCTAGGCAATTTCACTGCGTCTTAGCAATCCTAAACACTGCGTGACACGTGCTGCTATGTGTGCCCTTTGTTATTGTATATCTGTTTGTCATTCTGGTTTCTCCAGTATTTAACGGTAAACATTTAAGCTGTAAGTAAAAAGAAAAAGACAACAACTCGTCGTCCTGTATCCCGCTGGAAAAGTGGGACGAGTTTCCTTGATCTTCTTGGTTCTTTCGGTAAAGTCACGTAGAATGGAAATAATAAAATAATAAAAAGAAAACATGATAAATTATTAAAATAAAACATAAAAATGTATTATGTTTTATTTTTATCATTTTATTATTTCCATTCTACGTGACTTTACTGAAAGAACCAAGAAGATGAATCCCTGCAGTCACGAAAGCTTTAAATTGAGAGTTTCCTTGAATTGATTTCTCGCATCTTGCCTGGATCTCTCGCTTCATGCGAAAAATGTACGAGTGACTTCCCCCTCCCTCTTCTTCTCCAGTAATACAAGTTTAAAAGCCTCATCAATTAAAAACACACAATCTAAAGATGCAAGTCATGAGCGTGCAACTCCCTTGATGACCTTAAATTTCCCCCCACTCGGGGGGGGGGAAGGGCTGTCAAAGATGTGACGGTATGATATCAAAGTTCAAGACACGCATTTAGCATTGTTGCTTCAATCCTCTCGACAGAATTCTGGCCTAGCGTTTTAAACTGATTCTTTAAACGTTCGTGTCATTGGGAACTGCGGAACGCCGAGTGTTCCCCGCTATTCCAAGCGCTGCCTCTTGAAGATGCGGTTGCCCAAAGACCAGCTGGGGCGCTCGCAAACCCCACGCTTTGTGGAGGCGAGGGGATGGTGGCTCACACAATTCTGGGAAACTCCCCAAGAACTTCTGCGCTTACGAGGTGGCCAGCAGATGGCAATTCCAGCAAGTGGGTTGAGCCTTCAATGCTATCCCCCTCATGCGTGTAGGTTTTATCCAGGGTACGTATGTTTCCATCTACCATGGCGGAACACTCTCGCTGCGGTGGCTAGGAGATGTTAACTGCCTCGCCCGGTATGCAGGAGATCGTGGGTTCGATCTCGACCCTGACGCCTGCTGTATATTTGGAGTTTGCGTGTTTCTCACCCCGTGGTCATGTGGATTTGTCTCCACATTTAAAAACATGCGTTTAGAGTATTTGGCTGCTATAAACTCCCACAAGGTGATGATAAACCACTTCGTTGAGCTACCATTTGTGGCCAGGTCGCTTATGTTAAAGAGCTATATAGCTCGGCGAGCCTTACCTGGTAAAATAAAATAAAACGTACGAATGCAATTGACCAAACCTTGCGACGCAGGATCATCTGAAAACAAAAAAAGCCCCGGTGAGGTTTGGTGTTTTTTTCTGGACAGAGGATAAAGCTAATTGAAGGGCCCACTTTCGATGGAGCTCTGTAGAGCCACTTTGAGGGTTTTTGGCCTCCTCTCCCACGCTGGCAAGACATCCTGGAAGAGGTAGGAGTACCCGCACACAGTTTGCTTGGTTGAAGAAAAGGTCATTTATATTATTATTATTTACTTGAATGCTGTATAAATCCATATTGCATCATTGTATTGTACCCAGGCATTACTCCTTCAGGAAAGTTGTCGGCATATTCTGATCTAGGGGGGGGGGGTCACTGAAAGTGCACTACATTTCCGTGTCGCTATGGCAACAATGCATTTTTCCCACTAGGGAGCGAGGAGGCTGTGCGTGCACTGATGAAGGTCCGGGTTACCATGTGGACTTGGGAATAACATCTGTGCGAGCACCAGGGGCCCTATTAGTGCACAAAGGGTATGGGGAGATAGGTGGGCATTTGTCCTATTTCTCTGGGTGTGCATACAAAATAAATAAATAAAGTGTTTTCTCCCCCCCCATGTCTGAATAGCTTCTTGTTTTTATTATCACAATCATCATGCTTATCAGCCGTGGTCGATCCGCTGCTAGATGGAGACAACCCACAAGCTGCCACTCTCTCTCTCTCGGGATCCTGTGATGGAATACTTAATATACAAAAAATTGTACGTGATTGCCGTGAGAGTTATTGTGTCATTGTATATTGAGTATTCAGGGGTGGGGGGGGGGGACAGTGGCACAGTGGTTCTCACACAGCACTAACTAACCCGGTCACTGTTAACATCAGTGGCGAGTGATACATTTCTCTTCTTGGTTCTTTCGGTAAAGTCACGTAGAATGGAAATAATAAAATAATAAAAATTAAACATTATAAAATAATTCTCACGACGTTTCGGCCACAACGCAAGCAGCCGTCCTCAGGTGAAGAACAGGTCTGTCAGAAAGACAGCGTCTGAATGAAACACCACCAGGCTTGGCAGCGTATATTTAAGCTGGGTTGGAGGGGGGGAGAGCGCCTTGACAAAGGAATTTGCATATCAAGAGGAATTTATCATATTTATGGGAAATGCAGGTATGTGATTAGTACTACTTATGCCCGTGCATTATGTAGGATTAGCAGCATCAAAGGCAGGGGATATGGGAGTTTTACATTTGTTTGAAATATGTATGTTGAACTGCTTTCGCACCCCATGTAGCCAACCGTGCCAATCGAAGTTGCACTACAGCTAATACCACTTTCATTACAGCAATGACAATAATTAATGTAAAACAGTAATTGCTGCCCGATTGCACATTGATCTCGATGCTATTACTCAAAATACCAATAAGTGCACTGATTGGCCCGAGCAGTCGAGATTGATACACCGCGGTAAGTCAATTGGAGGATCTCTGTTGGTGAGATAAAGTGCAGGTACACTCCCATGCCTTCGAAGAGATGGCCAAACACACGGCTCTGTCTGACTGTGTGTACGAGTGCCTCCATGGAGTGGCACCACCGTTATTTTGTCGGATTTCTGCTCCGGCTGCTGCTTCTGCTGCTCGGGGCGACCTCAGCGTCGGTGAATATGAACCCCCGGCCGAGAGAAGCTAGGGCGACCGCCCTTTTCACAAGGCTTCGCCCCCTGTCGCGTGGAATTCTCAAATAACAAAAAACCTTAAATTCCACAACCACTTTGATAGAGACCTTGAAATTCATTTAATGAACACGGAGTGATGAGACAAACGGCGATGCGTGTCAGAACCGCTATTTGCATGATTTTCTGCATTCCTTAAATGACTGTTTACGCTACGTTACAAAATACCCTAGAGAAGCTCTCCCCGGTAAGAGCCCCTTCCACCAGCAGTGGCATGGACAAGCAGTTCCAGATGCACATCTTTACCGTGGCAGATGTCGTGAATGGCCCCGCAATGTATATGTGCGTGTGCGGTGTGTGTGCACGAAGTTCACCGTGAACCACAGTCGATGAAATTCTTGCGAGCGCGCTGACCACACGCCAGAACGGATTGCAAAGAAGCGCATTTCACTCTGGCTCTGCGCAGTGCTCGTTGCATATCTGCCAGCTTGTGTTCTCACCAAGCCAGATTATTATATTTTTTATTATTCTTTTATCCACGGGAAGAACACACACTGGGGCTTGTGTCTTGCTTGAGGAGGCCTCCCAGGACCAATTTTGGTCCAAAAGACCAACAAAAAAAACCACTCAAAGGGATGTCGTACCGCAGGGTGTTTGGATGCAAAGCGCCGTGGTTAATTTGGATAGCACCTTGTAATTAACGTCATCGCGAGTTAAACCGTACCGCTCTAGCGCGCTTGCCCGTACATGCAGACGTGAAATAGACGCGGTGCAAATAAATATTTAAAAAAACATACACAAAACACACACGCAGTGCAACACGGCAAATGTAACATACTCACAAATAACCAAAACAATGCTCAAATGGCCATTCGGCATCGCACTGTTTTCACATGGCGCTGGGAACCGCCAAATGTGAAAACTAGTGGCATTCAACACTCGCTTTGACGCTCCGAAAGGGCAATTGTGCAGATGGGAGCATTCCAGAGGGGGCCTCTGTGTGTGTGTAAAAAAAAAATCTCCCTCGACTCCGTGCAGTAAGGCGGGTGGGATGGTAACTGGAGCGGAAACTGGGTTTGTGAGCGCACCGGACGATTCCGTGCCATGGTCAGGGATGCAGCTCGATTCGACTACGACGCTCAGGGCGCCAGCTTTCACATCATGACTGGCTCGGTCAGTCTCTGAGAGAGAGAAAGTCAGTCTGCCTGCCTGTCTGCCATAACCTCTCGCACGCAGATTCCCCGTGAAGCATACGCAGACCGTTGGGGCGAGTGCCGTATGTGAGCACCTATCAAGGCCAGCACACAATGCCCAGCGATTTGTTGCCCCCAGTTGTTGAGGTTTTATGGCCCAACGCACCAGGTACACGTTTGAGGCCGAGTTCACCCAGGGGAGGCTCGGCATCAGTTCAAATAATCACCGTGTGAGCTGTGGCCAGGAATTGAACCCGGGTAATCAGGTTTGATCACAGTGCGCTCACCACTACGCTACCGCTCCCCACGCATGTGTGCACACACACTCACACATGGACTAACAACTGCACGCATGCATGCTCAATGGCTCGTGTGCTCGCTTGTGCGATTGTACAAAAACACGCACTTGCACACGCAAGTGCGTGTTTTTATATCCTCGGGCCAAATACATTTCAAGAGCGACATTGCGGGGAGTATGCATGCCTAATCAGATCAAGAGAATCCGTGGTCCAATGAGCAGCAGTGAAATTCTTGAGAAACGTGTTTATGTTCATTATATATAGATATTTTTGGTGATGTTGCTTGTCTGGCCATACCGGTTGAGCTTCAGGCATTGCTGGATATTGCAGCACTGGCACGCAAAGGCAATCCGTATAGCCTTAAACAACTTTGGGGGCAAGTGCTGTTTAGGAGCCCATATGAAGGCCACCTTTGTCTTCCTAGTGACGGTGTTTACAGATCTCGGGGAGGCGCACGATTGGTACAAAAATCTATGTTTTTGTAAAGAGGAATCGCTGATCTTGACTGTGTCAGTACAAATACCAAGAATCCCCGTATTCCCTGGATATTCTGCGGGGCAAGTGTTGTTAATGAACACCTATAAAGGCCGGCACAGTACACGAGGTGGCCGGCACCACGCCCGACCACCTTTGTCTCCCCGGTGGTGATGTTTATACACCGCACCAGATACGGCTGAGTCAAACTAGGGGGGAGGCCCATGACCGGTTCAGATAATCATCACTGGTAGTTGGCCGTGAGCGGGAATCGAACCCGGGTAGCCAGGTTCATAGCGCGGCGCGCTAACCGCTGCACTACCGCTCCCCCCACACACGCAAGCACACACACACGCAAGCACACACACACACGCGTCATTGTTGCGTGGATGCACAAACCAAGCCCCACGTCCCCACACACATGCCCTTTGGCGTCGTGACGCTCACACACGCGAGCTCCAGTTTATGACTGACCCTGAGAGGTCGTGCGTGGAGACGTGAAGGATTATCGGCAGGCTGCTGTGTGCCCCCACTCAAACGCTTGGCTGCGCGCGAACGCACGCGCGCACTCGCCAACGCACTTCGAATATACGACCATAGGCACAACAGAAAAAGACAGAGGCGCCCCCAACATAGACTTCGACTGGGAGAAAGTGCTATGAACGACCTTCTATGAAGGCCGGCACCGCACACGAAGAGTGGGTGGCCAACACCAGGCTCGGCTGCCTTTGTCTCCCCATTGCTGATGTTTACAGATTGCACCAGGAACTTATTTTAAGGCTGCCCCGACAAGGGGCTTTGAGCGGGGATGGAACGCGGGTGAGCCAGCTTTTTCGTACAACGCGCTCCGCCGCTGCACTACAACCTCACACACACGTGCACGCGCGTGCACTCGACATTGAAAACTCATTTTCTTGAGAACTGATTTTTGTGGGCCTTTAGTTTGTTGGCTTTTTCCCCAGCACCTCTGATTGGCACGGTCGGGGCTATGTGCGGTGCGAAAGGAGTTAAACACACACGCGTGCGCACGTGCACGCTTGCGCTGAAGCATCACATTCATGCAGATACCGCCGAGAAAGTCGACGATCCTGTTTTAAATCGCACTTTAAACTGTACGAATCTGCGAGCGAGCGAGCGAGGCAACATACCATGCAAAGCCGGAATTCCTTCTGTGCATGCTCTGCGGTAGGTTTATTATTTATGTGAGCGAGAGCACTGTGCCCGAAACAAAGTGTTGGAGATTGCTTTATTGGAATAAAGGGTGGATGGGTCTGCCATTGAGGTCAGGTGTAATCCTTTTACCGTCGCCTCATTGCATGGTGTCAGTCATTTCCCCCCAAACCTTTTTGTAATCCACTCACCTGCAGAGACAGGTGTAAGTATAATGGAGCCCAGCTGGTGGGATTTAAACAAGAAGAACAACCTATGCATCCTCCTCGAGCTTTTGCGCCCCGACTCTCATCGCAGCTCGGGTTTTTTTTATTTGGGAGTCTGTGCACACACACAAAAAGTGTAAGTCCATGGGGCCAGAGTTGGTACTGCCTATAGTAGCAAAGCTCTAGCCATGTCGATTTTTTTTTACGTGGCAAATAAAGGGGTGAGGGCGGGGGAGGTTATTTAACAACACCACTCATTACAAATGGTCATCACACAATTCACTGTTTGTGGCCACATTAAGCAATTACAACCACTGCAGCGATGACACCTAAGGTGGTACTGGCAATTGCAATATCTGGCCGAGGATCGTGAACTAAATGGGAGAGGGTTTGCTTGCCGTAACAGCAACTAACATGGGGGTAAACGTATCTATTTTAATTGAAGAGTTAATACGAAACGAGTATTCCATGATGCTTCACCAGAGACGAGCCTTTTTCTCTATTGGCGATCATTCGTAAACCTCCCAGAAAGGGTTGACAATTGATCATTCAGGAGATGGCTCTGACTCTTATGGTGCCACCAGTATATTTGTCTTTACAGCTTTTCTACTCAGCCCTGACAGGTATGCATGTACAGGTCGTACGTGTCAAGACTACTGCAAAGTGTATACAGGCAAAACTAATGCTGGGTGTGTGCATGGGGCTAGGGGGTGCGGTTCTGGCCACCCATCCACTCACGTGTTACCGTACCGGCTATCGTCGGATCTGCTCGCAAACAGCGCTCGCTCCAACAGTCGGCGAAGGCTATAAGGTGGGGCTGGGTGTCTTTTAGGGGAAGGTGCTTTTAAATGTTTTTTGGATATGCTTTTGTCGCTTGCTTCGCTGCATTTATTCATTTGCTGCATTTATTCTTGGTGAAGGAATAATTTCCAGAATAATTTCCAGAATGATTGCTTGCCTCTGAGTTTTTTTTTGCTAAACAATAACGAGACACACACAATTGAATTCCTTGGTACATACACGCATAGCCCTTGCCCTTGGTGGAGCATTGCATTGAGAGCAAGAATGAGTGAGGCCTTATCGTTTGATAGGTCCTGAGAAAGCAATAACTTGCCAGCTCTATGTGGCGGAACAATGACGGGGTGATTGACAAGACATTGATGTCTATATTCACATTGTGTTGTACTCCGTTCGCTGAAAGTGGCTGTAGGAAAAATCCCAGACCGACATTACTCGAATCTGTGCAATTTTGCAGAAAGTGCACCAGAATTGGGCTTTTTGTCAAAAAAGCTATTTTATTTCTTTTGCGTCGAGAAATGAAAAAGGCACTGGAAAAATTGGCGAAAATCACTTGGGTTTGGTTTCCGGTGACGTGATGCTTTTACGACTCAATCTTCAAGTTACAAAAACACTCCACCGTGAATATCTTTGGTTTCTACAACCTTGGATTGAAGAATAAAGTAAATCCACCACGTTGAAATTAAACATTTCTCTAAACACAACTGTGGAGTAACGTTTTTGTCGTTGTTGGACTGATGTATATAATTGAAGAGGCTGTCACCGGGGGAATCTTGTGCAAGTGAGATGCTGTAATGTGGTGAAGGTTGCCCTCGTTAATACATTTTGCAAACCAATACACATGAGTGACGGGAAGCTGCCCTGGCCCATAGCACTGAGGCAGACTGGCATTAAGGGACAATGTTTAGGACTTCGATTCAAAGGATCGATAGTTGAATACCAAGTTGAGATTGATCCCCGGATCGAACACGGTACGGTCACACAGATTCCCACAATGTATGGCTGGGATGTCATGATTGGTCGTTTGAAATGAGGGGCACAGAGTATAATTCGTCCCAAGGCGCTACTCTTGAGCGCTAGAAAAGGACAGATAAGATGGACAGAGAGCCAAACTCGTTAAGCTCTCGATACAATATGGATCAACCATATGTTGTCACCCATCACTCATATGGCCCGCAAAACGCAAAGATATAAAAAAAAATCAACGCAAACCACAGTTAATGAAGTCCCCTGTTTCGGGGATTTAAACGGTTAACAGGAAGACAGAAGTGAGGAGAGAACGAGGGATCGGATCAAGCGAAGCCGTAATTGAAAACCAGTTAAATGAGTTCTCTCTTTGCCGGGGGGGCTGAGCGAATGTGGTCTCTGGTTTGATTGTTGAGTTCACGCACACTTTTTCATGCAAACGGTAAGATGTACAAACACATTTTTTCGGGTTGAATTTAGTGGTCACACTTGGGTTTCATAACACTTGCGGCTGAATAATGCTCACGCTTCATGCGTTTATTTAATCAAGAACATGTTTCCTGCCCTAATGATCAGGAAATCAATTTCTGCCACACTCAGCATGAAGACGAGGTGCAATATTTATTGCAAAATTTTTTTACAATCAAAAATTAATATACAGCTTTCAGACGTTTTATTTATTTCCCTTCTCCCTCTCACTCGGCTAATGATACATGATCACAAGTTGCGAAATTCAATACGCTGATTACAGGGTATCGAAAGCAGCCTGTCACTTTGTCTTACTGCCTTCCCACTCTGCCCATTGTGCCTCCTGCACGTCCCATCCTCCCCTGCATCGCTGCCAGGGGGGAGTGCTGGTTACGGTGGATAGCGCAGTGCAATGACACAATTTCCACCTTCGTTGAATTCTAGGCCTTGGCTATAATCAAAGGCAACTGACATCGTAAACCTCTCCTTCGCCAACCCGCACTGACGAGCATGGCGACGTATAGTCAAAACAACCCACGTGACCAACACGTAGGGTTGCCACCTGTCCCGATTGCCACATGATTGACCTGTTTCGGTGGCAGCTGTTTTGAGAAATCTTAAGTCTTTCCAGAACGTTAAACAAACGTCCCGGTTTTTTTCTTCGTCAGTTACATTCAGTTTCCCCTTATTTTTCCCATGAAATGTGCCAATAGTTTTCACCTCCAGAAGTCAGAATCGGAACATTTATTTATGCTGGAGGAATTCGATGAGCTATCAAGCTCTTTTTGACAGATGTCGAGGCGTGTAAGAACGTTGCAATAACACGGAAAAACATGATAGGAGTGCAAAGTACAAGTAAGGTAAACAAATCGCCCAAACACAGAACAATTCAACAGACAATGCCGCTGAGGTATGAGCTTATTTTTCAAAAGCAATCTGGCCACATGGCCACACGCTCGACAAGGTGGCTCAGCATTTAGACATTCATCGCAGCAAAATGATCGAAATTGTGGCAACCCCCTTACCGACACGGGCACGGGAAGGCCTTGGTCCACCAGTGGGATTTGTTACACGGGTTGCCTTCAACACACCGGATCGACACCAGCCGGTCGAACCACGGGGAATATTTTGTTTTACCGCGGGCGCCACGCTGCGAAACGCTCCCGTGTCGTCTCGCAAGGTGGGCTGCTGTTGCCTGGCGCTGGCTATCGCGTGCGGTGGCGACTCTCTTCCAAATCCGGTTTCAAGTGCCACTGTAACCGGGCCTTCGGGGGTCCTTTTTAACATCCTGGCATGCGGCGCGCTGCTTGAGCCTTCCCCGATTGGCACTCAAGCTGCGTTGTGTCTGGTTTTCAAGCGTGCCATTCCTCGGTTCACTCGGTTTCACTTATTATCATCTCCGTTTTTCCCTCTCGCCGTTGAGATTCCATCTCACTCTGCATTATGTGCTCGTTCACCAGTGTAAACACATACAGACGCATCACAAATGTGTTTGGCTTAGAACAAAGCAAACACACCAATGCTGTGTGTTCCATGCCCATTAGAAAGCGGATCGGAGCCGTGGCTCAGGGGCTTTCTCAGTACGGACCAGCACAGCCAGCTTCTTACGCCGATGCTTCACGGCTGTATGTTTCCTGTGGTTTTCTCTGTTTCCCTCTAACCCCTCCGTAACGCAACTGCCCTTCCCTTCTATGGCTGTAGCATAGTGGTCATATATTGTGTGTTTGTTTATATCAAGGTTTAATGTACGCTTGAGTTAGCTTATGCTATCCAAAAAAGTAAAAATAAAAATTTCCACCAAAAAAACATGACCCCAAGGTTGACCTTGGCGAGAAACACTTCTGACCGTGCATCTTTTCCGAGTTGACCTCACGATGTCACACGATTCTTTTCAAAAGTAGCTCTCCTCGACAAAGTGAGCTCTGTAAGCCAAGGTATAAGTTTGGCTGCACAAGCTCACACTTGCCCGGGTCACAAAGCTGGCTGGCCCATTTCTCATTGAATGTGAGAAACGCTGAATTATGCACTAACCGCAAGGGGTCTTAAGCAGTGCTCTGCCAGATGTGTACAGCTTCTTGTTGAAACTTCTAACCACCTTGATTGAAAAACGTTTAATGTTTCAAGTGCCACTTGGTGTGGAATGTATATTACCATTTAAACAAATTGTACTTTATTGTGTCACGGATATTGTTCTATTTACTGTTGTGTGTTTTTTCTCACGAGGTTTTGCGAAAAGCAGCAGCCATGCTAAACCGCCCATGGGCCAAATGGTGAATCGTTTACCTCTTTGATGCAGAATTTCATTTTGTGGTAAATATTTGGCTGGCATCATGCAGTCGGGCCTTCAAGGGCACGCATTCAAGTTGCATCACGTTTGAAAAACAACAAAAAAACATAGCTTTTGTCAGTACTACGGCGTGTTTTTTGTTGTTGAAAGTAGACACTGTGCGCTGTGATTTGTGACTGAATTGCATCGGATCGCAGACACGACGGTGGCCGTCGTTGTTTCCTTGGCTTAGAAAAAAACGAGAGGGAGCCACATCTAAGGATGTTACTCCAGGCCTGTAATGTCGAGCCTCGAGAGTGAACCAATTTCACTGCTTGTGGTGTGGAGCTGTGGTGCAATGGTGGGCACGCCATGCTACGAAACTCAGCCACCCAAGTTCGACTCCCGGCCGTGGCTATCGTCGGTGCCGAGTGATATCTGACACGAGTCTTGAGCGGGGCGGGGGGGGGGCCCTTTTCCACTGATCCACACTGGCCAATGTGAAGTCCCGGTCAAACAACCGCCATGACCGACAGTTTGGGGAAGCTTTCATCAGTCAGTGGTTTGACAGTTTTCTGTGTCGCTTATTTGCTCATGTCGGTGATTAAAGCAAGGTGGAACACAGGCACACTGCTTTACTTGCACCCATGCTGTGCGCGTTACGTAACCTGACACACGGACGCACGGTGCGCAAATTATGATTTTCTTTTCATCACGGTGGTGGCTGGCACCACCACCCTTCCACGCAATCCCATTGTGCTGTGGCGCCCTTGCGGCCTGTCGAGTCACTCGTTATGAATGCCCGGCTCGCAGTGTCACATCGCGATGCCTGTGCACAATTCGTCGTCCAATGCTGCTCGCGAAGTAACGTTTTTTTTATTGGCGACAAAAATCGCTGGCACGCCCGCAGTGGAGCGAGCAAGCGGCATAGGAGGTGGATCACACGTAGCTTTTGTGAAACTCTCAAAACCCACCCCGGGGGGGGGGTGGGGTGGCTGTTTGTGGGACAGGAGATGGAACCGCAGAAAGTTGGTGCGTGATTACTGTCTGCGAGTGTTATCCTCTTATGTGTATATTAAAACATATCTTGATTTTGTAGTTGTTGTAAGAATTACTAATCTCATTTCCGGGCAAGTCCTTAATGTGTGTATTAGAATATAAATAGCAAAATTATGATGATGATGAGATTTTTAGATGTATGGTAATATATTTAGGAGCTAAGTTGCAATGTCGAGGTCTGCTAGCCACGAGAGTGCTTCCGGAGAGAGTTTGCGAAGTTTGCGCTATTTCTCCGTTGAAGGAGTGTAGACTGTAGTGGTTCATAGTTGGGATTGCATGGCCACGATCGCCCAGTTGTGGCCTCTCTTTCATTTTCCATTTGGGAAGGGAATGCTCGCATCGGCCTGTCGATCTGGGAGATGGTAACCTTTTCTCGCAGTGGGATACCCGGTCACGTGTTCATGTCACCTTAACCACAATACCGTCATCTAGGCGAAATGGATGGCCTTAATTTGATTCAGAAAACAACCGCTTAACAATGCATTTGCCCAACACCCAAAATGCAGTACCCTCCTGAAAACAATTCTCGGCTAGGTAAGGATTGTCTTAATAAATGAATGACTTTATTATAAATGACCTCAATAAAAAATGATAAATGCTCAGGCAAACAGTGAGGCAGCTCAACAATATGTCAGCGGTGAAGCTACTTTGGCTCCATGCAAATTCTTGCAATTTGTTTTTCTTTTCCTTCCCTCTTGGTGATTAAGAGATGGGGGGGGGGGGTAATTAACGGGTCATTATCACTTCTGGTGACCCTCTGTCGCCCGCCCGCCCGCCCGTGTCTTGCGGCTTGATGTATTGTTTTAACCCTGAACACCTCTTCCCTTCGTGATGGCGATAGAGCCACGGATCCTTGGTCACAGCGTGCTTTGCTTTAGTGTCCTCATCTCAGCAGTCTGCTCTCCTTACTCTGCAACGGCTTTTAGTTCGGTCCCCGACACTGACGCCTGTATATTTGGAGTTTGCGTGTTCTCCCCGTGGTCGCGTAGATTTTTTTTTTATCCGGGTCATCCTGTTTTCCCCTCCACATTGAGAAACATGCGTTTAGAATATTTCGATGATTTTGCTGCAAAAAATGTCCAAATGATAAGCCACTTTGTTGAGCTACCGTTTGTGGCCAGGTCACTCTTGAACAATACGTTACTACCTCGGTGGGCTTTGTCTGATAGGATGGGGATGGTTTAGTTTCATTTGTATGTGTTTGGGTGAATTATTTACCTTTCTTATACTTTTCACTACTATCATGTTTTTGTATTTTTTGTTGTTGTAACCGCAAAAAATCCTTCGCAATAGTACTCTACCTATGGAATGAAATAGTGGGTCGGTATTTGTTTGTTTTTTTGCGCTGTTCGGGTGCTCTGAGGCTTAGGCATGTCCACGGCATTCTGATAATCCTGCGAGGTTCATTCTTAGCATAGCATGCTCATGAGAAAAAAAAATCCACTCAATAAAATACCGACATCCGATAGATAAAGAGATGGCAGTGGTGGCGCAGTGATCATCACACTGCTGGGAACTCGGTAGCCTGAGTTTGAGTCTCCGCTCTGGCTATCAGTGTTGATGTCCTGCACAAGAGTGGTGGGGGGGGGCAGGGGGTTGGACTGCTCTGGGAGAGATCTAAAAGGACACTTTATGAAGTAGAGTAGATGTGCACAATCGGAAAAAAAATTGGGGGCAATTGAACAGAAAGTCGATTCTTATACTGATGATGTACGTGTCAAATGGCAATGCATCCATGGTGATTTACGGTTGATTCAAATTGTATGTTAATGTTACATTTACAATTGCAGTAATATTCTTGTTGGAAATGGATGAGTATAGCAAACCCATAAATTCACGTCTAGGTCTGATAGCCAAAGCACAGCCTCTTGGGAAGCTGAATGGATGATGTCTTCAATGCCTCCGTTGATTTTAACCGAGGTGCAGAATGCGGTCCACGGGTCTGGTCCAGATTTCTACACCCACACACCGGATCTTCTCATTATTCATTTCATGCTCCTTCATATAGCAACAAGAACATATGAATAATAATGTCAAATACCTTCCCTGGAAAGCCTCACCAAGTTTTAAGAGTCTTTTCCGAAGGGTCCTAAATTGTGATATTTGGCAAATTCCACCACTCGTGAGTGTTTGGCATGTTAGGGAGAAAAATCATATTGCCCAGAGAAAACCCACGCATGCGAGGAGGTAACGCACAACACTGCCATCTCCTGGCCACCTTGACGCGGAAGCACTCCATACTGAAACCGATAGGTCCTGGTGGTCGCCCATTGAAGTGCCTAGCCAGGCCCAAAACGTGCTTAGCTTCCCAAGGGCTGACATAATCGGGGCGCGTTCAGGGCGATGTTTGCTCTGGGAAAGTGGTACAATAAATATTGGGGGAAGGGGGGTGGGTGGAGAAACAAGGACGGAGCAAACAAGCAAGCCATGAACAAAACAAGCTGAATCCAATATTGGCAAATATAATCAAACCACACGGGGTTTTTGAGCAGGGGAGTAAAATATTCTGAGCCGATATTAGAAGTGTGAAGTGGTGGTTTTATTCTCTCCCACTCGCATTGTCACTTTCCACTCTGGCTTTGTGGGCCCGTTACATGCGATGCCATTGTCGTGTATCCCTGGACAATGTTTTATTTTTTTCTCATGGTCTAAAATCTTTTGGCGAAATTGATTATTCGGGCATTCCTTCGTGTTGTTAATGGGTGCGGTGTATCGGTGGCGGGGTTATATTCTTCGAGTTTCGTAGGAATTACGAGCAATGCCCCTCGGGCGGGCTTGGTGTCGGGGAAAAAAAAGACGAGCTTGAGAGAGATAGACGCCAAGACTTTAGAGGAATAGCGCAGGGAGCACAAGAAAGAGGATGATACCCCACAAGCGTAACTTTCCCACGTAATTGATGTATCAAGTTTATTGCCACTAATGAATCGCTTAATGAATGGAATAACAACAAAATTAAATTCTCTGCAGCGATCAAGGAAGATTGCAGTACATTGCTTCGCTTTCTGTAATTAAACGCTCTTGTCTCTGGCTATGTTATTTTCCGGCATCTGCTCGTGACGTTATATTAACGTTTCCCAATCCCACACCACTTCTATTTGCACTTCTGTAATGATGGAGCGTTGCCTTGGGGTATGTGCGCATATGTATATTCATGCTGGGGAGCGGTAGTGTAACGGTTACACTATGAACCCAGCGACCCGCGTCCGATTCCCGCTCATGGCCAACATCCGGTGACAATTTTCTAAGTCTACTCGGCCTCAAATTAGTACTCGGTGCTATGTGTAAACATCGCCACTGGTGAGACAAAGGCGGGCAGGCGTGGTGCTGGCCACCCACCCCCTCGTGTGCCATGCCGACATTAATAGATGCTCGCTAACAGCACTTGCCCCAAGAGTCTGTTAAGGCTACACGGGGGATCTTTGCCTTTTTTGTGTGCACGTGCACGCGTGAGCGCGTGCACTCTGCGCCAATCCCCATCGTTCCTGCCAATAGTCTCCCGACCGATCCCTCATTTGCATTTTTCTGTTTCTTGGGCCTCTTTCAAATGACCCTGATGACCAATCTGATTTGAATGACCCTCCACGGTCCAATCGGATTGTGCGCCCTACGTCGGCTCTGCCTGTGGGTAGCTCCTCACCAATGAGAGTCGAGCGCACGATTTGAACTCGCCAGCCGTGAATATAATATTGCAGTTATTTTTTCTTAATCGGGTTCGCCTCTTGGCCGTCCCTTGCTCCATCTGTATTCAAGGTGACCAGGGAAAAAAAATGGGCTAAGTTGTTTGCCACCCAGGTCTGTGTGTTACTAAAGGGTTTCTCAAAGTCAGTGGGCAAAGAATGATAAAAGTGAAATCCTTCCCACGCCCTGCCACCTCGTCTTGGCAAACCGTCAAAAGACCTCGACGCACGTCAACTTTGTTTGTGAGACGACGGTAAGCCCAGATGTTAAAATTTTAAATTAAGTGGGTTTTAAATATTCATCAGTGTGCATAAAAAATGAAATGCAAATTAGCATTTTCATTACACATCTCAAGAATAGTTAAATATTAATACTTCCAAAATTCAATACGACTCCACATACTCCCCAATTAAAGTATCATTTCCATAAAAGCAATGATTGGAAATGCATGGTGCGATGTATAACCGTTTTTTTTGCTTTGTATACTGAGCTTGCGTGTGTGGATGTACAGTTTGGCGTACCATCATAATATTAAAGTCAAACCACTGCTGGGCGAAGGCTATGTCAGTCATGGGCGTTGTTTAACTATACTTCACCACACCGGTCATCGTGGGTTAGTCACGAGTGTCCAGAACAGGTTCGCAGACCGTTTCAGTTGCCTTTGATGTTAGCCTTGGCCGGGAATGAAACTCACGTGATACAGGTGCATAGTGTGTGGTGCGTTAATCACTGTGCCACCACTACTCCCGCCATCCAACCCCCACCATCTCTCATGATCCTGCGATGGAACAATCCAGCTGGAATCTGCACATGAACTGATCTAATCGCTCCATCTGCTCGGTGGACGTGCTCTCTCAGATGATGCATTTTATTCTTTGACTGCCATTTCAGATTTGTTTTCTACATAAATTATTACCAAAATTATTCACTTGGTTCGGCTTGGATATTGTTCAGATGTGGTTGAAATTTCCCTTCTAATATTTGTGTGTGCTCTTCCAGACAGCCCGAGTGCATTGGCTGTCTGTTCAGTCGGACGACATGCATTCTTATATTAGTAGTCAAATTGAGATTTCTTTCCGTTTGGAACCATTTCTCAAACTGCAGGCTTAATCCAGAACATAAGGGCCCAGGCAGGAAAAAGGGAATGTAAGGAGCAAAAGGAAAAACAAATCTGGTGAATAATTTTTGTTGTTGTTGAAACCAGCGTTAATAACACTGGTCAACACACTTTTTCTGGCATAAGGTATTCCAACGGTTTTAAGGTAATTTTGGGGTGCTGATTCCAAATCTGGCATCAGTTTTTGTCTATCACATCAGGTTTTTGAGATATCAAATATTGCATTTTCAATAAAAACTGCAGAAGAAAAATATTAAATAAATGTGGATATCTACATAAAATGATATTATAAACACACTATCCAAAAATACAGCACCATATTTTAACACTAAAACAGTCACTGACTCGCAACAACTTGCAATCATAAGTGAGTTAATTTCGGGTAAAATCAATGAAAATGGGGTATGCCGATAGCATAAAAATGAGATGTGATAGAGCAAATCTGAGATCAGATTTGGAATCAGCACCCTGAAATTAGTCTAAAACAGCTGCAAAAGTCCAGGCCAGAAAAAAAAATTTGTTGACCAGCGTCAATAATCTGACTTACAGAGCTTCCTGCCCATTCATCCCGCACAGAAGCGTAGGCTTCCCTTGCTTTGCGGGACAGATCTTGGGCCACGTTCAATACAACAGCAGTGCAGTTGTGCAAAGTTCAAAACCATGCCTCGCCACTGCTCATCTCGAGCATCTCTCGGTGCTGCTCAGTCCACTGCAGGAGGGGATAATGTTAGAGTCCAGCCAGCACCGTGGCTAGCTGCTGGGAAACGTAATACGAGACGAACAACACATCTCCTGGACCTTTCAATGCCATCCAAAAGGACATACACACTGTGGAATATTAATGCATGTGTGCGCATAGACCACTGGATGTCCCCGTTGGATTCACCAGGGAAGAAGTGCGTTCATTCAAGAAGTTTTCACGTGCAGCTCCATAACGCACGCTCAGCATAATGGCAACGGTTTGTGATTTCGCTGCTGCTGCTGCTTCTTTCATTGTTGTTGCTAAAGATAAGGATTTGCATTTATTCAGCACTTGAATAACGAACTAACGCCATGTTTATCTCGAGCAGTGGCGGATGTCTAAAATTTCGCGCAGAGTGTGGGATAGCGCGCAACGCATCCAGTCGGTAGAATGAATACGTATCGCATGCACAAAAGGAAACAATGCATTGGACGTGCGGTTTTCAATGGTGGAGGGGAAAGTTTCTGCTGGGCACGGGGAGAGATTTCTGGGAGCACAATGCAAATATTGGCTCGTTCGGAGAAGCCTCGTTGATGCGTCGCCACGTGCGCTTGAACGTGTGTACATTTCTTCGTGTCGGCTGTCTTTGAGCGCCTACGCCGGGATGCATTAGCGGCCCAGGGGTCCATTGGGTGGGCGGGCATCTATCGATGGATACCACAGCGGACCGCTTCCAGCAATGACGTGAATCGTTGGTCGACACAAAAGGAACCCCTTCCAGAATGCACGCACGCATGCAACGCAACATCAGTTTAAACCCACGCGGGGCACGTGACTGCACAAGCGGGCACGTGACTGCACAAGCGGGCACGTGACTGCACAAGCGGGCACGTGACTGCACAAGCGGGCACGTGACTGCACAAGCGGGCACGTGACTGCACAAGCGGGCACGTGACTGCACAAGCGGGCACGTGACTGTACAAGCGGGTACGTGACTGCACAAGCGGGCACGTGACTGCACAAGCACGTGCGCACGCACGAGGGCCGATTCTGGAGAGTCCTGCGTCGTCCTCGCTTTAAATCCCAAGCGTGATTTGCTCTTCCGAGAGTCGCGCTCCCCTCTGGAGAGCACACGCGTTTGTACTTTTTTAAAGGTGAATTTTTTTTATTTTTACGTCCGCATCTTGAGCAATATCCAAGCAGAACCAAAATAATACTCTTGGTAATAATTGATGGAGAAAAATTGTGAAATGGCAGCCAACGTCACTAAACCAGTTCCCGTTCCTCCCTGAAGATTCCTCGTCCTTAAAACCTGAACCATCCTTCCCCTTTCTAACCTCGCCCCGCCCTTTTCCTGTCATCACCCTTCCTTGACACGCCCTCCCCCCCAACACTCCAAAAATCCCATCCCTTTTTAACCATAGATAAGGTAAGATAAGTCAAAGAATGAAATTGCGTCATCCGAGAGCGCTCCCACCAAGGAGATGGAGCGATTGGATCAGCTCTTGTGTGCAGGTGCTAGCCGGGTAGTTGCATCGCAGGTTCATGAGAGAATGGCGGCGGATTGGGGAGGCCTTCATCCAGCAGTGGATTGACCTTGCCTTTACAACGACTATCGTCTTTGGCTTGATGCACACAACGTTCACTTTGCACCGTGCCCAGCTGTCACGGCTCTCCCCCCCACCCCGTTTCCAACGTCTCCGTGCTGCCTCGGTGTGATTGCGTTTTGCTCTTCTCTTTATCTACCCAGAGGGCTGTGCATTGATACTAAGTTGCACATGAGGTGTTTAGTGCTCGAAAAAGAAAAAAATAACATTTATATTTTTACGTCTGAACATTAAATTGGAGGATCGAGGGTCGTGCTTCCTTGGATGGGTAAAAGTAAATGGAAGGCTCATTTGTCCCATTCATGCATTTTAGTACAGAGCAATAGAGCTTTAAAAGTGGAAACATATATACACGTTTAGCCCCTTAATTAAATCCGCTACTGGATGAAGGCCTTCTTCACGAATGTCGGTCATGGGGGTTGTTTGACCATGCTTCACCAGTGTGAGGGGGGTGAAGTGAGGAACCCAGCACCAATTAGGATACCAATTGGCACTTAGTCATGGCCGGGAATCCAACTCAGAGCCACCGCTCCACCCAGTCACGTTGATTTTTAATCACTCATTTCAATTCAACACGGTGATTATTATTCCAGCAAAAAAAAAATAGTTTCCGGCGCAGATTTGTGTGCATATAGTGACTTGGTTTATCTTCACGCGTGACCCTAACTGAGCACTCGATAAATCTGTTTTCATGCAGAAATGGCGGTGAGGAAAAGCAAAAAAAAAATGTAAAGTCATCTTGTCATTATATAAAGCCCTCGTATATCGCTCGTCGCTCCGGCTTGCCAAGATGCCAACGGCATTTTCGCGAACGCCCACGCATCTTGACGCGGCGAACAGCTTCGAGGTTCGCTGAGCGGTGCGCCGCGCATCCACGCGACGCTGATGCTCCGGCACCAAAGTTGGGTGTGTGTGTGTGTGCGCTCTCCGAAGAAAGCGCTCTTCTCGGAGTGACCCGTCACCTGGTGGTTTTCATCGATTCAACGTCAAGATTTCATCATGGTCTATAAAAGCCGTTGATGCCGCCGCCGTCACCACCGCCACCACCACACCTTGCCAATGCTTTCCACTCGCTACCAGATTCCGCTGCTGCTGCACAGCAGACATGCAGCCTCCCAGATCGGCCCAAACAGTAGCCCACCATCTGGTCTTGGGTCTTTCCCTTGGTCGACGAACTTGTGAAGTCCAACACCTTTTTTGGCAACCGGCCCTCTTCCTCCCTGCACACATCCAAGCCAGGGCAATCTTCCCCCCCCCCCCATCTTATCTACAACACTTACCTGCCGTGTTCACTGCCAGACTTCCGTATTACTTAACCTCACTTTCCATAAAATTCACAGCATCGATTGGGCACCAGAAAGGCCACTGAGAAGCCGTGGGAAATTCCTGTTTCTGTGAACCTGCACATAAATTCGCAGCTTAATACCGAATCGCCCAGGAATGTCTGTCCTTAACGCTCGTGACGTCACTCCACATCGACCAGCTCCCTCATTAATATTCATGAGCTGGTGACATCCTCCAAATGGACACTCCCCCACCCCTCATTAATAATCATGAGCGGGTGACGTCACACGACATGGAGTTACTCCCCCCCCCCTCACTAATAATCATGCACAAGTGACGTCACTCCACATCGAACAGCCCCCCTCATTAATAATCATGAGCAGGTGACGTCCTCCAAATGGATACCCCCCCTCATTAATAATAATTAGCTGCTGACGTCACTCCACATGGGGGGGTAGAGGCGCCTCCTCCCCCCTCCTCGGCGTCAACTCACAACCCTCACGACAAAGGCAGAACCCTCACGTCATCACGTGGTCTCCGTAACGTTGTTGAGACATCAAAGTAAAAAGGATGAACAAGGGATTATAACCTTTAAATGAAATAGGTCTGTGTCGCCGCGCCCTTACAAACTGCACACGCATTAACGCAATGAATATCAATTCGCGGTCTGCTTTTCGCTTGCGAGTTTCAGATGTACTGCAATACCACCCGTCCTTGGACGGGCAAAACGGCGAGTTGCAAATAATAACGTCGAAGGCTGGCAGACCATCTTGGGGAACGACTGAGATGCGTTGTTGTTCCTGACCTCGCCACTTAACCCCGTCGATGAAAATTGTCGTGTATCGGCACACAGCCTGTGAGTCTAATCGCACAGATTCCTTTTGTCATGGCAGAAACATATCTCATCTGTGTACGTTTGTACGTTGAACTTCTTTCGCACCGCGCTTGACCAACCGACAGTGCCACGTGTTCTGTCCTCAAGGCTCGGAACGAAACGAGCATTGTTGTTGTTGTAAACCCGATGCCGTGGGGGCCGTCCATAAATGACGTCACGCGATTTTAGACGATTTTTTACCCCCCCCCTCCTTCGTCACACGACGTCACAAAAAGTCAGACCCCCCCCCCCCCTCAAATATGACGTCACAAAGCTCTGCCCCCGCCTCAAAATAAAACACGCTTCAAATCGCTTTAAACTATTGTCATTGTAGTGCGTATTTAATGTGGCGCTGCACTCTGATGTTGTAGGAGAAAACATTAATTAAAAAGTCTATTTAATTAAGTAGAACGTGATGTCTATATTTATTTCAAGTTGCGCATTTTGATGTGACGTCACATTTCTCAACCCCCCCCCCCCCCCTCTCGTCACACATCGTCACAAATGTTTGATCCCCCCCCCCCCCCCACTAGGTGCGTGACGTCACTTATGGACGGTCCCTTGGCAGACGTTACAGGTGTGCAGGTTTTAGGTGCGAACACGTGTGTGTAGGTGTGTGTCTGTCACAGAAATGCTGAGGCGTGCTCAGTGTTATGACTCGTGTGTTTACACATCTGGCATAATACGTTTTTTAAACAGTGGCGGGGGGGGGGGGGTCATTCCACTTCACTCCGTGCCCCCCCCTCTACCTATTCACACATGAATGCACGCATTTATTTTTGCAAGGCCCTATTTATATTCATGGTCCTGTGCATTAAAACAGGTTTAATTAAACAGTCACATTCGGATAACTGTTCATCTCCCTAAATGGATTTTTTTTGTTCACACGGTGAGGAAATGCGTCACACTTGAGAAGGACAAGCCACACACTATAGCCGGCTATTGCATTCAACAAACACGGATGCGAATAACTCATTGCGCTCCAGCGAGACCATTATCTGTGCACACATCACCGGACCCTACCACCAAATGAAGACTGTCACACGCTCTGTCGACCCGGATATATCCTGAAGAAGGCCGTCACAGCCAAAACGTCGATCTTCCTCTCCTCTCGGTGACAATTGGGCATTTTACATTTGTGTTATTCATCGTCATCATCAGCCATGGTCAATCCACGAGCTGATTTCATCACTCCATCTCCTCGGTGGACGTCTTCTCAAACTCCTTGATCGCCGCAATGAATGCTATAGGATCATTTTTATTGTTCCTGAAGCGGTGCTTTCTCTCCCCTCCCCCCCATTTATATAACAGCCTGCTTATTGTGTATTTATAGTTGCTTCGTTGATGCCACGTCATGGCCGATGAGCACGGTTTGCGATGTACGGTGCGAAATACGTTCAAAGTGCATAGATACATTTCCACGTCAAATGGCGAAGCCTAACTAACATCAGTCGGTTTTAGAAGAATCATCCAGGGCTTGCATGTGTTGCCATCGTAATTGTAACAAGAGAAAGGATTTGCGAGGAGGATTGTCAGGAGGGGATGTTTTCACTGGTTTAGTGTGGAAATAATCGCATTGAGAGCAGTTAAAAAGAAGAGATGTGCTGAGGTTATCATTCATTATCGGGCAATTAAGTTGGCAGTCACACCTGCTTGTTTCTTTTCACGCTAACAATTTGCACCTTCGGAAAACCAAACTGCACTCGGCAATGCAGCACACAATCGCACGAGTGGTAAATGCCAAAAGCGTGCGTTCGTATTAATGAGCGGAGCATTCTGCAGGCGTGTTCATCAAGGTGATATCTACGATTAAGGATTCAGAGGAAGACTGGTTCGCAAACAACAGTCATGTCGAGCAAGTTCACTCAAAGATCAAGGGTGTCTCTTGGAGGGACACAACTGGACAGAACACCAGACTGTTGTGTATCCAGGGCACTTGTTGAAGTCAGATTGTGGATCAAGGCAAAGAAAATAAAGTAGCGGATAAGAACACACCAGGGGAAACTTTTGGTAACCTGAAATTAATAATAAATAACAAAACACGAATGTGTATGCAATGGACGGTGTTAAATACTTTATATAATCAGAGTGTATTACTTGATGTGGAATTTGCAACAGAAACTAAGAAAATAAGAATAAGATGAACATGTAATGCCATGTAAATGAGTAATGTAAGAAACTACATTCTTACTAAATTTATTTTTACGTGAAAAGTGCTCAAAGTAGTGTGCAGAGATGAATGGAATTGCACTCAGAGTCCAGAAGAGGAACACAGATTAGAGAACATACACAAGTTAGAAACATTATATTGACTTTTAAGAAACGCATTTGGGATTGGGCAGTATTCACTTCTAGGAGAGATGACGGCCAGGGGACAAGACTCGAGGTGGCGTGGTGGCCAAAGAAGCGAACGTGCCCGAGAAGACATCCATTGTGGAGATGGAGTGACAAAATCAGCTGGTATGCAGGTGGATCGTTAGATGGCAGGACTGTGAGAGATGGTCATGGCTTGGGGCCACTTTCATCCACCAGGTGGAATAATCGTAGCTGCTGTGGATGAATTAGACAATCGTTGCACTGCGCGGTTGAAATGATAGGATATGTATTCCTTTCTGCTTACGTTGAAGTTGTTCACCAAAAAAAGCTTCGGTGATTTTCAACGGCATACAACGTGAACATTCTAGGCAATCGCACCCAAAATATTGGCGGACACCTGGGACCCTTTCCAATCGGCATATGATGATCGTCACCAGCGCCATGGCAGACATGGGGAGATTTAGATGACAGAGACTCGTCCGATAAAATCGTCGTACTACGAAGCATACATGTCTCTGGCTATATCGACCGAGCACACGCCGTTGTCTAATTAAAAGTATTCACTAATGAGTGAATGGTACCTCTGTGAACACCCTGTACGCACGAATTCGCCTTGCGCGATTCCGAGAACGACTCGAATGCAATATAAATGTTTGGCCATTATTATTTCCTAATCCCACCGAGCACAAATTGACACGACAATCCATTCATTACGTATAGTGCATTTCGTGTCGTGATGCTGCACTCGCTCTCCGTGTACAACCAGCGTTGTGGTTATTCAACACATTACTTGATGCTTTACTAAGCTAAAAAGCCTCTCTTATTACTATGCTGAGAAGTACTTTGCCATTTCAGTTGTAATTAACTTAACTTTTTATGACCCTGCATGGCAATACAAACACCCACAGCAGCTTAATCCTGTACTAGTTTGAGAGCTCCCATTGAAGTTGAGAGGGATTTAATATTTACTACAAGAAGGGCCTTGTTACGGGTGCATGGGGTATGACGCAACATCTAATGTCTGTGGGCGGATGGGATTGTGGTTGGCTTGATCTCTCAGCTGTGCTGTGCTTGTCCATCACAAGCCATGGGCCAGGGATTATCTTGTAAAATGGGGCAAAGGTAAAGGTGCAGCCCTGCAAGTGCTCGCCCACCCCACCAATGGTGGCAGGTCCTCGACTAGAGAGAACTTTAGAGAGCCCCACGCTGAGGGTATGTGGCCTGCTCTTCTAGTCATCTCGGAAGAGATGGGAGTACCCACAGCACTTTATCTCGCCACGCACGGCCTGACGATTGACTGTGGTGTTCCAATTTACATTGCTTACAGGGTATAGACGGGGTGGGTGGGGCGGTGCATTTCTTGAACTTTCACCAATGCCGTTCTAGGAGGTCGAACCGGTGACCTCTAGTTTGCGGTACGGTGGCGAGATGTTAACTATCTCGCTTGGTATACAGGCGGTCGTGAGTTCGATCCCGACCCTGACACCTGTATATTTGGAGTTTGCATGTCCTCCCCGTGGTTGCATGCATTTTTCTCCGGGTCCTCCATTGGTTCCCTCCACATTCAGAAACATGCGTTCAGAGTATTTGTCTGCTATACATTTCCACACGACAAGCCACGTCGCTGAGCTATCATACATGGGTCAGGTCTCTACTGAAAAAGTGGCACATAGCTCAGTGGGGCCTTACCTGATTAAAATTAAAAAAAATTCGCTCAATAGTTTTAACACTTTAATAATCATCGCACCACGACAGCATCCCCTGCAATTGTTGGCTCACGCCATCACTGGTAGAAGAGCCTCGACTCTATGATATCCCTACTGGACATCTGTGAAATAGTGCTTCATAGCTCATCGGATTTCTTCAAGTCTAAATAAAGATTCTGACATTCGTGTCAACTACGGGCCCATGTTTGAGCCCAGAAGCATGGAGCCTTGTCTCTGGAGACCTTTGCAAGTTTTGAGGATTTGCGCTTCGAGTAATAGTGTGGCAGCATTGTCTTTTTTATTTGGCTTCTGACAGCTTTTTTTATGCAAAATAAATGTTGACATTGACGTGCGTAGTGCAGAAAGCTGGTAAGACTTTAGCCTCATAATTGGTTTGCTTGAGGACCCTTCTGCCGGAGCTGTTTTTACAGAAAAAAACAGGGTGATAATGGTGTGCAGCCAGACTTCTCACTTCTCAGTGTTGTGAATAGAAATTAATGCGAGGTGAGAAATTGATAATTGTCATGGCATTCATGTTGCGCTTGTACTAATATTTGCAAAGATGCTGACTTTCACTCCACGAAAATAATGCTATTGTCAACGTGTTGTCTTCTCTCCACAAATAAAATAGCACATAAGTGGTTAGTTTCACAAGCAGTGTTTGCTTATAAGGCAAGGGTTTACTTTTACTATAAGCAATCACTGCCAGGTTAAACTCCAACATTTAGAATATAATACAAGTAATGGCTCTTTCCTCTTGTCACTGAGGTCTTCTTTGCACAGGAAATATTGTTTCGCAATGGGTATAATTTTAATAAAGAGATTGTAATGCCTCGAAATAGATTTTACAATTGTAAGGTCCCGGTGCTTAGTAATAGGCACAGAATTTCAAGCAGAGGATTCGTTTACACGTGGTTACGCTGGTGCTCCTTTTAAGTTATTTTTATGCTAAACCAAAAGCTCATCGACAATAGCAGAAGATCCACCGTCACCTTTATCAACCGACGCGTAACCTGCGACTTATTTAGTCCGCATGCTAAAAAAACTCTAGCACAGAATGTGGCTGTTCTGGAAACGGATACAGTGCTGCATTCTAACGATAAAAAAATGAATTTGTGATTAGATGTCAAATCCACTTGCCACATCGAAGACCCAGTGTGGACCTCAGTGCTGGCGTTGGCTCTGGAGATGTCACTAAAGCGTTTAAACCAAATAAATTATATGGTTAGCTGCCACTCATACTAAAATCTATTTGGACAATTCGGCTAAGTTTATTTTTAGCCAACGATGGCAAGATTATTTTCTGGCAGGGGGTGGTCCCAGAGGTGCAGCGTGCCGTGTCATAACTACAGGTTACCGAAGGTCTGCGGCAGAATCAAGAACAAACCCACCTTGGCATTTAATTTAATTTCATTCCCAAATTCCAAGGTTTGCGGGTCACAGGTTAGTGTGCTGTGAGTAATGGAGAGCGAGGTACAGCCACGATCCGTGATTGTCCGTAATAAATAATAACAATGTTAGAATAATGAAAAATACAAAATAGAAGTCAAGGAAAATGAAGTGCGATGAGAAGAAAACCAATTGGTGGGATATACAATTTCTATATTGGTGGAGCCTTTTGAGGGTACGGCTTTTTTTTTGGGTGACATGTTTTGATTGCCTCCTTCCCAGCACAATGCACAGCATTGACCGGGCGTGTTGGGGTGAGATTCCCTCATACGTGCATGTGTCAGTGCGTGCATCAGCAGGAGGGGAGCTGCCGAGTATCTGTTGGCGCGCCGTGCTACGAATCTGGCGACCCGAGTTTGATTCCTGCTCACGGCCAACATCAGCGGCGAATATCTTAACAAGGTTCTAGGTTGACTCGGCCCTACAGTGTGTGAATATCAGTGGCTCTGGTCACACCACAACACCTCCTCCTTCATAGGTGCTCGTTAACAGTACTTATCCCAACAGCCTTACAAACCTTTGCAGAACCTTTGCATAGAAGGAGCCTTTGCCTTTGCAGAACAATCCGATGACACAGATCCAAATGAAGTGTGGGACACGGCCATCACGTGGCACATTAGGCTCGGTAAATGCCAATTCCCACTGAGAGAAGCAGCATCGCTTGGTGTTGGCTTTCCTCGATGATGCCAACTATTCACCTTTAAGGTGATACATCAGAAAGAGTAATTGACTCACCGATAGCGTTTAGCTTTGTTTGCTTGACCCCCAGTTCCATTCTGGATTGACCGTAAATGATCACCCATTATGCATTACAATTGTTCTTTTACTCTGTGGTTCTTTCGGTAAAGTCACGTGGGTAGAAAAATAATAGATCACGACGTTTCGATCGCAACACAAGCAATCGTCATCAGGTGGGACAACCACAGCAAGGACAAACTGCTGCCTAATTCAGCAGTTGTTTCCGAGAAAAAAAAACTGCCGCCTAATTCAGCAGTTTTTTCTGCTACTTGAGCAGTTTTTTCTTGCCGTGGTTGTCCCACCTGATGACGATTGCTTGTGTTGCGATCGAAACGTCGTGATCTATTATTTTTCTACCCACGTGACTTTACCGAAAGAACCAACGAGAATGGATTCCTGAAATCACGAAGGCTTCAAATCAAGATTTAATTGTTCTCTTGATGTCATGTAATGAGATGCCAACACAATCCGTGTGGATAGCTCGCGGTCAGAAGTGCATCATCTGTAATGATGATGGGCAGGCCCAGGTAAAGCTGCTGCCTGGCAGTTGGATCCATATCCTGCTCAACTTGGGGTGCAGCAGGAGTGCTCTCTGGCATCTATACTATTTAACGGAACTTTCGAAAACTTAGTTTGAGAAGCTTTCTGTCGCGGTAGCAGAGAAATGTCCCTCCCTTAGGTACAATGGGAGGCTGATCGAGTGCAGTCAAGGGACATCTATTCACTGGCCAGCTATATTACGTATGCTGATGCCCTGAGTTTAAGGCTCTGCTGCTGAACATAGATCTTGCCGTAAAGAGGTGTAGGGTATTGTCATCAGCCCCAACTATAAAAAAAGTTCCTGCCTGTTTACTTAATTTCATCAAACACTCCATCCAATCAACTCTTTATGAGTAAGATGGTTGTTCTGGGCATGGTGGGATGTGTTTCAATACGTGGGCAGTGTATTTGAGACCAGTTCTGGCTTGCCAATGGAGGTCTCAATCTGAACCAGTCAAGCGGAGTTCTCTTCTCATTGACTACGTAACACTGTGGAAGCTGGCTGGCCTGTCGCTCCACATAAAGCCCCGGGTCTTCTCATCCACAATCATGCCCTTTCTTGTGAGACATGGACCCATTCTGAAATGCCTTCTAAATGCTTGTAGGACATGGACCCATTTATAGAATCACCTGTACAAGCTTTAAACATTCAGGCTGGCCTGCCGACGATTTATCCTGGGTTCACCAGCCTGGATTGTGCGAGTTCTACACATATGTGTGCACACAGACAGAAACAGGCGTACGCACTTTCTCTCTGATTGTCACCTAATTTTTCCCATAACTTTCCTCTTGACCTCTACCCAACGGCACCACTAAAGCCCTGCCCTCCGTGGGAGACAAATAATCCCTCATTCAGCACACTCATCTGCACTCCGCTGGATTGATGATTTACGATTTTATATTTTATTTATTTCATGCAGAAAGAGGAGCTTTGTTTTTTTTTTCTTCCGAAGCTTGCAAAATAACTTACTTCATTCCCAATTACTTCCTGTGTCGGAATATAATTTCTCATTTCAATGCTTGAACAGTTGCGGCGCATTACATTATGGGATCCAGTGCCCCTCTGCCGTTTTATTTTGTATTTTTAATACTTTACACATATGTAGGATGGACAACAGCAGGAACAAAAAAAAAAGATGTGTCGTTGGAGGAAACCGGAAAGAGAGGAAGACCTAGCAGAGATTGTCTTGACGACATACGAGATTGGTGCCAGATAGAGTTGACAATATTGGCACACGACCAAGAGGAAAGTGGGAACAAATGATGAAATGCGCAGTGGACACCTTTGGGGCAATCTGCCCATGGACCGCAATGATGACGATGATGATGATCTGTAATATGCACGTCTGAGGCGAAAGCATTTTGTGCACAGCTTGCACCTAAACTGCCTGCTGCCACTGACGCCTCGCTGCAATGATGCAGTCCTCCAAACAGACAACCCACAACACTCCGCCAACCCGGCTAAGGCGCGTCGACATCGAGACAACGTACTCTTAGTTTTTTCGGTAAAGTCACGTAGGTAAAAAATGAAAAATAAAATAATAAAAATCGCGACGTTTCGGAGGCAACACAAGTCTCCGTCATCAGGTGGGACCGTCACAGCCAGATTTGCTGTATCAAGTGATGATGGAAACTTGTGTTGCCTCCGAAACGTCGCGATTTTGATTATTTATTATTTATTATTTTTATTTTATTTTTATTAATTTTAATTAAATTTTTTACCTACGTGACTTTACCGAAAACAACTAAGAGTATGAATCCTTGCAGTCACGAAAGCTTCAAATCTAGAATCTAGACAACAGCCAGGAATTCCACTTGCAGCCAATTACCATCAGACCACTGAAGCCTAAGGTTCCGTTGTGCAATCAAGGCCCGACGCTGAGTTGCAATCAACTCGGTTCGCTTTCTTCTCGTTTGATGATTCTGCACAAAGGGCTCGCCAAGTTCACGACTGGCGAGCGCCCACTTCGGCGAACTCTTTTTGCTGATGCTGTAATTTCGTGTGGTTTTTTGCATTCATTTTAAGTTAATCTAGGCTGCCTAAAAAAAAGAAAGTATTCTTTCGTAGGTTGTAAGAATTGCGGTATGCCGACAGAACATTTATTCATTGTGGCGTCTTTGACGTTATTATTTATTTTTCACGAATCTGTCAGATGTTGCAAAGACTCCTCTGCTCAATCGGGTCCATTGCACGCTTATGAGGGATGGTCCAATTATTTTAAAAAAGGTATGAAACTGGCAAAAGTCGTACAAAGAACATATTTAATGAACATATGTCTTTTGTTTGCATTATGACTGCAGGTATTGCGGTCTATGCAAACATGACTCCTTGTAAAAAGGTGTCAGTTTTGTTGCCAGATAGAAGGGTAAAGAACCAATTATCATATTTTTTTACTGGCAAATGAGGTTCCCATAGTGTAGATTCTTGCCCCGAGCTCTCATACTCTGATGGTGCATTGTCCTTGAGTTGTGCGCCTTTTGGCGTCATCTGGTCCAACCCATATGAGACTAGGCTCTAAGGAAAGCTGTCTCGGGTGTGGATCAATCAACTTTAAGGACAGTGCACATTATCAGAGTTATGTTCTTTTGTTTGTATTATGACTGCAGGTATTGCGGTCTATGCAAACATGACTCCTTGTAAAAAGGTGTCAGTTTTGTTGCCAGATAGAAGGGTAAAGAACCAATTATCACACTTCAGTACTGTTACGATATCTTGCACCCATTTCCATACTTCACCAACTCACTCTGATATGGACAAATAATTCCTACGACCAGTATTTTTTAAATATGTTTTTAATCAAATAATGGTCACTGAACTATTCGCTCTTTTTCAGAGGCAACCTGGCCACACATGATAGCCCAAGTGGCTGCTTCTATCACATGTGGGAATTTTCACTCGCCAAATAATCTAAATGCGTAAATTTCGATTTAAAGCTTTCGTGACTGCAGGGATTCATCTTCTTGGTTCTTTCGGTAAAGTCACGTAGAAGGGAAATAATAGAATAATAAAAATAAAACATAATAAAATAATTCTCACGACGTTTCGGCCACAACGCAAGCAGCCGTCCTCAGGTGAAGAACAGGTCTGTCGGGAAGACAGCGTCGTGAGAATTATATTATTATGTTTTATTTTTTTTATTTTATTTTATTATTTCCCTTCTACGTGACTTTACCGAAAGAACCAAGAAGACGAATCTAAACGCGTGTTTCTAAACGTGGAGGACAACACCGGGAGGACCCGGAGGAAAAATCCACGCCACCACGGGCATCAGGGCCGGGATCAAACCCAAAACCTCCTGCATACCAGGGGGAGGGAGATAGCGTCTCACCACCACAGGCACAGGGAAGCCTTCATCCAGCAGTGCACTGATGATGGCCTGATGTAATTTTTCGATTTAAAGCTTTCGTGACTGCAGGGATTCATCTTCTTGGTTCTTTCGGTAAAGTCACGTAGAAGGGAAGTAATAAAATAATAAAAACAAAACGTAATAAAATAATATAATTCTCACAAGCAGCCGTCCTCAGGTGACGGCTGCTTGCGTTGTGGCCGAAACGTCGTGAGAATTATATTATTTTATTACGTTTTGTTTTTATTATTTTATTACTTCCCTTCTACGTGACTTTACTGATGTAATTTGTTATTGTTGTAAGAACTGGCGTGCTGACGCAATAACAAATCGGCGTGGTTGTTCGCATGGCAACTTTACTCATCTGCCTGTGTTGGGTGGATGAGGGTGTACGACAAAGATTCGCAGGCGATCTGAATCTGCTGTGCAATTTTGAGGGCGAGAAAGCCAGCTTGCTCACTACAGTTTCCAAATAAGTTTGTCGTCGCGTTTGTGTGCGCGCGTCGTGAGCCCGCACCTGAGAGAACTTCTCGCCACGGAATGTGTTCGCATGATGTGACTCGTGTTTGATTACCCTCGCTGGCCACCGCGTGCAAAGTAATTAAAATTGAATGCCGTTGGAAAAGGTCATAAAAATGCAAATGAGGCTCCGTTAACGGCAGGTTACGGGAGAGTGAAATGCACACTTGGGTTGCAGTAAATGGGAGCACTCAATTTGGTGTCTAGAGCGGCGGGGATTTATTGCATCGAACTGGGGAGTTGTTCTTTCGTAGACTTAACAAGATGTGCCCACATTAACTGTTTTTAGCTGCAACCTCCTTTTACAGAAGAACTCCTCTCATCCGCGATCCTGTCACTCGCGTGGCTCGTATAACCACGGGAGCTGTGGGGTTCTGGAAAGAAAACAAAAACTCCTGTTATACAAACCCCTAATCTTTTCCTATTTTGTACGATTATCTGCGGAGTCTTGACAATCCTGCTTTGTAGAGGGTGGTCTAGATGTCGTGTGACTCCCCCCCCCCCATTTAATGATCTTAAACTATAATGTTTGTATACTAATGGGGGTGTGAAAACGGAAATGAATAAGCAAAGGAGAAAAAATTGGGGTCAATTCGTTGCGGGTCACAAGACATCTGGACCAGAGTGTAGAATAGCCTATTTTAATAATTTTGCCAGAAAGTGAAAGACATTTGCGAATCACATTTCAAATAACGGGATCCGCGATGTTTTTTTTTTGTCCCCCATGTCACCGCGGTGAAGAGGTCTTCGACTGTAGTTGTGATGCTGTGCCTCCACTGTGGTTTGCTTTGTTTAAAATATTTTCTTATCGATTCACACTTTTATTTACAACGTGACAACACATTGAGCCAGTGTAATTTTTGTTAGGGAGACTGGGAATTTGCAGTCCTGACCACGGAAATTGTTTTCACTTTATTGATTACGTTTGTTTGTGAAAAAGAAGAGAAGAAAAGAAATTAAGACTTTATTTGAGTGGATATTTTAATGTTCTTTCAGGGGCGCATTCAATATGCAATGTGCCAGTGATTAAACAAATATGAAGGGCTCAAGCTCAATTATTTAACCAGGTGAGAGAGAACTCGCAGAGACCAAGATTTGGAATTATGTCCTGGAATGGATATTTGTTACCAGACTAGTTTAGCGAGTTTTTTTTCCAGCCCAAGGGAAGCATGCCTTGCCACATGCACCTCGTTCTACGACTTGATCAGTTTTTTTTTACATCAAAAGCATCTAAGCGCAGCAGAGAGTAGTAGTTTGCCATATAAGTAGTGTGACATATATATCGTGTTTTTAGACTAACATACAAAGGTAGGCTGTTATTACATATTCAAAGGATTGTTTCTCAAATTGTCTGCTAGAGTTTTTTTTTACAACATTAAAATGCATGCCATAGCCACAATTCAGCAGAGCATCACTTTGTTTTAATCTGACATTTTCATGAAATCTAGCTTCGGATATACTAAGTGTAATCGATATTTAAACAACATATCTAAGCTGTGCTTTTTGTGGTTTTATTGATTGGCAGATGTGTGCATTTATAACTCGTGCTGTGTCCTCTCGCGTGTGAGCCCGTTCGAGAGGTGATTTTGGCGGAGGTTTGAGATATTTGCGTGGAAGAGAAGCGTGGCTTTCCTGCAGAAAAACGTGCGTACGGTGCCCGCGCGCCTCGGAGCGGCAATTTGAACGAGGGCACCGGAAATGGCACCGCCACTTTGGGTCGTCTACGATACACGCACAAGCACATTCACACGTGCCTAAAAGTTGTAATAACATTGCTCAATTCAAGAAAGGTATCAACTGTGATCTATTACACCCACAATAGTGCTGTTTGTTGCTAGCCGCTTGGCGATTTGGGATTTTTCTGGGATTGTGCTCGGCGTCCGTGATAATAAAAAATAATATAGAGGAAGTGCAACATTTTTGTTCACACAAATCCAGTTTTTTTTTATTTTCAACAAAGGAACGTTAAGTGCTGATTGTGCCGAGGACAGAACCTTCAAATGCACAGCAGCCAACAAATTGTCGGCTCAGCACTGAGTCTGTTAGCCAGTGGTCACGTATATATTTCATGCAACCAGTGAATTAGAAGTCTTCGTCTAGCGCGTAGCAAAATTGCATCGTGAACGATCCTATCTTGTAATCAAACCACTAACCGGACGAGCGAACCTCATCCTTGGACATCCTGCGACCTCCAAAGTGTGGCTACGGGTCCCGCATGGCACGGGGATGACTGCTACGTTCCAGCTTCAGCTCGCAGACGAATGTAAATCTTAATCGCTCCACACACGTATACACACGTATACACACGTATACACACGTATACACACGTATACACACGTATACACACGTATACACACGTATACACACGTATACACACGCGCAGGTGAACGGCATCAATCATTTATCGTACCAATAGCGAGTGACGCCCGTGCCATCACTGGGGCGGGGGGGGGGGCACTTTGTTAAATAATACTTCTCATCTGAGTTGCTCATCTCAGAATAGTTTTCCTTCTGGAAATAAATACTTAAACATGTGAATAAGAGCAAGACCAAACAAGCATTGGAATCCCTAGCCTCCCACCTGCAATTAATAAGTCATGTCTAAGATAACTTTAATTTTGCTTTTTAATGAATACATTCATTGCGCTCTTTCTAATACAATATCGTGTGGCGCTTGCCTACGCAACCTGGCAAGCCTTCCGCGGACGCGCCAGGCGCGAGCAGGTTAACTCGGTGGGATCATTTAAATTGGAGGCAAGGTGCGGCGGGCGTGATGGTGTGTGTGTGTGTGTGCAGGAGTGGGGAGGAAGTGGGGGGCCAGGGTAGTCGGTTGGCGTGATGGGTGTGTGTGTGCAGGAGTGGGGAGGAAGTGGGGGGCCAGGGTAGTCGGTTGGCGTGATGGTGTGTGTGTGTGTGTGCAGGAGTGGGGAGGAAGTGGGGGGCCAGGGTAGTCGGTTGGCGTGATGGGTGTGTGTGTGCAGGAGTGGGGAGGAAGTGGGGGGCCAGGGTAGTCGGTTGGCGTGATGGTGTGTGTGTGTGTGTGTGCAGGAGTGGGGAGGAAGTGGGGGGCCAGGGTAGTCGGTTGGCGTGATGGGTGTGTGTGTGTGCAGGAGTGGGGAGGAAGTGGGGGGCCAGGGTAGTCGGTTGGCGTGATGGGTGTGTGTGTGTGTGCAGGAGTGGGGAGGAAGTGGGGGGCCAGGGTAGTCGGTTGGCGTGATGGGTGTGTGTGTGTGCAGGAGTGGGGAGGAAGTGGGGGGCCAGGGTAGTCGGTTGGCGAGATGGGCTCCCTGGCCCTCCCCCTCGTCCGCCCGCTCGCCAGTCTACTGTCCCGGTGCAGCGCGCGATTGATTTATGTCGTCTGTGTGGCGCTCTGTGCGCATGATGTATAGCGCCGCTTGTGTGTAAAGCATTTCTGTGATTTAGCTTCTTTGTGTGCGGCGCAGCATATTATAAAAAAAACGAGCTGGAAGGTGGAAATAAAAAAACTACCGTGCAAGTCCGCTGTTGGCACGCTCCTAATGCAGAATGCAAACGTGCTGGGCACATTTGCCATTTGGCAGCAGTGAAATATTTGTCATTTTATATGGGACTTCTCTTTGCGCACCGTGAATCCTCTGCAGTATTTATGCTATAAATTTTACGGTATTTTTAATTTATCAGGATACAAATTTACTGGAGTAAGAAAAAAGCCAGAGACTGTGAATATCTTGGTCATTGATGTATCGTCGTTCACTGCCTCTCTGGCCTCTCTGTGCTGGAAAGAAAAGCTGTTGCTTGGAACATCACCCATTTTATGAAATATTTGTTTCTTTTAAGGCAGTAATATTGACAAATGTGTTTTTTGTTGTTGAAATTGTGCACCACTCACAATGCAGTATCACCAAATAATTAGTTTCATTTATATCAAGTGGTGAAATTGCATTTGGTGATTATTCATTATCGTTGCCACCATCCACCGCTTTCCTTGTTACGTGCATTTAGCAAACTCCCGCGGGACCACAGAACGTGTGCAGAGAAGGCTCTTTGGGGGCAGACGTTCACCACTGTCACCTGACTATACCGACTCTCTACCCAGAAGCCCTTGCATTTGTCTCTCCACTGCGTAAGTTATGTGCAGCGTAAAGCAAGTGCCATGGTGGCGATATGTTATCGGAGGCTTGTGTTGCTTCCGAAACGTCGTGATTTTTTATTTTGTTTTATTTTACTTTTATTAATTTAATTGTTTTTACCTACGTGACTTTACCGAAAAAACCTAAGAATATGAATATCCCTCGCCTAGTATACAGGAGTTTCGTGAGTTCACTCCCGACCCTGACTCCTGTATATTTGGAGTTTGAGTGTTCTCTCCCCGTTTGTCTCCCCATTGTCACGTGGTCCTCCGGTTTTTTCCCTCCACATTTAGAATCAACACACGTTTAGAGTATTTGGCTGCTATAAATGTCCACGTGATGGGCCACTACATTGAGCTATCATTTGTGGCCAGGTTGCTTCTGAAAAAGAGCTATACAGCTCAGTGGGACTTATCTGGTCAAGTAAAAATAGTTACATTTAACAAGAAAGTTAAAGTTTGAGGGAGTAGAAGTTTCAGAATTCCTCTTTTCCACTTATATTTATTTAAGCTCCGTATCACAAAATGGCGCCTGAACGTGTCCTCAGATACTGCCTGTGCGGCCTGGAGCTGATATCAGCGACAGGGAGATTCACAGCGAACCCTGTCTCAACAACCTTCATCCAAGAGCCACTTCGGTGACCATGCTTCAAGGGGATGCAGCCAGAGTAATCTCGCTGTTGGAGACACACGGCTGAATCATCAACCATGCAGAGAGGGCTTTCTGTTGCTGACCCCCAGCGGCTGTACAATCTGTGCACCAATATCTGGCTGGTGATGCAGTTTTCCGGATCGGAAAGCGCTCCTAATAACCGGGGCTCGCCTGATCTCTCGCCGCCAAACGTAGCGCCCCAGGCAAGGGAGTGGGAAATCCGCTGGGACATATGGCATCAACCACAGAGGTCGTTCCCTGGGCAAGGTGGCATATGAGACCTATACAATGGACTCTACTATGCTGCTGGGACACATGGCAAGGCAACCTCTGACAGGTGGTGCGGCTGACGCCCCAGGCCATTCAGAACTTGGCCTTTTGGAGCAATCAGCAGAGCCTCCAGTTTGGACAGCCACTGGAAGACGCCCCCCTCTCCCCCCCACCTTCAGACGTTTTCTTAGAGACAGATGCCAGGACTTGGAGCCGGGACGCGCATCTCTAGACGAGACCAGAGCAGGGGAGATGGCCGACCCTTGTTAAGGGCAGCACCAACCTTCTTTAACGGCACACCATCCATCTGTCACCGTGGCAACGTTTTAGGCGGCAGTTGCTTAGCAGGCCGGTCCCAGCCCAATACGAGAACACCACAGCGGTCTTCTTCTACCACAGCAGCGGTGGCAAGCTGGCAAGTTGCCCCCCCCCCCCCACCCAAATTTCATCTTCCTAATGGAAGAGGCTTCAAGCCTGCCGAGTTGGGCAAAGGCCGCGCACTTGGCTCCGACGGTGACCCACCTGGCGAGGGATCGATGTGAGAGTACTCGTTCGGGCGCGTCTGGCTCGATTGGGGAGTGTGGTTGGGCTCCCTCCGGCCCATTCAACGCCGACATCTTCACCTTCGCTGCCAGGTCTTGAGGTTTCTGCGTGCACGTTTGCACCGGGGCGGGGGGAGGTGCTGGCGATGGATGCGTTTACCACGCAGTGGAACCAGCGGCCTCCTCTTTGCTTTTCTCCCTTGGCCCAGGGCCAATGCCAAGATCCGGAGAGACTGAGAGAGGCGGCAGTGCTGCTCATCGCTCTCCGGTGGCTACAGAGGCATCGGTCCTCTGCTGGATCTGCTGACACGGCCAGCATGGAGGTTGCCAATCCGAGTAGACATCCTGTGTGGCGGCAGGGCGCCCTAACTGTGTCCCAGACTTGCAGGCATTTTCAACTGACTGCCTGGTGAGGCTCTCTCGTCTGGGGTCCTCCAATCAAATGCAGGCGTTGCTGTTAAAATCCGGGAGGCCATCCACGGTCAAGGTGAACGGGATTTTGTTAAAATGTATTCAATAATAAACAACCAGTGGATGGCGGGATTGACTGGAAAAAACTAGTTTTCACTGAGTTACAAAACCTAATTTATAGAATGATTAACCATCGTCACTGCTTTTAGCATTATACAAAACCATCATCATCTTATACGCCGGCAACAGTGTGCATGGAAAATGAGAATACGGCTTGCTAACATGTGGATCAGAAATATGGACATTGCCAAATGAAAATAAAACAAAAGCTGAAGAAGTGTGCAAAGAAGCGTAGAAAGACGAGTGCTTGGAGTTACACTGGCAGGCAGAGTGGATCACGCCCATCGGAATAAGTTGGAGATTACATTAAATGTTAAGAATAGTTCTTGGGCTTGGGCAGGACCTATCTCTAGCCGAGACGGGCGGCCAGTGTTTGACACACTAACAACTAGAGTGAATTAGAATGAGAATATTTTTTACTGGAGGAATCTGATGAGCTATAAAGCTCTGTTTCACAGATGTCCAGTCAGGGCGGGTAAGAACGTTACAACAACAAACAATAAAAAAACATGATAGGAGTGCAAAGTACTACAAAGGTAAACAAGTCCCACAAACACATACAAATAAAACGAAACCATCCCCATCCTAACAGGCAAAGCCCACTGAGATACTAACTTATTTTTCAGAAGCGACCTGGCCACAAATGATAGCTCAACAGAGTTGCCCATCATTTGGACATTTATAGCACCAAAATAATCTCAATTATCTCAATGCATGTTTCTAAACGTGGAGGATAAAACCGGAGGACCCGGAGAAAAAAATCCATGCGACCACGGGGAGAGAGACATGCAAACTCCAAATATACAACAGGCGTCGGCATCATGATCGAACCCCCGACCTCCTGCCTATCATGCCTTCATGGCAGCCACAATGAGGGAACACGCCAAGCGAGGACATCCGCTGCAGAAGTGTCGTGGTGAGACCAGCCCTTGTACAGGAGTTGCACGCATTTTGAGACGGTGAGTTTCTGAAAATGGCTTGGAGGGGGAAAGGGGGTCCTTCATCCAGCAGTGTATAGGTTGTGTATTTTAATGACGGTCACTTCCCACTGACCTTAGCCACTGTGGAGGAAGCGAACTTAGGTCGCGGAGTTCATCACACAGTGCACTGACCATCCTACACCACTCCCTCACCATCTGCTGCCATGGCTTCGCGCGAACTGTACGAGGGTTGATCGTAGAGCGGAAGAGAGACACGCTTGTTGGTGCAGTGTGCACGCACCGCTTTTTCTTTAGTGTGTGTGGGTCTCTGCCCTCCCAAGGGACTTGTGTATATCGGAGTGGAGAGGTCCAGCCGAAGGGGGGAAAAAAAGTGCTGCAATTGATGACCTGCCGAGATCACATCCATTATGATGTCGACAGAGCACGCAGGACACACGAGCCAGAGAAGAGGATGCGTGTGTGTGTGTGTGTACCCACGTGTGAGGTCGACTCAGCCTCAAATGAGTATCTGGTGCGGTGTGTAAACATCGCCACTAGGGAGACAAAGGCGGTCGGGCGTGGTGCTGGCCACCCACCCCCTCGTGTGCCGTTCCGGCCTTCATAGGTGCTCACTAACAGCACTTGCCCCTAGAGTCTGTTAAGGCTATACGGGGGATCTTTGTCTTTGTACCCACGTGTGTGTACTTCTGTTATGGGAGCAGTGGCGCATTGATTAGCGCACCGCACTCTGAATCGAGTAACCCGAATTCAATTCTCGCTCATGACCAAAATCGGTGGTGTAAATTTTAACTCATCTTGGGCCTCCCCAAGGTCAACTCAGCCTTAAATTAGTACCTGGTGCATTGTGTAAACATCAGCACTGGGGAGATAAAGGTGGCTGGGTGTGGAGCTGGCCAGTCATCCCCATGTGTGCCATGTTAACCTCCACAGGTGCCTGCGAATTGCACTTGCCCCAATGTTCTCCTTTATATTCGAGATATCTTTGTGTTTTGGAATGGGGAATGGTGGCCCATTGGTTTGTGCACTCTGCCACAAACAGGCGATTTTTGTATACATGCCTGGCCATGCAGAATATCAGGCGATATCAGACCGGTGTTGGAAACGTCAGCACTGGGAAAAGGTGGCTTGGTGTGATATAAGGTCATACCACCGTCTGGACGCTGTGTCTATGTTGTGTGTCTCTCTCTGTGTTGTCTCTCTCTGCTTGTGTGTCTGTCTGTGTGTCTCCGTGTCTGTGTTTTGTCTCTCTCAAATTTAGTTCTACCTGATGACGATTGCTTGTGTTGCAATCGAAACGTTGTATTCTATTATTTAATTTATTTTCATTCTACGTGACTTTACCGAAAGAACCAAAGAGTAATTCCTGCAGTCACGAAAGCTTCAAATCAAGTTGGTGCCAAGCTTTGTAGGTGTTGAATCAAAGCACATTCCCCCAACAGTCTGTAAACGGCTATACGGGAGATCTTTGACTTTTAACAGTGTACAGACAGGAGGAATGAATGACGCACACTGGCTGAAGCCACTAAAGCATGGAAGGGTTAGGGAATTGAGACGGAATACGTACATATCGGGGTCATGGGAAACCGTGTATGGACCAGCCCGCAAGCATTAAAACTGCAGTACGATGCAAATTAAATGCAGCGCTGGCTGTCTATCTGGTCGACTGTATCCGTTTGATTAATGAAGATCTTTAAATAGGATCGCTCATTTGAGCTCGTCCATAAAAGTTTCCGCAATAAATACGCCGACATGCTGACTTGCATATCAAACGCGGAGCCCTCGCGTTTTCGGGATCAATAGCCCTCTGTGGTCGCCCGAGTGCCGCTTTGGCCACAAACTTCAGCTCAAGTGCGGTTTGAACCGCCAGCGACGCACATCGTGGGATGAATGGGCCCGACCGCAGAAGAATCCGGGCCATAAAAATAAAGAGTGCCCACCTGCAACTTGTACTTTGACTCTAAGATCGTGTGGAGGCAAGCTGGGGGGCAGAGTCCTTCACGAACGCTCGCGCACGCGTGCGCGCGTTCTGCACCGACAGTGGGTGCATTGACGTGTGGGAAATGGAGGACGGTGTGGGAGCTGTAAGCTCACGGTGTTGGGTTAGTTGCGCTGGGTTTTGTTGAGTTGTAAAATGAGGAATATTTGCAATGGATGATTTTGGAATGGAAACGGTACTTCGGGTGCCTTCTCGCGTGAAGTCGTTGTCATCATCGGTAACAAGAATTTCTCAGTAAACCATCACTGGGTTTATTTTGAGAAGTGGATCAATAAATTATATAATTCAAATCATATTTGCCTCATTTTTCGATGAGGTCCAGATTTAACATTATCTATCATTTTGTTTTAACAAACAACTGGAATGTAATTACGTTCCAGCTGGAACAGATGCGTTCCAGAAAAGTTATCCGTAAAACGAGATTCCGTACATTGAACGGTATTTTCTCATTTATTTCCATTCTATGATTGGAGATTCTTTCCGATGGAAAATATAACATCGGCTCCAAGATGTAATAAAATCACACTTTAATGCAGCGGACCTTTTTTAAATCACGTATTTAATGGAAAATCGATACTTTTATTATGAAATAAATAATGCTCAAAATAAGTCGCCAAATAAAAAATACTGTTCAGTACTTACCATAAACTCTGGTTATCACCGTGCGGGGTGGTGGTGCAGTGAGGTGTGGTAATTGCGTTATGGTCTCTTTTTGCACTTCTGCTATCGCCTGCCACTTAATGGCCTCAAGACATCTTGACTTATTATTTTACTGAAGTAAGTACCTTGGAAAAATGGTGAAATCACGTGCATAGTATGGCGCCGGGAACGATTAATGCACGATGAACAATGCGAATAACCGAACCGAACCGAAAAATGCCGAGCTTGGTGGGACGGCATAAACAGCATGGGAAACCAGTACAGGCCATCCCTCGATTTACACAGGGGATGCGTTATTTAAACAAAAAATGCGGAAAACAACATTTCGTTAAACTGGAATGGATTTTCCCATCAATTTAATACAACAAAATGTGTATCGGACAACCATTCCAACTCTACGTCGAACCTAAACAATATACACGCCTACATTACTTTTGACAATACAAAAATAAGAATAAAAAAGCATAATTGTAAAAACGATTGCATACTAATAAATTCAAAACAAATTAGCATTTTTTTCATTTTCAAGGAACTCGCCAAAAGATCTGCTGCTGCATGTTGCGGTGAGCGGAGGGGTGATGCGTAGGGAATTACTGGGTGCGCTGCAGGGACACCGTGACGCTGTCGCGGATGGACGACGACGCAGCCTCCCCGTGCGGCTTCTTCGTTTGACGATCGTCACACGGGCGCGTGCCGCGTAGTGGAGTTTCGTAAACGCGGACACTTTGATTCCGTCAATTGTGTTCACGTGAAATGTCGTGCACCGAAGGATCGTATATCGAAGAATACCTGCATTGGTGTTCAATAGAAGATGAGTATTATTATTTTTAATAGGGAGTTACAGGATGAGCTATGTTGGATGGTGCATATACGAACATAAAGAAAACCCACTGGTGAATTAATCCGCAACTAATAATCTCGGCTTTTTAGTTATTCGTGCACAGGCCCAAATGCTGGTCACCGAGAGCCATATTCGCCTGAAATAAAATTACTATGACAGCGATATTACTCATCATCATAATAATAATAAGAGTGCTGTGTCCTGCATGGGCTCTGGTTAGGTCTAAATACAAACTTTGGCGGAAAAGGCGATCTGATAACGATTTTTCCATTCCTTCCTCACGTGGCGAGCGTTATCAGGATACACTGGCGGCACGCGGATGCATTACCCCTGTCTCTATTAGCCTTCCCTGCAAGAACAAGGCTGCAAAAGCCAGTCGCGGATCGTGGCCATATTGAGAGCGGAGTACACATCTGGGATCGGGTCTGCGTCGATAGGGGCAAGCTATTGACAGCTTTGGAAATAGGCTGCTGCTTCTCCTCCTCAAAGCGGCCGATGGCACCCGCCGAAGCCCCAATCTTTGAGAGGGCTTCAGGGGTGCCGCGCCACCGCGCCACCCTGCCCGCTGTGGCGTGAGTCTTTATTCACAGATCGCTTCCCTTAACATCCCTCATTGATTGGGACCAAGCGGCTCTGCTTGCATTGGCTCCTCTGTGTTCCATCCACGCAATTGTCAAGAGTTATAAATCGATAATTCTCGGTGCTTTGACTTATATTAACATCCCCAGATGACAATGGGCCTTCAAAAAAGGCACTTTGCTATGGATCCAGCAGTCGTAAAGCAGCTCGGTAAAATTGAGTGCGTGCGAGGCGAAATCGGCTTGGCACTTGTAGTCCGACTCTCAACCGGCGCGCTGCTTTAATGGCAGCGCTGGCACCAGGCTTAGGACTGCTCGACCACGTGTGTCCATATTCTATGGTACCAAGCTGGGCCGGTAAACAATTCTTGCCCAGTGATACGTGCTCCTGAACGGTTGTTCCGCCTGTGGTGCGTTCAACTCGGCTTTTCTTGGCATAGGGTTGGTCGAGACTGGCTGCTTTTAGCCAGGCAATGAGCGCCAACTTTCGAAAAGAACGTTATAGTCTTCTGTTTGGCAGTGTAGCAGTGGATTGTGGTATCTATCTGTGTGCAGGTTTGAGGGTTATATTCCCTCACGTGCATAGATTTTCTCCAGGAACCCCAGTTTCCTTCTTACATACCAAATCGAATTGGCTAAACATGCCAGAATCCACGAAAAAAATGCATTCATATTTAAAGGCCACGATTATTATTATTACAACCATGTGCATAGCCACGTCTGAAATCCGAAACATCACATTCTGCACGACTCTCTACAGATTAACATGAAGATGAACATTTTTTGAAAGACTGGTTGTTGGTTGAGATGGGTATTGGAGCAGGGTAGAGGAAAGGATCAGGATCGGGGTCCCAGATTGTCATCTGTATTTTAAATATCTTGTGAATGTCTGTACGTGAGTGTATGTATCTGAGTGTACGTATCTACGTGCAGTAGGGTTAGCGCGCTGTGCTATGAACCCAGCGACCCGAGTTTAATTCCCGCTCACGAACAATAACAGTGGCGAATATTCAAACCGGTCTTGGGGCTCCCCTAGGTCGACTCAGCTTCAAATGAGTACCTGGTGCGGTGTGTAAGCATCGCTACTTGGGAGACTAAGGCGGCCGGGCTTGGTGCTGGCCATACAATCCTCGTGTGCCGTGCCGGCCTTCATAGGTGCTTGCTCACAGCGCTTGCCCCAACAGTCTGTTAAGACCTATACGGGGGATCTTTGTCCGTGTCTTTGTAAATGACTCATTCTGCACTGCGTGTTATTGTATCCTGAGGGTGCAACAATTCACCCTCCCACAACACAGCACCACCCCCAACCCAGCGATGAATCGTCACGATTAAGGGTCACGATTTGACTCAAGAATCAATGATTTTGTTCACATTGTGATGAATGTGGCCACTTGTGACGGCACTAGTTGCACAAAACCGTTACATGCAACATATATGTATAGAAAATAATTGATTCTCACATGCCCGATTTGACGTGTGAGTATCATGTGCGTTTTAATCAATTTTAATCACCGAGTCAAAGTATAAATAGAGCCACCCCGACTCTGTGTGTAATAGAAGCAGCGAACTTGACTACGTTTCCTTTGGCAGTCCTCCACGAAAGCTGTTTTTGTTTGTTTTGCAAGACGTGCCACGTTTGCGCGCGAGCAAATTAAGTTTAATTTCCATTGTTTAGCAGACGACAATGTCAGCCGCCGAGCTGGAATGCGGCATCTTAACAAATGTGCATTCACCTGCAGAGCATACTCACATTTTTGCCCTTCATCTGAACTGAATTTTGAGCAGTGTAACCGCCACTGCGGGGAACTACGGACAAGGCCGAGACTGAGCAGAGGAAGGGGGGGCACACACAGCACGGTGTCCTTCAGAAGATAATACGAAAAAAAAACCGCGAGTGTGGATTGGCAGTAGCGTAGCAGCAACGGCAGGAGAGGAGAGTGCGTTTCTGGCGATTATTCACAGGTTTGCAACCGCCCTCTGCTCCATTTGAGAGGTGCGCGTTTTTTTTTCCATCCACAGGGTTGCTATGATACTGTGGGTTATTGGAGGGCTTCGTGAGCACGTGTGCACGTGGCGATGTGGGCCGCATTCAAGACCGATCCATCCGGCAGCACAACAATAAATGATTAATGTGGTTCATCCTTAGCCGTTGTATTTTTCACCGCAACAGGCGTATTAATATTTGGATATCCCGGTTGAATTGTTGCGCGTTCGTTTTGAAGCCGCTCGCTTAATCTTTCTGATTTCCGAAACTAAAGTTGCATTCGGGTACGCGTCTCCACAACAACAACAAAAAAACGACAACAAGAGAGGTGTTGCCCACATGTATTTAATCGGTAGATCGCACCTTCTTTTCTACACTGGCTGGTGGGGGAGTTCGTCACACAACGGCCGATACATTTGGATTGGCCGTCCGATAGAGTTCAGCTTTTTGGTGGCCGTCAAGGAAGCGCATTTATGTTCGGAGGTCAGCGGTGTTTTGTTTTGGCTGTCGTGTCCGAGTCGACGGACACTTGGCCGAGGACTGTAACACCGGGATTGGAGCATCGCATTCCTCACCCGTAACATTTATTTTAAAATAAATGACCTCGAGGACATTTGTAATGGAGCAAAGCATCGGCGTAAAATTTAAATCGAGCACAATTACATTTTCACACTCGGAAGTCGTTTTGTCTCTCCCGCTACGGTTTTATTGATATCTGTAACTTGGATACAAGACCCACACGAAGGGGTTTGTGACCATTCTTGCACATTTTTATGGGTTTTCCTCCATCCCACACTTACCACTGTGGCACCTCCACCCCCCCCCCAACCCCCTCCCTGGACCCCGTTTCCCCAGCCGTATCAAAGCTCATCCACATCATTTATGCGGAGGTGACATTTTTCTTGCTGCCGCCCGCGTCATCCCGCTGGAAGGGCAATCGATGGCGAGCACATTAGTAGTAAATCTGGCGGCACGGCCAGCATGTGTGGGAAGCTGAGTGGAGGCGAGCGAGGGCGGGAAGGAATCGTGCGCGCGTGTGGGGTGGCTGGGTGGTGCGGGGGAGGGAGGGAGTGGTAAGGCATGGGATAGAATGGAAGGAGGAGGAGGAGGCCGATGCTGCCAGAGACGATAGATTCCTCTCGCTTTCACCACAAACCGCCCGGTTTAGTGACTGAGCCCTCGTGATCCCAGAGGTAAACTTAAAGGTAAAGGGGCAGCCTTGCAATTGCTTGCTCACCCCACTGCTAGCCGGAAGGCCTTTCACTGGAGGGAGCTCTTAATATGATATTCCGTCACACGCAGCCTGCTGATCAATTAACTGTGGCGTGTCCCTCTATCCTGCTGGGTGGACGGATGTGGAGGTTGGAGGGGGGTAGATTGAAATAATTTAAATAACACGTGGGCTCTTGCGACCATCATAGAGGTTTTTGGATTATATCGCGTAATGATACATGTGTCGGGTTTACGCTCCAACACACCGGTGTGCTGTACTAGTAAAGAATTGGCACGTTTTGTTTGCGTAACAAATCTTTCTAATTGGCTGTGTTGGGTGGTGGCGGGTTTAACGACACAACATTTATATTTACGCGATCTAACCCCAAAAAAAACCTATTATGGATTTAAATAACTTGACCCATCGTGTGACTCATCGTGTGAATAATCGTGTGAATCATTGTGCGAATGATCATCTCAATCGTCGTGTGAATCGTCGCGTGAATCATCGTGTGAATCATTGCACCGCGGCGGCATTTCCTGCAACCCACGAACGTGACGCAAAATAATAATTCTGTAATCGTGAGATTTGCTCGACAAGGGCCGTAAGAGGAGATTGGTGCCAGAAAGATTCGGGTACCGCCTGAGCATTTCGTTTGTGGCCAGGTCGCTTTTGATAAAAGGACCTCGGTGTGCTTTGTCTGGTCGGATGGGGATGGTTTTTTGTGTTGTGTTTGTTTGCGTTTTGGTTGATTTGTCTACCTTCCATGTACTTTTCACTCCTCTCGTGTTGTTGTCCTGTTTGTTGTTGCAACGTTCTTAACCGCCCCGACTGGACATCTGTGAAAAATACTAATTATAATGCAATTTATAACGCGTGCAAATTTGCGGACGTAACGGCCGCAACTCAGAGGCGCAGAGCCAAGCTCAGAGTCGCTCGAAAGCACGTGGTTGTAGAGGTGCGTTTTTAAGTGTCTCTTGAAGGAGGCGATTGAGGTGATGCTGCGATTATGCAAAGGAACATCGTTCCAGATTGTTGGAGCTGCCACCGAGAAGCGGCGCATAGACGTGACCATCCTGGATCTTGGTATCAAGAGGAGGTCGTGAGTCGCGCTGCGCAGGCATCTGCCGTGTGCTGCGCTGCAAGTTGTCAATAATGAAGAAAGGTACGGCGGGCAGGCAGATGTGAAGGCATGGTGGCAGAGATCTTTATGGCTCATCGGATTCCTTCTCCAGTAGAAACAAATGTTTCGATATTGACACAAGACACAGGAAAGCGAAACCAAATGACGAAATGTGCAGTGGACACTCACGGGCTATCTGCCCATGGATCGTGATGATGACGACGATGATGCGATATATATAAGCGGTGCACGTATATATATATAAATCAGCTGTGGTATTGCTGCGCGCTGTTTCTCTCCGTAGCTCCGGCGCCCTTACAGTGCGACGGGGACTTGTTCACGCAACCGCTGTGCTCGAGCCACCGAGCCGCACATGAGTGGCCGAGGGTCGTCTATTCAGCGATCATCCCCCACATCTCTGTGCGGAGGTGTTCTCTCTTAGCGGTTGTGGGCTGGTCTGGGCTGGGCGGGGAGGGGGCTTTGTTTGAATAAAATGGCTCAATGGGGTTTCTGCTGAGGGCCAAAGCTATCTCCGGGCCAGGTTTGAAGTGAAGTTTTAGATTTAGTGGTCGGGATCTCTCATGCATCAGTCGAATTAAATCATCGGGGGGAGGTTCGGGGTGCGCGCTGTCAAATTACTTGAGCGCAAAAGCCGGGCTAACGCTCGCGCCGGCGAGCTGCGATCGTGCTGATGAGCGCCGTATTTGACGCGGTTCCATCACACGCCACCGCACTGCGAGTTATAAGAGCTGTTAATTTGCTCTGTTAATCATTCATCTGACCTGGTTACTGCTCTTGCTTGCACTTTGGAGAGAGTACTTAATACCCGTGCGGTGTTGCAGTCAAAGGAAAAGCGCGCGTTATTCTTCACGTGACTCTGTGAATACGTGAAGTTACATTGCGACAATGTTTATTCGTTTATTGTCAAATTTATATATTTTTTTCCTCTATTTGCTCTTCCAACTTGTACAGGGATCATGCTCGTATTAATATTGCTGTGGGCCAAGAACGTCTTATGCAAAGACGATAGCAGTAAGGGGAATGCTGCACGGTTTTTATTATTGAATACGGATGTCACGATGCCGAGTATCACATCGCCCAGAATGCCCTGATCTTATCGGATCTCGGAAACTCAGCAGGGTTGAGTCTGGATGAGTGCTCATGCAGGACTGGCGCTCACATTCAGGCGAGGTCTCAATCTGTGGGGCCTATGTACCTGGCGGCAGAGGGCAGCACAGTAAAATCAATTGTTGTGCAGTACTTCCCCTCTTATCTATGCTCCCCCGACTTCACAAACCCGCACTGACCGGGGTCGTGAAGTCTGCTCAAAACAAACTCACGAGACACCATCACAGAATGGGGAGGCCGTCGACCGGTAATGCATTGACCAACAAAAAAAGGTGGCTGGTACGTATGACAATGCACGAGTTCACTAAATAATATCGAACCTTGAGCTCGCAACACACACATTGAATCGCATGAGCAAGAACCGGTGTTTTAAAAAAATATGTTGTGCACGTTGCACGTGATGCTTTCACGTCGCCTCTGCAGCCGTGAGCGGCGCTTCTCATTCACCGCAATGAAAAACAAAAATCGCGTCCCCGAATCGTGGCAATCCATTTCCGCTGCTAGGGGATGGTGGAAGGATAAAATTGGGAATGCTGGAAGATGGCATTGGGGGGTATATTGATACATCTTCCCAACTCCTAGCATGTGGCTTGGCTGACACCTTGGCACGCATTGACTGCACGTGTGAGCAACTTCCGTGGGTTGTTTGACTCCGGCAAGCGGTCCAGGTTGTAATCCGGGGTTCAGACCCGAGGGATCGCGCAGTCCCGGCGTGTGGTGTGCCAGCCCCCCCCCACCCCCACGCTTGGACGAACGCCGCTCTCGGCCTTGGCGCACTGCGCCTCCCGCTGAGAGAGACTCCCCTTGTCGGGCGCGAGATGCAATCGGCCAAAAAAGTGCTCACGCCCACCGATATTGGAATTGTCAGACGCGGGATGAAGGCGAAATCCAATTTCATCGCAGAGCGACGAGCGGGGCCACACTAGCTACCCTTGAAGGGGGTCGCGATTGAACTCGCCGATTCGACGGTGATGGTACCCACGTGTACCCCGGGGAACAATGCCGCGTGCTGATGGGGGGGGGGGTGGAGGGGGGCAGTTCGAGGCTCTGATGCAGTGTCAGAAAAGTCCCCAAGGCCCTGGCTTTAACAGAAGAACTCCTCTTGGTTAGTTCTTGGGTTTTGTTCCTTGCGCGAAGGCCACGTCGTTGAGGGTGTTTGGTGTCTGTTGCAGGAGAAGGTAGTGGAGTGTTTGAGCTGCACAGACGCTGCCAAATGCAAAGCGCATTTCAATGCTCGCCGTACAAACCGGTGGGATGTGTACATCATGGCGACACGGGAGGTGGGTCGGTTGTATGCGTAATTGTTTGTTTTGGAGAAGAAGCATGAATATTTTGCATTGGGGTTAAAGGTGCCATGCATGAATGCACGTTATATATGTAAACATTGTTAACAGCAGCAGATAATGTTGCGCATTAATTCACAGTTTTTTTGGTAGGTTTATTTTGAAACATTTAGATGTCTGTGTTGTCAGACGCTCAGGAAATTCACGGTGAACTTGTAAATTAATCATTTTACCTCGGTGGGGCGAGGGTTTTTTTTTACGGAGCTGTAAAACTTAATTTTCTTCGACCTAAATGACTGCACGCCGCCTCCATCAACGTGTTCTGCGGGGCGTGAATACAGACGGGGGCCGAGTGCAGCCTCTCCCGGGGAAGTGGGGTGTCGTGTGGAAGCGACTTGCGTTCAGCATGGGGGAGCCTACTGATAGATTTGTTTCCATGGCAATCCACGTGTTGATTAAAACAGAAAATGTCAACGCCAGGGCGCCCATACAGCTCTGGGATCAGGGATATACCGTGCCTTGGCACCACCGCTGAGGTCGTGGGTCTCTGCGATTTAAACAGAATTCGCAAGTGTAGCGAGTTTATGTATGTATGTTTAACTTCTTTCCCACCGTACGTAGCCAACCCGTGCTAATGGTAGGGTGTGGGCAAGGACAATAAACTAAACACAAAAAGCAGTTGCAAAGAAATGTGTTTTATATCCAGATTTAAAAGTGCACAGCGCCAGTGGCTTCCTAATATCGGAAGAGCGTTCCAGACGGCCGCAGAAGCGCATCTGAAAGCGCGCGATGCGGTGACCACACACCGTCTTTGTTTGATTGCAATAAATTCCAGCTCTCAGAATGAAAACAAATGACGGTTTGACTTTCACGTGGCAAAATTCTACCCACAGCAGGGCACTCGCTGCTCTGTGAAAGCTCTAAATGGACACTTCACCTCCATGACTCAATGCCAGTGGCACGGTGAGAGCAAAATTCTGGGGGAAAAGCCCAGAAACAGATCTCGAGAAAAACGTCAGCTTCGTCCGTGATTTCAAGGCCAGGAGGCCAACGGACGCGGGCGTGTCGCGGTCGTGCGAATGAGCAAATGACGGCCGTTGGAAGTGCCACGATTCCTCACATGCCCTCCCTCCCTCCCTCCCTCCCTCCCTCCCTCCCTCCCTCCCTCCCTCCCTCCCTCCCTCCCTCCCTCCCTCCCTCCCTCCCTCCCTCCCTCCCCATGGGACGCGACGCCGTGCGGTCCCCGTCGCTCGCGGAGTTTACATCGCGAGCGGCCTTGCCGAGTGGGCATTTGGGAAATGATGATGCACACTGCTTTACCGTTGTCAAGTTCACGGGCACGACGGAGGGGAAGTGCCGTGGCTCTCAGGGGGGGTACGGGTGGCCGTCATTGTTTAGGGAATGATGGATTATCCAAGTCCGCGCATGGCTCTCGCCAATTAAGAGATTATTGCCTTTTGCTTCAATGCTCAGCGTTAATCGTTTGCTGGCCACCGGCAGCGACTTCTCGGGCCGGTGCTCATCGCCTACGTGGCCAAGCGGCGTGGACGGCGCGGGGAGGAGGGTGGCGGTCGGGGCTCTCGGGGTGATATCACTCAGAGCTCCGTCGATTTCTAATCCCAGAGGGACACGCCGAGACCACTGCAACAACCGTGTCGACTTACAAAGGAGCCTGAGCTCGGTCCCTCCTCTCGGCCACCGCTGCTTCCTCCTCCCTCGCTAATGCTGCCGCCACAGCCGCCCACCGCCAGGGGAATACACCCACCCGTCATGCCGCACAAGCTCTGCTCGGTCGAACGCGAAGTCTCGCCTCCTGCAGCTTGGCCTCGCCGTGCCCCAGGGACGATGCAGCTCTCCGCAAACACCCCGCGTCTGTGCGTCTCATCTGCGCGTTCCGTCTGCGCGCCGCAATCTGCGCATCCCATCTGCGTACCCCGCCTCTTGTTACTCCGCACGCAGCGTCTAGGGCCCCCGTCTGCATGTCTGTTCTCCGGCAAACTCGCGGGCGTCGTCGTCTCGCCGTGCCCGTGGATTCGGACGAGCAAGGTTCCAGTCGTCGGGATGCAGAGGACGGGCGTACACGATGCACACATGAGCGCGCGCGCACACACACGTGGGTCGAGTCTTTGCCTCGCTGTGACAAAGGCGCACCATTGTGCATTGCCAGGGTCAATAGTCTAATCCGTGGGTTTTACATTCACTGTTCTCAACAGCAAAACTATTTTGGAACAGGAATCGGATTGTGGATTTTCGTCCATACGAAACGTTCGTGCATTTCGTGGCCCGATTCCAGACTTGCAATCTAAAAGGGAGCAAGTATTTTCATACGTCACTGAGGAACGGAAATACACACACGCACGGGCACGGCGGTGGTGCCATGTGTAATGTGACTGCTTTGAGGATTTTATGGGAAACTCTTAATTGTGCAGAACACATCACCGCTCGGTGCGCGTATGCACGCCTCGTTATTATGCACAGTGTATGTACCATAGGTGGGACAAAGTCATTGTTATGCAAGTCCAAGTCGAGTCGCAAGTCATCAAATTCATGACTCGAGTCTGACTCGAGTCCAAGTCACATGACTCGAGTCCACACCTCTGGTATGTACACTGTTGTGGTAACTGGCTTTGTCTGGTTTATATCGGCTTTAACGTCACGCGGCCAACACCGGAAATACATTATTTTATTTTCTGATGATGGGGATCAATGTTTTCGTGAATAGTGGTGAACACAAGACTGCAGCCAATAGAGAACTTCTCTAGACTGACCTTGTCACGTGAGTGGAACGAATCAACGTCTGAAAGTTTTAGGTACCTCAATTGATTAAAACAAATTAACCGTCATTTGGTGATGCTGCGTTGACTTTGGTGCACAAAAACAATAAATACAAAAAACTCGACACATTAATCAATAACACTGCCTTAAAAGGATATATATAATAGGTGACGTTTTAAGCAAGAGTTTGATTCAGATAATTGGTTTTCAACTTGTTTTCTAGTTCATAAGCTTGCATCGGTGCCGGATGTTTTCAAACGAATGTTAATGTACATCAGTCACTCGCCAACGGTCATCTGCGTGCACGAGATAGCACGTGCCGCATTAAATCCACAGTGGGCCGCTGTGTATGAAAGTACACTGCAGCCACTGACTTTGCTTCTGCTCGCTCGTGTAGTGCGCATGCACACGCGAATTTATGGGTGCCCCCCAGCAAGTGGGCTTGTCACACCGTGCTTTCCTCTCGGCTCAAACGAAAGCTGCTGCGTGCTTGCTGTAGCTGGGGAAAAAAATGGGGCTCGCTTATCCGACCACTGCATTCCCACTTCTTTAATAATAACAATCATTATTATTGTTATATAATTCCCTGGTCTTTCAAGCGTGTCTGAGAGAGTGCCTTATAAGGCAAATAAGGCACTCTCTCAGATCTGGACAAAGTCCCATCGGTGAGCTCCTCCGGGAGGCAAGGCTGCGTTGGCTGGGTCATGTAGCCCGCATGCCTGGCCACCGCATGCCTAAACAGCTTTTGTTCGGCCGGATCGAGGTGGCTAAACGGGCGCGGCACGGGCTAGATGGAGTGATGTGGTACAGGAGGATGTGGAGCTGAGTTGACTTGCCGATGAATGGTACCAGCTGTGTCAAGATCGGCCTGTGTGCAGGAGGCTCGTGAAGGACGCTGCTACTGGGCAGTTGGAGGCAGTCGCCCTTCAACAACAACGGAGGGCAGAGGAGCGATGCTCACAACAACTATCGGAGCACCGGGTGGCTAAAACACACCAAGTTGGCACAGTAGGGGGCACAGGTGGTGCATCGGCCAGTCATCTCAGTCAGACAACCCGTGGCACCTGGGTCTGCCCCGTGACCTCTTGTCGGGCGTTCGATACTTCACCTGGCCTCAACGTGCACACAGCCTGGCATAAGCGCCATGGTGACGTCACCGCCACTCAGTTGAGATTGGCGGTTGTTGTTGTTATGCAAATAAGCCCGCCTGGATCAACTCGTGATGTCGGACTTGGAGAGGCAGGCAGTGGCCGCGGGACAAGGCGCGTTTCAAACCACCCATGGTAGCCGTGTTCTTGTCTCGCAAGCACACGAACGGGAGGGCCCAACATCCAAGCCGAGAAGATGTTTGCTGGTGCTTCGTGAAAAGTGACATGTCCCTGGCAGCTTTCCCCAGAACCCACCCACCCGTCCGCCCCAACGAGCGGGCCCGCACGAGGAGGAGAGGCTGGGGGTGGGCCCTGTACCATCCAAATGTCGTCCCTGTGCCTCTCCCTAGATTGCTCTCCTCACCAGTGAATCGCTGCAGTGGTGGAACACCACACTCCCCTCTCGTCTGTCCATCCGAACGTTGCTGGGCCTGGTTCACCACAGCCAGTGAAATACGTGCACATACGCACGGAAAAATTATCACGTATGGCTGAATAAATAGGCTCTCAATTAAATAATTGCACGCACATATGATTTTGTTGTTGTTGTTGCTGCTGCTGTAATTCATGGTACCCTCGTTAACTCATACTTGTGGGGTTTTCCTGTACACACAAAATCTGCATCTGAGCCCCCCCCCCCCCACCATTCCCCCAGGGGGGCTGCGCATGGAGCCGTGACAAAAACACAAAGTGAACTGCACGCGAAGCCCCGTTTCTCAAAAAAACACTCGAGCTGCTGGGCACAGTGGCGAGCACTTAAGACACGAATGCAACCGTCAACAGCATAGCATCGAGTAACACCGTTGTGAGGTTTATGATAGCGATGATGTTTCCTGCGGAGGATGTGCAATGCTGTGCTCAATTTTTATTTTAAAATTCTCCACGATGCAAGTAGTTTCAGCGAAAGAAGCATTTTTTTAATGGTGTGCATGGGGGTTATGCGAAAAATGATTGTGTTGTGCACTGTGCTGAGAACCCGATCTGCTTATTTATAAAAAAAAAAATGTGGATCGGTGGCACAGTGGTTAGCACACCCGGTTACTTGAGTTCATCCCTGGCCACGGCTAGCATCAGTGGTGAGTAATATTTCAATCCTCATTCACCAAGTTTGCACTGACCCAGCGTGGTCAAGTTTGATGAAGCGAATTCCCGTGACCGACACTGCTTGCGGATGTCTTCATCCAGCAGTGGATTGGCAGAGGGCTCTAAAGAAATATGTAGGTAAAGCAGAACGCTAACAAGTGAACGTTCCATGCCGTGAATGTGTTAACGGAACATGCTGCCATTTAGACCTTGAACAGCTCCCAGCAATCAGCCTCTTGTCAGCTGGGTTCAAACATAAATGTGTCGCAAGGTTTGACTTGGATAATGAACAGCATCTTCCATGCGACGTCTTCTCTGATGCGCTAATATGGACTCTTAATGCCACAATTCCTTGTGGGAGCGTGCATGTGGATCGGCGAATATCTGCACCAGTCCTGGGGCCTTCCCTACGTTGACTCGGCCTTAAGCGAATACCCCTGTCCGGAGCGTAAACATCTCAGCACTGGAGATACAAAGTGGCCGGGCGTAGTGCTGACCAGCTGCTGTGCTCTGTTGGCCCTAATAGGTGCACGCTCACAGCACTGACCCCAACAGTCTGTTAAGGGCAGTATGGGGGTCGTGGTGGAGGGTGGGCGATCTTTGTGAATGAGTGTGTCAGAGTGTTTGTGAATGGCTGCTGCTGCTGTTATTTTGATGCGCACACATGTCTCTCCCCCCCCCCCTTCTCTCTGTTGATCTCAGAACGACGAGTCAAGGGCACGCGGTAATGGATAGAACCCCGGGCCTCAGCAAGCCCAGCGCTTGATACAGCCAGAAGCGGCAGAAGCGGCGGCCATTACATTACACCGCTGTGGAAATTTACCGATCAAACGCTGAAAAACATTGATTTGGAAAGTAATTGTGAGAAAAATAAATCTGTGGGAAGGACAAGTCGGACGAGCTTGGCTCTTCTTTAACAAGTAATGAGCCTCGCGATTTAAAGAATGTGGACTTAGCAGAGTCCTGGAGTCACATTCGCAAGTGACTGATCTCCAGGAGAACAACATAACTGGGTTATGCACGGTCAGTTGAGCACTGGGCAAGAACCGTAACGGAGTGGCAGCCAAGGGGTAGAATGCGCACCCGCGAGTAGACCTTACCACGGGGATGGAGCGATGACGTTAATGCACGCACAGGTTGAACGCATGTGCGGGGTGCGTTGTTGTTACTTCATGGAAGCGTGTGAGAGCTGTGATTGATGTGCTATGAAGAAGGGCCATTACCCAACGCGTAACCTATTATACAGCACTGTACTGCAGTGCTGTTGACGAATGTGTTGAGTTTCCTTGAGAGATGGCATCAACTTGGGGAGGCCTTCATCCAGCAGTTGATTTATCATGGCTGATGATGAGTTGAGTATTAAGGGTAATGGTATCAATACATTCTTCCATTCTGTAGCGCCAGACTACAATAGTCAAAATATAAATATTCCATCAGCCTTCCGTCCTTCCAAATTTACAATCATGAGCACCAGTTTTTTACAGACACAATGTTTAGACCCGTTTCAACATTATGATTCTCATCAGTGAAGTCAACCATACCGCCGGATTGTATATTACCGGATGTTAAATGTGAACGCACTGCCTCTGAATGAAGGGGTGTTCTGTTGGTGCAGAAATGTTCATAGCACTGCGGCGGAGAATTCTTGGTCATGCATTGAATTCTTGGTGACGACAAAACATGGCTTGCATTCTGGGAGATAGAGGTACAGCCCTGCAATTGCCTGCTCATGCCACTGCTGGATGAAGAGCCTCCACTAGAGGGGGTTCTAGAAGGTCCCTCTAGACCAGTGGTTCTTAACCTTGACTGCAGCCTTGCTGCACCCCGTTGGTTCTCAATAGTAAAATAAAAAATGCATAATGTTAATAAATAAAGACAGAGGGTTTCATGAAGCAAAGTAGTTGTACTTACGTGCCCGTGCTTAGTTTATGTGTTCGATTATTTACCTTCTAAAACAAATCTGACAATTCTGCCCATGTCTCGCACCCCCAGAAAGGGCATCTGGCACGTGCAGCGAGTGTGTGCACCCCAGCTTAAGAAGAACCACTGCTCTAGAGGATATGGAAACTACTCTTCCATTATGCACAGACGTCTTGAAAAAAAGTTGGAACATATGCACACTTTACCCGCCCCCATGCCATCTGCTGTTCGACTGAACGTGGTCGACCCATTTATTCTGGAGATTGAACTGGACCATTAACTCACCATTGCACCTCGGCAACATTCGCTACCATTCTGTTTCTTGACGTAAAAACAAAGTTATATTTTGCTCTCGGTCCCTTGGCCTTCAAGACTTATAATTTAGATGACAGTTTAATACAGCTCTCAGGTTAACGTGTTGTGTATGCAGCAGTTCACGCAATGATGCTAATAATTTCGTAAATGCGATTCAAATCCCCAACTTGACTCCGGTAGCACTTCCAACCTTCCCCACCTCCCACCCCCACCCCCTCCTCCTTTCACTGATGATTTGCAATGAGAGGTTTATGCCTAAACAGCGGCACCTTCAGTAATTAGGGAGCTCGTTTGGCACCGTTTGTGCCGCTCAGTGCAAGGTGCTATTCTTAGGCAGATACCTGGCTGGGTTTAGTGCTAACTGTTCGAAATTGGTGTTTACCAGCCTGTTTCACGGGGCCACGAGGAATAAAAGATGAAGGAATGAATGCAGTGAACAAGGAGTGTCTGTTATTTCTGAACATTTACTACTGCTGTGTTAAGCACCGGTTCAGTTGTTGTTAATGAAATTTGGTCATGAGCCCCCCCCTCCCCCCCCCCCCCAGTTCCTGCCTGACTCTTGTTTGGTAGAATTCAATGTTTGCTTGATCTAAGCTCCCACATTCAACGCATTCACCCTCTCACCGTCGTCCCGTCGTTTGCTCGTCACTCTTTTATTGCTATTACCACAGCCATTGTTCCTGTTAACGTTGTGCCACAATGCTTCTGCCAATGTGATTGGCTCGTGCTACCAAACGGAGAGCTCTACTCTCGTGCACACTGTGTTCAACTCACGTTTGGCAACGTTTCATGTTATCCTTTCCATCTCGCGCCGAGCAACTTTGGAACTTCCTCCCATCGTCCGTTTTCTCAAGTTTGTTACCTTGCACAATAACAAAAAACAGGTTCTCATCCGCTCTGCTGTCATCGGGGCCTCGCTGTTGTAGGCTGACTCTGCATTTAAGGTCTTTGGGCCTGAGTTAAGCAACTTTTAACACGTAAAAATGCATAATGTAAAACCCTCTTTTATACATAAACTAATCAATTAATCCGTTGTATTATAGTGGGACAGTAAAGAGTGGGATGCAAAGTGAAATTAAACAGAACACGTTTTGTAAACTACTCAAAATGTGGATGAAAGGGGTTGGTAATGCCCAAAAATTTCACTCAAAAAATCATCATTTCAACTTGTAATGTGTACAATATTAACTCTCTTGAAGAGAGAGGTGCAACCATAGATAAGCAGCAGCCATATGGTGAGCTGCCTCCAAATTCTCCACCAAGCTCTGCGATCCTCTATACATGCTAAGGTGTTTATTGGCCAATCATTGACTGTTTTACATGCGGGAGGAAATACACGCGTGAGAGGGGACAACACTCGATCCCATACAGAAGGAACAGGTGGAATTTACATTATCTATACCGCATTCTCCTGGTAAGCCAGGATCATGGCACCTTGATGGCTAGAACCCCCGCCTGAGCAAAACGATTAAGGAAAAGAAATCGTAACACGACACCGGTTGCAGATGTCATCGTAGGCAATGGGGAATGTGAAATCGGCAAATCGCAAATGGAAGCCCTACAGATTGCTCTGAGCACCACAGGGTGACCCCCTGCTGGAACGACATGATGGCATGATGGGAGATCAGCTCGTGTGCAGGGCAACTTGGGAAGGCGTTCATACAGCAGTGGATAGGTCTTGACTGATGACGATGATTAATCTGTGGCAAAGGAATGAAGAACCGTTAGAAACACCGGCAATGTGGAAAAGCGCAACTGTTTTAATCAGCAGAGGCACTGCGCTCCATTTATGCCCATTCGCTTTAAGGAAAGTGTGCTGGCTGGTTCTGCAGCTTCTAATGGAACAAAATCAAAGAGTTTAATTTAACGAACTATCTTGAAGGCCCTGTTGTGCAAATGTGCCACAGTCGAGGTAGTTTCAGCGGCAGCAGCAGATGGCGCAAGGAAAGTCGAGGAGAAGACAGTGGTTCTGAGCGGAGGATGTGAAAATTAACCCGTAAAAACAAAGTTTTTCACTATAAATCCTTTATATGCGTGGCGGCTGGAGTCCACTCGTCCTCTGGCTTGAGATGGCTGCCACCTATGGGTCAGATGATTGTCTGCCAGCATTAAGCAATTGGTAATTACATATTTTTAAAAAATTCCCTAAACAGTGTAACATTTTGGAAATCTTTTTTTCACGAAAATTAATTGTCACGCACAACGAGTCTGTGTCGAAATTGTCAGCTCGATTGGATCACGGGAAGTGGGTTAAAAAACGACCAAAAGATTTGCACGCACGCAAGCAAGCAAGCAAGTGAACTTAATATAAAGGATTTTTAAAAGGGCTCCGGACGCCCGAGCTAATGAGCCGGTTCACGAGGACGTGCGTCACACTCACGGCAGTGCGGTTCAGACCGCAGCGTAGATTGGACGTCTTGGCGCTAATGAGTACCTTCACTTACAGGGATCCCGCCGAAAGCCGCAGGACGGCCGAGCTGCGATTTCCTTTTATTTTTTGCCGTTTAGGCTGCGATGCGATCTGCTTTGCCCTAAATGCAGTGGTCGTCTCGTGTAATTGCGGCAATTGCGCGTTTATAGGTTGTACATGCAGGCGCCATGCTGCCACTAGTGAGGGCCATCGTCGGGTGAGAGGGAGCTTTCGGCAGCTACTGCGCGTCACGGAGGGGGGGGGGGGTGGGCACTTCGTCACACGCACGCTTTTCCCCGGAGAGCCCAGCACAATGCGCGGCTGTTCTAAAATACAAGTGCAGCAGCACAGTGGAGGGGCCAAGGCAGCGACATGAATCAATGTCCGGGTGGATAATAAGTCCTCAAAATAATAACACGTGAAGATTCATATTAGTGGGAGCGAAAATGCAGAAAATGGGATGCTTGCAGCTCTCCGATGTGTTTTGAAGTTGGAACCACGTGTTGTCCGCTCCGTGTGCTGGCAGCAAAACATGTGGAGAGAGAGTGAGGTGTGTAAGTGTAGCTGCCTGGTGTGTTTACCTGTTGTACCGCACGTGGTTTGGCACGTGGTAACAATATCGATGTGTTTATCAGTTCCTGAAATAATCTCCCCGTACATGGGGACGAAACGTCGCACGCCGTGCCCCACAACGCCGTGGCACATCCCGACCGCCACGTCCGGCAGCCCACATGGCGCAACCGCGAAAACCCACGTGGTGGGGATGCGCCACCGTTATTTACGAGAAGCCAACGGTTGCACGAGCGCGCATTGTGCTCCGCTTCAGCCAAAATCGATTTGGAGAGCTAAAGAGACTGATAATGACCCAAGGGCCCATGGAAAGTAGCTGCCTCACCTTTGACCCTCGGATGCGAAGCGGCACTCTGACCTTCATAGCACATAATTGTCCGCCGCACCTCCAGGACAATCGCGTTGTCAATTTGAAGCAACTCCTCTTTAGTTCCGCCGCAAATCTTTTTTGCATTTTCTAGCACATCTGTCAGCCTCGAAATGTATGTATCAAAATTAGCATTTAAATTGAGGTTATTTTCCTAAATGCGTGTGTGCAGACTTTGACAAATGGTGCTAAAATAACGGCAGTTAATGAAGTTAAATCATGTTTACATGGCCACGGCACCCTCGGCTGATGGAGACAAATACAGGCCTTAGCATCTAGGAGTGTTATTCTGTATTCATACAATGGCTTAATTTCCCACTGCAGTTGTCTGGGGCTGAGCTCCAGAAAATGTCTCCGCCCCACCACTTTCCCTCGCGATGACAAGTTCTGAGTGGGTTGGGCCTTGGAAGACCCCAACATTTATTCCACGAGAAATTCGACTCTGATTGAAACAGTTTTGCCACTCGCTACCGCCCCCCCCCCCGACCTCCCTTTAAAAATCCAGACCCTTATTGTGGAAATGAGCATTGAGTTGTTTGTAATAATATTTTCATTTATTACAACATCTTTCTTGTAACATGTCGCCAGATGGAAGTGTTACAGAACCCATGCAATGTGCACGGTATCTGTCAATTTTTTTGTCGTTGTTGCCTTAAAAAAAAACGCACGTGACGTGCATACCGCTAACGCCTGCTCAGTGCTTTGTACCCACGTCTTATTTATTTATTATTCTCTTCTCCCCTCTCCCCTCCGCACCCTTTTCAGGATCTACGTGAGGGCCCCACAACTCGGGTCGGGAGACCAGCGAGCGGGACGACGAAGCCGGGGGCCCCGCTCGTCCACACATTCGCTCGACACCCGCGCGATGGCGCGAACCCGCGCCGGCGGCCTGCGGGCTTCGCTCGCCACGCTGGTGGTGCTCTCCTACCACTGCAACATCCTGACGGTCGCCAACTGTGAGTTACGACGACGTATTGGGGGGGAGTGAGGCCGGTGTCGTGGCGACTCGTAATCCGAGCTCGGCCGTTAGGGATGGACCTCTTGTGGAGGATTTCTCTGCCTCACCACTGCGGGCAACCCCACACTTCAATTCCTGAAGATGCCTGTAGTGTTAGGAAGCCACTGGAGCCATGGTACTTTTAAATCTGGATTGAAAACTCATTTATCTGGAACTGCTTTTTGTGTTTGGTTTGTCGTCCTTGTCACGCATCTCCGATTAGCGCGGTTGATTACGTACGGTTCAAAATAAGTTGAACATGCGTACTTATAGTGCAGGGGCAGTACATCACAATCGATCTTGATGCTCAAGGTGTTCTTATTCTTAAGTTTTGTGTCCCAAGAGCATGTACGTGATTCCATCGCGCCATTCCTCAACTTGCCAAACCACCCTTCACTCTATTGGAATCTTGAGCCATAACTTTGAAAAAATGCAACGGCATTAATGCACGTGGTTTACTATCATATCGAGGACATGGTACAAACATCGTGTACCACAATTGATTATATCCACTTTATTTAGATTGTACGAAAATGTTGTGTCGAGGCTAATGGGTGAACATTTTAGAACGTGCAAGACAGGAAACGCAAACGGGACAAAAATATTGATTTTCGAATCAAATCATGACCCAGAATTTAGAGAATTGATTGACCCGCTCCAGGCGAGGGAAAGGGGGGGGGGCTAGGATTTGATGAATTATTACTTGCCTCGCGGACACTCGTGGCCTCCTGGACTGCAGGAAGCTCATCATCCTTTAATGGCATCAGCATTATTTGCCACCATGACCTCTAGATTGTGGCACGTTTTGAATTTTGCATTTCTGTCCGGGTGTTGTGGACCTGCCTCAACACGTCCACAGTGCCCGGTTATTTTGCCAGTATTTTTTTTTCTCCCGTGATTTTTTTCCCCGAGTTGCGTTTAAGCAACGCCCTTTGCAATCCCACGAACAAAACGCGTTGCACGCGCCAGCACGCGCGCGTGGATTGAACATCCGAGCGAAGGTTGGCGGCGTCAAACTGGGGGTGCGATCGCTTGCGCTTGCAACACGCATCCCCGCGTAAGTTAGCGCGTCCGCGTTGCGCTCGCCGCTCAAGTACGAGCTCGCCGCTGGCTGCTGGAGTTCTCCTTAGCGGGACAATCCAGGGCAACGCTACTTGTAAAACCGTGGAATAGCAAACACCAAGCCCACCCTCCCCCACCAAACGCTTTCATCTCATCTTCCCCCACCTGCCTTGCTGTATCATTCCTCCAGCTGAGCCCGCAGTCTCTGCATATCAACAGCAGGCTTCTGTTATGATGTTTTTTCGCTTCAAATGTTCACGGCTTTTTTTAAAGTGCTCGGTAACAAGGCGGGGGGGGGGGGGTCGTAGCGCACAGCTGAGATCCTTGGTTCGAATGCGAGTTTCAATGACTGCATGAAAATAAAATAAAAATGGTCCCGCAACTTCCGTCACTTGAATGAATCTCAGAGGTAGTTCTGTTATGTACACTTCCAAGGGCCAGTGTCTGCCATTGTCTACTTCACCTCATGCCCTGCAACAGGTCAATCAGGGTAACGCTGTGGAAATTAAGAAACAAAAAGTGTAACGAAAGTGGCAAAATAAAAAACACCTTTCCGCTTTGCCGAATCGGCAAGGACTTTTTAAAGTGAGTTGTTTTGGACGTGAGCAGCATGGCCAGGCCACGTGGGGACGAGGGCACGCAGGTTCACACGCGGTGATTGAATGCCCGTGCCTGGGCAAGCCGGCAGTGGCGTTGGTCGCAGTCAGTTCTCACCTGACTAAACCCAGGGGAGATTTTTCTGCGGAACACTTTGGGATGTGGTGGGGTACACAGAGGCAATCCGTCCATTGCAGCAGCAGCAGCAGCAGGGGGTTAGTGCTAGAGGGGCGGGAGGGAATGGGGTGCGAACGATGGGCTTTAGATGATGCTCATTACTCAGACGGTGGCTTTTATGTATTGCGTGTAGAGCACACGAAACATGCGTAACTGGCGCTTCGCAGCGATTACACAACACGCGTTCACGGTTGGGATTGTAGATGCTGCAAGGGAGGAGGAAAAGAGGTAATTATGGCACGGGGGGGGGGGGGGGTGGCAGGGGAGGGTGGGGTGTTTAATTTCTTCCTTCATTGCCCTAAATAATGCCACAGTCGCAGACACTGGCGGATGTGCTGTAAATAAGAACGGCGCTAAGTTACGCAGAACATTAAGCTCCGAACAGGCATGCTAAAGATGTTCACCTGAAGGAATGAATTAACGAATGTCAACCACATACATAACCCGCAGGGGTTTTGTTTGACTTTTGTTGTTGTTGTTGTTGTTCTCTATTTACACAAAATTACACTACGTGACTTTACCGAGAAAACCAAAGAGTATGGATTCCTGTAGTCACGAAAGCTTCAAATCAAGATTGATATCACCGATTTCTGTTTCAAACAACAATTTTTAACGGCAATAGGTTTAAAACAGCAAACGGCCTGTTTATTAAACAGAATTCATGCCCACAGTGCAGGTGGCCATTTAAAACATTTACAGGAATCTCGATGTTTTTATGCTATGTTTGGCATAAATTGAAGCTGGCCTTAAAATCGTTTGTGCAGGCGCGATCACAGCAGAAGTGCATTCTCGTTCTGGGTGTCCCTTGAAGTTTCTCGGCATTTAAGCCAGAGTGGGTCAGTGTGATTAGCCAAGTGGCTCCGTGGAGATCACCATCATCATCATCATTGAAAAATAAGAATAGGTTTTTACCCTTTTCTGGCAATAAAACAGGAGGTGTTAAGATGTTCAAACTGCAAGTAGATACCCTTGGCAAGGAATCAAGTCTGTATTAACCACACGGACTTGTGGTGAACATGCAAACAAACATGCTCTGCTAATATAGGCATTGTCTTTGAAACCGATTGGCCTACACCAGAGACAGAAGCCTTCTTTAGGGCCTAGGTTCAACCGTGTCTGACCAGAGAATGCCGAAAGGCGAAAGGTACAATGGCAATGCACCTATCAGAGCATTTGTAGCTCCGGGTGAGCAGACGAAAAGGTCCCATGATATCATCATCACCACCATCACCATTATCAGCCACGGTCAGTCTACTGCTGAATCAAAGCCTCCGCCAACCTCCCTTGCTATCTCGCACGACCCAGAGATACACTCATCAACCCAACACCTGCCCAACGTGCCCATTTCTTTGTTCGCTCCATCTTCTTGGTGGATGTTTTCCCGGATGCAGTGGCTTTTAATTTTATTTATAAATATACATTTTTTTGTTGGAGAGCTGATTTACCCATATAAATGGCCGAATGATGGGCCACTTTGTTGAGTTATCATTTTTTGTGGCCAGATCGCGTTTGAAAAATAAACCTATACCCCAGTGGCATTGCCTGGTAGGATGGGGGTGGTTTGGTGTTGTATTTGCATGTGTTTGGGTGATTTGTTTACCATTCTTGTACTCCTATCACGTTTTTGTATTGTTTGTTGTTGAAACGTTCTCACCCGCTCCGACTGGACATCTGTTAAAATAAATATTCAAAGCTCATCGGATTCCTCCAGTATAAATAAATTCTCTTCATTCAGTTGGACATTTTTTTGCCGCTTTGTTAAGGTTTGTGTTAAAATGTTGATGACACCGGAACACGCTGACACGCAGGGTGGACAAGTGCACGGGGGGGGCGGGGGATTCGGGTGAGAAGAGGGGGGCCTCAAAGATGAGAACCCCTCCAAAAATGACAAAAAAAATTGTTGTAAGTATGTGATGGGGAGGGGGGGGGTCCTGCCAACATGACGTGCAGGAGGGGGCCTCACGCTTTCTTTCGATGGGCCTGCCACGTGTCGACAAGCTCCTGTGCGGCGATATCGCAGTGTCTTCAAAGTCCACAGCGGGCAGGGTTGTTTGGTGTAGCTACAAAAACCCTCCCTGCAGGCTCTCTCGCCGCGCGCTAATTGAAACTTTCATCTTCATCACAAATGGGGCTCGGCAGCGAAGACGCCAGCGGTGAGACGCCAGCGGTCGCCACCTCCCCCCCCCCCGCCCCCCCCCGCCCCCCCCCCCGCCCCCCCCCCGCCCCCCCCCCCCGCCCCCCCCGCCCCCCCCCCCGCCCCCCCCCGGCTGTTCCCAGTCGTGAACTCCCCCATCTCATGTTCAAGTCCGGACACAGCAAACCTTTCCTTTCTTGCCCTGCTTCTGACTGGCTGTCTCACGGCTGTGAAAGATCTTAAATTGCTGCGCATTACGCCACCATCTCTGCCTTTCTCTGCCACTGAGCCACCTATGTGGCAAACACATCCCTCTGATTTGCCTGCAGTGCCCCCACCCCCCCCCCCCTCCTCTATTTTGTACAAAGTTTACTGAGATTGTGCTGCCCTTTCGGGCGGTACTCGGTACGGTACATCCGAATTGTAATCAAAACGTTCCAGTTTCGTGTTTTTGTTGTTGTTGCAGACATCACACGGAACACTTACGGGAAAGTCAACGCTTGATTTGCATTTTGCATTGCGCGTAACACTGCACTCAATGTCACAAGAAGCTGCGTCTGAACTGCTTTCAGTGCATTAGTTACCTGTGGTGAACAATTCTCACGGCTAATGCAATGTGTATATTGTATTTAGTCATGCGAACAAGTTTCATCATCGTCATCATCATCACGTTCCATGGGCAGATAGCCCGTTGGTGTCCTCTGCACATTTCGTCATTCATTTCCACTTCCCTCTCTGTCTTGTGGCGATATGCTCAAGTCAAAAACTACTAAAACTACGCTTTATCTTACCAGGTAAGGCCCCCACTGAGCTATGTAGCTCTTTTTCAGAAGCGACTGGCTTATCATTTGGTAATGTATAGCAGCCACATGCTCCAAGCGTACATTGTTTCCTAAACGTGGAGGTCCGGAGAAAAATCCACGCAACCGACTCCCCATCCGAAGTTTGTAATACCGTCATGTGACATTAACCTTCCTCTGGCTTGAATCCCTTGAATGTTCATATGAAATACAATGTTATATATATATGAAAAAAACTCATCAGCCACTGCCTATCCACTGCTGTGTGAAGGCATTCCCACGCTCTCACTATTTCTGACGGCCCTGTGGAGCCACGATTCATCGCCCTCCTGCACACACTGTATGCCCTTCTAATTGCTCTGTCTCTGCAGTGGGTGTCGTCTCGGCCGTGTTCTCGCCGTTTCGACTGCCATCCTATCCCCCAGTCAGTCTCCATCTATTGCCCATCGTCCCCTCCAGCCATGGGGAGTGCTGGCCAAACCCACGTGATCTCCTTTGCACAACGTGTACACGTCATCGCACTGATTTGTGTTTGTTCCCTGGCCCGTGCGGGTGCTCCTCTCGCACGCGTTTCTTCGGTGCACCTTTCAGCTCGTGTCGCGATGTTCGTTGTCCACTGCTCATACATTATATCACTTCCACTAATCGCGCATTGATGAACGCACTTAACCAGACAATCGCCCGTCCACGATGCATACCTGCATCTCTCTTACGAAAGGGGCTTGGGAGAATATATGAAAACACAACGTATGACGATTCATTAAAGGTGAAGGTGCAGCCCTGCAATGTCTTGCTCGTGCCACTGCTTTTGAAAGAGGCTGTATTCGATGGGGCCCCTCTCGAGGCAATTGTCTTACTCTTGCACACTGGCCTGACAATTTGGAAGGTGTGGTAGGTACTCATACATTACCCCCCACCGCGTGTGACCCGCTGATAGACTGACTGTGGTGTAGACTTTCATTCTGCTGGGTGGACAGATGCCGGGGGAGGGTAGGGAATGTATGAAATAAACTTGCACCATCCGTTCAACTGTCGTGCCAGGAGATCGGATCGAACCGAACCGGTGACCTCTGGATATTTACAATTCCTACATCAACCAATAGCCAATTGATTTACAGCCCTCCAGCGCAGACTTGCGGGACCCATGATTAATCATGGGAGCAGCTTTTCCGGTCACGCTGCAGTGCCGTGACAGCCACAGAATGACGATGAGCAGCGAGGTGTCTCGACGTGCCTCGGCTTGCCCTCGGCGTGCCCGATCCGCCCTGGCAGAGCGCGCTCGGCCCTCGGGCTGATTGCTATCCACGTCGGCACTCTTCTACCACGTGTCCATCTTACGACGGGGGCAACCGAGCCCCTCGGTCGTGGCTCGCTCGCTCTCGCTTGCTCACTCGTCACTTGGCCGCCTCGATCAACCTTTATGTTGTTGTTGTTGTTGTATTGTCTTCCCATAGATGGTCGCATGGTGAAAGCTGATGATTCCCTTGAATTTTAATGGCACTCAAGTCCGCCACCAAGTTTAAGCAAAAGCTTACTTGCTGGACGATGATATTTTGTGGGTTATCAAGTTGTCGTCGTTGTTGTTTTCCGGGGAGCCCCTCATTTGTAATATTACGAGCGATCGACAATAAAAAAAAATCACGTTGTTAGTTCGTATAAAAGGGGGGGGGGGGGTTTGGGATGTTGTTGTCCCTTTTTAAACGCATGACTCGGTAATTGTTGACAAGCTTTACTTTGTGGCATTTAAACTGCTCATCCGTGGCATTATTCGCGGCTGTCACGATTGCATCCGCCTATTGTTCTCCCCGTAATGAATGCCATCAGTTGCTAATCGCCGTCCATTATAATCCGCGCTGTTTTTGTCGTCGCTTTTCCGCGTCTTGAAAGCGCTTATTTCAAGATTTAATTCTCTGTACAAATAGAGCACCCGGCCACAAAATGGCTTTGCTGGAAATTGCGCCCGGATTACGGATGATAAAAAAACACACAAATTGCTTGTGTTTATGAACAAAAAAAAACAACACGTGCTCTAATGATGTTGACTTGTTGATGATGATAACAAAAACATCTGCATGAACAGAGAAGCCCGGCAAACACATTCCATTATTAATTTCTAAGAGCTCCCCGTGATTGATATCACTGAATATTGCAAGAGCTACAACGTAATTATCGTTAATTGAAGATGGATGGTGCCACCTTCTGATGTGTGGTGGAGTGGATATGCAAACCGAACGTGACGTATCAGCCCAACGGCTGCACGCCTTTTCATATGAGACGGGAACCGGCAAAGCGTTGTGCTTGGCCACACGGCTCGTTACTCTCCCCCACTGTCACTGTCAGCTATGGTCAATCCAATGCTGGATGAAGCCCCCCCACCCACCACGCCTTTGCCATCTCTCACGATACCGCGATGTATCAATTTTATCTCACGGGGTACAGTGCTTCTAGATTTGAAGCTTTGGTGACTGCAAGGATTCATATTCTTAGGTTTTTTTCAGTAAAGTCACGTAGGTAAAAAATTAAAATTAATAAAAGTAAAATAAAATAAAAAGTAAATGATACAGCAAGCGTGCTGTGACGGTTCCACCTGAAGACGGAAACTTGTGTTGCCTCCGAAACGTCGTGATTTTTATTTTATTTGTATTTTATTTACTTTTATTAATTTTTATTTTAATTTTTTACCTACGTGACTTTACCGAAAAAACCTAAGAATATGGGGTACAGTGTTAAATCCAACTATGGTACAAGATGGTTGGCAAGATTATGAAACGAGATGAGTGGATGAGATAAGTGTGGTATGAAGTGGTCGGTGGTGGTGACGCTGCGCGTGGAATAAACGAAGATGGAAGTGTGATGAGCGGCTTGATGTTGGGTGACCCATGGAGAGTTGGGGACAGGGGTGAGGCGTTAGTACGAGTGGGGAGGACAACACGAGGAGTAGGAAGGGTGGGCTATAGATAATAAGTGGGTTTTAAGAGAACAGCGGAAGGTCGTGAGAGAGGGTGATCAATCCACCTAGATCCTTAACACGAGCTGATGCTTGCTATTGCTCACGGTTCGATGTCCTCTTGGATGAATTCTCTATTCCTTACCTGCCACTACATCACTGTGGGTGACCATCAATTGACGTATCCTGCTGAAGCCCACTCACTCTCATGCACTGTGGAATGATGCCATTAGCCTACGTGTGTTCTCAGTGTTTGTATGTATGTATGTTGAACTTCTTTCGCACCGTGCGTAGCCAATTCATCGGAGTGTTCGTAGATTGTGCAATTTCCACCACCGTGTCAGGATTGGAAAAACAAAATGAACATCCATAACACTGTTTTTTTTTAGTTAGATCGCGTAAATATATAACTGCGTCGTTAAAACCGCCACCACCCAACACAGCCAAATTGTGTAAGGTTTGTCACGTAAACAGAACGTGGCCAATTCGTCACGAGTACAGCACACCGGTGTGTTGGAGAGCCAAGCCACAGCATTTACAATCTGAGTACGACGTTTCGCCAGTAATTACAACTAGCTTCAATTGCAACTAACAAAATGAGTGCTGCTCTCACTCAGTAGTGTGGGTAACCGTTTTGACTTGTACCTTATGGGCACTGGACAACTGCTTGGATGCCCTTTAACAATACTACGAGCAGGAACAAGTGGTAAATACATCAAAGCTTAGAGGCTGCAGGTGGCGACTGAGAATATGGGAGAAGCGGCAGGGTCGTGACAGGGAGGAGGATGTGCAGGCAGGGATATGCATGGAGCCACTCAATATGGGCACCATAAGTGGACCCTTGAGGGATGATGATGGTGGAGGGGTGCAGCAGAAGGATGGGAGGTAGGGGTGGGGTGGTTCTGGCCTGTGTCACTGGAGATCTGTACCTAATCAATCCATCCAGGCTATGACACACGAGCCTCCCGCGGGGAAGGGAGGTTGTTGGGGGCGTTTGGGGGGTGCGGTCGAGGCAGAATCCCGCGTGGCCGGCGCACCCTCGCACTGTCAACCTCCCCCCCCCCCCATCTGCCCAACGTTCATCGCTGCTCTTAACACTTTGCCTCGGCACCCGTCTGCTCCGAATTGAGGTTCAACGCTAAGCCAGGCAGAGCTGCGAGCTGGCTCACCTGCGTCGCCTTGCGGTCGCTTGAACGCGTTGAAACGCACATCTGATGGTCCCGCAGGAGAAACGGGCCCTTTGTGTTTGCGGTTGTTCAAGTCGTGGCGCAATGACGAAGGAAAAACCCCTTGAAGGTGCAAATTAAAGTGGGGGGGGGGGGGAAGAAAAGAAAATGCGGCTAGCGGTGCCACGAGGGTTAACGCCCATGGACTGCGTATCACAGTCCGCGCACTAAAGAGCACGCGCAGGTTCAACAGAGTGAAACAATCCAATTTCAAAATGCAAACCAATAAAAACCTATTACTTTCATGGCTGGAAGCCATAAAAAGGAAGCCAGCACCGCTGATGGAAAGGTGCCCGCTTGCGCCAAGCAAGTAGCAAAGCTTTGTTTTACTCAAACCGTCGCCTGCGCACAAAAACTCCTGTTTCGACGGAGGAGTTGGGCATGGAAATTGGTTCTGCTCCGACTGCCAAAATTAACAGGGGGGGTGGGCGGGGGGTGGGCGGGGGGTGGGGGGGGGTGCAGGAAGGCTAAGAGTGGCGGAGAGAGAGCATGAGAGCGTGCGCGCTAACGGGACGAACCCTAACCGCGGCGGCGCCAGCGCTGGATTTGCGGGGCGCGACGCAGGCACCCGCGGGGAAACGGAGGACTCTCTCTCCCATGGGAGTGGACGGCACGGGCGAGCCGTAATTTCATCGGAGCGCTGATTAACCACCATTATGCTAACGAGGTAATTAAACAGGTTAACGGGTTGTTGGGAGAATGGGAACTGACAGCCAGGTAATCATAAGTGGCGGGCCGGGGGGGGGGGAGCACTCACAGTGGCGGCCGCAATAACGAGGCACGGCACAGCCTCGTGACAACGCGGGCGCCATTTGCGCATGGATGAAAAGTGCACGGCCGTCGAAAATGAGACCTGACGGCGAACATTGACAGCCTTTGTGAGGAAACCATTTTTAAAGGCATCCATTTATTTATTTATCGAATAAATCTTAACGCTGGGGGGGGGCGGGCAGCTCATTTAAGACGTAAACATTGCACGGGAGCGCGCGCACGACAACTTTCGGAGGCCCCGGCGTTAACTCCTTTGCTCCGCCTTGGCTCGCGATGCGCGGCCGACGTCTGCCGGTTGCTTTTCGCCGCCGCCACGGCGAATGCGCCGCGTGTTTCCGATTCGTCAAGCTTGCACGGACCGCCGTGCTCGGTGTTCCACGCGCGTTTCCGTCGACGGCGCGTTGCACACGGCAACGCCGCCGCGCATTTCACCCGGCAAAGCGCGGCGATGTCACAATACATCTGAGAGAGAGAGAGCGAAAATATCAAAATGCTGCCCACTTCATCTCTCTTATAAATAGTAGGGCCCTAATGGATGGCTGTTGACAGGGCCACTGAAACTGAGGGATGGCAGTGATGGTTGTCCAAGGGGGGGCCCCTATTATTCAGAAGCTCGCCGGCGCTGAATGAACGCTTGAGTTCTCACATGGAAATACAATAAAACGCTCCTTATCCCTCGACCTGCTCTTCTTATCCTGCACCAGAATTGATCTGGATATAATCCATTTATCTGTGTGGCTATCCTTCCTATTATCCCAGCCTTTGCATGCATATGGGCAATAACCTTTTTAAGCGGTGGCAAAAATTATTCCGATTATCTGTGTTGAGCCGTGTTTAAGACTCGGCTGGAGAGATAATGCTTCTCAAAACCTACTGGGACGCGAAGTGACCAGGGGGGGGGATGGCAAGGTGGCAGCAGATGTGCGACTGAACGCAACCGTTCTAAGAGAACGTTAGAATAGTCTTGCGTTTAGCGGTGTAGCAGTGGGTTGTGGATTCTGTCCGCGTGTGCACCCTGGGTGCATTTATTCCCTCATAGGCGAGCGTTTTCTCCCAGGTACTCCACTTTCCTCCCACAATGCAACAAGAAGAAAAAAAACACACTCCTTGATGAGGAATGATCCAATCGCGCCAATGCGACTCGGTGAGGCTTTCTTGTGTGAATGTCACGATTACTATTATTTGCACTATCTGCGGGCTCAGCTGTTTCATCAGCCTCCGTTGCCTTCCTCCAGAACTGGTGCGTTCATCGGAGCCTGGTGGGATGGATTGTGTGCATTAACTCGCACTTCTCACAATTATTAGCAATTTCACGCGCGTCCAATTAGTGCTCCTCGTTCACAAATCACGTGTGAAATGCAACGGTGGCTGCAATTGCACCTTGCCCACGTGGGCACGACAGGCCATGGCTCGGGTGGGTGAGTGGCGGGGGGGGGGCAGTGTCGTGATGATGGGGGGGGGTCAGAGGGCAGGGCGTGAAGTCCGACCGCCTGCATGGCTCACCGCAGTAATGACAGCGCGTGTCTGTAAGCGTGGGCCGCTGACACGCCACGAGAAGAAGAAGCGCATCGGCTTCTTGTGCCGGTTTAATTCTCCCCCCCCCCACCCCCGTTCAGAACGCTAGGTAATAGGGGATAAGCTGCAGAGGTATAAATAGACCTATTATATGCAGTTTGGAGGCGCCGCGCAGCGAAACACGACAGGCGCGCGCGCTTATAAAGTGTGAGGTTATAAGATATGCGGTGGCGGTCGCAAACGCCCTCAAACGCGAGCGGCGTCGATTGCTCGCTGCCTGTCAACCGGCGACAAAGGGGGGGGGGGGGACAGGCCATGGAATGCCGCACGTGTGCGTCCATTGTTGGAGGCTGCTGGGGGGGCCCCGCGTGCGCTCTGCGTCTGCCTCGTGTAATATTGCGTTTGGGGGATTATCTAACGCAAGCCTCCCCCCCCTTCCCCCGTCAAAAAAGATATGCCTTTTCCACGCAATCAATCACACGGGGCGGCCGGTACCTGTGTCTGGCTGTTAACATTCACCGAGATATTGGCATGTCCAATGCGTTGTGCCTGCCTCGCTAAACAGGATATTATTAGCGTGTCCTCGTGGGGAATGCTCCGTGTCTGTCCGAAGTGATTTGAGAAATATCGGCATCTCGGGTTCAATGCTGGAGAATTGCCAGGCCCCGTGCCCTTAGTTTTACTTCTTTTTTCTTTCGGACAATGACCTTAGCAAACTCTGCCTTTCCTTTAAGCATCACTCTCAACGTGCCTCCCTTTGCGTCCTTTCTTTTCACAGCCCCTTTGGTCAAGCTAATGCTGGACAGAATGCTGTGTCCGTCGTGGGAGTTGTTCAGCCACCCCTCACCAGGCTCGTGTGAGGTGTGAAAGTTGGAGGCGGTGGGCAGGTTCGGTTTAGATGTTGCTCGCCCGTTGCTAGACACGACTGTGAAATCAAACTCAGGTTGTCGAGTTCACAGTGCAGTGCGCTCATCACCGTAGCATCACCCCTCCTCCTCCCTTGCTTCAGAATCACAAGTCGAATATTTATTTTCGATTTAAACCTTTCGTGACTGCAGGGATTCATCTTCTTGGTTCTTTCGGTAAAGTCACGTAGAATGGAAATAATAAAATAATAAAAATATAACATAATAAAAACGTCGTGAGAATTATGTTATCATGTTTTATTTTTATTATTTCCATTCTACGTGACTTTACCGAAAGAACCAAGAAGACGAATATTTATTCATACGAGAGGAATCCAATGCAGTGTGAAGCACTTTTCTCACAAATGTCGTCCGGTAGGGACGGGTAAAGAACTTTACGACAACAATGAAATACGAAAACACGACAGTAGCGCCGAAGTACAGGCGATGTGAACAAATCACTCAAAAATCAAACACAAATGAAACTAAACCATCCACGATCCTAGCAGGCAAAGCCTCCAACTGAGGTATCGACTTATTTTTCAGGAGCGACCTGGCCATCACGAATGATAGCCCAACACTTTGCCTTTATTTATTTTTTTGCTGCAACATTTTGTTGGTACGGCTCGTCGCGTCCCGATGACTCAACCCTTCTGCGAAGACAAAAAAAAATGTATCGGGGGTGGTGATGGTGGTGTTGGGGGGGGGGGGGTTGGTCCTCGTTTCTTGCAGCTGCTCGCTTCTGAAGGTCAACGGGGCCCCCGGTGAGATGCGCGCCGCCACCAGACGTAACAAATTTGATTTTGGGCTTTCATTAATGGGCTGCCCATCACCTTGGCGACGACCTTTTTTTTACTAAATGAAAGAGGAAAGCATGCAAATAGCCTGCGGGAGGGTGGGTGGGTGGGCTGCGAGCGGGCTGACGGGGGCGGGGGGGGGGGGGTTCGGGAGGGGGAGGTGTCGGGAATAATTAATCTGCTGGCGTGCACAGGAAGGCTGGTTATTTTTCATGGCGCGGTAGAGAATTGGCTTCTTCTGTCCCCCTCCTGATTTAGTGCCCTTGTTTTCCCCTTGCTCGCTGAGGCACAAGTGGATACTGACGGTACCGAGGACAGGCCATAGCGCCTGTACATATATATATAACCTGTTCTTCACCTGAAGACGGCTGCTTGCGTTGTGGCCGAAACGTCGTGAGAATTATTTTATGATGTTTTATTTTTATTATTTTATTATTTCCCTTCTACGTGACTTTACCGAAAGAACCAATAAGATGACTCCCTGCAGTCACGAAAGCTTTAAATCGAAATTTAGTGTATATGTAATGCATAGACACGCGTAATCTTTATTTTTGGGGGGTTGGTAAAGGTGGGTTGCCAGCTGTTGGCGCGCCGAGATATGGACCTGCCCGGAAATGAATGATGCCGGCAATCACCGATGCCGGTGGCGAACGATGGCACTACCAGTCCCGTGCAAATCTCACCGCCCCCCATTGCCCCCCACCCCCCACCTCTTTACCAACTGGCAGTAGTGACCAGCGCTGCGAACTGTGGTCAGGCGAATTTCCATGCCCGACTGGGCGCGAGGAGGGCCCTTCATTCGTGTTGAACTTCATTCGCTGCATACTCTTAGTTTTTTCGGTAAAGTCACGTGGGTAAAAAAATGAAATTAAAATGAATAAAAATAAAATAATAAAAATCACGACGATTCGGAGACAACACAAGTCTCCGTCATCATGTGGAACCGTCACAGCCAGATTTGCTGTATCACTTGATACACTTGATAAAACAAATCTGGCTGTGACGGTCCCACCTGATGACGGAGACTTGTGCTGCCTCCGAAACGTCGTGATTTTTATTATTTTATTTTTATTAATTTTTATTTCATTTTTTTTTTACCTACGTGACTTTACCGAAAAAACTAAGAGTATGAATCCTTGCAGTCACGAAAGCTTCAAATCTAGAATTCATTCGCTGCATCGTACGTAGCCAACCGTGATAAGCGTACTCATTCGGTAGATTAGCAAGTGGCTGTAGAATAACGTAATCAATCTTCTTTCTAAAGTATACAGGAATTCAGGATGGTGATCATATGAATGATTCATTTGAATGCAACAGTCCGGCCTCCATGCCCGACTGTACACGTGAGAATAACAGAGCTGAGCATCAGCCTCCTTGCTTTCCACACTGCATTTGGACAACCAAACAGCTTTTGTACAATCAGGAAAACAACTCTAGACTGGTTTCGAGATTCTAGGTCTTATCAGCAGGACCAGGCTTTCTAAATTGATATTTATACGTCACTGGCAAGAGCACGGTTAGGATAAAATCAAAGTCGGTTCTTTTGAATATTTAAATGCCACAGCATCTCCAGATAAATGTAACCCACAGATGGCATGATGATGATCATTCATGCTAGTGACTACATTATAGATGCTCTTCGTGAACTGTATATATTTAAATTTGATGGCGCCCAGTTCGATCAAATAACATTTGAAATGCTGATACGGGAAGATTTAAATTAACACGGGCAGACCCAAAGTGCTTCGCGAAAATGTGAAGACACAGACAGGTGGCGACAGTGGGTAACATCCCATGCAAGAGTGACAGACGCTGCCACAGCCATTTAAATGAACGACAATACGTCATACGCATCACATCACAGTATACTATACAGCAGCGGTCGGGAACCTATGGCTCGCGAGCCATATATGGCTCTTCCAGTGACGGCATATGGCTCCCAGACAATTTTGAGTTGAAAAAAATATTTAAAAAATAAACAAATAAAAAATCAGTTTGGAACTGATTTTAAAATACTTGTGATATTACTTAATAATACTGTGTCATTTTAAAGTAAACAGAAATTAGTTTTGAAGATAAATTTCACGGGTCACGCCTGCATGAAGCTCAACCTCACCACGTATGAACCAGACTACAAGGCCATCAGCAAAACCATGCAGCACCAGAAGTCGCATTAAAAGTAAGATATATTTAATTTATTATACGTTAAAAATACTATATGGCTCTCAATGAAATATATTTAGAAATATTTGGCTTTCATGGCTCTCCCAGTCAAAAAGGTTCCCGACCCCTGCTATACAGTGTTAGAACATCGTTTTCTGGCTGGATTGCGAGATGGGTTCCTGTCTGCCTGCCTGCTCGACGCATACGCGGGGGTGACGTCACGCCTTCCCCCCCCCCTCCACCCACCCAACCTGCACCCACACCCACCACCTGGTTTTGTATATCTTGATTATGCGATAGATGAGGGAGGGATGGAGGAAGACAGAGGAGGGAGGAAGAGGGAGAGAGGAGATGGGCAGGCAGACGGTGAAAGGGCATTCAATTGAGAGGAAAGAGAGAGAGTGAGAGAGAGAGCAACACAGAGAGGAGAGAGAGGGCAAGTGACAAGCAGTGGGAGGCAGGGGAGGGTTATGGAGATGCAGGCGAGATTGAAACAGGAAATGGAGAGGTGGGAATAAAGAGAGAGACGGTGAGAGGTGAGAGAGAAACAACGGGAGAGAGACACGCAGGGGGCAGGGATGTGGGTAAGGTAGAGTGAATGGGGTGGGGGGGAATGTAGAGGGAGAGGTGGAAGAGGGGACAGAGTAATTGAGAAATGGATTTGAACGAAAACAAAACGAGAAACTGAGATAAATCGGGATATGGAGTACAGAGAAGCCAAGTGAAAGATGGAGAGGGGGCTTTATATGAAAGTAAAAGTTTTGCTGGCTGGGGGAGACCTACAGACGGTCACGTCATACGGATGTGCGGGTTGCCAGTATATTAAAAAGATTAACGTTCGTAATTTAATTCCAGCCCTTCGTGCAGGCATCGCTGGAGTAACAAATGTATGAATTATGTAATAATTTAAAACATATATTTTTCTTGAAGAGAGGCAATTGTTTGAGCAAATGAGCCTTCATCTGCAGTTTAAGCGATCTTCTTATATTTAATTGGTTGTGCAAGCCGCCGCCTTATGACAATTTACAGATTTTTTCCCATTAGATATGCTGAATGATCACGGATTCCTGCCTGCCTCCATCCTCGTCTGCTGCATTTGTTTGATTCAGAACGGATCTTGGGCCTATTTAAAGTGTGTTTGATCATCAGCGACATTATCTTTCTGGGATTATTAATCTGCAATCAAAGTCGCAGCCAAAGCAAGAAGGCAGTTTGTGCTGCACGCTTGGCAAGCCTTGTCAGCTTGACGACTGCCATTAGCAACTTTTACTGCAAGCATTCTCACGACTCGAACGTAATTCCCCCCTGATGGTAATTGGATAGAGCTGCCTAACCATGAAAACCTGTACTTACCGTTTCCTTTCCTGGATAAAACAATTCCGCTGTAAAATTGTAAATGCTTCGCGCGTTTTAGCGTCAATTAAGCATTTTTTTTATTTTGCTGAAATTAAACGAATGCATGTACAAACAAAAAAAAATACTTTGGTGCAGGCGTTTTTGAAGATGCTTACCTACGCCTTGTCTGCTGGGCTGCGTGAGGCAAGTACGGGGCTTTGTTGCTAAGAAGAACATGCCTTTGGGTTATTCATTTTTCAAACTAAAATATTTTTTTGCATTTTACCAGGTAAGGCCTACTGAGCTAGATAGCTCTTTTTCAGAAGCGACCTTGTCACATAGGAAAGCTCAACGAAGTGGCTTATCATGTAAGCAGCCAAATACTCTAAACCCATGTTTCAAAATGTGGAGGTAAAACCCGAAGGAGCCAGAGAGAAATCCTCGCGACCATGGGGATAACACGCAAAATCCAAATATACAGGCGTCAAGGTCAGGATCAAACCCTCGACCACCTGTATACCAGGTGAGAGAATTAATATCTCGCCACCGTGGCGCCCTTATGGTCAGTGTGTCGGGGCGGTGCTGCACTTACGGCACTGCACATGAACCCGGCGACAAGTGTTTGATTCTTGCCTGTGGATAACGTCACTAGCGAGTCGTATTTGAGTCGGCCTTGGCCCCATTCACCAGCGCGCACTGACTGGCGTGTTGGATTATGGTCGCGGTGGTTGGGTTGACAATGGGGGCTGTAAGTTAGAAGCGAGAATTGCGTATAGGAGTGACACCGCAGTAATATCACTGGATTGTCGTGATGACACATTTGACCATTACTCAGACTCGTGCTAGACGAGCCCCGGGAAAGAAAATAAACACAGGCTCGGTGTTCGAGCACGTACTCCTGTCGTACACGTGCACGCGCACAAATTAACACGCAATGTCACTAAGCCGCCATGCGCAAACGACAAAGTCGCGGCGATGTCGTGCCAAGCCAGATGCGCTTCGATGCTAAACAAAGACACGCATGCTTGCACACACGCTCACAAACAAGCCTCTTCCCCTCTCGAAGTCGGAGCTTATGTATGCGTCGGCATGCATCGTCAGAGTTTTTCGCAGGTTGCTTTCGTCGTCTCGGGCTGTCGAGCTGCGAGGGAAAGATCGGCGAGAGGAAAACGACGGCTGGTCTTTTTTTGTTACTTGGGCGTCAGTCCGTGACCTCTTGAACCTTTCCCGTGGTGCAATGTGACACTCGAGGGTGCCGACACGTGCACACCTCGGGTTCAAGTCGCCAACATGACCAGGCCTTCCCAAGTGAGCAATGTTCTGCACACACCTCAGGGACATTCTCTTGTGAAGTGTGGCTGACATTGGGGGGGTGGGGGGAAATCTATTACTCTCCGCTTCCGCGCGCCAGTCAACAGGTCACCATTTTAAATGTGCATCCACGGTGAGCTTTGAGTGTCTTGCTTATCTCTCTGTGGCTGTGAAAATGCTATTGAGGTGTTGGGGTGCTTTAGTACAAAAACGGCTGACGGAGGCGTCTGCCCTCGGCAAGTGGTCTTATCTGAAAAAAAAAAAAAATTTCGTGTAGAGCCCTTTGTCGATCCACTGCTGGATCAGGGCCTCCCCAAACTTCCCCATCCTGGTGAAGCTTGGAGAGCTGGAGTTCAAAATAAACTCACAAACACTGCTTGTGAAAGACCCAACGCAGAAGATCCCCTGGGTTTGATCTTCCACGAAGCTCGTGGTCCACCCTAAACCGCATCCACTGCACGAAGCCATCGCAGATGCGGATACCCGATGCACAAAATGGAAAATGTTCAACTCTGCAGTGCGCGAGTGTGGTCATCCAGAACAAGACGGTACAACGTATAACGGCGCAAAGCGGTGACCCACAGACACGCAGGAGGCATCACAGCGATGGCACTGCGCTCCTCCTGACGCGGTTATCTGGGCTTGTGACCACCTAAATGTGACATTGCAGTCGATGCTCTGCATCTCTACATCAGCAGCAGCAGCCGTACGAAAGTTGGTGAAGACCACACCCCGGTTTTGAGTGGCGTGTTTGTGAAGGCAGGGATTATGGGCGTGGGAGGATGAGAAGCACAGCGCGCGAAGGGATTCGTGTTGCAATCCCTCTGCGGCGCAAGGCAGAGATGGGGTAGTCGATATGAAGCCGACGCGTCCAGGCGCCGTCGAGTCTCACACTCAGCTCCACTTCCAAAAACACTCGAGACTTGGGTGCACAGGGGGTGAATTGGCCATAGGCAAAACTAATTGTTTATTCACGTACAAAAAAAACACTTTCACTTACGAAAGCTTATACAGATTGAGATGTTTCTTAACAGATATGAGCAATAGGCATTGTTTTTCAGTTTTTACTTTTTTAATATCATTAAGCTGCACACGCACTGCCTCTGAGCAAGCAACAGCAACTTTAATCCAACGCACCACGCATATTGGCAGGTTCGACTAAAACTTGCCAATACACGAGATTGCTTAGGAGCCAGTTACACAACATACACTCGTGACCGAACGGAACATGCCAATGCGTCCCCTTAAGTGCCCTGTGATTAAACGGAACACGCTAATGCGTCCCGTTAATTGAATGCCAAGTTGTTGGCAAGAGGTCAGGGTCAGAGCGAGGGTTAATCGTGGCCAGGACTAAGGAGACCTCCGCAGATCCGCGCGCCAGATGAGCAACTGCTGCCAGTGATGGGTCGTGCGAGTGAAGGTGGTCATGGGCAAGAGGCAGAAGAAGAAGTGGGCAGGGGGAAAGAGAGGGCACTTGGTATTGGGAAATCATCACCGTGACCCTGACCACTTCCGGAATTGAAGGATAACACATTTGTAATTGTGTGCATTAAGAAGGGAGGAAAAGAGGAAACTTAAAAGGAAATTGAGATTCTTGCGGACATTGAAAAGTTTTCACGTGTCAGAATTGCTTGCCGTTTCACGACGAGGCGATTCGTTGTAATTCTGCTAGTTTTTCGAGTTAACAAAAGAACGTGCACATTCTGTGGCGAAGGATTTGTGCTTCTTTGGTAGAATAATAAACGATGGCTCTTTACCATTTTGTGTAATTAAATACATTTACACTCGTTCTAGATTTATTTTATATATATATATCTGCAATTGCTCGATAAATGGCGAATATGAAGCTTAGTGTGACGTGCAATAACGATGCTCTTATTTCTGCCTCGCTTTATCGGAGCCGTTTTGAGAAGTTGGAAGTTATTCTGGAAAGAGGTAATAATCGTAATGAAAAAATGCACAATGTTCGCCCCACGTCTGCAGTTAATTTCAAAACAAAGTGGCGAGAGTGAAAAAAATATATAAAAATATATTCTACAATAAAAACAATTTGTATAAAATCAAAATGGAGCCTATTGAAGGCGAAGCTAAAGAGTTAGTGAGAAAATTCCATTCCAATTCAGCCCTCGGAAAATTGAATTCAGTCATAAATGACAGTCTGACATTTAGATCTGTCTGCCTGCTAAAGAGTATTTTTTTCCCTCCGTCCTCTCCTCCTCCTCGCTCGTATTTTGTATGCATGAATAAACAGCAGTAGTTTTCCCAGTTCGTTATTTTGTGTGGGGGGGGGGGTGGAAATAATCTGCTAATGGCAGCACATTCAGGTAGTAAAAACCACTCTTTATTATGCCTTTCATTACACGGTGCCCGGGTCGGATGGCTGTGGCCGGTGATCGAGGACTGTGGCGTTTGCTTCGTGAGGACGGCCAAATCCAAACGGTGGCGCCGACGTCGCCGATTTATCGAGAACAACTCCACCCTCCAGATCCAAAAGCTATCTTTCAGGAGAGTCCTGCTGCTGTGGGATGATTGTCCGGCACCAATGACACCAATGCGTGGCTTTCTCTTCACGGGAGGAACAAGTGGAGAACCCGGTGGACACCTTTGCAGAAGAGGGGGTGAACATGCAACCTCCACCCAACAAAGGGCATTCGAGTCGGGAGTCAAGCCCAGGCACTCTTTTGTTGTTGCTGCTGCTAGTCACGAATGTTGCCACGGCTCCAACCTGGCACCCGATGGTGGCATCGATGCGCACCCACGAGTGTAGCGCTGCCCTCTCCCCCCCCCCCCCCCCCCTTGCCATGATGGCCTCGTATATCGCGCACGCCCGCGCAAGTTGTTGTGTCTGGTAGGCAAATGTAATGTTTTTACGATACGTTACCGCGTGTAATAATGTACAGCAGAGTAGCATTCCATTTGCATGTAATTACGCGTTCTAGCGTGTTGCTGTTGTGTCGTGGTTAGCACACTCGAATCGGACAGTTCAATTTCCCGGCGAGGTTGTTGAAAAAAAATGAGAATTTCTTAAATGCCTCCCAACCCCCCACCACCGCCACCGCCACCTCTGTCTACCCATCAGAATAAATGGGTGCGCGCACTACAGTTAAGCAGATCAGGGGCTCGTGTTGTGGGGTCAAGTGTGGACACTCCCCACCTCCTTTCAAGACGGTCTGGGCAGCATGGAAGAAGAGTGGGCCGACATCCTTTTGAAGAGGCGCCCCTCTCGAGCTCCGTCAAGTGCAGGCCCCTTCCGCCAGCAGTGGCGTGAGCAAAGCAATTGCGGGGCTGCTCCTTTACCTGTCGCCATTACGAACACAACCTTGTCACGGAGACGTTTAGCAATGAAATGTGGTAGAAAAAAACCAGAAGCAATTGTACTCAGTTTATTATGTAGTCCATGTTATTCCAGTTACGCGGCGACTACTACAACTACTATTTTTATTTTACCAGCTAAGGCCCACTGAGCTACGTAGCTCTTTGTCAGGAGCGACCTGACCACAAATGATAGCTCAACGAAGTGGCTTTATGTGCACATTTATTGCAGTCAAATACTCTAAATGCATGTTTATAAATGTGGAGGCAAAAACTAGAGGACCCGGAGAAAAATTCCCGTGGCCATGGGGAGAACATACAAACTTCAAAAATACAGGCGTCAGGGTCAGGATCGAACCCACGACTTCCTGCCTACCAGGCGAGGTAGTTAACATCTCGCCACCGAAGCATCATCGATTAATGAACATTATCAATCTGGTACAAATTCTCGGCACCTTACGATTTTAATTGTGTGTGGCGTGTTAGGTTGTGAGAAATACTGTATATAATAGTACCCTGGAGACATTTCATAAGTGGCTAAGGAATGCAATTGTTAAAAAAAGACAACGTCGCGTTTAAGAGTTTGACGACGGGGGACCGTAAGCCGTAATGTTATGCAATGTATCAACATTATAAGAGTGTGATTCGTTTATAGAAATAGTACCTAATGAATTCTAGTAACCCTCCTACTTCTCAAAAGCCTGACTGAGCATTGTCAAAGCGGTGGTTCGGTATCTCACATAGGAGAGAGTGTTTAAAACACATTCCTGCGGAGGGAGCTGGTAGGAACGTTGGGTTGCTCGGTCAATGGCCAGGGTCAACGGCGGCGTGGTGTATTCCGCAAATATGCCCGACTGTGAGGGCGGGCACAAGCCGGCGTGAGTAGGTAAAACGTTGAGTTTTATAAGGGCACCACGGGATGACCAGCCCCTCCCCACCCAGCACCACCCCTCCCACCCCCCACCCAGACCCACCCTCCCCACCCAGCCCCTCCCCACCCTTCCCACCCAGTCCCTCCCCACCCTCCCCTCCCCACCCAGCCCCACCCTCCCCACCCTCCCCTCCCCACCTAGCCCCTCCCTCCCCACCCAGCCCCTCCCAGCAGGACGGACGGACACAATAATCCCCTGTGGGCTGGTGGAACCAGGAGGTTCCTACCAGTACAATCTAATGTACCTGTCTTGAGATCGTGACTAGACACTCAGAGGGTCCGAAGTAAATTGTTGTGTTCTCGATTCAGGGTGGTTCTGATGTCTTGTGACCCACCCCCATTTAATTCTCTAAAACGGAATACATTTTTTGTTAAAGTGAGGTTTATTTCAAACATAAATGAACATGCTAAAGGGAAGAAACCCTTTTCGGGATCAATTGATTGGGGTTCACAAGACACCTGGTCCTCCCTGTATATTCTGCCAATTATTTTAACCGGGTATCTCTAAATGGATCGCCAAGTATTTACTCAGCAGTGTCTCATTGCAAAATGATGCCTGATCGTGTGTACAGTATATATTACGAATGCTTATATTTACTCAGTGTCTAGACTCAAGGGCCCTTCTTTGGAACAATCGACCATTTCGCTGTTTAGCGCAGCGTTGCTGCACATTCAGGTCTCCAGTGGGGCCCTTGTGGTTATAAAGATCTGAACCGGTCTGAATAATAAATCCAACCGAAACAAAAAACCACACCGGTCGCTCGCATTTGCATCCAAATAATGTAACACCATTTGCGTTCAGCGCTTTATTGCAGCGGTGTACAGTAACGCCGCTTGAGCCACGCTGCTCTGCTCTGCCCGGATCGTGCCACGCATTCACCTGGCTCAGCGGTTAGGCGCTCTGCCCGTTTGCTGCAGGGGAGGTCACGGTTCCGAAGCTACGCGGTCAGTACAGACCTCGTTGATCGTGCGGTTCATTTCACTGTAAGCAGAAACAACAGCAACAACTAATAATGATGATGATGGTGCACACCGCGTCTCCTTCACGATGGTGGAAAGGATGCCACGTCCCTACCCACCCTAACAAACACAACGACAATTGGAAGGCCGCGCGCGCGTGTGTGTGTTCCACCAATCGCGGGTACACATTTACAACAACAGCGGTGTCCGGTACCTGTTACTCGCTAATTTCACTCAGTGGGAAACAAATAGCAATAGTCGCCCTGCGCTGTCCCATCACATGGCCCCCTCCTATCGAAAAACTCAGCAGGACCTGTCTGACCAAAGAGTCTTGTCGACTCGTTGAGGCTTTTGCCCCCTGCTGAACAAATATAATTACAAATCCAAAATAAAGGGGGGGGGGGGGTGGGTTGTATTGGTTTAGTTTGCGTAAAAATACAAACGTGTCGTTAAACCCGCCACCACCCGACACGGCCAACGGGGTAAAGGGTTTGCCACGTAGAACAAGACGCGCCAATGAGTTTACCACTTCAGCACACCCGGTGTGTTGGAGAGTGAAAACCGCACAACATTTACAATTGTAATTATACATATCGAAGCAGGCGGGAGAAAAAGCCATGGAGTTATTTTTGTTGGGGGGGATTTGTTGTGTACAGCTGCCGTGTAAAAGAAGCCACGCGCTGCTGAAGGATTTAGGTTGGGGGGGGGGGTGCGTCTTTCCAGCTGCGTGCGAGCGAGCGAGCGAGCGTTCGTTGTAATTTGTGATGTATTGCCGTGATCGCATGCGCCCGACTGTATTCTGATGATGTGCGATGGTAAATGGCACCGCATCATGAGCGGCACACCGGCTAATGTAGCGTAATGACTGTCGGAGGTCCGACATTACCTAAATGTGTGCGGATCTTGCGTCCCGCCAAAGTCCTACATTTGTTATTCTAATGAGCCACTAACGGCGTACAGCATTTGCCATCAAAATAAATGAGCATCTGGAAAATAAAATGCTTACCCACCCACCCCCCATCCGGCTCTCCATTTTACATCTCTCTTCGTCTGGAATAAACCGTGTACGTACTATTCTTGAAATGAGTTCAGATTTTTTTTTAAATACATTTACAATACAATGTTGTCATTTGTTGAGGTATTGTGATCATATGAGGCAACGACTACGAATCGCCTTGTAATATCGTAGTAATTCCTAGATTACGATAAGTAGTGTTATTGTCACTCTGGCCCTCGCCCTCTGTTAATTATTAATTTAGCCTAACGATTTGTTGAAACTTAACGCGCTGTTTTGACGTTTTACGGCGTGTTCGTGCGAGCGCCTTATCGCCCTTCTCTTCTCGGATTGAAATAATTTCACGCGACGGGCGTCGCAATTAGCCGCCTCTCACCATCGCTGCCGCTGCCTGCGACTTTGCAATTGCGATGGGAGCCCGTGCAGGGGAACGGGGCGGGGGAGAGACGTGTAAATCCGGTCGCGTGAAAACCCCAGTGCCCGATTAAGCTAGTGCGGGCCTATTGCATATGTTATAAAGGGGCCCTATATATTTTTTAAACACATAAATGTTTAACTGGCATATTAAAAGAATTGTATTTTTTTCATTTACAATACAGCCAGACAATACGACAAATCGCTAACCTTTAACACCCAGTCGTTCATAAAAGTTGAAGGCAGTATAGTACTATAACAATAGAGCAAGTGCAGAATCACTGAAGCGGCATTAATAGATTTTATTTTTCGATTTAAAGCTTTCGTGACTGCAGGGATTCATCTTCTTGGTTCTTTCGGTAAAGTCACGTAGAAGGGAAGTAATAAAATAATAAAAAAACAAAACGTAATAAAATAATTATTATTTTAAAATAATTATTATTTTATTACGTTTTGTTTTTATTATTATGATTTTAAAATAATTATTATTTTATTACGTTTTGTTTTTATTATTTTATTACTTCCCTTCTACGTGACGGCATTAATAGCTTGAAAGCATTTAGCGCGGGGCCCTTCAAAGTGCGGGGCCCGTAGCATATGTACTTTTACTACGAGGATAATCCGGCACTGGAAAACCCGCAAACGTTCTGGTTTGCGAGTCCACCTCGACGCCTCTGTACGTCTTACACGACACTATGTGTACACGTTGCCAGTGAAGCCCTCCAGCAATTAGTGGTGGGGGTGGGAACAACGCCTAATTTGGCTGCGAAAGGCAAAGAGGGCTCCTAACACCTGCTCGCTGCTTCACGGGCCGTTAGGTTCGGCACTGATCACAGCTGAGAGAGAGAGTAACGGGGATGGCCCAGGGCTCCCTCGGGTAATACCCCCCATCTCCCCACCTCGAACTCTCACATTTCTCACCAATCGGGAGGGGGAGGGGAAGGTTGCCGGCTGTGGTCTTTGGTTCGCTCCTCGCCCTTTGGGAGCACTTCTCATTTTGTAGGACGCTCGCAATGACAGTTGACTTGCGGCGCTGATTTTCGCAGTCGTTATTTCTTGTCGTTTATCGAATGATTGACCGATAGACTTTCTTCTTGTCAGGTGAGAACCCACTGAGACTTCAAGGGTAACCTGGCTCGACAAGTGATCAATGCAATCAACGCTGCCTGAACCGTACAAACGCTCAAAAACAATCCAACAAACTGAAGCAAATTTTTGCTCAATGCAAGTTTAACATATCAACGCGTGTCAAAACAACACATACGACGGTAAGAAATACGAGTGCCATATTTGTCTAAAACTGTACCGCACCTAGCCATGGTTAAGAGTGTAGTTATTTATTTAGCGCGTGCGTTTGAAACCGAAATAGCAAGGAAGAGTTTGGGAACTCGCAGAATTCGCTCCGCTGTCTGGATCATTAGCTTCCCCGGTGGGGGGGCTGGATTCTGACGGGAGGGACGGATGCAGGAAAGATGGTGAAACGGAAAGGCTGAATCCATTAACCCCCCCCCACCCGTTCAGAGTGTAGAGCCCTAATGCCGTATTATCCGGAGGCACACATAACTCCAAAGTTGTGAACTCGAGCTGCCGTCCTGGCAAGAGTGTTTCCGTGGATTTTGGGGGCAACTCGAGTCGGCTGGCAATTCGGGCCGCGGCACCCAAGATCTGTGGGCCGAGTTCGCATTCACTTCTTGGCTCGCCGGAACTCGGGACTCGGGTTGAGCAGGAATAGACGTCGCCCAACCCCTAGGCGAGGAGAAAGGTGTTGTGAAGTGGGAACGTTTCATTTTACACCCGGAGTTAGAGCACGCCGCGAGAAAAAATATTGAAAGGGATTAAAAATAGCAGAAAATAACATGACCGATTGAAAAGCCTCGATTCGAAGCATTTCGAGCACAAATTATGAATATTCTGGGTTTTTTCCCCCACTGACTCGAGTTTCTCTTGACCTCCAGTTATGGAGGATATTAGGCCAACTGTCCCATAAATATATAGTATATAAGTGTTCTAGCTTCATGAAAACGACATTGCGGAGCAGAGGTTATAATATCAATGGCAATGTTGGCACTGTTTTTATTACAATGCGAGTAATGCTTTATATATGTTAATGGCTTCATTTTTCAATAACGCCTGACTTGTTATTCCATTTGAGAGATAATGCACTGTGCCTGCCTTCGATGTCTTGTAAATGAGCTTGTTTTATTTAATGATTACAGTCTGCTCTGTGTCGTACGATTGAACACGGCCGATTTCTAATTGGCGAGGTTTGGAGTTGGAATCTCGGGGAGTGTTATAGTGGAGGTTGGGCTCTCTCTTGCTCGACCTATTTCGAATTACGAGGCATGTTGCCATGTAATTGTACATCCGGCGCACCTGGATTTTTTCTCCTTTAATTTAATAGCGACAAATCCACGCACCTCCTTGCCGCCGTGGATACGCAGACAACGTGGTCTCATTTTCCTTTAAACAAAACAAAAAAATCCACTTGTGATCTTGTCTCTGACTCAAGTGGTACGGTCCGATGGATTCCGCCGGCTGCTGTGTATACCCCCCCGAGTCATCGCCCTCCCCCCCCGCCGCGTGCATCAGTGGTATAGTCCGGCATGCCCTGCTAATTCGACCCCCTTGACTGCCATCATCCTCGGCTGGCTGCGGGGGTCACAAGGACTGCCATCCATTTGCCCGGCTCTTTGACAAATGGCTCGTTGCGGGTTTTGCGCGCACGCGAGGAAGGGCGCACTCTGGTTAATCAGATGCGTGCGCAAAGGGCCGGGTCGCCCGCCCAGCGAGGATGTGTTCCGCGAGCCGGAACGACAGTCCGGGAGACTGATTTCACCTCCCCCCCCCCAAAAAAAAATATAAAAACCTGCCCCAGCTCAGAGCAAGGAGCTTCCTCCACTCGAGAAACGTGGGGCCCGGGCAAGTTAGCCTCCTGCGCTTTGTCGTGTCTGTAAGACAAGGCTTATGCTTCGTTAAATCCGAAACTCGATAACAGTCTATGCGCATCCACGCCGATTGAAGATTCATGCCTCATGGAAATGTCATTTTTCATCTGATAGGGTAATGCACTCGCTTACTCGCTCATTAGCTTGCACACTCGCTTACTCGTGCACTCGCTCGCTTACTCACCGATTCACTTTGACTCGCTCCCACACTTTCAGGCTCATTGACTAATTCGTTCTCTTGTTCACTCATTCCTTTGCTCACTCATTCACTCACTCCGTTCAACTCGGTAACTCATTCACTAAGAACAGACTTTCCCTCGTATTCACTTCTGTTTTGGCTCTGTCTGACAGGTCACTCCCAGCCTCTCGATGATTCCGCTAAATTAAGTTTTCTTCTCCCTCTGTATCTTGGTATTGAAGAAATAATTTTCCTTATTATTGCACTTGACTCACGTGCACACTCTCACTGAAGAAGCAGCAATTCCATGTTTTCCCTTACACGTGCATAAACTCAGGTCGCCGGGTTCACGGCACGGAGTGCTAACCACTACATGTCCTCTGTGCTACACCATTCAAATGCCTTTACAAAATTGGAAATGCCGCAAAAAGCTCATGCGTTTACTCCTGAAAGTTATTGATGAATGGGCATGTCCACTCGCATTTCGTCGACCTGGATGTCACAGTGTAAACATTGCTGATGCTGGGTCGTGCATTGGCCATTTTCTGAGCCAAGATCACCCTCACAATACGCTCAAGAGCCTCAGACGGAGTGTGGTGTTTGTTGTTTGTGGAACAAATTTGGACTCTGAAAAAGGAAGACCGGGTGAATGGATTGTCCTCAGGTGTGAGTTGCGGCATCGAATGGCGATAGGGAGTTGAAAGAAACAGAAATTAGGAATTTCTAGATTTGAAATTGTCGTGAATGCAAGGATCCATACTTGTTGGTTTTTTCGGTAAAGTCACGTAGGTAAAAAAATTAAATGAAAACAACTAAATTAAATCACGACGTTTCTTTCGCTGTGTCTGTCCTCACCTGAAGATGGACGCTGTGTTGCGCCCGAAACGTCGTGATTTAATTTAGTTGTTTTCATAAAAAAAATTTTACCTACGTGACTTTACCGAAAAAAACTAAAAGTATAGAAATTAGGAAGTTCGAGATCAGGCTAATGAAGAGAGAAGGCTAATTAACACAATCCAGAAAAAGGCAGAGGAGAGAAGTTGTGTTTGGGTACGTTATTCGAGATGACATTTCGATGAAGGAACTTCTGGTAGTGGGAATGCTATTGAGATAGAGGCCAAGAGAGACACGAAAAAAAAACGTTGCATTCTTGACTTGAAGAAAGTAAGGGGCGGCCAGCCGTACAGAGATGGAAGAATTAAGCTTCAAGATCGTACAGGGTGGAGACAGTTTGAACCCAACACCTGCCATTAGTCAGAGGCCTAACTCGATCTAAATCCACTTTCCCACGTGTGTACGTATTTTCAACTCTTTCGCACCTTACACAGCCAACCGTGCTAATCGGAGGTCCATTTGCACCACATGCCGAGCATTTGCGCTGGCAGGGTGCTTGCGCACGCTTCGCCTTAATTGGGAGTCGCGATCCTCGGATTGGAGGCCACCCGAATGGCCAATTCCCCTTTCAGCCGCATTGTTTCCCCCTCTTGCACGCGGCTTCATTGACACGCAGGGCGTTGTCTGGCGTGTCCTTCACAGCACACCGACACAACGCCGCAGCCAAACTAATCAACACCAGAGAAGAAAATCAGCTCACTGCCTGCCTAGAATAGAACTCCTATAATTAATAAAAGGTATTTTTATCGCTGTTGTGAGCGGGATCATTAGGAGGTGATTGTTCACTAACGACCAGCGGGCTAATGTGTGCAATTAAGCTTGGAGAGAGCCTTGTCCCATTAAGGGCACCCCTTTGCTTGCTGTACACGTGGCACGGCGTTGTGCGCCATTGAGTAAAGTTACTGGGTTCACGGCTCACAAATTGTATTTGAGAAGGGCAGGCTGACAAAAAACCACAGTGGCAGGCGGAGTGAGAGAAGCGAGCGAGAGAGCGAGTCTCGATCTCCTCCTCACGCGGTTTTCAGGCTGTTGCCTCGTGCGCTCGGACGCCGAACTCTCACGTCGACGCGTTTTCAGTTCCTGCAATAAGTTCCCAGCGGAACGCGGGGCGAGGCGTTGGACATTTGCGCCGAACAGCGTGCGGTTCGATCTAAACTATTAAAACTAAGACTATTTTTTGATTTCACCAGGTAAGGCCCACTGAGCTATATCACTCTTTTTCAGCGACGATCTGGCCACAAATGATCATTCAATGACGTGGCTCATCATCGTCATCATCACGTGGAAATGTACAGCAGCCAAATACTCTGAACGCACGTTGTTGATTCTAAATGTGGAGGGAAAAACCGGAGGACCCAGAGAAAAAATTAATCCACACGACCACGGGAAGAGAGACACGCAAACTTCAAGTATACAACAGGCGTCAGGGTCGGGATCGAACCCACGACCTCCTGCATACCAGACGATGTCGTTAACATCTCCTAGTCACCCTGATGATGATGATGATGAGAAAGAGACACGCAAACTCCAAATATACAGCAGGCGTCAGGGTCGGGATCGAACCCACGACCTCCTGCATACCAGGCGATGTAGTTAACATCTCCTAGTCACCGTGATGATGATGATGATGATGAGAAAGAGACACGCAAACTCCAAATATACAGCAGGCGTCAGGGTCGGGATCGAACCCACGACCTCCTGCATACCAGGCGATGTAGTTAACATCTCCTAGTCACCGTGATGATGATGATGATGAGAAAGAGACACGCAAACTCCAAATATACAGCAGGCGTCAGGGTCGGGATCGAACCAACTACCCCCTGCATACCAGGCGATGTAGTTAACATCTCCTAGCCACCACGGCGCCCCTTAAGAAGCACGTTGATTGAAGAACCACGTCGGAGAGCTGCGCATCTAAACCGCGAACACCCGCGCAGCGTCTGTGTGAGCTCGAGGAGAGAGAGAGAGAGGGAGAGAGGGGGGAGGGGTAGAGGGTTCAGGGGGAGAAATTCCCCCCGGATCTTGGCGCAGGCTCCCTGCGTGTAGCAAGATGATCGAGAACCTACCCCCACAGTACAAAAGCAGAGGTTAATGGAAACTAACCACCGGGAAAAAGAAAATATGGAAATGCTGACATGTGTTAGCCTGTGCCGTGCACGCTGGCATGTTTTTGGAGCACTTGGTGTGTGTTTTTAGAACTCATTTCCATGAATTAGGCGCTGCTTTAAGATATTTATTCCTGCACCAATAATGACAGCTTTTTCTGGTGGCTGAGTCAAGACTATTCAGTGGCTCTTTGTCGGAAATTTCTACTGTGCTACTCATGCCAACTTGTGAATCCGTATAAGATTATTGGAATACCTACCTGAATGATATCCAGCAGCATGTGTTGCTGAAGCAAGGACACTCTGGGCCAGCTTTGGCCCGTTCACGTCTCATGAGTAATTGTCAGGCGTGATGAGAATGTCCTGCTGAATCACCAGATCACTTTATTGGAGATGGAACAGTTTTGTCGATTCGGTTAAAATATTTGTATCAATAAAATCTACAAGACAGGGCAGAAAATGCGGGTTTATATCATCTGCCCCTTCTGTATGGGATGGAGTGTTTCCCCCACTCGAGCGCGTCGGGTTTTTTTTCCGGCTGATCTGGGTTCCTTCCGCATGCATAGACAATCGTTAATTGTCTGAAAATATGTTCATAAGTCGAGGATCATAGAGCTTGGGAAAATGTTGGTAGCGTTGGCTCGTGTCTGTGGTTCCTCAGTGATTGTGAGATGCAATCTGCGCGAACGACGCACATTTTTGTAAAAAAACACGTGATTAATCTCAACATGAATATTACAAGCGACGCCCAGTGTGACGTGAAAAAACATCACCATGCCCCGTCGATGACCCCCATGTAATTCTGTTCCTGTTGTCCGATGAATCGAGTAATTTAACCTATAATTGGTAGAGTAATCGACTACTCAAATAATCGGATTACCCGGCTCTACAGTTCACCTTCACCATGGAGGCCTGTTTAGCTCAAGAAGCAATGCTGTAGAACAATTCATGGTAAACACATTTTAAACATCATGGATACAAGAGATTTATACCATGACATGGTTTAAACCTGTCGAGAGTGTTTGTTTAATGCTGCTGGATGATTTAAGTCCTGAGAGACAATGAAGAAAAATACGTAAAATACTAATTACCCATAATACTCCAGGGATGCTGCCATATTGTAATAGTTAGCCCACTGGACTTGCAATCCAGAGGGCATCAGTTTGATTTCCCATTGTGGTAGTTGAATCACTGGTGCAAGCATCCTCCATCTCCACCCACCGCCTCTGCCCACAAAAGCAAAACAAATAAATGCTACACCGAGGTTAATCTGTCGGCAGGTCGCGTGTTTGGCCAGCGTGGAAGAGTAGGCCAAAAACATGTCTAGACGGACTCTAAAGAGCTCCCTCTCGTGCAGTGGTTCTCAGAGTGTGGTCCCTGCACCACCAGTGGTTAGCGACGACCCGCTAGGTGGCCCACAGTGGGTGTTGATCCGGAAACAAGGACACCGTCTATACCTTTTGTTTCGGACATGAACTCCTCTTTTGCTTATTTTAAATTGAAAAATAAATGAAGGTAAACTACTCTGATTAAACTACCCCAACCCTAAGATCTACCCCACCCCCCACCCCCCCCCCCCCATTAAAAAAACCTTAACGCTGTTTAAAAAATAAAAGTTCCGGTAATATGAATTATTTGGTATTGCCAGTATTTAGAATGAGAAGTGAATTATTTTATCACGAGAGGTGGGTGACGGGCTGGGTGGTGAGGGGCTGGGTGGTCCACGGAAATGTTCGCATCGCGGGCCAAAACAGTTTGAGAACCACCAGTCTTACGGAAGCCTTTTCCTACCAGCAGTTGCGTGAGGAAGCAATTTGCAAGTGCTACACCTTCATCTTTTTAATGGTCCATAACAGAGAGCTATTGACTTTTTTTTGTATTTAAGCCATTTGATCATTGCGGTATTGATAACGTGAGCAATCGTCCTGTCGGCCAGCGGTCCTTTCAAACGGACGGCAAGCAACCATCCACTCTGCGAACGCTTTACATCCCCTGCAGCTTGAATCTTTTGTAGCGGAATCACGTTTAGCATTGTGGGAGAGCTTAAATAGCGGGCGTCATTGTGAATTCCAAATTGTAAAAAAAAAAAGTTGCATTTACATTTATCTCCCCCATCTTAATTGAATAATAAGAGAGGTGCATCGGCTTTCGCTGTATTTTTTTTGTGTAGCTTCAGGCAACAGCAACAACACTTTTGCCGTATTGTCTTCTCATCCCTCCGTACGGAAAGCCCCCGTCGAAACAACGGGAATCCTGAAAATTGTACAAGTTTTGTGTCCAACAAAAATGCTTTTGCCAAGGTACACCTTGGGGGATTCCATCATAAAACCGTTTGCGGTAAAACTTGGCCCCCCTGGGAGAGGAAATGTAGCAACTTAATGAAGGCATATTACGCTTACAAATATCGTTCAGCATTTATACATTTTCAGTCGTGTAATTTCCTTGCTTTTTAGCTTGGGTCACGGAGCTTATTTATTTCTTCATCGAAATGTCTTCCATCACCCAGAAACTTTTATGTCACGCGAAGTTTTTTTTGTGTGTAAAGGGCACGCGCCGTGGCGAGAGTTTAACACTTTCTTTTTTTCCAGCTGGCCGAGCAGGATCGGTGACATTTGCATGTCATGTTGCCGGGCCGCGTGATGCAGCACGGCTGCCCATGTCACACGCCACCGAGAGCTGTATTTGTTCCGATTTCAATTGTAAATTCCCATAGCAGCGTTTGGCATTTTTTGCTTTTCACATGTCTATCTCTTTCCACACTCTTCCTTCCAAAAATGGTCCCAAGCAGAGCACAAAAAAAACTTACAAGAATAAAACAAAATTCAGCGGGGTAATTGCTGGGATACAAACCCCCAACGCCATGCCAGAAGCCAAACCATCAAACAACGAAGTGGGTTTGAGAAAAGTGTCACCACTTTTTTTTTTACTTTAGAGAAAATCAGCTCCTGGATTTTCAAATGATACATTACAATTGCAGGCTCGGATAAATGAGGCGCAGGGTCGTGTTTAGAGAAATGTGACATTTATTGGCTAGACGGTGTCAAATCCAAACTGTTTCAATTCTGAATTGTTACTGCAAAAGAGATAATTGTATTATGTGTGTGTTTTTTGTGGTACTCTGCAGTGAAAAGATAATGGGATTTCCACGCGAAAAATTCTGATCTTTAACCATGAATTCACAGTGTGGGAAGTTAATAATGAGGTGGTGACATGGCCTAGTGGTCGCTCACACGTTGCAAAGTTTAAAGTCCAGCGTCTCCCCTGGTTAATACTGTGGGGGTGTATAAATCCGTAAAAAATACTCGCCGTGTGCGTCAGAATTAAGGATTCCGTGACATAATTCGCAAGTGTAGGCCATTGTGTACCGGCATTATTGGTGCACGCCAAATGTGAAAAAAATCACCCGCAAATTACTCAATTGGAATATACAAAGTAACCGTCGTTCCCTGCTGCGAAAACTTGGCAGTGAGGCGTTCGTGCTTAAACAAGCACAAAAATAATAGTGCTGTATTTTAGCTAGTGTTTTCATTTTTCTACAGCTCATGCAGGATATTTATAAATGCTTTGCTTTGGTAAAAAAAAAACTGCGCTAAATAGAACTCTTTTAATTAATTCACCCAATTAATTCCCTTTGCCAGCATCGAGAGAATTTAGTGCTTAAGAACACAGCGGTTGTTGTTTTAAAATGATTTATTGCGCATGTGGTTCAGTATCCACAAAATACATAACCATGTTTGTGATACATTTGTAGCATACGTGTGTGTATATATGTATGAGAAGGCTAAACAAATTACGATCTATACTTAACATTAAGAAACATATTTTTTTGTCCTCAAGTTTTACAGTTAATGCTTGACTGAACAAATTTCATTGGCAGCGAGTCTCATAATTTTTAATTTTCCGGTTACATTGTTTGCGTGAAGGAAAGCTGGCAGCGATATTTCCGAACGTAATTGGCATAAACCAACGAGCGCGCCGGGAACACGCTGAAGACCATCGACTTTGAAACACAAGCTTCATTAGCAATTTCATCTTGCAGAGCTGCACAACATTTATTTTCCCACTTAATTTATTAATTTATTTACAACTGCAAATTAATTTAGTTGCAAGACGCCGACGTTTGTAAGGCGAACTTGGCACCGCTAATCTTGGCCCCCACCCCCTTCTGTGTCGCTGTTCCATCAGACCTGCTTTGCAGGGGAGACACAAAGGAACACCCTGCACCACTTTTAATTCAATTACCATTTTTTTTTTTTTAGAAAATCTATTTCCGATGATGTTAAAGATGGCAGGGTCAGCCTTGGCAAAACATTTGCACAAAGTTCACCGGTGTAACCATGAGCCGCATCAGAACATCACCAGGCCGGTGCACGTCACCTTCCTAAATGTAAAACTAAAGACAAGTGCGATGGTGGCCGTGCATCCCAAACTTGTAAACATCATAGTAAACCACTGCAGTCAGCCGAGGAACAGCAAAACTACACGAACTATCTCCTGAAGCCCTCTCGTGGCTGGCAGCAATAGAATAATGACTGGGCTGGTTAATTGACAAACTCTGCACACAGCTACACCCAGCTACAGCCACACACAGCTACAGCTAAACACAGCTACACACTGATACACACAGCTACACACAGTTACACACACGAGCAGAAAGAGCAAAAAGGCGTTCTGTTAGACCACTGGGTCTGTGGAATTCTAAGTCAAGTGTACGATGAGGTCGGTGGGGGTTGTCTCCCCAGTACCCGTGTTCATTATATGTACTGGGGAGAAATGTTAGGCTGAATTGACCTCGGAGAGGCATTCTCCTCCACCGTTAGTGGTAACGAATTGCACTGATGTGGGCAGGTAGGTATGTACAACCCCATCTAGCTCCAGCATGTGAACGGTCACATCACTCATTGCTCTGTTCACACACAGGCACGCAGGCACGTGCACAACACACAATCAGTCAATCAAACTTTATCTCTATACCACTATTCGTGCAAAAAAAATGCCATACGTAGTGCTTTACAGGTGTATTGGTGATGCGCGCTGGCAGTGAGGGATCGTGTGGCAGCGCGTGGTGATTGGTCGACTAGGGTGGGTGCTCACATCGCGGTCCGCATAGGCTCCGCCCCCTCGGGAGCGGAGGACTATGAAAGGCGATGCGCGCGGGCGCTCGGGAGGTGGGTAACCAGTGAAGACGGAAGACGGAGGAGGAAGAGATAGGGCCCTGAGACCCCTAGCCCCGCTGTCCTTGTAAGGGCCGGGACCCTGTGTGGCTCAGAGGCGGGACCTTGGGACCCGCGGCCGGACGTCCTTGTGAGGGCCGGGCTGCGGGACCCAGTGGTCGTGACCCATACCCCGGCTGGGGTGGGTCTGTGAGTTCCCCTGGAAGCTACGGGGCTGGAGAGCCCGTGTGTGTGTAGCCAGGTGGAACGTGTAGCGTGAGCTGTAGTTGACCACACGTGTTATTGTGGCTACGGAAAGTGTTAATAAAGTGTGCTACCCGTCAAGTGGTCTCCCGCCGTAATTTACAATATTACACAGGCATGAACAATAAAAGTGAAATTGCCGGCAAAATAAAATCACGTTGTGACAAATTTCTAGCAAAGACAAAATGCAAATAACACGTTAAGAAAATACTAATTAAAAGCAAGTAAAAAAAAGTCATTTTGTAGATATATTTTAAAATAAAGTGCGCTGACACGCTCAGACAAAAGACACTACTAGCCTTTAACAGACTGTTGGGGCCAGTGCTGCTAGCGAGCACCTGCGAGGGCCGACACCACACACAAGGGGTGGATGGCCAGCACCACGACTGGTCGCCTTTGCCTCCCCAATGATAATGTTTACCAGGGGAGGCCCAGGTTCGGATATTCATCACTGATGTTGGCCGTGAGCGAGAATCGAACTCGTGTCGCCGGGTTCGAAGTGCGGCACCACCGCTTCCCACTCACACACAAACAAAAGACAAAGATCCCCCGTATGGCCTAAACAGGCTGTTGGGGCAAGTGCTGTTAGTGACCACCTATGAAGGTCGGCACGGTACACGGGGGAGTGGGTGACCAGCATCACGCCAAGGCGCCTTTGTCTCCCCAGTGGCGATGTTTACATACCGCACCAGGTACTCATTTGAGGCTGAGTCGACCTAGGGGAGGCCCTGGACCGGTTCAGATAATCGTCACTGGTTGTTGGCCAGATTTGTAGTGCAGTGCGCTAACTGCTACACCACCGCTCCCCACACTGACACCCATAGGCTGACATGGGCATGCGCACACACGCACAGCAGCCCATTCTTATCACCATCGTACCGTTCCGGTCGCAGCACAAACGCCGCGTGTTTTAGTGACACTGCTTGTTCATTCACCCCCCACCCCTCGCTCATTCCTTGTATGCGATTCCTTCGCCAGCTCCCCCCAAACCCCCCCCCCTCCCCCCCCCAAAAAAAAACGAAATCCTGATAAATGTAAAAAGTGTGGTCTGCAGGTTCAAATAATGAAAGCGTCTCTCTTTTGTTGCGTACAATGGGTGCGAGGTTTGCCAACATTCCCCTCTCGCGCCCCCAACGATTTATTTCGCCGCGCTCCTCCGTACGTGTGCCGTCTCTCGTAGCGAGCCGCGTGACACAACGATGATAGTGGCGGTGACTCCGATACCGCAAGGGTGATAGCAGCGATGATAACGATAACCAGAGTCGCAAGTGGACAGTAATAGGCGAGATGACAACGCAGATGACAGTGATATTACAAGTGGTGGAATAACCGTGGGATAAAGATGAGCACTGAGATCCTCATACTTGGATTCTCATATCCGTATCCTCCTGGCTTACTAGAACCTTTATTTATCTTGCTCACAAGCACCTGTGATGGCTTGATAACTTCGGAATATGACATCACGTTGATTTTTTTATTTATTATAACGAATTATAATACTACACGTGCATGACGAAATATTTGCACGAGAAATGGTTACGATGCCAATAATATACTTCAATAGTTTTTTTTTTGTGGTTATCTGGTTCTGTGTCTTTCTGTGTGCAGTGTTGGCAATGTTGCACAAGCAAGCGCAATTCACGAGTGTGTCTTTTACGCTTTTTTCGTCAAGCGAAAGCCTCGCCGAGCCTCACGACTCTTCCCAGGCAGCATCCCCGTCAAGCTTTCAAATATCTGGACAACAATCTGCCGGATGTTACATTCCTCAGCAGTAACATGCCGGCAAAAAACTTTCTTGCATTTGGCAAAATATTGGAGCACGACGCGGGCACACACGGAGAGTGGGCGACGCTCGCAAATAACGTCGAAGGATCTCGGGCGTCTTGTGTGTGGGCTGATGGCGGGTACTTTTGTGTGGTCAATACACCCACAGGTATAAATCAGGGCAACCGCTGGATTTGAACCGGGGACCTCTGCAGCACGCGGCGAACGCGCCGGAGCGAGGCAATGCCACCGCTCTTACATTCGCCATGCGCACTTGTATGGGCAGTGGCGTCAGGGCCGGATTAATCTCGTGCGGGGGCCTGTTGGATATGTTATGAAGGGGCCCTAAATATAAAAAAACATGTAAATATTAAAATACGCATTTTTAACTTGCATAGTAAAGTAATTGTATTTTTTCATTTGCTATGCAACCAGATAATACGACAAATCGCTAACCTTTAACACCCAGTCATTCATAAAAGTTGAAGGCGCTATAGTACTGTAGTAATAGAGCAAGTGCAGAATCACTGAACCGGAATTGACAGCTTGAAAACATTTAGCGCGGGGCCCTTGAAAGTGCGGGGCCCGTAGCATCTGTTGCTAATTTTGCTCCCCGGATAATCCGGTACTGGGTGACGTTCTGCACTTCGCTATGAACCCGGCAAACTGAGTTTGAATCCTGGTTACAGCGAACGTCAGTAGCGACTTGTTATATGTTGATCGAGTCCTGGAGCCTGCCTTCACCAACCTACACTGAGCGGAATGGTGAAGTACAGCTATATAACATACATCAGCAAAGAGAGGCCTTCATACACCATTGGATTGACTGAGGGCTGTAAATTCACGTGTTATTAATTTTTTTTTATTAAGCAGTTTTTTTCGTGTGCTAATGCTCATGCTACGAACATGATGGTGCAAATAAGAAGGAAAAGAGTCGATTCCTGAATCATCCCGTGGCCATGAATTATGGCAACTCATTGAATTACTTGGGGTGCTCCAAATGTATAATTGGCGGAGGTCATTTGGCACCTTACATAAGACACATTCGACCCTCTGGAAATGAAATGTGTGCTCTGACCCTTGGCCACTGCCTAATTTAGCATGTGCACATTTCATCATTTCACCATAATGGAAGTGCTTTATGACAACCTGAAGTCCTTATGCCCTTCCATTTTTGTCGTTGTAACAATGTCCGAACCTCATAATGTAACGATGAAGATAATGATTATAATAATGGCAATGGCTCTGCATGTGCAATGAGCTTTGAATACGGTTAAATGTGCAAAATTGCTCGACATCAGACATGCCGGCACATTTGCGCTGGGTGTGAACATCACCGTGACGATGAAAGGCTTTGTGGCAACGTAACCGCACATGCGATGGTGTGATGAATGCATCCCAGACTTATAGTTAATTATGAAACACCCCGGTGTCATGGTGACGGAGTGGATATCATTTGTATTAAAGAGCCACTCTAACGGCTGACTGTATTAAAAATCTTATTATGTTTAACTTTTGTCCAGCGGCCATAAATTTAAGCCCGAGCGGTGCGATTATTATACGAGGCTCACAAAGGGGAGAAACCGGTGCTTCGCGATGTAAGATCCTGTGCTCGGCATCGGACGGTGGAAAGAGGCTGGCGTTGATATCGTGTTCCTGCCACCGTGTGTCTTAGGCAGTACAAAGAGCCAGCGCGCCCTGTAAACAGCCGGGGCGATGCATGCGAGGGTGGCTGTACATCTCATTAAGTTAGTATTACTGTCAGAGCCTGCACGCATCACTGGCACTGCTGCTTATTGCAGCCTACTTGCAAAGTGCCCGCGCCGCCTCTGGTGCGCGAGTCTTTTTGCACGTCTCAAAAAAACCGGGGGTAGATCAACAGACAAAAAAAAACATTGATATCACCAAAGCGATTCTAATGATGTCTCCCATCAGTTCATGCATCTCCTGTGAAATGCGCTCATTCCGTCGATTAATATTCGACGGCGATCCTTGATTTTTTAAAAATATTTTTTGTTGCTGCTAATATTTTTACTTTGTCTGTTATCTTCTACCTCCGTGTTTTGCGATGATACAGCGGTGTGTCTTGTCAGTGAGCCTAAGCAGCAGCAGCACAACCAATCCCCAGCAGCCCATCCTTTGCACAAGCCGTTGCAGCAACTGGGCAAAAAATATAAAAAATAAAAGTGAAAGAATATATACAATTTGTACGCCGCACTGTATTAACTGGCATTTTATTCACCGACTTAATTATTCAGTGTTCACGAGGCGACGCTTGAGCGACTGTCTTTAGCCATCTAAATCATTCGTGGCGTATATGCGTTTGAAAGCCCCACTCTGTGAAAACAATTCAAAGGGGGGGGGGGGGTGTTTATGACTAATATCTGCCCAAAAGTCGAGATCAAAATAACGAGGCCGAACTGCGGGGTTTTTCCTCCCAAGATGAAAATGTTTATTTGTGTCGCTTCCTTCTGCTTTCTCTGGAAGAGATCATTAAGATGCCATAGCATTATTCCGCCCTCATAAATTAACGAAGGAGAGGGATGCATGCATACGTAGAGAGTGAAATTAGCAAATTACTCTGGCTGTAACCTTTCAGTGGAACATTTATATTGCTTACAGTTGACACAGAGGGGAGGGACTTTTCGAAACTACGGAGACTTTGCAGGATTTACGACTTCGATGTGTTCTCGGGTTGTTCGGTGTGATGTCCGACGTTTCGTTCCACGTGCTGCATGAGTTTTAGTTGCCGGTACGACCATCAAACTGCGGTACCTCAACAACATCGCATTATTTCTCCCCAAAATCTTAACACTGAGCAATAGCCGTACTTGCAAACGAGCGCTTACGAATCAATGGATAATCATTTGTCCAGCCAATTGCTTCAGTGCATCTTGGAACGAAATAATGTCTTCAGCAGCTTGATTTATTCCTTGTGCCACGGATCAAACGTATCCGTGTACGACCTAATTAAAGCATCAATGAGCATATGAAATTTACGTAAGACTCTGCTGCGATGAATTATTTGCCTGGGCCCTGGCAGGAGCAGCAGCAGCAGAGGCAGCGGCAGCTCTGTGGCGTATCCCCCACACGCGCCATGCGGCGGCTCAACCACGTGCTCATGCTAGGCCACGAACCGCCAGGCCTGGCCCTGCCGGCTAATCAAGCCAGCGCAACCCGCTGGATAAGTTCGGTCTCGGGGGGGGGGGGGCTGCGGTATAGGTGGATATGCGGAAAGGCCGGATACGTGAACGGCGATGCAAAACGACGGTTACGCCATACGCAAATAGGTTCAGGCACGAGCGTGAAGTTGCCGACTGTTTTAAACGTGGAAACGTGCTTCACCGTGCTTTGGAAGTGAGCGAGCGTACGCACGTGATATTCAGAGTACGTTGCCGCATGTGAAAATGTCAGGCTTGCGAGCATCCGAGGCAAATGACACGCACGTATACTGCACTGGGTGACTGGCGATTAATTAAAGAATCCTGGGCAGATATATATGCAACTGTGTCCTCCGTTACAAGGAGGCTCGTTGGCTCCATCAGACCCCTCCCTCGTGCAGGGGATGCGTGGCACTGCTGAGTTTGAATTTGCCTCCTGCGCATCTCAATTATCTTAACGAGCCGCATAAGTGCTTCTTCGCTTGTGGCTGGAAAATCCGACGTGGAATTTTCCTCCGGGGCAATGGGAGTCATTAGCCGAGCTGCCCCGTGTGTGTGTGTGTGGCACGCCGAAGACCCTCACGTCACTTTCAACACTTTCAATCACGAGCAGTTTTTTTAAAATCCTTTATATTAAGTTCAATTGCTTGCTTGCTTGCGCGCTTACGACCGTGCAAATCTTTCGGTCGTTTTATAACCCACTTCCCGTAATCCAGTCGAGCTGACATTTTGCACACAGACTCGTTGTGCATGACAATTTATTTTCGTAGGAAAAAATAAATTATATTTAATTACCAATTGCTTAATGGTGGCAGCCATTCATCTGACCCATAGGTGGCAGCCATCTCAAGCCAGAGGACGAGAGGACTCTAGCCGCCACACATATAAAGGATTTATAGTGAAAAACTTTGTTTTTACGGGTTAATTTTTTTTTCTTCGTGGTTCACTGTTCACCGGCTCTCTCTCTCTCCCTGCCTCGCTTTCTCCCCCCCCTCCGCCTCTCCCTCCTTTCTGCCATCTCCACCTCGGCCTCCCTGGGCTCCGAGATTCATTTGTCTCCATCCGTAGAAGACACTGCCGAACCCGCCGCGGCAGGGTTATCTCATTACTGACATTACGTCTTGATACGTGCGCGGCGCCGGCTGGGTCTGCCCGCGTTCCGCCGTTCACACACGCGCGCGCGCGCGCGCGCACGCGCAATCGCCTCGGTTGCAGTGTACTCGGCACATCGCTGCAGGAGCCTCCACAGCCATCAGTCGCAAGGCTTCCCGCCGTGGCTGATAACACATGGCAAACTCCATTACTTTGTTCAGCATCCTCGTGATTTATGGCTTCTTTCGGAGAGTATTGACCCAGGAATTTAATAGAATATGAGTATCATAAGGGAGTATATTGACATAGGCACCTAATGGAACACAAACATCATCGGGGATAATGAAGATATATGCTGGCCTGTGCTGGAAATTACAGCGCTTTACTCTTGACGCTTGTAATTAAATATTGTGTGCTGCTTTATGGACCCTGCTGCCTGCTGTTATTGGACGCTTTCGTGATTATTGAGAATTTGCATTGATTCTTGATATCGCCTGCTTGCAGACCCACAGCTTCCCCTGCTGAAGGTCATTTTTTACAGATGCTCTGCCAGACATTTCTCCATTTGCCAAGGGTGCTTTGGAACAACAGCCCCCCCCCCTGTCCCCCCCTGCCCCCCCTGTCCCCCCTTCCCCCACTGCCCCCCCTGCCCCCCCGCCCCCCCCCACCCCCCCTCCCCCCCCCTCCCTCCCCTACCCCCCCTTCCCCCACTGCCCCCCCCCATCCCCCACTGCTGCATTCCGGCGATCCGTTGGAAACCATTTAACCTTTAGGCCTCATTAATGCGTTCGTTTATTTATCTATCTATCTATCACAAAGTGGCAAAAGCTCCCCCAATCGGGCGAAACGCGTTTAACCCGTTTATTTAGAACATCGCATTAGCGCAAATACAACACGTCCAGAGAATTCCCACTGAGAGTAGCGCGCGACTCATTACACGGCCGCATCAATTGCAGCGCGCGGGCGGACCGCTTGCCATAGCCGATCTGAGCGCGGCGTCGGCACACGGTTTGTTACCGTCGCTGTTGTTCGTCTCGTGAGTCATCATAATTCCATGACTTAGCCCGCTCGTCCACCGCCCCCCCCGCCCCGACTTTCCAAGAAAAGGCCAAACAAGCTCCCCCCCCGGCCCCCCTTGCCTCCTGCGCTGCACGTCACTCCTGGCATCTGGTTGGCGTTGGAGGAAGGGAAAGAGTCGAAGGTAGAGGAGTCGCGTCATGCACGGCGCGTTCGGGCCGGATCCAAGCGAGTGACCTCGATCGTAATCCCAGAGGCGTCGCCACGACAATGCGAGGCAGAAGACGACAATTACCTCCCCGCCCGCCCGCCCGCTCGACCCCACGGTCTCATCGACGGGGTCACTACAATAACTCAAGCTTGCTCATGTTTTCTATTGCCAAGACTCCGAATGTAAATTGCACATGCCAAAGAGCCGTACGGTGCTCTACGCCTTCCGGCAATGAATGTCTCGGCATCATTGGGGGTTGTCGAGGGCTGCCCCCCCTCCCCGACCTACTTCGTTCTGAAACGCGCCGTCGTAGCAGCAGGGAGAGGCGCGTTGGCGTAAAAACAAAGCAAGCTAAGACGGCTTTTGTTGTCTGGGCCTTGCGCCTTCGTGCTGCGTTCAGAGGGTCCCGGTGGTTCGATGCTAAAAAAAAACATAAATCGAGATGCGTTTGCGCGAATTTGAAAAACAAAAAAATCTGCGTTCGTGCCGCAGAAGTGAAATTTAATTTGCCGCTGCATATTTGTTGCGGGAGGGGAGGGAAAAAGGAAAAACAAAAAAAAATGCCGTATCAAGTAAGGAATCGTGCTGTGACGGTTCCACCTGAAGACGGAAACTTGTGTTGCCTCCGAAACGTCGTGATTTTTTATTTTACTTTTATTAATTAAAAAAAATATTTTACCTACGTGACTTTACCGGAAATAACCTAAGAGTATGAATCCTTTCCGTCACGAAAGCTTCAAATTAAAAAAAAACACCCAACCAACCAATTGTGACGCAACACACTGCGACCGGACGTCGGCATGGTGTCACGTGCTCTTGATCGGTGCGCGTACGTACGGCGCGACGCGGCGTGTGTGCCCCACGCTTTCGCTGGGCTCGTTGCGGTTTACTGCCGCGCTCGGCTGCACACACACACACACGTGCCACACCGCTGGGCTGACCTGATCCGGCCGTGGCGGCCTGCGGTGTCAAACGCCACCACCGTGAATGCATTAATGAATGAGCTGCGGGGAGATAAAAAAAAACTAAAACTAATCTCCTTAAAATATTAAACGATAAAGAAAACGACAATCTTTTATTTTATCTTAACCAGGTAAGGCCCACTGAGGTGCAGTGCTCTTTTTCAGAAGCGACCTGGCCGCAAATTATATTTCGACGAACTGGCTTATCAAGTGGAAATTTATAGCAGCAAACTACTCTAAGCGCATGTTGATTCAAATTTTTTGGGGGGGGGGGGAAACCGGAGAACCCGGAGACAAATCCACGTGACCATTGGAAGAGAGACACACAAACTCCAAATAGACAGGTGTCAGGGTCGAGATCGAACCCACGACCTCCTGTATACCAAGCGAGCTAGTTAACATCTGCTAGCCACCGCGGCGCCCAATTAATTATTAATCACGCGAACGAACGCGGAGCCGAACAGAGAGAATTGATGGCTGTATATAGTAAGACCAGAGCTGGCTGGTCTCCCATACTTTGTTTCACAGTGCCCCCCTCCCTTGTACACGGTGGGAGATCCTCACCCTAACACATGATTGCTCCTGATTGATCGGCCCATCCTCGCATCAATACAGCAGCCTCTAAATCAGACTGCCAATGGGGTGCAACGGAGCAGGTAGGGCCAGACAGCGGGGGGTGGAGGGTTTCGGAGACACTGGAATCAAGGTTACCCCATCTGTCATACAGCAGGAGCCAGCCAGCTATTTGACACGCAACCAAAGCGCTTGTGGCCAAACCGCATCAGCCGACACACACTTTACTCGTCCACGTGAGTCCATCAGCTCATCGACCTGATGGACTAAAATATTACTTCTATTTATGCGGTGAGACAGAAGCCTTGTCTCTTTAGTAATGTATTATCCGCAGTCTACCGCGACAGAACATAATGAGCGTTGGTGCAATTTTTATAACGTGCGCTGAACGGGTCCCCATATTGTCCGCGTAGTGTTCTCGCCTGCAAGAGGGAACCCAGTATTTATTTAACAGGCCTGACTCCGATTAAATTGGTCCGGAGTTTGTTTGCTTTAAACATATGCTGCTGGGTAAAAAAACTAAATCTGGTCTCGAAAGCCCCCAGGCTACCGGAGTAAAATGTTACTGCATTTTATTTTCACGTGGCGAGACAGACAATTGCACGTTCATTAATGCATGAAGCCAACGTGGCCAATTCGCGCACGAATGGTGTCACGTTTTGTGCGAGCCGCCGTTGTTGTCTTTACTTGTGCACGGCAAATCCATGTGCAATCGAGCCCTCCACTTCTACAGCGGGTTCCCCATGAACTATATCGAACAGGTGTCGAAAGGTCAACTTCCAGGACCCGAGTCGCGCAAGGTTGTCACCCCTCCCCAAGATCGTCCTCTCTTCTTTTTTTTTACGTAGCCGTCCTGGGAAGTCTGCGAGTCTTCCCCGGGTGCATTGGGTAACAAAGCGGCCTTGCTCACATTCCGCGTGACCCCCGCAGGCTGAGCCGGAGGCTCCAGCATCTGCGGGATGCCATCACAGCAGATCCAGGCTGCTCCCGTGTTGCTGCGGCCTAACCGCTTTCACCAATTAAGGCTCTTCAATCAGAGGCGTCGGCGGTTCGATCCCGACCCCCTGATGCTTGTGTATGTTGGGATTTGCGCATCTCTCTCCCCGTGGTCGCGTGGATTTAGCTCCAGGTCCTCCGGTTTTTTCCCTCCACATTTAGAATCAACGTGCGCTTCGAGTATTTGACTGCTATACATTTCCAGACAATGGGCCACTTTGTAGAGCTATCATTTGTGGCCAGGTCGCTTCTGAAGAAGAGCTATGTGTCTCAATTGGCCTTACCTGGTAACAAAAAAAAAAGTTGAGTTTCGTATCAAATCAAGATTTAGTAAATAGTTGAAGCGCTGGTGTCACGACCCGCGACAGAAGAACAATGATCCCTAACGCGGGAGGTTGTGTGGACTCCTTTGACAAAGGGTGAGGCGGATCCTTAATCAGCAATCAGCGTCTTGCACACAGTTTGTCGTTCTGAAGCAGTGATTTGCATATCATGCAAATACGGAGTGATTGCACGTTTCAGCATCAGATGTGTGCGCGTATAAATTGCTATGTATCTCAAGCACTGATTGCATTCTTCTGCGAATGCAAAAATCTCCGTTGTATAATTTGTTTGCCTCTGTTTTAGTAAACCCCCCTCCTCCCCCCACACATCCATCTCGTTCTTTTTACTTTTACTCTCTCTGACTCGCCCCCCCCCCCACCGCTACTTTGATCTCGGGCGAGCTTTTCTGAAATGACGCTGGAAATCAGGGAGGCGGAGGGCGGGCGGATTGCAAACGGAGCCGCAGCTGAATGGGCGGCTCTTATTTTTTTTTTCTTGCCGCGAGCTATCGGCTAGTGCCGTACCTTTATTTTCACGAGGTCCTTCAAAATGAAATGGTTTCTGGAGAGCTGTTACGCGGCGGAGGCAAGGCACAATAAAGAGATGATGGCAGTAATTGCTAATGTGGCTTTGCATTTTATTTCTTATTTATTGGTCTGGCTTTCCTACCTTATCTACATCCGTACTGCATAATCTGCGAGCGTTGTGGGGGTTTTTTTTTTCATGAATCTAGCTTAAAGGTCAATTCTTCCTAATCTGTGACACTGCCCTCAGCTGGGCTCGCCGAGCACTGTGAACGTATGTCGGCCCTTTTGCGTGACATAACGCAGCTCATACATTTAATAAAAAACTTTCCGCCAGTATCGAGGTAACGACACACCAGCGGACCACTCTCCATGTGCCTGGCTCCGTGTGTGTGTGTCTCTGTTTGTGTGGGGAGCAGTGGCGTAGCAACTAGGTGCGCTGCGCTACGAACTCGGCGAACCCGAGTTCGATTTCCGCTCGCGGCCAATACCAGTGATGATTATCTGAACCGGTCCTGGGCCACCCCTAGGTCGACTAAGCCTCGAATGAGTACCTGGTGTGGTGCGTAGACATCGCCACTTGGGAGATAAAGTTGTCCGGGCATGGTGCTGGCCACCCATCTCCTCGTGTGTTGTGCCGGCTTTCATAGGTGCTCGTTAACAGCACTTGCTCCTCCAGTCTGTTAAGGCTATACGGGGAGATCTTTGTCTTTGTGTGCACGTGTGTCATTTCCATTTTAATTGCTTCTCTGGCCTCTCCGTGCGAATCTCGCCGTGGACACAAATGGGCAACGTTCTTGTATCACCCCGTACAGTGCCGGTGCTAATGAGTCAAAAGTGGAGAGAGATAATGAAGCAGTTTGGGTAAGCCTCGTTAACCTGCAAGTCCAGCAGTTCACAAATTAATTCTGCCAGTGGTGGGGCTAGAGGCCTAGAAACAGTGGTGTACAGAAATGAGAATTTGAACTCTAAGCAATGCTTTTTTCTTTTTTGGGCAGCTCTCGCAATCATATAAAGCGACGGGAATTGAGCGGAATGACTTCCAGCCGGAGTGGAAATGCTGGGGAGAATCGCCAATAAAGTGGTGAATAACTGGCACGAGTGCCACATTATAACCAAATCACTATGAATGCATCGTATCCCATCACATCGCAGAAGCCAAACAGGGTTGTTGAGCCTCATTCAATCTTTGATGGGAAACTGGCTGGTCATACCAGGTGTTGTAGATTTGAGGTATTAGGAAGCCAAGTAATGAGGGGATATATAGCAAGGATTTTTGAATCTTAGTATGCTTGAGTTTCTCAAGGTGCTCCAGTTTTCTACCACATGCCACAAGTGTATAAGTTGAATTGACCAAATATCACAATTCAGGACCCTCCTGTAAAAGAGGGCATTGAGACTCATTCCCTTTCCCACGAACCACAGAACTCGAATAGGTACTCGAGTTGCATCCCCCGCACCTGTTTCAATGTTTTTAGATTACTGAAGTTGTTTGCCAATATTCAGGCACGAGCCTGAATCTTTCCCAGAAAATGTCGCGTCTTGAGCTTGTGGCCTGAATTCCACATCAGTAATCAGGCTGAGCGTGAATATACCTTTCTGAGAAAGACGGACTTCACTCGTCTATGAATCAACCCAAGTTGCCCATCGACTCGAATTCTGGGAGAGATCGGACCAACTGAATTGTACTCGAGAAGACTTGTATTGGCTGCCCATGGAAACAAGGTACAGGGTGACTTTAGTGGGTAAAGGGGGTTATATCATTACCATTATTTTTCTTTTTTTCAAGCGTGGCCGAGATGTGTGGCCAACCTGGCACATACGTGGAAGGAAAAGCTCAAATAAAATATGTTTATTGGTAAGTCTTCCCACCTGAAGACGTACCGAGGCTCCTGCAAAGCCATGCGGGAGGGCGTGTGGTATAGTTCGGCGCTAGCTGTCGTAGAGTGCGGTCGTGTCGCTACACTTCTCTCCGGTGAGTACAATGTCTTTAAAAACAGCGGCGCTATGCCTCTCTAAATAAAATTGACGCTGAACCGCTCACGCGTTCCGAGATTCAGCGGTGAACGGGGGGACCCACGCCCCACAACTTGCCAGTCGTTTCGCAACGGGGAAAGGGTTAAAAGGAGAAGAGCCCTAGTGAGATGCTCTCGTGAGGGCCCGGTGCCTCCTGCACCCACGATCATTTTTCATCCAGTCCCAGAGTAAATTGTTCCCACGATGAAAATGTTAATTCAGGGCTGTGTGCACTTATTTTCTAAGAGGCGGCCTTGCCCCTTGCGCTAGACGGATGGACCAAGCGTTTCGTGCTCTTTTTTGATCCGTTTGTTGCTCAAGCTCGTGCCTTCAGTCGCGTAAGCGCCGGGTGAAATATTTGAAAACCCGACGTCTTTAACATACAAATGGCCTCGCGTCGAGTCAGAAATGAAGTAAATAAATAACCGGGCGCAAGTTTTGCCTCGTGCCGTCACAGACCGGCGTGCGCATTAAGCGGTGCTTCGCGCCGCCAGAACCTCGCGCGCTGATTTACAAATCGCCGTTGCGGCCGGGCGTTTGCGCTAAGCCAATCGCCAGTGGTTAACGGGTGGAAGTGGGGGGGGGGAGCGCTTCACGTGTAGTTAATGTACCAGAACAAGACGAATGTTCTTGCACAAAAGCGCGTTACTGTACACGAGCCCAGAGTCCGTTACACGCCGCACCGCCGGCGCACGCTTCAATCATGCTGTCAGCCGGTGCACCAGCACGCCTGCGTGGCGGTCGCTTCCGTAAGAATTGCTTTATTACAGTGCGGTGCGTATGCCCTTGATTTTGGCTGTGAGCAATACGTGTGTGTGCGCGCGTGTGTGCGCGCGTGTGTGCGCGTGTGCGCGCGTGCGCGCGCGCGCGCGCTCGCTCGCTCGCTTCGAGCCCGACAAAAGGTACCGCACAATGCGACTGCATTGGGGCTGCTGTGACAGCCGCGGTACACACAATGCAGTGTCGCCGTGGAGTGCCCATTTGAAACCGTCGCGAGACCGATGTCCTCGCGGATTGTATAACCAGTGTGTGCCGTGCTGGCGCGCGCGTGCGCGTTTCTGTCCGTGTGCTTGATTGTTTGTTTGCTCCAAGTGTGTGGTCTGTGTGTGTGCGCGGGCGCGTCAAATAGTCGTTAGCAGATTTCACTCCGAACCCGGCGACCTGAGATCGATTCCTTGCTCTCAGCCACGTCAGTGATGGATATGTGAATTGGTCATGGGCCATCTCTCCTAGGTCAAGTTGGCATTAGATGAGCAGGCTACCTGGTGCGATTTGTAAATGGCACCGGGGAGGAAAGTAAGCCAGGCTTGGTGCTGGCTACACAACACACTCCTACGCCATTCTGGCCTTCATAGTTGCATGCTAACATGACTTGCCCAAAGAACACTATCATTTGTCGCTCTCTGTTATTTCCCGTGCACTGCTCAAGTTTAGAATTTCTCCCGTTGTCTCTTTGCTCAAGTACTTGTGTAAACTTGCTCAATTCCAGAATCCTATGCACCTATTGCCACTCTTAAGAGTGCTATTTTTTGCTTGCCACTTGTCGTGTTTGGGCCTTTTTTAGGCCTGTGCTCAGCAACCTTGATAATATATATTTTTACAGAATCTACTACCATTGATATTTAACTGCTTGATCAGTTGACAGACTTTATTTTGCCAGCCAAGGACCCAATGAGACTGTTGCAAAGTAACGCGGTTCTGGGTTAACACATACCATTCATATCAGAGCAACACAGGCGTCACGTGCAAAGTGTGATTGAGCCAAACGTGATCATTGGAGGTGCAGGGGGGAAGGACAACAAACGAAACACAAAAAGCAGTTGTAAAGAAATTATTTTTTTAATGTAGATGTAACATTTCTTAACATTGGAAGAGCATTCCAGATGGCAGCAAAAATCGCATCTGAAAGCGCACGATGAGGTGACCGTCTTTGTTCGATGACCAAAATTACTGGAGTTCGCGTGATGGTTTCTGCTGCTTTCGATGAGCTCAGCAAGGTATTGTGGCTCATTTGTGGCAAGCACTTTGTGTACGTAATGAGCGCGCCCTTACAACGTATTCGTTCAGCAACCCGAAGCCAATGCAGCTCAGCGAGCACCGCATGGACATGATGGAGTACCCTTTCTCTCTGCCCCCCTCTGCCCCCCCCTCTGCCCCCTCCCTCGCATGACCAAGCAGCCCCCCCATGGTTCACGCGGACCCCTGCGGACCAGACGGGTGTGTCCGGCGGCGTGGCCTCCTTCGTGTGCAAGGCCCAGGGCAACCCACGGCCGCAGATCTCGTGGTTGAAGAAGGGCAAGAGAGTCAGCGCCCAGCGCTTCGAGGTACAGGGAGTAGGTTTCACTCTCGATTACGCACTCTCACACACCTAGGTCGCTCCACATGGGTGTATTCTGGGTTAGAAATGAAAACAAAAAACGAAATATCGTACGAGATTAACAATTCTTAACGAGGAGTGTAAAAAGAAGAGGGGGAGTTTTGCTCCCTGGGAGGGACGTTGGTGGGTTGGCGTTGTAAATCACGCCGGAGAGAGAGAGAGAGGGGGGGAGGAAATGGCCCTTCCTCTCGTCTGCTCCACACACGAGGTGGTCGCCTCTCTCCCTCACCGCCCACCCACTACGGCGCTCACCTCGGATACACCTGTGGATGATTAAACTAGCTTGAGATTTACCCACTGACTCTTTTGTGTAATGAGCAAAACGGTGCAGCGCTCTCCCCTCTGCCCGCCTTAACATTCAGAGTCGTCTCTAAACATTTTGGTACCTTGGGCCAAAACGCCATCCTTGCAACGCCCCAGCACAGTGTTGAGGCACCAGCTGCCATTAATTGCTTCGTTCCCAAGTTTGACGATGCCCCCCCCCCCCCACGGGAGGGCTGCCCGAGGCTGTCGTCTGCCGGTCCTACCCTTGTTAAGGCACTGCTAATATTGGCTGCAACCGATTTGTCTTTGGTGGCAAAGCCAACGTTTTGGTGTTCAAGCCTCCCGGGCAGAGGAGAGAGGGTGTTGGCGTGCATGCGTGCCTGCGTGCATGCGTGCATGCATGCGTGCCTGCGTGCATGCGTGCATGCGTGCCTGCGTGCATGCTTCGCAGGCGCTGTGTGCATGAGCGAGCTATGTGGCCTCTTGTTTTTGCTGCTTTTTTACACGTCGGGCGTTATTCTAAAGTTCCGTCACGAAATACGTTAACTTTTTCCCCCCTCTCACAAGCGCAAACGGCGCGGAGAGCCTCCACGCTCCCAACGCGGTTGTTTGGATTCGACACCGTAATCGTGACGTCGTCACGGAAATAGTCAAATGGGGCCCAAAGTGAGGTGAAGCTCAAGCAAAGAGCCGGATTCAAGTGCCCACTGAAGGAGGGTTTCGAGGGTGCAGCCTACTCTGGGCTCGTCAGCGTGTGCCGCGCCGATGGCGTGAACCTGGCAGATGCCCGCCGGTTGGGTGAAAACATTTCTGATCGGGCACCACGAGCGGAGCAGAAACCACGGGGAGGATGGGACGACGTTTGGCTGATGTCGTTGGCAGGTGGCGAAAGTCTTGCGAACGTGCCGCTCATAACCTACCCTGTGGGTTTCCTTCGGCTGACGAGAAACACCATTGAGTGACGTTGCTTTCGAAAAACCTCTCCGTGTGTTGTGTCGTCTGGTTTCACTTTCACGTTGTGTCTTTACGGAGCTAGCTGCTCGAGTTTGTTGTGGCGTACGCCTATCCAGAGTTTGCCTGGCGTGTGCGTTCTTGGCAAGTCACCGTGCTGCTGCTGCTGCCTGCCTGCCTGCGATGGTAGCGGGATCACGCAAACAGGCCCTTTCTCATTCGTCTCACTCGGTTTTCCACTCGGCGCACGGTGGAGTTGTATGCGCGTTCAACGGTGGAGTTGCATGCATGCATGTTTGTTGAAACTTCTTTTGCGCCGTACGTAGCCAACCGTGCTCATCGGGAGGCGCCGGCTAAATTTGCGCTAAGATGCTCTACCTGGCGTCATCTTCACTTCGTGATCAAAGTCACCCCTCTGTGCATCGACGATCATAACCAAACTATGACAGATAATGGCAGTTTGGTGAGACTAAATCAAAGGGACCGGTAAATACCTTTGTAAAAACGGTGGAATGTTTCGTGTCTCATTTGAAGTAATGAGCAAGTTCTAGAAAAGAACCCATATTTTTTTTCATCTTCGTGTCAGAAGAGCCGAAGATAAAATGTTCAGGCAAAGCCCAATTTTCTTGGCATTCAGCGCGCTCGCCGGTTACAACGTGGGATGATGGACCGCAATGAACAATTAAATCAAAACTGGGTTTTAATTAGGTAGCATTCGGCTCTGTTAGTGTAAGGATTCATGACTGCAGTTGCCCTGCAAGAGAAGTATTCCTTTCGTGGCCAAAGTTGCGGTGATGCTCACGGTGTTGTTCCCCAGTCAGCAACTGTTACTGGATTGTCAAAATCAGAATCAATGTCTTTAGACGAGAGGAATCCGATGAGCTATGAAGCTTTTTATCACAGATGTCCAGTAAGGGCAGGTAAGAACGTTACAAAACAAACGGTACAAAAACACGATCGTAGTGCAAGTACAATAAAGGTAAACAAATCACCCAAACGCATACAAATACAATTAAACCATCCCCATCCATCTAGGCAAAGCCCACTAAGGTATTAACCTATTTTTCAGAAGCGACCTGGCCACAAATGATAGCGCCACAAAGTGGCCCATTATTTGGACATTTATAGCACCAAAACAATCTCAATAATCTCAATGCATGTTTCTAAATGTGGAGGCAAAAAACCGGAGGACCTGGAGAAAAAAAGCAAACACGACCACGGATATAGCTGAAAATGGGACATCCGGGTAGAGATTTAAACTTCGCAGCTGTTTTTTTCTTCTTGGGTCTTTCGGTAAAGTCACGTAGAAGGGAAGTAATAAAATAATAAAAATAAAACATAATAAAATAAAATATTATTATATTATATTATTATATTATTTTATTTTCTTATGTTTTATTTTTATTATTTTATTACTTCCCTTCTACGTGACTTTACCGAAAGAACCAAGAAGATGAATCCCTGCAGTCACGAAAGCTTTAAATCGAAAAAAAAAATTCGCAGCTGTTGTTTGGCTAATAAATCCCCATAAAAGCGACAGGCGACATTCTTTTTTACCTTTTGCTGCGAGATGTTTTTTTATGTCATGCCGTGGCATTGACTGTTCACAGTGCCTGTGTGGCTTGTTCATCTGTGTGGCCTGCTGTGTGGCTTGTTGAATCAGCACGCTTGTGTGTGTGTATGTGTGTATATCTGTGTGCTTGTGCAAGTGTGTATGTGTTTATGTGCGTATATTCGTGCGATTGTGCATGCGTGGTGTGTCCGTGTGTGCTGTGTGCGTGTGGGACTGCTGAATGAATGCTAAAGTGTTGTGCACGTGTTGTTATGTGTGCCTATCCAAGTCCGTAATTCGATGTGTCCGCCCATGCGAGCCTTTACACTGTACGTCTGCTCGCGTGTTAGCGCGTATGTGTACACATGTACGCTCTTGCAAGCCATCCTCCCGAAGATTTTTGTTGTTGTTGGTGGTGTATCCACATCTCTTTATCCCTACGCGGTTGTTATCTGTGTGTGTCCATCATTGTTTCTCAGTGCAGATGATGGCCGTTGACGAGGTAATGTTTGGGATGCCTGTTCATCTCTCTACCCCTTGCACATGTGTACGGCAAAGCATGCAAATGTGGCTGTGCCTTTAGTGGTTTGCTGTGTGTCTAGGCTAGTTTATAATAAGCTCCCATGTGAATTTACTAATGAACCTGTGCGCATTATTAATATCCGGCTGCGTGTTTGTTTATGTGTCCGTATACATATCGTCTGTGATTGTACATGTTTATGCTGCTCGTTCGTGTGTGCGCGTTGCTGTGCATTTGTGCGCGCATGCATGAATGTGATTTCCACGTGGGTTTGCATTTGCGTGTGAATGTGCGCTGGGGGAGCGGTGGCGCCACGGTCAGAGCGCTGTGCTACAATCTCGGCGAACTAGATTCCATTCCCGGTGCCACGGCTACCACCAGTGGCGATTACCAATATCTGGTCCTGGGTCTCTCGGAAGGCCGACTCAGCCTCAATTAAGTGCCCAGGGCAGCGTGTAAACGTCGGCACTTGGGAGACAGGGGCGTGCAGTGTGTGTTGCGTTGGCTGCAACGCCACTCCCTCGCGCATTGCGCTCATTTGAATTGATGCCCATTAACAGAACTTGCCCCAACAGTTTATTAGGGCTACAGGGGGATATCTGTCAGGTGTGTTGTGTGTGCGTATGCCGGTGGTACAGCACCTCGGTGAACGAGTGCGTGCATGAATGTAAAGCCTCCCCTCCCGTATCAGCAGTTCTAAAGAAGCAGTTCTCGAGAAAACGAATTTCTTTAGAACTGCTTTTTGTGTTTAGTTTGTTGTCCTTCCCCTGTACCTCCGATTAGCACGGTTAGCTACGTACGGCGCAAAAGAAGTTCTACATTTATACATATGTATCACGTCGGTTGTGACGTCTACCTGTGTGCGTGCACGCGCATGCAGGTGATAGTGGTAGTGTAGCGTTCCTGCCTTCATAGGTGCTCGGTAACAGCACTTGCCCCTACAGTCTGTTAAGGCTATACGGGGGATCTTTATCTTTGTTTTTTTTGTAGCGGTTAGCGCGCTGCGCTACGAACCCGGCGCCCCGAGTTCGATTCCCGCTCACGGCCAACACCAGTGACGATTATCTGAACTGGTCCCGGGCCTCCCCTAGGTCGACTCAGCCTCAAATGAGTATCTGGTGCGGTGTGTAAACATCGCGACCGGGGAGACAAAGGCGGTCGGGGCGTGGCGCCGGCCACCAACCCTCTCGTGTGCCGTGCCGACCTTCATAGGTGCTACTCGCTAACAGCACTTGTCCCAAACAGTCTGTTAAGGCTGTACGGGGGGGGGGTGGCGGCGTCTTTGTCTTTGTTGTGCAGGTGATCGAGTTTGACGGCGGCCTGGGTTCCGTGCTGCGCATCCAGCCGCTGCGGCCGCAGCGCGACGAGGGCACCTTCGAGTGCATGGCCTCCAACGGCGTCGGTGTGGTCACCGCCAGCGCCCAGCTCAGCGTGCTGCAAGTCGGACCGACCGGTGAGGACGCCCGCCCACCTCGTTACTCCCCGTACCTCTTCTACCCGATTCCCCCCCCCCCCCTGCAGAGCCGCAACCCACCTCGGCGTTGTACCGCTCGTCGTCGCAGAGCTTCGTGGTTGTATTCTAGATTTGAAGCTTTCGTGACCGCAAGGATTCACATTCTTAGGTTTTCGGTAAAGTCACGTTGGTAAAAAAATTTTAAATTAATAAAAGTAAAATAAAAATAAAATGAAAATCACGACGTTTCGGAGGCAACACAAGCTTCCGTCTTCAGGTGGAACCGTCACAGCACGATAGCTGTATCAAGTAAGTGGTTGGAGCCCGGCAACCGGCTTGGTTAATGCTGTGGGTGTGTGTAGTTTTTAGTTTGTTGTCCACCCCCTCCCACCCATCACTGCCACAGCTCCGATTAGCACGGTCGGCCACGTGCGGTGCGAAAGAAGTTCAACATACGTGCAACCGTAAATACCGCACACGCGCCGTCCGCTGCAAGGCATCGGACGTTAAAGATCCAGCGATGTTTCCGCACATCGAAGGGGCAGATGCCGAGACGTTGTCACGGCAGGTGTTTGAGGCCGCGTGCCTACTGCGCAGCAGTGGCGGGAGCTGGAGGAGGGAGGCTAGAAAGCGGTTGGCAAAGAGGGGTGGAGGTGGAATCGACGGCGTTGGCCACGAGGACGTCTTGATCACGTGGTAATGGTCACGGGCTCCGGTGCTTTGGGTGTCCAGCATGCTGGCTAACGTGCGTGTCAAGCTGTACGGCGGCGAATGTCGTGACTCGCCCTCCTCCCGATTCAGTTGATTCATCACGGTTTGGGGGTTCATCTTCTTGGTTCTTTCGGTAAAGTCACGTTGAATGGAAATAATAAAATAATAAAAAATACTGTATAATAAAATAATTCTCACGACGTTTCGACCACAACGCAAGCAGCCGTCCTCAGGTGAAGAACAGGTCTGTCGGGAAGACAGCGTCTGAATGACGTCTGAATGACGCTGTCTTCCCGACAGACCTGTTCTTCACCTGAGGACGGCTGCTTTCGTTGTGGCCGAAACGTCGTGAGAATTATTTTATTATGTTTTATTTTTATTATTTTATTATTTCCATTCTACGTGACTTTACCGAAAGAACCAAGAAGATGAATCCCTGCAGTCCCGGAAGCTTTAAATCGAGGTTTGGGGGTTGTCATTTGATTTTTTTATCTTTCTGTTCACGTTGCAAGTGTGTGAGTGCAGTGCAGTGCGTGCCATCACATGCGACATGTAAGAAGCATAAAATATAATCAAATTGCACTCGCACTGTGCAATGCAATGCATTGTCAGGCCAGGAACCAACCCGAATTGATTAACTGATGTGCATCGTTCCGTGTCTTGTTTCGCGATGAAAATAAATACACCTCGAGAACTCCATTTGTTCACCATATGTTACCATAATTTCACTTAAAATTATATTTAAAAAACTATTCCTTCCTCTCAGAAAAGCCCCAAGGAATGGGAAGAGAGTTTACACATTTCTAAAAAAAATCTGATATTATATGTTACCGAACAAAGATCATATCTTTTCCGAAACTCATCATCGATACCTTAAACCGCTAGTTCCTTCCAGTCAAAATGAGCCCACACTTGACGCTATACGATAAAAATGACTCAAGTTAAGTCGTGTAACTCACCGACTCAGACACACAATTGACATTCTAGATTGTATGACTGCAAGGATTCATATTCTTTGTTTTTTTCGGTAAAATCACGTAGGTAAAAAATAAAATAAAATAAATTAATAATGAAGACGTAAGCTTGTGTTGCCTCCGAAACGTCGTGAATTAACTTATTTTTTTTACCTACGTGATTTTACCGAAAGAAAAAAAACATAGTACACATGACAGTTCCTCAACAGTCATGTAGTTTAACCGTCGAGTTTTGTGTCTAGTTGGGAGGCATCAAGGCCATGTACTTGCTTGGGGGGGACACCAGCCTGTGAGTGGATTCACATTCATCACGCAAATTCCACCTTAGATGCTCCCATAGCATGCACGCTAACGAGCCACATCAGCACACCTGCACAACATGGCAAAGACAAAGATCCCCCATGTAGCCTTGAGCGGACTTTTTGGGGCAAGTGCTGTGAGCGAGTTCCTACGAAGGCCGACACGGCACGTGAATGGAGCGAGTGGCCACTGCCACGCTTGGTCACATTTGTCTCCCCAGTGCTAATGGTTACACACTGATCCAAGAACTGATTTAAGAATGGGTCAACCTAAGGGAGGCCCAGGACTGGTTCAAATATTCGCCACTGTTATTGGTCGTGAGCGAAAATCTAAATCGGGTCACACTGGGGTCGATTTTCACAGCACGACAACCACTACACTACCGCTTCCCACAACCGCATACCTAACACACATGCACGCACAAACACTGCCCTTTGCAACTCAAGCGTACAGCTGTATCCGTGCCCGCAGCCGATAAGATGAAGTGAGTAACTTGTGGCTGGGTAATGTAGGAATCGTCACTGAGGAAGCATGTCGTCTCGTGATTCCATTAGCCAGGGGGTGCTGCGGATGTTAACTACCTCGCTTGGTATGCAGGAGGTCGTGGGGATTCGAATCCGACCTTGATGCCTGTGGTCACGTGGATTTTTCTCTGGGTGCTCCTGCGTTTTCCCTCCACATTTAGAATGAACATGCGCTTAGCGTACTTGACTAAACTTTTTTTTCATTTTACCAGGTAAGGCCCACTGAGCTATTTAGCTCTTTTTCAGAAGTGACCTTGCCACAAATGATTGCTCGGCGAAGTGGCTTATCATGTGGACATTTTAGCAACTAGATACTCTGTTTCTAAGTGTGGAGGGAAAACCCAGAGGATCCGGAGAAAAATCCACGCGACCATACAAACTCAAAATGTACAGGTTTCAGGCTTGATGTCGAGCCCACGACCTCCTGTATATCAGGCGAGGGAAGTAACATCTCGCCACACGATAAGCAACGTCATTGGTCTATCATTTGTGGCCAGGTCGCTTTTGAAAAAAAAAAGAGTTACATAGCTCAGTGGGCCTTACCTGGTAAAATAAAAAATAGTTCATAGTTTTACGTCTCGATTACAGCCTCTTGCACCATGCGGCGTACAATTTCCTTGACATTTCCCCCATGACGCGTACCCTGTGGTATATATACGCGCAAGCAGTGTAATAAATAAGCAGGCAGAGAAAAATATACAACCGCGCGTCCAGAACGGTCTCAACGCTAAGTGGGAAACTGTTCAGGGGTGAAGAGGTATACGGAGATACGTAGAGAGAGAGAGAGCACGAAAGAAAGATGGGAAGAGAGAGAAACGGTGAGAGACAGAGCCAGAAAGAGATAGCTATGGAGAACGCAGAGAATACAGACACAGAGAGAGAGACATTCAAGTTATGAAGATAGAGAAATGTGAAGAGAGAACATGGGTGAGCAATGCTGAAATGTAGAGAAGACAGACATAGAGAGGCCTACGAGATATGAAGATAGACATGAAGAGAGTGTTGGAGAGACAAACAGAGCAATGCTTCGAGAGATGTACAAAGAGTTATGCACACAGACTGAACAACAAATACATCGATACAGATCTAAATATGATGTATAAACAGAGGGACATAGCGAGACCGACAATAAAATGGCGAGAGATACATGGAGAGAGACAGAGTGAAGATTCATGGAGAAACGCAGACACAGACACGAGCACAGTGTAAAAGAGAGGGAGGCACAGATGTGTGCACAGAGAAGACGTTTTTGGGAGCTCCCAATCCCTGTGGCACCACAAGATTTAAATCTATCTCGAGCACGTCTCAAGTTTGAAATTCGAACACAACAACTAGAACTGTAACGTTGAATGTCAGACCCCCCCCCAAACCCAACCCTGAATTTGAATGTCTAATCCTGACCTTTAACTTCAACCCGAGCTGCCAATACGGAGATCTGCGCGACGTTTCACTTCATGACGGAGCGCAGCGCAAACGCGAGTTAATTCATCCATTTAAGCTGCTCACTTGTATCTTCGTCCCACAAATCTTACACCTAATCGCTCGCTCCCCATCTAACTTAATCACGTCCCATTAACAAAAACAAATGTCCTTTCTAATCTTTTTTCCTTCCAATTCCATGGACTTTATTCCCATCGCTAATATTGCAATTGCTCATCGTTCGGCAGCATGCCGGGTCGACAGCACCTCGCCGTTACGTTGCAACTGCAGCGGAATAAAAAAAAATAAGCACCAAAAACTTTTCCTTATCTTAATTAAATGTCACCCACATATATATATACACTGGGAATTGTGGGAGAAAACTGGCTTAAAGCTTATCGGCCAAAACATCGACTTTTGTATTTGCTTGGTATTTGCCGAACTCTGCAGCCATCACCATTGTGTTTCCATCGCGTACATTTTAAACCCAGAAAGCCTTTGCTTGGGGGGGTGGGGGTCTACAAACAAGAGCACTCGTCGTTCAAAGCCAAACCCCTCGACCCCTAAGCCTCCCGCTACCCCCCCCCGCCGGCTTCCTTAAGTCGCCCGACAAACCTCTGCCATTACCCTGCCCCCCCCCCCCACGACCTGCATGTCCCCGTGCATTACAGAAAGATTAATCGCCATCTCACGCCGCCCTCGTCCCGTTATCTACGTGGACAGCTTGCAACCGTTCGCTGAGAAGTGCATGCCACTGAGGCATCCTCTCCCCCCCCCCCCCCCCTTTGCTTTACAGCCTCGAGGGTACCTGTGTGTGTGTGTGTGTGGTGGGGTGGTGGCGGGGGGTACTTCTCGCATCCACAGGGCTCTGTCAGACTTTCTTGATCACCCCCTTTTAGAACTGCTACCTTTGATGTTGCACAACTCTTCCATCTCGCTATCTCCGTCCACCTCTCTCTCTCTCTCTCCGGTCCCTTTTCATGTCTCTTTCCTTACGCTTCACCACTCACTTGCGGGTCTCTCTGGGGCAGCAGCTTCGGTCCACGTATGCATTGCGCAGGCCATTTTTGTCAATCCGCCGCTGGATGAAGGCCTCCCTCACGCCGCGCAAATCATCGGGGGTCGGCGGGGGAGGTTGTTTAACTGCACTTTGGGCCGTCGATGTAGCACTGCAGCAGTAACCTGTGGCTCTTTGTTTTATGCACGGCGGTCACCCAATCCAAGCACTATCCACATTTGGCTCTGCTTTAAGTCTCCGCGATCTGACAAGATCGGACGCATTGCATTGGGGGCGATTGGGTCAAAAGGCGCGAGCAGCCTCAATGTTCATCTTGATATGCCGCGGGATTTTCCCCAAACTCTCTGGCACCCAGGCGTTGAGTGTGAACGTAATGTGAATGCCCTCGCGGTGTAAGTTGCGTGGTCCTTGGCTGCTTTTGTTGATGTGATTTGGGACTCTTCATTGGATTCCACTTACATAGCAATGACAGCGAAGCCTGCACGGGAGCATTTACAAACTCGCTTCTAACAACGGGGGGAGCCTCGACCTGAGATTATAGGAAAGGTAATTACTCCTGCGTAGGTTTTTATGGATGGTCTATATCGCTCCATCCGATGTCTTCTCCTTCTGATTCTTCTTCTGCTTCTTCAGAAAGCACCGTATTTTCTTCAGCACGATGTCCGATGTTCCGTGCCATTTGCATTTGCAGTGCAACCGGACAAAAAAAATCATCGGAGATATGTCACGGCGGCCAGACGCGGTTTCAACAGCCTGACATGGACAAATCTATCGTGGGCTATGACAGGTGCATGATGCATTAAAGTTATCAGCTGTGCTTGCTCAGCAGTTCTTCCTGGACTCTTTGAATACAAGATGGATTTGTGGTGCACTTGGTGGCAGGTGGTGGTTGATGCTGCTGCACCCAAACCCACAACCTGCATTAAAGGAATTGCACCTAATTGACATCTGCATGCAATTCAATGCTGATGTTTTTAACAATCATGGCGTGTATGGCCATCCTAAAAAAAAAAAATTACCAGGGTTTTGTTCGGCACGATGTCCAACGTTTCGCTCAATGTGCTGGAAGCTCATTCAGGAACACGATTCAGGACTCGAATTTGGGATCTCATTTCAGTCCCTGAAGAAGTCCCAGTAGCACGTTGAGCGAGATGTCAGACTGCATGCCGATCGACACGCGGTACAATCCGAACACACAGCGGAGAACTGGAATGTGTTTTTGAACGTGGGGGGACGCTCAAAGCTGATTAATGTCAGTAACGCACCTACATCTTGCACGACAGGGCAACGAGTTTGGCAGTTGAGTGGCCGCGTCTAAGTTGACCTCCGATTGCCCTTGATAAGTCCACCAGGCACCAGACACTAGATCCCTCGTAGCTTGAAATCCTAACGGTGGGCTTTTTAATGCTACTATGGGAAGGAAAAAAAGAAGCCTTCTTTTATCATGTCGTCTTTGTCCAGCTCTCCGCGTCAAGACATTGAGTGGATAAACATTTCCATTGTCCTGATCTCTTGAGTTTATCCTTCACTCCGCTGGCCACCGTGTCTTCTGCACAACACTCAGCTCATGCGCCTGTGTCTCCATTCCCCTTCTAGTGATAATGTAATCCAAGGGCCGTGAGTGCGATCCTCATTCCAAGCTTCAAAGTGTGCCTCATTTAGCTCATCTCACGGCAGGTGCTCGGAACCTCTCCACGGTCGGAGGTGCAGTTGAGTTCGCAGTAATAGGTTTGCCACAGCGGTGCGATGTTATATTCTCGGTGTCCTTACGCATTTTTTTAATTGGCCCTTGAATTATTAAATGGTCATCACTGTAGTGACCCCGAAAGCAATTGTTGTTAGAGATTATGTTAACGTAATCACATTATGAAGCCTTTAAAGTGTATCGAGAGTTTTTCGGGCTCCAACGTGCAAAGCGTTAAAATAAAGTAATATTTTATTTTATTTTACCAGGTTAAATCCACTGAGCTATTGTTCGGAAGCAACCTGGCCATCACAAATCATACCTCATTGAAGTTGATTATCACGTGGAAATGTACAATTGCTGAGCCACGCGCCGCACAAATCTCCAACGTGGTGAAACGCACTCAAATGGCACGCTCGGGTCGTTTTCACCGTAACTTTGTTCATTTTTGAACCATACAAAATTGCTGAATAAGACACCGACAGCAGGTTTCTTCCTGCAAAAAACAGGATTGCTTCAGTCACCGCTCACTCCTCTTGCGAGGGCGTATAACACGCGTGTTCGGAGGGGGATATAAAATGCGTGCGTGTTCAGGATGGATATACCACGTGTGTTTTGAAGGGGATATACCACGTGTGTTCTGGGCCCTTGCACTGCTCGAATGATCTCTACTCATTTCGCCTGTGTCTCCAATCAGCGATACCTGCAGTCACTTGGGGTGGGAGGTATATGACGTTCTCGGCTAATCGAACTTTCTTGGGCTGTAAGGTGGCCACGAGAAGGCAGTTTCGCAATGGATTGTTGAATCTAGCCGCGGGAGAGATTTGACACCGCCCTGGTGCGTTTGGGTATTCTCCGGGATCTCCAGTTACTTCCAAATGCCAAAAACAATTTTTTTTTTCATTTGAATTGGCCAAACATACCAATCTCGCAGGATCATTATAATAAAATACTGAGACTCAGTGAAGCTTTCCTAGGCAAATAAAGTGCATTTGGATGATGATGTAAATTATTCTATAACATGTTTAAAAGACAACACGTCAAATATTGCCAGGGTGGACCTATTAGGGGTGCTACAGAGCTCAACAACCTGTGAAGTGTGTAATGAAACCTGGGACAATGCTAAGTACGTGCGCTCTGTGGTATGATTTTATTTCAGGTTGTGTAACAGTGTAAGACTGGCCTCTGCCAGTGATGGCAAAATGTTAACTACCTTTCTTGGCATACAGGAAGTTGTGACTTCGATTCCGACCCTGACGCCTGTATATTTGGAGTTTGCATATTCTTCTGTTTGCTGCGTGGGTTTTTCTCCGGGTCCTCCGATTTTTCCCTCCACATTTAGAATCAACATCACGTGTTTAGAGTATTTGGCTACTGTAAATGTTCACATGATGAGCCACTTTTTTGAGCTATCATTCATGGCCAGGTCGCTTCTGAATGAAAGCTACATAACTCAGTGGGCCTTACCTGGTAAAAAAATATATATATAGTAATTCCGCAGCACCGGTTCTGGCATCCTCTTGCGATATTGCACCATTCAGCTCCATCCACGACTGTCTCATAGAGCGCAGCACTAACTGCATGGGCTCGTGCTTTTCAAAAATGGCCTTTTCCTTTGGACACATCAACAAAAACGCGTGTCGTGCGAAACGGGTTATTAGGAAAGGGACCGGAGTTTAGTTGATCACTAGCGCAAATAATAGGTCGTATCGATTGCTCTAAACAGATCCAGTGTGGAGTAATACAAACTAATAATGAAAATCCTTTCATTGTTATTTTCTTTCGTTCTCTTCCCTAAAAAAATCCTACAATCGATGAAGTGTATAACGGATCAGGGCGTCTGCCTCACTTAGCGTAATTTGCTTTTGGGAGAGCGATTGCGCTCGTCGGACGGTGGACGAGAGAGGCAGGCAGTGGCGCTGAGAGCAGACTGCGGAGGCGATGACAAGAAGGGCGGAGTGGCACCAGGCCCCCCGAGGCTTATTGAGATGGCTTTGATAAAATTAGATTTTGCTGTTGCTTGACCTTGAAAAGGAAATTCCACAGCAACCACCGGGAGAATAAGATCGCTCTGTGCAAACCTTCGCTGACCCCAGGAAGCCACGGCCACACAACCTACAGCACCTAGCAAGCCCTTGTGGTCACCCATCCAAGCACTAATCAGTCTTAACCCTGCTTAGTTTCAGAGACTCAATGAGGTCCGCTGCAACCAAGGGTGCTTTGGCGCTAATAATTGTTACGGGTGACAGCTGCTTGTTTCATAGCAATAGTGTGATTTTCATCACCGTTATCCTGCGCCCATGATAGTTCTGCTACAGGATGAAGTTATAGCCATCTCTCAGCAGTCTACACGTGTACACTAGCCGATTTCAGTACTCTGTCTCCTCGGTCTCGGATGCGTTCCATTCCTTGGCTACCACTCTTGTCACTATTCGTGATCATCATTCCTTCTCGTGACGTGTCCTGCGTAAGCCCACACACTGACAGTTTGAATTGTGTCCTTTGCTTGAATTATACCCTGAACACCCTTCCAAATGAGATATTCTTTTTTAAGGGATTATCCAGGAGAAATATACTTTCTATAATCTAACAATAATCTTTCCGTCTCTCCAATGCCTGCCTTCCAGGCATACAATTGTCATGATGATGATGATGACAACAATGATAAAAACAAATGATTTAGTGTCAATGCAGTCTTGTTGGTTTATTTCGCATCACAACGAAAACAAACCTCCGGGTTCTGTGACGGCACCTCCTTGGATTTATGCTATCCTCTGGACATCGGGAACCAATATTTTCCCTAGCGCCGCTGGGCTGGCTGCATATTAAGATTAGGATTGTTCTCCTCATTCTGTTCTCTATTCATCACTGGGGGGGGGGGGGGGGGGCTGTCGGGTGAGACCTGTGGGTATTGTGTTCAGCCGCCGGAGCAGCAGAGACGAGGTAGGGTTGCCACCTGTCCCGGTTTCGCCAGGATCGTCCTCATTATGAGCTCACAGTCGAGGGAAATCTCATAGGTGTCCGCTCGCGACACGAAAAGTGTTGGCCTTAGTCAGTTGTGTAATAATTCGCCGCTCGAGACGATAATTAAATTTAAGTGCAATTCTCCCCTTACGTATTGGTCGATGTTCTTCTTCCCCATGATATGTGCCAGTTCCTTTTGTACCCTGGCAGCGGCATTCCCTTGCACGTGACTTGGGAGATGTCCCCGTGTCTGCTCGGGGCACAAAAACAATCCCACGCATTGTAAGGGGTCGTTAGGCAATACGCCGTAATTTATCTGTTTTAGTGACGTCAAAGATCCCATAACGGCCTTCTTAAGAGGATCCCACTGGGTCCATGTTAGTGTCCCAGCCAGATTAGGCACGTCCATTAAGTAATGTAATACATCAGCCACCACTTAAAAATGAGATTTTTTTAAAAAAAAATTATTACTCCACCGAGCCACTGATCATTGTCATCGTACAGAGCACGAAGTGAATGAATGATTGCTCGGGGTGAGGGCAGAGGAAGCGAGGGGTGGGGGATTGACGAATTCCTGAGAGAGTGAAGCTGCCGTGCACAGGACGAGCATTCGAACGCACGCAGCGAATTCGGACGCAGTAAACGGCGTCACAACCGCGAAACAAAAACGCTGGGCTGGACAAGAAGCGAGAATAACCATGACACCTCCCCCCCCCCCAGACGATGGTGGGTAACGGTTAAGGCCAAACTGCATCTCGAATTAACAACGTGAGTGGGAGAGAGGGGGGGGGGGAGCGACAATTAGGATGAATGAAGCTGGAAAGGGGGCAAAGGGAGTGGGGGGGGGGCATGTTATTCACACACAGCTACAGCAATAAAAACAACGTTTGTATCACGCTACCCTTGCATACTCGTCTCTTAGCCAAAGAGGGCTCGGATCATTGTGCACCGCGTGTGGTGCGGACACGCGCGCTCGTTAACGATAACAAATGGAACAGGAATGGAAATGTGTGTGTAAGGAATTGTGGAGAGATGCACACTTGGAATTGCATTGAGAGACAAGAAGGAATACGTGGAGATTTGAGAGCATGTCCGGGTCAACGAATGACACAATGTAAGCTGTCAAGAAATGCACGTTGGGCTTCGGCCAAGACATGTTGCTTTGAAGAGATGATGGCCGATGGTCGAGAATCATGATGGCGTGACCGCCAAGGAACGGAGTGCATCTGAGAGGACGTGAACCAGGAGATGGTGCGAAGAGATTAGCTCGCATGCAGGCGCTCGGTGGCTTAGAATACCTCGGGATCACGAGAGTTGGTGGCGGATTGTGGAGGCCGTCATCCAGCCGGTTGGGCAGGGTTCTTGTTCTGTCGTGTGGCAATAGCAACATTTGCGAGGGTAGATTTTATTTCTCTATACTGTGTTCACCTTTTGGTCTTCCTCTGATCTAACACTGGTTTGACAAGGCCACGAAGAAGGATGTCTCTGGTGGAGGCCAATCAGTTTCAAGGACAATGCATTTATTATCAGAGCACGTTTGTTTGCACGTTTTGCTCCAAGTATGTTGCATGTTTTTCCACAAGTATGGTGTGTGAACATCTAAACACCTCCTGTTTTATTGGCGCAGAGCAGGGTAAAACCTGTTCTTATACTTTTTCATGAACTTAGAAAGCTAGTCCAGAACATAGCAGTGGATTTATCATTGCTGATGATGCTTAAGATGATGATGTCAGGGCCACAAGGCATCTGCCTCGCTCGACCGCATTGTTTTCTATTGTGCCGCAGCTGACGCGAAATGAAAACACGGCCCATTCTCTCACTTCTCGTTACTGTCGTTTTCCCCCCCAGAGCACAATTCTCCACTCGTGTGTCACTGCACCTCCTCGAGTACACGAATCCTTCGCCTTCTGTTGCATATCCACTCCGTACTGGACTCGCTTTTTGTTTTCCCATTGCTCCACCTCGCTGTTGCCCTCACCCTGAATCTCCTTCCTCACTGCAGAGCCCTTTTGTCAATCCACTGCTGGATGAGGGTCTCCCCACGTCTCGTGGGTTGTGGGGACTGCTTAACCATACTTCACTACGTTCTCCAGCGTGGTTTGTTGAAGGTTTCGAGTGTGGTACAATACAACCGTGGATTTAGCTGCACTGGTATTCTACCGACGAAATTATTTGGCCCCACATTTAGCTGGTATTATTTTTCTGCGTGATGGTCCAAGGTTACTCTTGCAAATGAGACTAATCTGGTCTCTTGAGTTCTCTTCTGGTAAAACCATTGAACTTCACTTAAATCTGCTCGGCTTCCTCCCATATTACCGAGTCTCATTCCATTGCCACTTAACGCTCGCGCAAAGAAATCGCTCCGTGATACTGCTCTTCAGTGATTGTGCACAAATAACCAAATACTCCCATTTAGTTCGATATTCGTCCGTGGCTTTTCTTTAATTGTATTTTTTTTCGTTGACGATTGTATCGTTTTAAAATTGTACCAGTATTATTTGTAAACAAATTAGTTTGCCTTATGCCATTGGTCAAATCTGGCTGGCGTCGCAGAATGTTTCCGAGCCATGCTGGGACATGGTTAGGAGGCCATTGTGGTCAAATGTGACCGAGTCTCAAGCCACTTGAGCTAAAAAAAAAATGTAGCTTTTTTATTCCATAGCCTCCAGATCCTCACGCCGATTACGCATAAGCATTATTCATCACCGGGAAACCGAGCAAAAGAGCGTTGTGGGCACGTATGCGTTTGGGGAAAATCCGGTGAGCAAAAAAGTTATTGATATAGGTTCACAAATACTAATTACCAAAATATTGTAGCTAAAACACCAGAAAATTTGACAAAATCAGCGACTATAAAAACACGAGCAGTGACGACAACAACAGCGCGTGCTCGCAGCGCGTGCAGACTAAACCACGTGACTCGAAGCGTCACTGTAGTTGGGTAACAATGACAGCTCTGACCAGAGCGCATTAGAAGGTTCAAAAAGTTAATTAGCATCGAGTTTTAGCCTTGTAGATATATTGATACAGTACATGTAAGCTGGGCTTACGCAAAAAAAAAGTATGTTATAACTAACTACAGGGATATTTTTTCTTTTAAAAATTTTCTGCTGAAACTGCACAAAAATGTTATAGCCAGTCATTTTGGTGTCACCCCCTCTGATGGTGTCACCCGCTGCGGCCTGCACCCCCCGCACCCCCTTAGTGACGCCACTGCCTCTGTCGGCCAGTAACCAGCACTACGCGCCGTAGTGACCCATTTTCCACTCCACATGCATGTGTGTATGAATGTGGATGTGATGCCACATTCGCCAGCCATTTAGGTGCACAGAACAGGATGGCATGCTGTGTTAGGTCGGAAGTATCTTCGCCTCGTGCTGCTTTCTAAAATCTCCTTGAGTCTAACTTCTGTACGGAACTGTTCACGAAATTAATGCATCACCATCAGCCATGATCACTGCTGGATACCTCCCCAAGCCGTCTCAATCTGTCACAATCTGTCACGATCCTGGAATGTAATAATCCACTTCAGACCTGCACATGGGCTAATTTAATCACTCCCATTTCCTATGGTTGACATCCTCTCGGATTCCATTCCATTCCTTGGCCAGTCCATCGTGGTCCAAGAACATTGTCCATAGTCTCTTCCAGCCGTGACGTGTCCTGCCCAAACCCACTCACTTTCCTTAATTAACAGTTTGAATGCCTTATGAATCTCAATATAATTCCAAGCGTAGATTTATTATTAATTAGTATTTCTGTACGTACATACATGCTACCAACTATATCGTACACATCACCTTGAGTGCGACTTTCACCCCGACGTGTCAACGTATATATTTATGAAAATGGCTAGCGGCTCACCGTGTCTTTTTGCAGCTCAATAATTTAATTAATCGGCTGCCCCGGGGGAGGAGGGGGGGGGGTGTATAACTCACCGTGTCGAGGTACTGAGCCAGCAACTCTCAGAATTACTGAGCCGAAGTAGGGCCCGTGGGTGGATATGTTTGTTCGTTTCTCAGTCCACTTGTCCTGGTGAGAGTCGCCGTGGCAGCGTGTCGAGTCAAGTTCAAGTTCATTTATTAGGTATAGCCCTGTGAGCCATTCGGCTCTTGAATCGGGTGCAACCGCAACAAACAAAAAACAAAAACACGAAAAAAAAAACATCTTAAAGTGAATATGTGACTAAGTGCAAACAGAAAATCCAAGAAAAGACAGCAAAATATTGCAGAAAAAGCACCGTACACCAACGCTGTGTGCAAAAATCCCAGTGGGATGCAAGTCAAACAACAACAACAACGAGTCATGGCGGTCCAGACTTCCCTTTCCTTGGCGATGGACTCTAGCTCTTCCTGGGGAATTATCAGGCGTTCACAGGCCAGCCCAGCGACATCGTCCCACCAGCGTGTCCTGGACCGGCCCCGCGCGGGTGGATATGCGAGAAACTAAAAATCCGTCTCCGGCCTCTGGATGGATTCCCACATGAGGGAAAAAAAACCAAGATAGATGGTCTCAGCCCCTAGGCCCTGATGACTCTGCATTAAATGTGCACATAAACGCGCGCACGCACGCACGCACGCCCAGGTTCTGAGAAAAAAAATGTATATTCTGTCTCCGTGGGACTTTCACGTGTCTATACAAAGGTGGGGGAGGGGGGGAGGATTGATTGATTCGCGCACGAGCCATTTCACTTCAGTCAATTGAGCACAGGGAACTAATTGCACGTGAAAAGAAGACGGGATAATTGTGGCATTTCTTTGCCAGTTAATAACTGGGCAGCCTTTCTTTGCCAGAGTGAGGCCGCTGGCAGGGTGGTGAGAGGAACCTTTAAAATTGCCCCATCGTTGGGGTTGTTTCTGTCTGCAATCTCCACGATAAAACAATCAGCAGCCACTCTCTGTTTGCCACTCAGCAAGTGTGCAAGATGGCAAGGTTGAAGGTGGGCGGGTGAGACAAGTGGGGGAGGGGGGCGATGACAATTGCGAGTGCAAACTGGATTGAGCAGTGCGTTCATTAACAAAACGAGCAACAGGGTGTTCCTGAGTGTAATCGTCAGGTGTGACCTATCGTGACCTGCTCCATGAGTTGCATGAAAAGCAGTTGGGCATTTAATGAACAAGTAAAATGTGTTAATGCAGGTGAGGTTTTGTTTGTATTAATCCCAGTAAATATTGAAGTGTAATTGCGCTCACCATTTTTCAGAGGCTTCTCGTAATTTTATTTTAATTTCGATATGTCTCGTCTCAACTTGGTACGCTGGGTTTTGTTTTCAAGGTGGTAAAATGGGATTCTTAGTGTGGTACTTTACTTACGATAGTCACCGTAATCTTAGTACCATCAGAGAAAGGCGGCATTTGGGGTTATTCGGGGTTGGAGAGCACACTCACAGAGACCATGTGCTTTCTCCACCAATCAGGGTAATGCGATAAAAGGCGCAGTGGGTAGTACACTTACCAACACTCGCAGAGTGCCTTGTAAAATGTGCTCTGTCCAACCACTTGATATTTCCACCACTATCGAGTTGACAAGCTGATTAATAACAACCAAGATCTTATCCTTGCTTCTGGATGACCCGAAGATAAAATCGTTTGCGTGCTGGGGGTGAGGGAAAGTAACATGGGGTAATTTCAACAACGGTTCTTCCCCCAATCCCCCTGCTCCCCACCCCCACCAACCGTTCAGTAAAAGTGAATTCCTCGCCATGCTTTTGATCGGAGCGAGCCATGGCGAGAGAGTGGGTGCGGGTGATTCGAGACAGCGATTACAGCACCCGTGAATTGTGGAAGAGGCCGTTCGTAATGGGCTGCTGTGGTTGCCAGTGTGATTTATGTGCACGGGGTCTGAAGGACAAACAGTCAGAAAGCTTTACGTGTGCGCCATTCGAACGCCCCCCCCGACCACCCACCTCCCTCCCATGCCCCCCACCCACCCACTGTAATGTCCAGCCTCGTTCGCCTGTCTGCATTTCTCCAATTTGTATCGACGGTGGGCAGCTGCATGTACACCCGCACATGCTACCACCAAGAATTCTCAGAATGGGTGAACAACTTGGAAGAGAAAAAAAAACAGGCTTAGCTGACAGCACATTTGCCAATCCAATGCTAGACGAAGGCCACCCCGAGATTAAATATTTTTTTTAAAATATTGATACTTGAATTGAATTGTGACCCAGGAACACAACATGTCATCGAGTTGCTGAAAGTGGGGTTAATCATAAAACACCTTGCCTGAATGCCACTGGCCATAGCATGAAGATACAGTTTGCGGGTTGGGACACAATCAATCTTTGTTTTTCAACTGGCGAGCAGAGGAAACATCCACTTTGCTTTGTTCACCAAGATGCATTCTTCTATGCACCCATAGCAATTTGCCCCAAATGTCATTTATTTGGCACGGCTCTTAAGGGAAGATATGGAGGTTTTTTTTATTCCCCTGACAGGGAACACCCGCTGATCTCAAAATGCGAACCATTTAAGGGCACTTTCTTAAATTGGCTGAAATGTAGATTTTGCTGCCTCTCTCCCATCCACGCCATAGCATGGGGCTCCGAGACATCGGTGCTGTTTTCAGTGTGACAATTAAGGGGTTGTTAAGAGGGCCGTTCATTTGCACTTGACCTTAAGGTAGGTGGTATGCCGGTCGGAGGGGGGATTGAGCCCCGCACTTACGGGATAACAAGGTGCGTGATGTAGTGCATGTGTGCGCGATGCCCAAGTGCTTATTATTAGGCTGCAATAATACGAGAGAGCGAAAGAGCTGCTTTCGGTATGCACTGTCGTTTTAATGAAAATGTAAGAATTCTGTAGGCTAATATCAAGAGGTGAGAAAGAATTAACCCAGCCGGCGATTTGATGCATTATTGTGGATCAAGGTTGCACTTTTTTTCAATTACAAGAAAAACAAACGAATCGGAAAATCTGGAGAAATCCTCACCTACATGGTGAGGGTAGCGCACCCACCAATTGCTGTGTCATGACACAGCTTCATGCCTTACAACATCTCTGACAAGCTCCGATGGTCACCCATCAAGGTATGAACTAAGCTCAACCCTCCTTGGCTTTCGAAATGTGCCAATTTAGTGTGAACGTGACCCGGAGCTCTCGTGTTATTCGGAACAGTGTTCGAAATTTTACTCCAGATGCTCCCGGCACGTGGAGTGCAATATCGGATGCGTGGTACAACCGGAATGTGCAATCGAGAGCCACGCAGGCCAGCTCTGAAAAAAAAACTTCGCAGTAGCACCTCTTTGGCACGTTCTATGCTGGCTTTAACACATTCCTGCGGAGGGAGCTGGTAGGAACGTTGGGTTGCTCGGTCAATGGCCAGGGTCAACGGCGGCGTGGTGTATTCCGCAAATATGCCCGACTGTGAGGGCGGGCACAAGCCGGCGTGAGTAGGTTAAACGTTGAGTTTTATAAGGGCACCACGGGGTGACCAGTCCCTCCTCACCCAGCCCCACCCCTCCCACCCCCCACCCAGCCCCACCCTCCCCACCCAGCCCCACCCCACCCAGCCCCTCCCCACCCTCCCTCCCCACCCAGCCCCTCCCCACCCAGCCCCTCCCCACCCTCGCCTCCCCACGCAGCCCCTCCCCACCCAACCCCACCCTCCCCACCAAGCCCCTCCCCACCCTCCCCACCCAGCCCCTCCCCACCCTTCCCTCCCCACCTAGCCCCACCCTCCCCACCCAGCCCCTCCCCACCCCACCCAGCCCCTCCCCACCCGCCCCTCCCCACCCAGCACCTCCCTGCACGACGGACGGACGGACACAAAAATCCCCTGTGGGCTGGTGGAACCAGTGGGTTCCTCCCAGTAAAAGTCTCCACTGACAACTTTTGGCCTGGCAGCAAGTGTAAAAGGCTAAGTTGTTTTATCTGTGTATGCGAGTGTCTGCTTGTGGCTTACCACCTGAGGGATTGTTTGAACGCAGCCCAATTAAACCCGCTAACAAGATCAGAGGCAGCGAGCGGTATGTGAATGGGATTTGCCTTGGTTGGCTTCGCTATCCTTATCACTTGAGTCATTCTATCTTCTCGTCTCCCCTCATATGTGAGCAACAATAGGTGTTTGTTTTAGAAAAGTTGTATGGTGGTGCTAGGCCTGTGGGGGTCCTAAACAGAAATTATTTTTGGCGTTTCTCTTTACTAATGTGTACCTCCGAGCAGTGCCGGATTAAGCTAGTGTGGGGCCTGTAGCATATGTTATGAAGGGGTCCTAAAATAAAAAAAACATGAATATTAAAAAAAACATTTTTACCTTGCATAGTAAAGTAATTGTATTTCTTCATTTTTTTATACAGCCAGATAATACAACAAATCGCCAACCTTAAACACCCAGTCGTTTATAAAAGTTGAAGGCAGTATAGTACTATAGTAATAGAGCAAGTGCAGCATGAAGCTTTTGTGACTGCAAGGATTCATACTCTTAGATCTTTCGGTAAAGTCACGTAGGTAAAAAATGACATTAAAATTATTGTTTTATTTTTATTAATTTTAATGTAATTTTTTACCTACGTGATTTTACCGAAATAACTTAGAGTACAAGTCCAGCATCACTGAACCGGAATTGATAGTTTGAAAGCATTTAGCGCGGGGCCCTTAAAAGCGCGGGGCCCTTAAAAGCGCGGGGCCCATAGCATGTGCTACTTTTGCTACTGGGATAATCTGGCACTGCCTCCGAGTGAGATGATGGAAGTGATCTTTAATAAGCGTATGAGATGGATTGCGGCCCAAAGACGCCAGTGACACAAGATGAGAGAACTATAAATTCGGGTGAGATGGAAACTTAGCGGAATGTAAGATGCAGAGACAGGAGACGGTGCTGTGGTGAGATGACTGAAGAGGTCTGCAGGCAAGATCGATACGTTTATGTAAATTTTTCGTGTTGATTGCGATCTCAATTGGAGCTGATGTTTGGTTCATTCCTATTTTAATGAATCCGGGACCTCTTGAGCAGTTTAGGGCACCAAGCTTTTGCTTGGTTTTATCCCTAGCACCCACCCACTGCCTATAGACATACGTAGTATCATAAATATGTGCGCCAACGGTGTGGGCTGTCCTATTCTAGGCCGTACTGCTAGTTAAATTGATTTTAATGAATATTAATGCGCCTGACACTAAATCATCATTTGCAATGCATCAGCGCTGTTTAATGGAACAATGAAAGTCAAAAGAGATTCGTTTTCATAAGATGCCTCGTCACAGCCGTGTCCTAGTATACCCTCGCAACTCTACTCTCCCGGCTGTAGCGTCGTAGCAATCGGGTGTGCAGGCAGTGAAATTGTTCCAGGGCTCATGGGATCAGAGGGGCCCATGCGCCGATCTACAAAGGGGAAGGAATGTAAACATGGGCCCTTGTAGAGGTTTTTTGGGTTAGATCGCGTAAATATATAAATGTGTCGTTGAAACCCGCCGCCACTAAGCCACAACATTTACAATCTGAGTGCGACGTGTCGCCAGTAATTGCAACCAGCTTCATCAGGCGACAGCCAGATTCGTGGAGAAGTCCACCTGTTTCGTTCCGGTGTGCTGTACTAGTGACGAATTGGCACGTTCTGTTTACATGACAACCCATACTTGTTGGCTGTGTCGGGTGGTGGCGGGTGTTAACGACACATTTATATATTTACGTGATCTAACCCAAAAAACCTCTTATGGATGATATTGGTCGTGAAAGTGTTAAAATGGGCCCTTGCACGAGGGCCCATGCCGACCGTGCTATGCCTCAGCTGGTCAGGCAGTACACTGAAACACCACGTTGCCGGTGGCTTAAGTCTTTGGAATCAGTTGGCTTCGTTGTGGGTTAAGGGCAGTATCGACTAAGGTATATTCCTTCTTTATTGTTGTGCTGTTAATTTATGTGTTTAGTGATTTACCTGTTTTCTCGTAAAATACATAAATCTAGAGCCACGAATAACATAACCCAGATTTTTTAAATTTCTTGAACATGTCAACTTATTTATCTCTCGGTGCAGTTGCACTGCCTGCAAGCCCCAATAGCCATGCCACAGCTGGATAGACTGTGTGTGAGGTTATGGCGCGGCTTTGCAGAGATGATCCAATGCCTCGTAACATTAAGCTCTCTTGATTTTCATTGTTCCAGGCTCGACTGCACAAAGGTAGGCTGGTTGTTATTTAGCATGTCCAATATTTTGAGATTGACACGAATCCAATGTAAGTCGACGCTTTTGCTGCAAGTCTCTTGTGTGGCAATTACAGCATCATAGACCATCACTGCAGCTACACGAATCTGAGCTTTAAGGGCCCTTTGATTTACGCTTGGACCTTGAATCACATGGGCGTGTTCAGTCGGACAATGGAACACTAAATGGGTAGGACACTCTTGCAAGGGCATGCGGGATCCAATATACTGGCCGATGCGTATCAGCATGGGAACACTTTTGTTTGGCGAGCCGGCGTCAAGAGTCTTGAGACTAAGCACCGACCACTGGTGAACTGTGCAACCGTGCCACAGGTGCAGCGTGCTCAAGTTGGGTTCATGTTGGTTTTCCCAAGGCTTGTTGACCTGGCCCACCTGAGTTTGATTCCTGGCCATTGGCTAGCTTCATTTGCGAGTCATATCTGATTGAATCCTGGGTCCAACCCCCCCCACCCACCCCTCAAATAAACAGAAATTCACCATACTCCTTGGTTCTTTCGGTAAAGTCACGTAGGTAGAAATAAAATCAACTAAAACTAAATACCATACATACTCACCAGTGTAGTGAGGTATGGTCAAGCAACCCCCATGACAGATATGGCCTTGGGAGACCCGTTGTTCATTCGGTCAATTGGCAATGGTTTATAAATTGATTATATCACCACAATTGACAAAGATCACATTCCTTTTGTAGGAGCGGACATTATAAGCGTTGCGCTGTCGGTCAAAATTTCCACCTGTTTTGTATTCTAAGAAACGTGTTCAACAGAAAATGAAAAAATAATAGAGCGTTAAGTATTTTTACGGGCAACATTTCTTTTTCCATTTGCGAAATGTTTGACACCCCTAAGTAGTCGTTTATAATACGTGTTAGAAAGGATGCAGGAGCAAATGAAGGCTTCTCTTGCTAACACAATTTGTATATACAGATGCTAAAACTAAAAATGTTGATCTTCACCGTTCAAGACGGCTCATAAATCCATGTACGTTATCTCAAAATTGCCAGTGGGGGGGGGGGGATATGAAAAATGATTAGAGGGGTTCTCGCAGCATATAATGGTTCCAGGAGCACGTCGGTTGTCATAAACGTTTGCCCGCCGCTATTGTTTGAGCATTCGCCTATCACGCCGTGTCAGTAGGGGTGGCCTTTCGATTTAAAGCTTTCGTGACTGCAGGGATTCATCTTCTTGGTTCTCTCGGTGAAGTCACGTAGAATGGAAATAATAAAATAAGAAAAAAATAAAACATAATAAAATAATTCTCACGACGTTTCGGCCACAACGCAAGCAGCCGTCCTCAGGTGAAGACCAGGTCTGTCGGGGAGACAGCGTCTTCACCTGAGGACGGCTGCTTGTGTTGTGGCCGAAACGTCGTGAGAATTATTTTATTATGTTTTATTTTTATCATTTTATTATTTCTCATCTACATGACTTTACCGAAAGAACCAAGAAGAGGGGTGGCCTTGTTATACATTTTAACATGGTAGGCACGTTAGCCAAACCCCATTATTTTTTTGAAGTAATAAAATTCATCTCCCCCCCCCCCCCCTTTGGTCTTAGGTAGCGATTCATGGTAATTGGGCTCTGCCAAAACTTGGCATCCTTCGGACTGGCTCGATCGCAACCTTGTTGTTCACGCCTTTGCCCAACGGGGATAATTGAATCCGCTGCCAAAATGGCCAGCGTGTTGAACGCCGCGCAAAACTGCTGTCAGTTTTACTACTCGGGTAAATGTTTAGCATTTCGCATGTGTGTTGCTTATTTTATGGTTGGTAGACCTTGGCGCAATCGGTGGCTTTCTCATTCCAACATGCGCCTTGCTCTGGCGGAACGTGTCAGCCTCTGTGATGTGTCTGTGTGTGTGCGTGTTCGAGTCGTGCAGGGATTTGGCTAAAATGGAGCACTTCATAGATATTGGATTTAATTTAATATGCATTTATTGTTCTGTCTTTTTTTATTACATTACTCCAGTTTTCCTCGTGTGTACTTCTGCACTCGGGCATGTTTGGCAGGTTGTGGGTGCGCTATAAATGTGGGTTGTTGTCATTGTTGTAATCGTATTGGCTGTGGATGCAAAATAATCAGTATCAAACCTTTCACCCAGCATTTATATGTATGCATATTATTACTGTATTCATGCATATACTCTGGGGAATTGTTAAATAATTGTATGGCGTGGCGGTGCAGTAGTTAGCACACTGCGCTTTTAACCCACTGACCAAAGTTTAATCCCCGGCCTTGTTTCTTCGTGTACTTTTAAGCTCTCGATCCATAGTTTTTGCAAGAGCCCACCACGTGTTTGTTCGAGACGCCATTGCTGTTAATATGCACTGGTTGCAAACCTAATACGTGGAAATTTTATTTAATTGCGTAACATTATTTTTAGGGGCATTTGTAAAGTATTTCATTTCCAAATATACTCCGATGATTCTAATCCTCGTCCAATAATGTCCCTGAATGTACGGGAATGATGCTGTGTGCTTCAACCATACTTCAGCACACAGGATATCAACACACCGTTGACTGGGGTCGTTGGCCTAGGACCGTTTCAGATGTCAATTTTTTTTTTCTGTGAATGGAATTATTTGTTATTATGAACGTATATATAATTCGTGAATTAAAATAATTTTAAGACCGTCTTTAAATTCTATGAACATTTGCCGCGTTGGGGGTCACAGCACCATTACTGCCATGTAGCCTCTCACAGTTGTGCTGCATCGCTAAAGGTGCGGTTTGAGGTTGTCCCCTGCGCTGTTCGGCCGACAATTTCGCTGCACGGTGCAGTTCCAGAGGAAGCTCCCAGCAGGTGGAGCGTATCGCTGTACACTCCGAGAACAACACGCGGCACGACCAGAAAACGCATCCCAGAAGCCTATGCAGACCATTGCCATCTGCATCACATAAAGTGTTCCCATGTGCTCCCTCTCCATGAGGTGACGTTGCCGTTGTTTTGTTTATTATTGGAACTCCACGCCCATCGTCTGCCGAGGACGCAGCAAATCAGATGTTAAGCCAAGGGGACTGGGCAGTTCGGGAGCGATACTGCGCTGCTTTTGCTGTCTCCGTGTGAGAAACTGTAATGGGCTCATCAGCAGAGGCTACTCGAGGTCATTTTCCTTAAATGCAATAAGGGATGTGTGCGGCCGTGGCTTTGCGTGGTACGGTTCTTCAAAAGGCACGATCGCCTGCTGAACGCATCCGATTGTATTTTAAATTGGATGGGGAGCGAAGAGAGAGCGCGCGAAAGAGATGGAGGAGGAATGTGTAGATATTAAATTAATTTATTTACTGTGGCATTTTGGGCTTGCAATTTATACAAATCTGCAAAATTAGCACCGCATAATGAATATTAATGAATTCAGTGCACATTTTTTTTATTTACTTGTAATATTTTTGTTACTCGTGGATAGAAGAAGAAAACCTTGGGACTGCAACGCGATAGCCTCGCAGAGATCTAATCAAATTCCTGTCCCTTACACACCCTTGCGGTGGATGCGGTGGTGGGGTGAGTGGGGAGGGGGGGTGCGAAATAAATGACATCGTGAATATTTGATGCGATGACAAAGAGACCGGTGAAGGCATTTAAGGCACGCCAATGTCCCCGGCGTTTTGCGCGGGGCCCGATAGCGGAGCGCTCGGGGTCAGCCCGTGGGGCGGCGGCGTCGTCACGAGACGCCGCCCCACGGCGCTGCCTGAGCGCAGTGGCGCCAGCGAGTCACCCACCAATCCCTTCCCCACCCCACCGACCCCCCCCCACCAACCCCCCCACCCCACCCCACCGACCCCCCCCCCCACCCCACCGACCCCCCCCACCAACCCCCCCACCCCACCCCACCGACCCCCCCCACCCCACCGATCCCTCCCCACCTCACCGACCCCCCCCCCACCCCACCGACCCCCCCCCACCCCACCGACCCCCCCCGCACCCCACCGATCCCTCCCCACCCCACCGACCCCCACCCCACCGATCCCCACCCCACCGACCCTCCCCACCCCACCGACCCCCACCCCACCGACCCCCACCCCACCGACCCCCCCCCCACCCCACCGATCCCTCCCCACCCCACTGACCCCCCCCCCCACCCCACCGACCCCCCCCCCCACCCCACCGACCCCCCCCCACCCCACCGATCACTCCCTACCCCACCGACCCCCCACCCCACCGACCCCCCCCACCCCACCGATCCCTCCCCACCCCACCGAACCCACCCCACCCCACCGACCCCCCACCCCACCGGTTCCCCCCCACCGCATCGACCCCCCACCCCACCGGTCCCTCCCCACCCACCGATCCCACCCCACCGATCCCCCCCACCCCACCGATCCCTCCCCCACCCCACCGATCCCTCCCCCACCCCACCGATCCCACCCCACCCCCCACCGATCCCTCCCCCACCCCACCGATCCCTCCCCCACCCCACCGATCCCACCCCACCCCCCACCGATCCCTTCCCCACCCACCAACTCCGCTGTTGGACTGCAAGCGGCCCCGTGCAGTTGTTCTGCCCGGGGGTCGTTCATCGTTGTGACTCGTTGCGCCATTTCCAACCCCCCCCCCCCTCATGTCAAGTAAATGCTGTGCACCTTAAATACGCCTTGAAATTGCGAAAGAGCATGAGATGCAGTTATTTCTTCTTTTAAATGTTAAAGGATGATTTTTTTTAAGTAGATGGAGTGAGAGATAAGGGACGTCTTGGATAATTAGTGGGTGAAATTTAACAACTGCCACAGTGCTGCATTCAATTACCTCAATTCAGACATTCTTGCTAGAATGCTGTCGACAATGAAGTAATTTGATAAGAGAAATCACTTAATTCCGTTTTTTTTTATCTTGGTTGTCGCGATGGTTATTTATGAAACGCTATATGTGAATTTTTATAACCGGCTGTATAAAAAAGGGAAAGGCTTTGACAGATTTGGCAGAAATTGTCTCCGGTTGGAAGACTTACAGACTTGAAAAGAATGTTGTCTCATCTGAAGTCGTTATTATTCGTCAAACTTACCGAGTTCTTATTGGCCATTCTTGCTAATCGTAAATACGCAGCGGATGCCGCCTCTGTATAATATACCATCTAATCTATTCCACGCAGTGCCATGTTGACCCTACCCTGTCAAGCAAAGCTGTTCTTTAGATGAGACGTTGTATCTCAGTGCTACACCTTGCCACATAAATTAGCATTAAAACAAGTGAACCACTGCAAACTTTAATATTAACATTGTTAAAAGGAAAACGCATGCCACAGAGTGAATCGTATGCAATCAATTGTTTGGATTTGTCAGTTATCATGCATATCTTTAATCGGTTTATTAGCAAAATATGTCTACAATTTGAGAAGATTCCTGGCACTTGGACAATTGAAAACACAATGATTGCAAATACTTAATTGAACCATGGGTGCTTGTGAACACTTTAAGTGATCTCCAACTGGTACGGTACCCTGGATATGCTTTAAGCAATCTTCTAGACGGTGTCGTCCTTATTTTTCTTGCAGAGACACCAAACGTGTAAGCTTTCTCTGGGCAGTGATATGCAAATGTGTTGTTGGTTTATTCTTCGGTACTCTGAGGTTTTTTCGGTAAAGTCACGTAGGTAAAAAGAAATAAAAATATATAATAGAAATAATAATAGAAATAAAATAATATTATTCGGTAGTTAAGGCTGTGCTTTGCGAGCAAGCCCCTGCGTTGCTTTCCATCACCCATTTGTCTGGTACCACAGAAAGGCCACCCATGTCACACACGGGGTGGGGGGGGGGGATAAGCTGTCCTCACAATACTCCTTTTGGAACATTTACGCCGCGTTCAGAGCAAAACGAAAAGAAAGTTTAATGAGCTTCAAGTGCGCACTGCCCCCATCCCGTGTTTGTGTTTTATTCAATTTAGCGCTGCTGGAAAATGTCACGGGAGCCAGGTATAGCGAGGTTAAATATCCAGACCTACCCGTGCTTGGTCACCCCGAGGCAAGATTAAGACAAAATGTGTGCACGAAATCTCGCACAGGTATTACGTCACGGGCTTGTACGGAAGACCGCGTACGTTCGAGCGGCCGCTGCGCCAGCTAATTTGCCGGTGGTGGGGCTCTCGGCTCAATTGGCCGCAGAGCGACTGGAGTGGGGTGGGTGCCATTGAGGGACAGACTTGGCGTAGAGCCCAGCCTTTTCTCCTGGGATGAGCGAGGGCTGTGGATGGGGCGATGGGTAGAGTAGGTGTTGCTGGGAGATGTGGAAGAGGGGGCCGCGTGGCCTTGCGTCAATGCTGCCAACCACCCCGAGCTGTTTAGTCGGCATGGCTACCGTCACCGGGGAACTCTGTCATGCCTCATCCCGTGTTGGAAAAGGCACCGAGAGCGGTGGGACGGAGGGTTGACCCGTTCGGTTGGTGCTCTGTTCCACCTGAAGACTGAAGCTTGTGTTGCCTCCGAAACGTCGTGATTTTTATTTTATTTTTATTTTACTTTTATTAATTTTATTTTTTTACCTACGTGACTTTACCGAAAAAACCTAAGAATATGGTGCTCTATTATTGAAGTGTGGTTGCAATAGCTCACTCCCCCCACCCAACCCATTCCCTCCCTCCCCTCTCTCTCTCTCCTGGAGGATTGTGGTCAAAACAGAAGGCATTTGGTAATGCTCCAGTTGATGTAACAACGGCGGGATAGTTATTCTGTCAGTATTTGTAAGGCACGACTAGAGATAACTGGAGAGAAATGACAGCTCTCCTCGGCTTAATGATGCACAACTATGGCTGTGGCTCGACTCCAGAGTAGCTCCGATATTTTGGCTTCTGGATATGTAATTTGAAATATCCTCTGATTTCTGGCAAAATTTCGGTGATATATTTGTCAGAATTTCGTGGCATTACACTGTTGAACACGATTTCGTAAAGCAAGCGAACGGTTTCCTAATTCATTACGAATTCGCATAACGAGAAGAACCTTAAAAAGATGTTCGCAATGTCTGGCTCATTTGGTGTTTACTGTTGTATAGCGTGCATTGTTTGTGTCTGTGTGTGTACACATTGGAGCGGTAGTGTAGCGGTTAGCGCGCTGTGCTACGAACATGGCGACCCGGGTTAGATTCCCGCTCACAGCAACGATTATCTGAACCGGTCATGGGCCTCCCCTAGGTTGACTCAACATTAAATTAGTATTCTTGGTTCTTTCGGTAAAGTCACGTAGAAGGGAAATAATAAAATAATAAATAATAAAACATAATGAGTAAGGACGCTGTCTTTCCAACAGCTCTGTTCTTCACCTGAGGACGGCTGCTTGCGTTGTGGCTGAAACGTCGTGAGAATTTTATGTTTTATTTTTATTATTTTATTATTTCCCTTCTACGTGACTTTACCGAAAGAACCAATAATATGAATCCCTGCAATAACGAAAGCTTTAAATCGAAAATTAAATGAGTACCTGATGCGGTGTGTAAACATCGCCACTGGGGAGACAAAGGCGGTCGGGCGTGGTGCTGGCCAACCCACCCCCTCGTGTACCGTTCCAACCTTCATAGGCGCTACACGCTAACAGCACTTGCCTCAACAGCCTGTGAAGGTTACATGGGGGATCTTTATCTTTTTGTACACAATCTCTATTTTTGTACAACGTCTTTCGTGAATAAAGTATCAAAGCGCTTTAATAATAATAAAAATACATGACAAAAACATTACTGAAATATTTATTTAGTATTCTTCCTTAAATATGAATACCAGCACAGTTGATCCAGAAATATTCCTTGTTTCAGTATGTTGGTATAAGTGTTCAATGTATGGCCATGCGAGAGCCACTGAACCCTTATGTTAACGGCAGACCTTTGTGCGAAAGAAAAAAAATATAAACAAGCAAAGAAAAAAACTATTCACAGATAATACCCAACTAACAAAATACGTTAATAAACTCAACACGTAGATTATAAGCGATATCAGAAATAATACATTTTAAAGTAAAAAAAAAGTGAACAAATCAATGTACACAAAGATAAAGAGGGCGATTATCACAATGATTTTCAGGAACATTGTACAAGTAATGAATCCATTTTATCATAGGGAACCAATAGAGAGGGAAGCAGGCTTTAAATGAAAAAAAGTGTAATATTCTCCTAGGGTTGGAGCCGTCATAGACCAAGGATCATTCTCAAAATGCAGTCTTTGGAACCCTCTAGAGACACGTGCAAGTAGTCTGTTGTTCCTGGCCAAAGAAATAATCTCTGCACAGTGTTGCACATATCCACGCAGGCTACCGGTCCACAAGACGATATGTACAGCACACGTAGAACATCCTTGATCAATTGCACGATCATTGGTCATCAGTCACATTTTTTATTAAAGCGTTCTCTTGCCACGCGCGTCTCAAAAGTGCACCTCGGGTAAATGAAGTGAGGTTAGCAAGACGGCAATATTGACGCGCATAAACCTGTGCGCTGGACGAGGGGGATTTATTTGATAATTAGCCACGTAGGGGAAATTTAGCCAGACAGACCCGAGATGCTTTATCGATCTGTGCGGGGTGGCTTGAGCAGAGACGCCACGGTTTAACTCTTTTGCGCCAAATGAAGAGAGACGCGCAAGTCGGTTATTGTCCACAAGGCCCCAGAAAACACATTGTCCTGCGGAGAAAGCTGGTAGGGACGTTGGGTTGCTCGGTCAATGGCCAGGGTCAACGGCGGCGTGGTGTATTCCGCAAATATGCCCGACTGTGAGGGCGGGCACAAGCCGGAGTGAGTAGGTTAAACGTTGAGTTTTATAAGGGCACCACGGGGTGACCAGCCCCTCCCCACCCAGCCCACCCATCCCACCCCCTCCCCACCCAGCCCCACCATCCCCACCCAGCCCCTCCCTGCACGACGGACGGACGGACGGACACAATAATCCCCTGTGGGCTGGTGTAACCAGGAGGTTCCTACCAGTAAAAAACCCCTCCACTTGTTTTATAGACATCCGTTGTCTCGACATACAAATCAAATGCATATTTCATCCATCGGCCTGTTGACTTTCACACCAGAGCAGTCACATTCTGATGGCCTCAACAATTTTTGATTTGTATGTGGAGACAGAGAAAAGAGATATATGCTTGTGCACGAGGTGCGTTCACCCACAACTTAACACGTTTGTACAGTTTACAAGATGTCATCAAATGACGCTTCGTATGACCACCCGAGTGAATCTATTCTTGTTGCCTTGGCTGTTACCTGTGGTTTCAGGATAATTTAAAGGCGATATCCAGGCTTGATTGAGCCAAGAACCAGTCAGATTATAAGACGGGGGCATTATCCTAATAATCGTGTCAATGAGTATCGTAATAACTTACGCCTTTTGGCGTCATCTGGTCCAACACCAATGGAGACTAGGCTCTAAGAAAAGCTGTCTCGGGTGTGGACCAATCAACTTCAAGGACAGTGCATATCATTATCATTATCAGAATTGTTTCTTTTTGTTTGCATACTGACTGCTTGTGTTGTGGTTATTGCAAAACATGATGCCTTGTATAAAGGTGTCAGTTTTTGTACCAGTTGAAAGGGTAAAAACCTATTACTATATTTTGCCACTGGCAAAGGAGGTCTCATAGTGTCAATGAGTATCCTTATATATGTTTGCCTTTGCCACGATTCAAGAGTCGTGAATAGATATATTTAAAACGTTTTTAATATACTGCATACAGTGATACCTCGATATATGCAGTGGATGCATTCCTGGAGCTTAGTTCGTATATTAAAACTTCGTATATTGAACATAACACCTCGTCGGTTAGAATGAGTTAAATCTAAGCTACTCTTGTTTCTCAGCAAGGCGTCGACAACGACGTCAACGATGTTATATTTTAATTCAAAACAACATTGTCAATGCTACAGAATGTTATAAAACAGTCCCCTTCGTGCTGCTAATCGATAGGGCAAGAGTGTTGAGTGTAATGAAGGTAAACAAAATTAACCGACATTGACACAGACATTTTTTTAAAGTTTAAAACACATTTAATGTTAACCCTTTCCTCTTCTGCCTCCCTCTGCTTTAAGTTACTGTCCCTTTTGCAAATGAAGCTCCACTTTGTAGCACAGTAGGTAACGTCGCCGTTCCAATGTGTGCCGGTAGATGGTTCGTAAATGAATTTTTTTGTGTCGTAAATCGACGGTGGCCTTATATGGACGGTCGTGAAAAAAAACTCCGCGCGTCGCAAATCTTGACCGTCGTAAACCGGGGGTAATGTTCCCCTAACTTTAAATTAACATTATTTTTTTTGTAAGCGACGTTAACAAAAAAATAGGTAAAAGCGATATTTAATTGAATATGAACGCTTCGGAAATGTTACGTGCTCAAAACAAAAATGGGTTAGAAAGAAAACGAATCTGGACACAGAGACAAACTCACACTTGCTCCATTGCAGTATTGTGATGTGAATTGTGAATGAATGATGATGAAATGCCTTCCCAGCCTTCGTAACTTATTACACACGGTATTTTATTCCATAAACACTTCGTACCTTTCATTCATATTGTGAACAAACACGATTAAATTTGAAAATAATATTACATTTTATACTATACGGTATTAAAATTAAAATAAAACACTGACATGAATGAAAGAAACAGATGGAATGTAATTTTATTCTTATTTATATAGTACCGGAACACGATGAAGATTGTTTATTTCGTGATTTCAGTGTTTATGCATTACTTTACTTTAATTCCCATTAAAATAATGGTAATCAATTCAAAGTTCGTGAAACTTAATGTATCGAATATTCGCATTTGGAGGTATTATTGCCGTGAATAGGTATCGCCTCTTGTGGCTATGGGGAGTGGCATGAACCCATTCATGCATGTTGATTTGTTACACTCGAAATGCGGTGAGTGTAACTTGAGCTTGATCATCAATAATTAAGTGTAGACTCGACGCATTATTTAAACCCCGAGTGTAAGCCAGGCCCGGATACAGCCAAGAAACTGGCAGCGGATAAGATGTCGGCTTCTTAAAAGCAATTCCCCTTCCAGGAGACGGTCACAAATACGATTCAGAGGCACCACAGGCGAACACGGTGACGTACACATCTCCATGGTTATTGACATGTTTGGACAAGAACAGCAAGAACAACAACAACAACAACAAAAAACGCGGTGCAAAATAAATACACGTGACACATGGATATGCACGTGAGCAAAGATATTCCACGAGTAACAGAGACGCTCACTCCCAATTAACCGAGCTGTGTGTGGCAATACCTTGGTTCCCATGTATGCACAGTTAATTTAAATGTGTATATATATTTTTTCTCCCCCCTTCTTTGAGGTTAATGCTTAAGAGAGGATGAACGCCTTCCCCAGCACCAAATATCTCCTGCCACTCATCACCACCTACCCCCTCCCTCCTTCTCAAGCATAACTCCCCTTGTCTCACTTCTTCAGCCCAACCCGCTCCTCCATCTCTTACAATCCCACCCACACTCCTCCCGTTGAGAGCACTGGAAGGGTCTCTCTCTCTCTCTGTGTGTGTGTGGGATGGGAAACGGGGGTGGGTGTGATTTAAGGTGGGCTAGGTGCTTCAATCAGCAGCGTGCAGTGTGTGTGTTTGTGAGCCTGTGCTTACGTGTGGGTGCGTGTAAGAATGGTTGGGAGCGGTTGCTGTGTACTCGTAGGGCAGAACGATTTGGGGGAAATATCTAATTGCGATTTTTCTGACAGATATTGCGATTCGAAATGTTTAAGTCAAGCTTCAGTTGAATATTCACTGTGTAATAGATTTAAAACATGTGATGGAGCATTACCACGTGATACCATCAAACTATCCACTGCTCTATATATGTTCTAATGCAAGGATGAGAACTTAAAAGATATGAATTGCTTCCAACATGTATTTATAAAAATGTTTTAATTCAAATAGAACAATCAAGCATAGAACAATTGTTAAGTTAAGTAAATAAAGGTATAATAATAAAAATAAAAATTCCAATAAGAAAGTAATAGGACTTTTCAAATCGCAAAAAATCGCAGCCTTTGCGGTTTGCTAATCGCGTTGTTTCAAATTGCGATTGCGATTTGATATCGATTAATCGTTCATCCCTACTGGCCACCCACCCCCTCGTGTGCCGTGCTGACCTTCATAGCTGCTCGCTCACAGCACCAATAGTCAGTCTGTCAAGGCTACACGGGGGGATCTTTGTAAGAGTGTGAGTGCTTACTGGCGTAAGTGTGCATGTGTGTATACATGCGTGTGTGCACGTGTGCCTGAATGTATGTTTACGTGAATGCGAGCGCTGTATACGTGTGTCTGTGTTGAGAGCTTGGTGTTTTGTGTGTGCAGTTGTGTGTGACAGCGGTTGGTGCAGTGCTCAGCGCATCGCGCCACGGACCAGGCAATCTGAGTTCGATTCCCACTCACTATTATCAACATCAGTGGGGAATATCTGAACCGGTCCTGGACCTCCTTAAGTGTACTGAGTACATCAGTATTGGCCAGCCACCTTGTCGCGTGGGTTGGTCGTCAATATTGTGTCGTGGCCAGCCTTCAAAGGTGCTCGCGAACAGCACTTGCCAACAGTCTGGTTAAGCCCATACAGGAGGATATTTGTCTTTGTGTGTGTGTGTATACGCAGGCGCGTGAGTGATATGTGTGTGTATGTATGTTCACAATGTACATGGACGTCAGTGTGTGTGTGTGAAGAATCTGGCATGTCTGTGGAGTCCAGCCGTGCAAGATGGATTGCTGTAATAGCAGTACACCATCGATTTAGGGACAGGTCTAATTTGTCGCAGAAGCTCAGCAGTTTCAGGGACTTTTCAGCTGGCTTGTAATAACTGAAAAAATCCCTCAACTCACAAGGCAGAAGTTCTGACACTTGTCTTCCCACTACTCGACTATCATCTATTTATTCCATTTATAACCCCCTGGACATGGGCGCCATCTCCACCATTATCAAACACAGCTGCATTAAATTAATACAGTGCTTATTGTAATTGCCAATGAAGTGTGTGCCTATATGAAGATATATACATTCCATTTATCAGTGACGTTGAAAGCGAATGTTGTCCCCCAAAAAATGGCTATGTTTGGTGGCCATCAATTTCATATCTCCAGAGAGAAGAGTAATGGTGATGTTTCATCCGGTGTGACATTTCGTTATGTAACATGACAATTCCTTGAAACGTCACGATATTCCTCCCCCCCCCCTGATATGGCCTTGTTACACTTACACTGCCAATGTCCTATCTTCGCACACACCTCTGTAGCGGACATGGCAAAATGGTGTTTACGTATTTTAACCCTTTGCTTGTCAACCGTAGGCATCACTCGAAATATAACATTATCGGTCAAACAGAGGAAATGTAAATGGTATGGGCCATCCACGTAGATTGTGGCACGAGGAAATGCATTTCTTGATGAGTGGAACTACAGTTTTTACGAAATCCTATCGTGACTCGAGCATGTAAGTGCTATTTAAATATTCAGCTGAATGCAGTTCGCTATGACCTAAATAAATCTATAGGCCTTTGCTGGGAATAAGCTGCAAACATAACAGTGTAATTTTGCATTTTTTTATTACAAATTAGCAATGTAGGCTGGGGGGAAAAAATGTCAAAAGCCAAGATGTATTAGGCATTACTACGTCCACATTAACATTAAATGAAAAAACCAACAGGCAACTCGAGCAATGGAGGCTGACGCAAAATCTTAACGCCGCTGTCAAGATGACAAAATGCTTTAGCAAACACACTACCGCTTTCTTTTTCTTTAAAAGCTCGGGCTGTCAAAAATATTGACGTTAAATGTATTCATCTGCAAGCCTTGTGGCGTGCGATGCTGTAAATGGCACTAAGGCAGTTGTTTTGCACATGACCGCGCGACGATTGCTGCACCACCCCCACTCGCCGTGGAACATATCTCCATGGCCGCACCAACGGCCTTTGTTGCCAGGCCGACGGTGGCTGGGAGATGTTAACTTCCTCGCCTGGTTCGATCCCAACCCTGACGCCTGTATATTTGGAATTTGCGTGTCTCTCTCTCCCCATGGTTGCGTGCATTTTTTTTCCGGGCCCCCTCCGGGTTTTCCCTCTACATTTTAGAAACATGCGTTTAGAGTATTTGGCTGCTGTACATTTCCACGTGATAAGCCACTTAATTGGGCATTCAATTGTGGCCAGGTCACTTCTGAAAAAGAGCTGTATAGCTCAGTGGGCCTTGCCTGGTAAAATAAAAAAAAGAAGTTTAGTAACCGCTGTGCTTTAGCGATGTAGCCGACCAAATGTGTCCACCTATTCTAATCTTGTGCATGATGGCAATAAGTTAATGAGATAAATGCCAATGTTGAGGTCTGCTAGCTACGACGAGAGGGCTCCAGTGGTTTACTATATAGTCCGTAGATTTGGTTGCATGGCCACAATCGCACTACTTGTTTTTAGATATCCATTTATGTAGGTGATGTGCACATCGGTCTGTTCATTTATGGTTACACCAGTGTCTTCGAGGAATGTCAAAGTCAAGGTGGCCAATATTTGGGTCTCAAATGCGAAATTCCTACATCCACCTAAAAGTTTTTTAGTCTTGGTGTGAAAAAAATCCCATCAGGACTCCCTGAGTCGCCACCATCTCTCATGATCTGCTATCTAATAATCCACCTCGCATGCACGTACACACAAATTGATTTCATGGCACTGCATCTGAAAAACAGATATATAGCGCAGTGGGTTTTACCTGGTAAAATAAAAAAAAAATAGGTTGGTTAAAAAAATGTCATTCCCATAGCCACTTTTCTTCACAGTTTGGATGATGTCGTTAACCTGTGCATGTTCTCTCATGGATGTGTTCTTATTTCTGTCTCTCAACGCAATGCTAAGCATGCATCTCTATACAGTGAGGAAAAAAAGTATTTGATCACCTGCTGATTTTGTACGTTTGCCCACTGACAAAGAAATGATCAGTCTATAATTTTAATGGTAGTTTTATTTGAACAGTGAGAGACAGAATAACAACAACAAAATCCATAAAAACGCATGTCAAAAATGTGATAAATTGATTTGCATTTGAATGAGGGAAATAAGTATTCGACCCCCTCTTAATCAGAAAGATTTTTGGCTCCCAGGTGTCTTTTATACAGGTAACGAGCTGAGACTAGGAGGACACTCTTAAATGGAGTGCTCCTAATCTCAGCTTGTTACCTGTATAAAATACACCTGTTCACAGAAGAAATCAATCAATCAGATTCCAAACTCTCCACCATGGCCAAGATCAAAGAGCTCTCCAAGGATGTCAGGGAAAAGATTGTAGACCTACACAAGGCTGGAATGGGCTACAAGACCATCGCCAAGCAGCTTGGTGAGAAGGTGACAACAGTTGGTGCAATTATTCACAAATAGAAGAAACACAAAAGAACTGTCAATCTCCCACGGCCTGGGGCTCCATGCAAGATCTCACCTCGTGGAGTTGCAATGATCATGAGAACTGTGAGGAATCAGCCCAGAACTACACGAGAGGATCTTGTAAATGATCTCAAGGCAGCTGGGACCATAGTCACCAAGAAAACAGTTGGTAACACACTACGCCGTGAAGGATTGAAATCCTGCAGCGCCCGCAACATCCCCCTGCTCAAGAAAGCACATGTACATGCCCGTCTGAAGTTTGACAATGAACATCTGAATGATTCAGAGGACAACTTGGTGAAAGTGTTGTAGTCAGATGAGACCAAAATGGAGCTCTTTGGCATCAACTCAACTCACCGTGTTTGGTGGAGGAGGAATGCTGCCTATGACCCCAAGAACACCATCCTCACCATCAAACATGGAGGTGGAAATATTATGCTTTGTGAGTGTTTTTCTGCTAAGCGGACAGGACAACTTCACCGCATCAAAAGGACGATGGACGGGGCCATGTACCGTCAAATCTTGGGTGAGAACCTCCTTCCCTCAGCCAGGGCATTGAAAATGGGTCGTGGATGGGTATTCCAGCAAAACAATGACCCAAAACACACGGCCAAGGCAACAAAGGAGTGGCTCAAGAAGAAGCACATTAAGGTCCTGGAGTGGCCTAGCCAGTCTCCAGACCTTAATGCCATAGAAAATCTGTGGAGGGAGCTGAAGGTTCGAGTTGCCAAACGTCAGCCTCGAAACCTTATGACTTGGAGAAGATCTGCAAAGAGGAGTGGGACAAAATCCCTCCTGAGATGTGTGCAAACCTGGTGGCCAACTACAAGAAACGTCTCACCTCTGTGATTGCCAACAAGGGTTTTGCCACCAAGTCCTAAGTCATGTTTTGCAGAGGGGTCAAATACTTATTTCCCTCCTTAAATTGCAAATCAATTTATAACAATTTTGACATGCGTTTATCTGGATTTTTTTATATTGTTTTTCTGTTTCTCACTGTTCAAATAAACTTACCATTAAAATTATAGACTGATCATTTCTTTGTCAGTGGGCAAACGTACAAAATCAGCAGGGGATCAAATACTTTTTTCCCTCACTGTATGCTTCTTTACGCAGCTTTTCATTTTCTGTTCCATCTTTATCGTTCATGAGCATATTTCTGAACCATATATCGTAGCCCGTAGTGCTTAATGATCCCAAGTCTTTCGGCAAAGACCAAAAGTATACAAGGGTGGCGTAATACGAGGATTGTTTTTATTGCTATAATTGTGCACTAAAAAACACGTGCTCTGCTTTTCCTCCCACTCTTTTGCCCTTTCCGACTTCATCCTAGTAATCGCTCCCCCCCCCCGTTTGGTAATTAGAGATACTGTTGCCTTAATGATGCTGTCACTTTAATTGTTACACATCATCGCCTGTGTTGGGTCGCGGTGCTTCTGGTCGCTGTTAACAACCCACTCACCCGCCCAACACTCCCCCCGCCCTCTAAATTTATGTTGTGCTGGGTTTTTTTTACCATTTATTTTGTCTGAATTCACTTTGTGTGTGTTCGTACACTTGCCCTGTACGCCATCTTGAAACGCACAGGTTGTTATAATGTAACATAAATTCTAATTATTATCGTAATTAATTATGGTCAGGACCCTCAATCAATCCATACTGAGCTCGCGTACCGATGTATGATCGAATAACGACCCATGACCCACATGGTGTGACGAGGCCCTCATCCAGCGGTGACTTTACTAAAGAGCCATACGTGTACATTCTCGGGACACGAAAGTTTTGCAGCACGAAAATTTTCTTTTTTTTTCTAACTCCAATGCTAGTGTAATGTAGCTCTCAGAGACACCGTCTGGTTCAGTTCTATGTATATTTATTGTGAGTAAAGTCCACCGACTCACTGATAACTTAACGAGTAACCGCCAGTGACTATATGCACCTGGGTAACTTCTGTGACTCAACGCTACGCTCCCTGTGTAGTTGGCTGGCTACACAGGAGCGGACGCGTCGTAGTCACGGAGACAATATAACTCTAGCCTTCCAAGACTACAAGGTGCCCAATCCAAGATGATGAAGACGACCTGCTCCAAGATGATGACGGTGACGACAGCCCAGAGCCCTGTTCCAAGCTGGCTTTTATCCCCCTCACGACCTGGCCACGCCCATTTTCCCGAACCCTCTCTCACCGCACCTGGCCCTGTCTGTCTCTGTCCCAATGACTATTTACGACCGTTCAGGTCCGTGCTTATCCTTGCACTACCCTGTCAGTGCCCGTCGCATCAATCATTATTTAGGTCTCACATTACCCTGACGTGACCCTGTCTGTTCCCGTCACGGTAATTAGTAACCACGGCCACGGGGAGCCGTACTGTCCTCACATCCCCCCGTACTGTCCTTACACGAGCATTGCAGATCTGAGCATTTTGCACAATCTAAAGGTTAGCTCGTGGCGTGTCAATAGAACGATGGGCAGGCGGGATAATTATTTATGACCAGGTTTCAGCTCATCCTGATTTATTCTCATTTCAATTACGTATGATATCAGTTTTAAACACTTTATTTGTGATCAATTTCATCACAAGTCAAAAAATACAAACAAGATATGAAGAAATTTACATTTACATTGTCCGAACGATGAATCCAGATTATCATAGCAAATCGATGGAGAGGAAATGGTGATGCGTTTTTGAGATAAAAAAAATTCAGATTTGTGATGCATCAAGGATGGAACAGCTTTCTCCCACTACCGTGTACATTTTTAGGACCTACCATGCAAATCGTATTACACGTCTTTAATGGGTTTAATTTAGCTGTGAGGGCAACAGATAAAAGCATTTTGAAATTTAATAGTAAACGCTTTAAAGATTATCATAAACTGCTTTCATATCAGACCGGTCTGCCTGGGTCAAAGACCCTGACAATATATTTGCATCCGGCACACGATACCCAATATACTTCTCGCTGTGGTTAATAGTCTATTAACGATCCTGAAAATATTTGGTGAGAAAGTAAGCTCCTACTTAAACCACTGCGAGTCCAAGTGTATTAATAGTGGAAGCTAGCCATATTCGGTGTGGAGGTTCCACTAATTAATAGATTCACAAAGTAGATTTTTGCATGTAGTGGTCAAATTTGTGTCAAAAGACACTTCACCACCGGATGTGGCAAAAGGTATTAAATTGTCCCACGTACAAGCATTCAACAAGACACCAAATGTAAAAAAGTTTCAGCTCACCGGTAAGTTGAAGGACAAGTCTCACAATAGCCAAATGTAGAAATTCAATACCACATGTTAAATCGCGAACAGAGCGGCTCTATTTCGATTTAAAACTTTCGTGACTGCAGGGATTCATCTTCTTGGTTCTTTCGGTAAAGTCACGTAGATGGGAAATAATAATATAATAAAACATCATAAAATTAAATTCTCACGACGTTTCGGCCACAACACAAGCAGCTGTCCTCAGGTGAAGAAACAGAGCTGTCGGAAAGACAGCGCTCCAATGATTTTATTATGTTTTATTTGTATTATTTTATTATTTCCCTTCTACGTGACTTTACCGAAAGAACCAAGAAGAGCGGCTCTCATTCAAACTAAAGCTCAGCACTGCTGGGTAAGTAGACAGACCAATGCCACAGGTTGGGTTTTTCAGTGCCCACAGTCATTCCACGAACGAATTGAGCCATGAGTGAATGAAATGTGTCCTGGCTCTGTGTTAAAATCGGCATGCGTGTTGACATTCTCGGCCTGCTGTGTGGAGTTGTGCATGTCTCATGGATTGCCCTTTAGTTTTCATAGGTGCTCTTTTCCCCCGCCCTGCCACCCCACCCCCGCCTCTTCGGTCCTGACGCCATCAGTTATCAGAGTAATTTATCGCACGTTATTTACGATCCTGCGGCATTGTTGCGTGATGGTCATTCATCATGCCAACCCTACCTGCAGTACTCTTCCCAATGAGACCGTTGCATCTCAATTGCATATCGTGCGCGGGGAAAGGCGGGGAGTGGGAAGAGGAATGTAAAAGTAAAGCAATACAGAATAAGAAGAAGAACAGCTAAAAAAAGGATCAATCGATAAGTCAATCAATCGATGAAGAGTCACGGAATGTTATTAACCTTCCCCCTGATTGCTTCTTCACATTACGTTTGTATCGCTCGCCTGATGAGACTTCGCCGGCGCTGCTGGAAGGTGGCCCACAAGACATCGGTGTGCGTCCACAAATTAGCCACTGATGCCACAGCACGAAGCAAATAAAACACCAGTCGATGTTCGGTTTTTTTTTTGCCTTTATATACCCAGTTAGTGGGATGTTGCACATTGGAGGCGAGCAGCGTGTACTTGTTGGTGCAATTGTGGAAAATGAAGCTGATGGATTAGCTCCTTGATGAATAGCTGCCTTGGGGATAGATTATTTATCTGTGAGAATGAACGTGCACGTTGCAATGAAGCGTACTCCCACTAAAGAATAACAGAAACCCTCTAAGCCTTATAGACTGTTAGGGCAACGAGCGGAGCACGAGCGGCCAGCACTATGCCCGGCCACCTTTGTCTCCCCAGCGCTGAGGTTTGCACACAGTATCAGGTACTCATTTAAGGCTTAATCGACCTAGGGGAGGCCCAGGACCGGTTCAGATATTCAACACTTTCATCCATCGTGAGCGGGAATCGAACTCTGGTCGCCAGGTTTGTCGTGGCGTGCGCAAACCACTGCGCCACCGCTCCCCGCATACTCACGAAAGACAAAGATCCTCACGTATAGCCTCAAGTGACTTTTAAGGCAAGTGCTGTTTGCGTGCATCTATGAAGGCCTGCACGGCACACGAGGCGGTGGGTGGACAGCACCAAACCTGGCCGCCTTTGTCTCCCTAGTGGCGATGTTTACACACCGTGCCCAGGTACTTTTTTTAGGCTGAATCGAACTAAGGGAGGCTCAGGACCGGCTCAGATAATTTTCACTGATGTTGGCCAGCTTCGTAGTGGAGTCCGCTAACCGCTGTGCCACCGCTCCCCACACACACACACACCTACACACGTGGACACGTGCGTGAGGGGCCCAAATGTGCCTCCCCTGGCACTCATCATCACACCTCAACCTTTGCCCCTCTCCCAATTTTTCTCTTTCACTCCTACCCCCCCCCCCACCATTCGAACGCCCCTGACCACAAAGCAGTCGTTGTGTAATGCTGACGACGGGGCGTTGGGGAGGGGAGTTCGTGATTTAGGGCGAATTGCACTTCACGCAGGGAGAGTGCAGCGTGTATTGAGCGAATGTGCACGTGCGTGCATATACGCGTGCGTGCTCATGCACGTGAGTGTGCGGTAGCGTAGTGGTTAGTACAGATGTCCTGGAGATCTGTGGGAAAGTGCTGTATAGCCCATCGTTTTCCTACATTATTATACATTAATATTCTGATTTTGACATTGCGCATCGCCAATCACTGCCATGGCTAACATAAGTGGCGAGTGATGCGGTGGACCAGTCCTGTGTCTCCCCCTGCGTGCATGAGTGGAAAAGAAGTGGTGATGTGGCTAGCTCCATCTGATTTCTGAAATCTCTGGTAACACCATCACAGGCAACACACCGCCTGTGCCTCTTCCGTAGTTACCATGTGCGTGTGCATGCGTACACGAGTTCGCATGAATGACGGCGTATTGTTGAGCGCATTGACCCGAGTTCATGGCTAATATCATCGGTGAGTGATGTCCGAACAAATTTTGGACCTCCCCTAGTGAGTACTTGGTGCATGTTGTTAACATGAGCGCTGGGGTACTGAGGAGCGGTGGTGTAGCGGTTAGCGTGCTGCACTACGAACCTGGCCACCCGGGTTCGATTCCCGCTGGGGTACTGAGGAGCAGTAGTGTAGCGGTTAGCGCGCTGCACTACGAACCTGGCCACCCGGGTTCGATTCCCGCTGGGGTACTGAGGAGCGGTGGTGTAGCGGTTAGCGCGCTGCACTACGAACCTGGCCACCCGGGTTCGATTCCCGCTGGGGTACTGAGGAGCAGTAGTGTAGCGGTTAGCGTGCTCTACTACGAACCTGGCCACCCGGGTTCGATTCCCGCTCATGGCAAACACCAGTGACGATTATCTGAACCGGTCCCGGGCCTCCCCTAGGTCGACTCGGCCTCAAATGAGTACCTGGTGCGATGTTTACACGGGGGCTCTTTGTCTTTGCCTTTAATAGGTGCTCACGTACAGCACGTTCCACCGCAGGCCTTGTGCCGTTTTCATGATTTATAAATACATCTTTACACGTATACGAATTAAGCCGCTGCACACGACGGTTAAGCACAGAAAGCTGTACCACACCGGGGGGGAGGAGGAGGGGCTCGCGACGAGGATTTGAAAATCGCTCGTCTAAATGCTGCCTTCGTTTTTTTTTCTTTCTCGAAGACCTCGCTCACTCAGGTGAAGCTGATTATTTCCCCGTATTGCCGCACTTTGTGTGTGATGGTATTACCGGGGATTTTAGGCATGCGAATGAAAGCGATACCTCTGTGTATGTAGCTACGGGCGATGCTAATGGAATACCGTAACAAATAGAAACACCCTAACCCGTCCACCTCCCCATCTGCACGGTTAAGCTCCCTTGCTTTGTTCGCCATCTATCTTATCTGCAATAACCCTATTTCACCAGCAGGTGCAAGCTGTACATACAAATGTAACTGCTGCAAAGTTAGATCTTGTGTTGTTGTGCGGTTGAGGGCTTGTTATTTTTTTTACACACCCCAGCATGTTGGAGGGAAAGTGCAGTGGCCATCGGTGTCTGCATGACGACTGCACGGGCGAGATAGCGCAGGATGGGTCCACTCGCTCCTTGTGGCGAGGTCGAGACGAGGAGGGTTACGTGGCTTCATTGTACCATTTAGTGGAAACGACCGATTGAGCTAAATAGCAGACATTACAAGGCGTTATTTTATATCACATGTCTCAAAGTCAAGTCAAAGTCATCTCGACCGCAGCAATTGTGTTAACGATGATGAGAACATAAAAAAAAACTTTCTTTTCCCCGTGGTTAACTGGATAGCATTTATATTGTTCGTAAGCTGTCGTGATAGGGAGGGGGGGGGGGGGTCCTTTTAGCAGCACGATTTGAGTGTGAGTGTCCAAAGTATGTTCTTCTTAAGTGATGTCTGCTGAGAAACGAGCGAAATAAAGGACATTGCAGTCACAGGTCACCCTGCATGCACCGATCTTGTCAGACCTCATCAGATCTAGGGAGATAAGCAGGTTTGAGCTCGGTTTGTTTTGGGATGGGAGACTGCCTGGGAAAACCAAATGTTTTGAAGACTTGGGGATAGCAAGGTGGTGAGAAGGAGGTGGCATTTCACCAATGGATTCTTGAACCTGTCTGTGTAGAGCCTGGCGTGTTATGCCATCAAATGTGTCGGTGTTCGACGGGTACTCCTGATTCATCCCGCATAGCCGACACTCATTAATGTCATCAATGAAAATTGGTCAAGCATAATAACGAAAATAATATTTACAGTAACAAGAAAGGTATGCATTAGCATTATTGTTTGCAAAATAATGGAAAATCAGAATCCATTTAAATTATTTATAAAACCGTGGTGACATTTTATTTTTCTGGCAGTTATAAGTGGTTTTCATATATATTGATATATTTCAGAAAAAATAGCTTTATCTTTAGAAATGCCATTGGGTTTTTGCTTTTTTCCATTTATGAAAGTTGAGAGCAGCAACGGAGCCCACAAAGTTGATGATTTGCGCCCTATTTAAGATGTGCCTCAATGTCCAAATGGACATTGGTGATTGTACTGTCCCTGGCACCGCCACTTTCATCCTCTGTGAAATAATACTCCCGAGTCTCCGTAAGACACCACAAGTGAAACATTTAGCAACATACTTTCCCTTTAACTTATCATTTTAATCGGCCATTGTCGATGCACTGCTGGATAAAGTCCTCCCCATGGTACTATCTTTCTAACTCCTGCCCATTAACTGATTTAATCACTCCATGTCTGTCGTGGTCACATTCTTGGATACGATCTCTCCTTTGGCTGCCATTTCGTAACCAGTCGCATCCATCGGTCATCGTCAAATACTTATTTTTGTGGCCGGACCCGTTTAAAAAATTAACCCGTAAAAACAAAGTTTTTCACTATAAATCCTTTATATACGTGGCGGCTAGAGTCCTCTCGTCCTCTGGCTTGAGATGGCTGCCACCTATGGGTCAGATGATTGCATTGCACCATTAAGCAATTGGTAATTAAATATAATATTTTTGTCCTAAAAAGTGTAAAATTTTGGAAAAATAATGTCACGAACATTAAGTGTCACGCACAACGAGTCTGTGTGGAAAATGTCAGCTCGATTGGATCACGGGAAGTGGGTTAAAAAACGACCGAAAGATTTGCACGGTCGTAAGCGCGCAAGCAAGCAAGCAAACTTAATATAAAGGATTTAAAAATGGCAGCAGCCCCAACATCCTACCTCCGGAAGGCAGGAAACCTTCTTACAAGCCACTCCCGGCGTGACGTAACCAATGCCACTGATGGCATCATCAAGTCCAGTCCATTACCTCCCAAACAGTGACACGCGGGGAGAACGAAAGTGAATTATTTTGTTCCCCCAAACTCTTTTTGTCTTATCCGATTCATCATTGATAGTCAATGAAATCATCGGATATTCCAACTCGACGCTCAGAGACGCCGCCGGTGTCATCGCTGGCCCAGCTTTATTGGAAGCGGGCAGCATGGGATTAACGCGCGCACGCATTTCTTTCGTTCGCTAGCGTAGGGTGGTGTGGGTATCCTGTTGGCACACTTTTAATCCTCCACGCGCGCAGGTGTTGCCGCTTGGACGCATGGCCCCGCGTGACGATTGCCGCGCGGCATCTCTTAAGGGAGCCGCCCGCCCGCTCGCTCGCTCTCCGGCGTGCTCCGAACGGCGTCTCATCCCAGCGGCCACCTGATTCATGTTATTCAATCTCGTGACTCACCTTTTTAACATTTTCACCGAAAGATTATGTTTTTTCACCGATGAATATGTACGAATGTGGAACTTATTTCGTACCGTACGTAACCAACCGTGCTAGTCCTTTGTCTGCCGTTCTGTAACCAGTTTGGGGGGTGGGGGAAGGTATCTTAAGTTTTCTGCTCGCAAAGCTTCAACATGGAGGCATCCGAGCACCTTTAGTTTCTATGTTGTCATCACCGCCGTCGTTTATTGTCTTGGCGGATAGCGGCAGCGGTGGCCAATTGAAACTTGTTTTAGCTTAATTGCTGTGCCTGGCCCCACACGCCCGACCACTAAGATTGGAGTCCTCTCGTGAACTGGGCTGACTCCATATTTTTTAAACAGCATTGGAAGTGAAGCTCATCATGTGCATGGATACTCGCTGATACCAAATAACAACGTTCGATTTTATACTTTTTTTTACAATTCAATTCGAAGAATATGATGTTTTGCCCATCTCATTTGTATTGGTTGTAATTTTTTCTCGTATTATTTTGTACAGTTGTGTTCACTCCATTAGCCTATATGGAAGATTCGAGTATTATTTGCATATCTCTGACATCATTCGTAAAAAAAATATTGGTTACTGCACGCATTTGACGTTTGGTATCGTGAGCGTGAAAATCTTTGACATGCCTCATGGAACATGCATTACATAGTGTATGTTTTCTTAAAAAAGTATACTTCATAGGTGTATGTCACACCTCTTCTGAGCACGGTTGGCTACGTACAGTGCGAAAGAAGGTCAACATACTACGAGCTAAACAAACATTCAATTGCCCAAAAATACCCATGCTCAAATATTAACCTGTTAATTACTCAACTGTGATTACACACAGCCACAGCGCCCCATACTCACATGAGCGGCGAGTGATTTTTGAACTGGTCCTTGGCCTCCGACTTCACCTACTGGCACTGACCAGGATGGTGAAGTATGGTCAAATATCCCCAACTGAATGATTCATTCAGCAGTGGATTGAAAAACAATTGTAAACCTGCACAAACGCTGTCATGCGTCTAAAGAGCTGATTCTAAAATGGGATTAGTCGTAAATCCAAAGTTGGGGTAGAGTCACAAAAGTGTGGGCATCATTGGCACCTGCCACGCGTCACTGCTGCCCACCCCTGTTAACACTCGGCAACAGATGCACATTGATGTTCAAGAAGCTGGGGAAATGATGGACTGCTATTAATTAAACTGTTAATTGAACATGAGATATCGTTGGAAACTGCCGAAAACAGATGGATGCTTTAACATGGCCTGAGACAGATGTTTGGGCTTGTCTGTGCTAGTCGCCAATAAAGGAGAGAGAGAGAAAACGGTGGAGGGGAGTTCTCACGCCCAGGGTCTCCTGATATGTGCGGAGACGTTAAAATAGCAATTTATTTTTTGACGGCATCGATCATCTCGAGGTTGTTTATTTGGTTTCTAATTAAAATATCCCATCGAGGTCTTGCCTCGGGGTGTATGTCCGTATGTGGAGCTTCTTTTTTGCACCGTACGTAACCAGCCGACCGCGCTAATTGGAGGTGCGGGGGAAGGACAACAAACTAAACACATACACACAACAACAAAGTGTTCTAAAGGAATGAGTTTCTCAATGTATATTTAAAAGTGCCGTAAACAAGCGTGGGATGGGCAGGATATGGTCCAGCCAGATGCCCACAGCGTGGGTTCTCACAGCAAATGTCGAGCATCAGGAAAGCTGCAGGCTTCACAGTTGGGCTCCCCCCCCCCCAGCCCCTCTCGTCCTGGCACGGCTGAGCTGAGCTGAACTGACGCCGTTCTCGTTACTCAAATTGGCACCGTTATCTTTGGCGACGAGGATCTTCTTCACATGATGTAGCTCCTTATCCCGCCCCCTCCCAAACCCCCACCCAACCACCCACCAAAACCACACTGCCGAAAACTTGCACACGGTGGGAGCGACCGATGGCCGGAGGCAAGCGTGTGATTACGCCAAGTGTGTGATTACGCCAAGTGTGTGATCTGTGTGCCTCTCTCGGCCCGTTTGCACATCGGAGCAATTGCCTGTCCCTCCCCGCCGACCCCCCCCCCCCCACCATTCATAAACGTGAATACGGGTCAGCGGAAGCTTGTCACAATAACTCTCACGCAAAATTAAATTACTTTCTTATTTTTGTCGTTATTCCAAGCACCTTTGGACCTGTGAACATATTTGAATAATTGCAGGACGAATTGGCGATATCTAGCGGTGAAACGCATCGCTGTTTAATTGGAAAGTGCGTGTCAATATAATGGCCTTCCTGTAACCTGACTTTTTTTTTGTTTAATTCAGCAATCCATGCTGCATGACCAAGATATATATATATTATTAACGCTATAATGTAATAACCAATGCTCTGAAGATGGATTTTGATAAGCCAATAGTTAATTAATCCAATATCTAACCAAGAATAGCCGCAAGTCACTAATGAATAAATAGGTACCTATTGTGCGTTCGTAATTTTGTCAGTGTAAAAATGAGTTAATTTATTCAAATGGCAGAAGCCTTTTGAAAAAAAGACCACTCTTTCCTTTAACAATTGTTATTTGATGTATGCAGAACACTCGCAGTGTATTTCACAAAGTGCGCAGACACACCGAGCCCTAGGTATATATGAACATGCTGGTAGTTCACCGTGTGGGCAAAGGGGCTGGCTTTCAGTGTAGCGCAATCTTGCCAAGGAGCTTTCTTCGCTGGCTTCTGTGACTCATCCGCCTCGTCGCATCTGCAAAAACAAAAGCCCTTCAGGGAGGCATTCATCAGAACATTGCTCGCAGAAGAGTGGAGCGCGCGCACACGTGTATACCCGGGCAGAAAAAAACACGAGGCGATCCCAGTGGCTTTACAATCATCGATTCATCAGGAAAATTTCACAGTTCACTTTGTTACCGGCCGCCCTGATTGTACGATTGTTTGGTACGCACATTGTACCCAAAGGACGAATTAAATGTGTGCAAGTGTGCGGCGATGCCAAACTCTCCAACACTTTTGCGTTTGAGGGGCACAGTGTGTGGCTGTTATCTGGCAGTCGAATGTTACCAGAAGACATTTTAGCGCTAGATTTCTAGTGGATAAAGTATCCTACAAGAAGTGGCGTCAAATTAATATGCAGGCCAGTTATATCCACTAAAAGTTAAGCATAAGGTGACTGGTTGGGCACAGGGGTCAGAACATTGAGCTGGCACTTCCTGGGTTTTTAATCCAGGCTTATAGCCGCTTGCAATTAATCTGGATAGTCAGGTGCGGTGATGTCATGGTCTCAGTCCAGTCAACCGAATGACTGGCAGAGGTGGGACAAAGTCATTGTTATGCAAGTCCAAGTCGAGTCGCAAGTCATCAAATTCATGACTCGAGTCTGACTCGAGTCCAAGTCACATGACTCGAGTCCACATCTCATAGGTGGGACAAAGTCATTGTTATGCAAGTCCAAGTCGAGTCGCAAGTCATCAAATTGATGACTCGAGTCTGACTCGAGTCCAAGTCACATGACTCGAGTCCACACCTCTGATGACTGCACTAAAACCCATTAAATAATGCAAAAATGTTTATTTGATTCGGCAAAAGAATTCCCATTTCGAGAATTCAAACTTGAGGTTTTCCATGCGATGGTCAACAATGTAGCAGGTTACGTGAGAACGTTAATTGCATTGCCCCTAATATTCTATGATTTGATGTTCCATTGGATATTCTCTAACACAGGGCGATGCACTCCTGTGCCCGAGTTCCAAATGGACAATCCTTTATTTCTTGACTTGACGCCAATAGTACAATTGGAATAAGATTTTAAAATACAAAAAAACAAGTAATGCAAAAAGTACTAGTTATTTGGAGGAAGGCACGTGTGCTTTATTTTTACGTTTTTGGTGGTTCCATCGGTAGGTGAATTTTGGGAAAGCAATTGCTCATGCTGATGGGGCCCGGTTATCAGCATTGTCCCCGGCTGGAGCTTGGTACCCTTCACCTGGTACGAATTATTCACGTTGGCCGCAGACGTGAGATTTAGTGTGATCTGCAGTGAAGGCTAGTGATTGCTCAATAACTTAGCTGGCCCAATGACAAAGCCACTCACCACCATCCGAACCGGGGGTGTGGTCACTGCAGGTGCCGTGGGTGTCCAGACACCCCCAACATTTTATAGATATGGCTAAGCGACAACCCCTCAACATTCTGGACAAAACTCATGGGGTTGTTTTTTTGTTCATCGTTTCAACAAGATAACAGCAATGCTGATTGATGATGCCCATAACATAACATTTAGATTCACAGTAGCATGCAAACAGTGGGCTCAGTACCGAGTCAGTAGCCAGGAGTTGCCAATGATTATTATAATTATAGTGCCGCACAACTCCTCATGCCCGTGACTCAGTGGGGGTCAAAAGTTCGTGGATCTTGTTTATCATGTAGGGCGCTGTGGTGGCGAGATGTTAATCCTCTCGCTTAATATACAGGAGGTCGTGGGTTCGATCCCGACCCTAACACCTGTATATTTGGAGTTTGTACTCTCTTCCTGTGCTCACGTGGCTTTTTCTCCAGGTCCTCCGGTTTTTCCCTCCACATTTAGAAACAACGCCCATTTAGAGTACAATATTTGTCGGCTATACATTTCCAATTGCTAAGCTACTTTGTTGATCTATCATTTGTGGCCAGGTTGCTTCTGAAAAAGAGCTCCATATATATATAGCTCAATGGGCCTTACCTTGTCAAATTAAAATAAAAAGTTTAGTTTAGATATTACCAGATCACTGACTACGGGGAGTTCATTGACTAGAAGGAAACACCTCGAACTTCAACCCTCACGCCACCAGTACCTCGCCCCACCACGCTGGCATCCTCGCTCACCCCCCCCCCCCCGAATCGCGAGCGCCTCTGCGACAGGCCGCACTTTGTGCGGGGAAGGCTCACGTGGCCGTGAGATTCTTCAGCCAGGACACGCGGCAGCAGACACGGCGCCGAGTCGGAGGCGTAACTCGACGTGTGTGTTTTTTTTTAATGGGAAATTAATGTTTTCATCTTGGAGGAGTCAGGCTGGCAGATGACACGGTTTAATAAGATTGATTAACTGGCCACGTTGAGAAGACAAACAGATGAAGGCAGACAGATTGTTAATTTAGGTAATCTGGACAAGATGTGCATATGTGTTATTATAACTAATTACATTCAAAAGATAAATGATGTCTGTGGGCGAGGAGAGGGGGGGATGTTTCCATGTTTGCTTGACTACATTGATCATTTTGCCCTTTGGCATCAATCTCCGAGCCGGTCATGTGTACTGGGAACCTTGTGAGTTTTGTTCATCTCTTTGTACGCGTCAAGTTCATTTGTATTGTGAGACTTTTGAGGCCTGCTATTGAGCTTCTCGGGATGCATTCGGGGTGACCCCCAGCTCCATTTCTCTTCAATTAAAAGAATAAAGTTTGTTTTTAAAGTATATGCCGCATAATTGGCTACCGCAACAAACGAGCTCACAATTGGTTTTGTTTTTGTTGTATATGACAGCTTGGCACATAGCATTAGACACAGAGCTAAGGTTCACTTTCATGTGTCACACAAAAGCTCAAAGTACCCGTTCATTAACAGCGGCCGATCACTTGGGTTGTCTTGCCTGTGCTTGCACCCGTGGTATTTCAGGCTCTGCAGCTTCTGCTACTGAATCAGCGTGGCTGCACTTACTGTGACATGGCAGAGCCGCCGGTGTGTTTGCTCTGTTTGCTGCACGGGTTTGAGGTCCGCACCATGCGGCCGCCCTGGTTAACGCTGCCGGTGTGTGAACCAGAAATGCACGCTGTCCGCCGCACGGTTGACTTAAAAAATTTGAAGAGAAAAGAGTAAGCCGTGTGCGCCGGTGTCACCGAACTAATTTGTCAATTTTTTATTATTTCTTCGCAATTTACGTAATTGTGTAAAACCACGTGGCAACACCGCCCCCTGCTGAGAGGCTACACTCATCTGTGAAACGGTGACTGAATACCGTGTACGCTTTAAGAATGGTGCCAAGTGTACTCATTGATTAATTGAAAACCACGGAAGACATCAAACGAGCAATCGGTTGTGTGCGGTCCACGTGCAATTGCGTCACATTTTCGTCACCTTTTCAACCATTGCGGCGAACAGCTGCTGGCCACCATTAGTGTTACAGGTGTGCAGACCCCCCCCCCCAATCAGCTTTTAGATGTTTTAACAAACACAACGTCAAAGCTTCGCGCAAAAAAAGGTATTTGTTTTACCCGCAATGTCGTCAGTTTAACAAGGTCACATGATCACTGATGAAGGAATCTTTACACGTACCATAGTCGCGTAGAACCAGTGGGGGCTCAAGTACAGCAGAACTCCTGTAGTGCGTAACAAAGTGGTTGGTGACATTTTTGCACTATCCTGTCAACCAATGACCACCGCGAACCATTCGCAAGTAGGGCAAATCCCCAAACCTCCACAGTTTGTCTGAGCACCCCCATCCTGGACTGTAGCAGAAATGAGATCTCGCCTTACCGTGCGCACGGGAAGGCTACGCGGTAAACACTCAGACGTAAATTCTAGATTTGAAGCTTTCATGACTGCAAGGATTCATACTCCTAGGTTTTTTCGGTAAAGTCACGTAGGTAAAAAATATAATTAAAATTAATAAAAGTAATAATAGAAATAAAATATTATTAATAAAAGTAATGATATAAATAAAATAATGAATAGTGATTTATTATTTTATTTAAAAATAATAAATAATCATTTATTATTTTATTCTATTTCTATTATTACTGTTATTAATTTTAATTTTATTTTTTTACCTACGTGACTTTACCGAAAAAAACCTAAGAGTACTCAGACGTAAGTCCGTGTTGTTCAGGCTATAATGACCGCAGCTGCGCTCATTGTCTTCACAGATGTTTACAACCCTATCCATCCCTCATACGCCATGTGCAGTTTGTCTTGACTCCAATAGCCCAGGGCTCTCTCGTGCCTCGGACCGTGCCCTCCTGATTTCCCGTATCCGCCTGCCGCCGTTTAGGTTGCCAGCGTTTGTCTCCCGTGGCTTAGGGGTCGATTGTGCTGCCCTGAGCACCCCTGCTTTGGCACGCACACCGCAGATGTTTGTGGGGCGTCTGGGTGCCGCGGAGTGCCGCGTGCCAGCCTTGCGCGGCGATCTGCGGATCAGCGCGTTATGCAAGTGCTGCTTCGGGTGCGCCGTGCTTGTCAGTGGCCCACTTTCATTGTCGTAGTCTGATGTAATGACGCGTCTTGCTCGGTAGTGAAACTAAAGTGGTGGCGGTGGCGGCGGCGGCTATATTGGGCAGAACTCGTTTTTTTTCTTGCACGGGGCTAAGCTCCAGTTGCCGTGGCGAGCTTAGCGCTGACACATTTTGGGCGCTGCTTTGATAGATGGCAGCATCGCGGAAAGAGCAGAGTTTTCACATTTACATTGTCTTTCATGAAAATACTTAAATTTTTTCCCCCATTTCGTATGTCTGGCAAATTGCTCAGGTTCACTGTGGTTAAGTGGAATTCCTGCACCATTTGGTAAGTTCCACTACAACATTGCCAGCTTCCATGCCACGCAGAATGGCGAGGTCAGTGAATTCCCTTTTGTGCAAACGGTGACGTGAAGGCTTGTTCATACTCCGCACCACGTTCCCACGTAGTCACCTAACATCGCTGTTCGGATTCCATTCCGGTTGCTTTCAACACGCAGACTTCAGTTGTTGACTCAAGGCTGTATGTTCTGGATCCTGCAATATAGGAATATTGAGAGTACAGGAGATTACGGGCCTTGTCACCGTTGACATCGGCATAGTCGTTTTCTGTTTCCCACGTTTACCAAGCTACCTACATTTGTAGGCTTTCACGACCAACATTATCCTTAATAGAGGGGTTTTTTTCGTTGGGTTACATCGCAGAAATGTTAATGTGTCGTTAAACCCGCCACCACCCGACACAGCCAACTAGTGTAAGGTTTATCACGTAAGCAAAACGTGCCAATTAGTTACTCCTATTTGGTTCTTTCGGTAAAGTCACGTAGAAAGAAAAAAATAATTAAAAATGTATTTCTACGTGACTTTACCGAAAGAACCAAATAGTAATTCCTGCAGTCACGAAAGCTCCAAATCAATTAGTTACTAATTCAGCACACCGGTGTGTTGGAGAGTAAACCCACAACACATTTACAATTGTAGTACGACTTTTCGCCGGTCATTACAATCGGCCTCATCTGGTGACAGCCAGAGTTGTGAAGACATCCTCCTGTTTGAGTCTCAAAGGGATAATTGTGACGTCATCACGTGTAATCCAATCAGCTGCGAAGACCGATTTGAGTTCTTGCATGCTGCGCGTTCCCGATGATTGCTTCATACGTCCCACGCGGCGAAGAAAGCAAATGATTAATTTTCGATCAGCTCTATGTCACACGGGACACGTCAAGACAGGCACACACAACAGGGGCAGCTTTATTTAGCAAATGCTTTTACACAGAGCACCAGATACACAATAACAAATGTTTTTAAATCAAAGCGTATGTATGTCGATGTTATATCGTGAGTGGACGTCAGCCCACGTGGCCACAGAGCCACGTGACAGCCTCCTCCTTCAGCACGTGCAGGGCAACAACCAGTACCGCCCGGTAGGGCTGAACGATGAATCGATTTCAAATCGAAGTCGCAGTTTGAAACAATGCGATTAGCAAATCGCAAAGGCTGCGATTTTTTGCGATTTGAAAAGTCCTGTTACTTTCTTATTGGAATTGTTTTTTTTTATAACTTTATTTATTTAACTTAACAATTGTTCTATGTTTGATTGTTCTATTTCAATTAACACATTTTAATATATACATATTGCAAGCAATTCATATCTTTAAGTTCTCATCCTTGCATTAGAATATATAGAGCAGTTAACATTTTCACGGCATCATGTGGTAATGCTCCATCACATGTTTTAAATCTATTACAAAGTGAATATTGAACTGAAGCTTGACTTAAAAAAAGATGTCATTGCAAATCAAAGCGCAATATCTGTCAGAAAAATCTCAATTATATATTTTCCCCAAATCGTTCAGCCCTACCGCCCGGCACACCCCTGACGTACTTCACAGCCACGGTCTCCTGGCTCCCCACATCCACACAAGCGGGGCTGTCACGTCGTAGTACGGCCCCATCGATGATCGGAAGCGGCACAAGCCCCCTGACCACGTCAATGCCACCAACAGGGGCAGTGACGTGGCCTGGCGTTGGTGCGTTCGCCTCGTGTTGCAGGGGTTCACGGTTCGAATCCAGGGGCCACCCTGATTAATACGGCGGGTGTATAACCGCACGAATAATACGCGAACGTTCGCTTCACAATGGACGTAATAGGTCCGGTGACTTCATTCACAAGAGAAGTCCATTGTGTGCTGGCATCTTGGTCCAAATCTTCCAAGTTACAATATATGCAAATTGGCATTTAAACACATCAAGCATGAATCTTTCAGTGAAGCTTTCCTGGATAAGCAATTAAAATAATAATACTATTAGCAAATCCCTATATTAATTTGACTCTTCACTCAACAGCATGTTGTCAGCACACCTACATACAAAATCTCTGTATTAATTTGATTCATCGCTCACTGTCGCAAGGGACACACACACACGTGCGTGCATGCATACAAGATCTCCATCTTGAATTGAATCATTGCTGTCTCTACATGGTGTGCAATACACACACTCACACGTGGAACACACACTCACACGTGGAATACACACACACACACGTGGAACACACACTCACACGTGGAACACACACTTCTGCGCAAGATTTATATCTTTTTTTTGAATTAGCATTCCTCTCTGTATGTCATGCGCGATGCACATACAAGGACACGTACGATCTTTATCTTAATTAGATTTGGTGCTCTCCACCCCCATGTGGGTACGCCTTTAGCAATCATCAGACACGTACAGCGTGTCACAACTTAATTTAAATTGCATCAGAGGTAAGTCGATAAACTTGACGTGAGTACTCTTACTGTAGATTGGCGGGAGTACTTTTTATTTAATGACATCTGACAACCCAGAAGCATTTGTTCACTTAAACACATGCTGCTTGATAATATTGGTGTGCTAAGCTAGTAGGTCGCACGCTCTCTGAACACGCGGTCGCAATGCCAAGAATTTTCCCACTCGCCTTAGCGAGGATTTTTACGCGTTGTTTGCTGTGCGTTTTTCAGTCCGATCAACACGTCAAACTTGAACCCGGCCATGAGCACCATCGCATCGAAAACAGTGTTGCGAATATACGAGCTCGGTAAACACAGGGTCCTTCTCCCCGCTCCCTCTCCATCCCCCCCTCTCGCCTTTCCCACAGATGACAAGCTCCCGCAGGGCTTTCCGGTGATAGAGATGGGTCCCCAGCTGAAGGTGGTGGAGCGCTCGCGCACCGCCACGATGCTGTGCGCCGTCAGCGGCCAGCCCGAGCCCGAGATCTCCTGGTACAAGGACTTCCTGCCCGTCGACACGAGCAAGAACGCGGGCCGCATCAAGCTGCTGGTCGCCGGTAAGATGCCGCATGCTCAGCCGCCGCCATGCACGCGCGCGCGACTGTGAAGTCCCATCGGCAGAGTCAAGCCGGCCGAACGGGCACCACTCGGTTGCCTCGTGGTGTGGACGCGAGCCGGCCCTTAGCACGGGGCGGGGCTCCATTCGGCCGCGAAACTGTTTCTGTGCCTCGTGGTGAGCAGATTGGACATCAAGTGTTGATGTTCCTGTATTTCAATTATCCGCATAAAATAATTACTTACCGTACTCTTTCGGGCAAGTCACGTATCTACGCGACTTGGATTCCTGCAGTCACGAAAGCTTCAAATGAAAATTGACATCACTTACCGGGTTCATTATTTGGGGAAGTTGGGGTAAGGTGTTTAATAGTCTTTTTGTGTGCCCACGGAGTGTGCTGATTAAAAGGTACGGCGTGTCTCTTAATGTTCGGTCGTGTGGGGGGTCAATGCCGCAAACGTAAAATAAGTGGAGCGATTTTTCTTTTCCGGATAAATACTTCTGGCGGTAATTAACCGGGGGGTTAATTACAGGGGGACGCATCCTGCTTGGGCAGCATCGCAACGGAAGCAACGCAAACCCTGCGCACGCCCAACGAGGTTTGAGAGAGAAACCGCGTTCCAGGCGCAAGTGCAGTCATGGGTTTTTAAAGGGCAAAAACGAGCTGCCGGAGTGGGAGAGGTGGAGTGTGCGCGCGTTTGAACGGTGCCCCCAAGATGCACTCGTGGAGGGGAGGAGGATGGTGCGCCTGGCATTGCCGGATTTCTGTTATCCTGACGAGCTACGCCAACCGCGGTGTGTTGCATCGCGGCGGACGATCGGGCGCTCCTGAAGATGCAGGGAGATACCGCAAATTGAAACACACGGACACCACGGGCCCTTTGACTCTCCAAGCCGCCGTTAAACTTTCGCGCATATGAACGGCGCGCGCCTCCTCGGTTGCAGGCGCGCAACGGTTTTCAAACGGCGGCCTTCATTAGTTCCCGCGAATCTCCCGTCTCGCTGTGGCGTTCCACCTAACCGCCTTTTAATTACACGTCCGGAGTAAAACTGGGCGCGTTGATGATTTGACGGGTGGTAACTCGATCGTCAACAGCTGTTGCTGGGTGAGACTTTTGGATTTTGGAAAAGGTTAAAAATATCGGCGCGCAATCCCTGTGGGAAAGGCGAGCGAATGCCGGCGAAAGGTAGAATTGATGATTGTGTTGAGCCGGGGGGTGAGGGGAGGGGGGGCAGAGCTGCGATTTCTCATTTTGAAATGTATTTGTGTGCGCACTCACATCGGGCTTGGGTCGGGGATGAACTGCATTAAGTTGTTGTTGGAGAAGAGGAGACTCCGGTATGAGCAGCGTGAAAAATCCCCCCGAACCCGCACCCGCCGAAGCACCCGAGCTGCGAGCATCTAAAAGTGGCAGCACTCGCCTCGCAGCGACGGGGGCCGGTGGCAGCCGCTCTAAAAGCTCACGGGGTGCGCCGCGCGTTGCCGGAGTAAAATTGGACAAAATCGGAGATAAAGCGGAGAAATATTTAAATGTGGAACGCGAGCGACGGCAGCGAGCGCCGCGGTGTGCGCGTGGGACCCACCTCGTGACGACGCGCGACGATTGGCGACGGTGCCAGCGGCGGTGACGGCGGGGCCGGAGGTGGCCGCCGGGATATTGCATCGTGTGACCCCTTGCGCGGCACGCACAGCCAGCCAGTCATGTAACCAGCCTATCTATATGCAACAAAAGGCAATTTTCGTGGCTTACGCCGAGCTCGGAGCACAATTCATGCACAAGCCCGCGCCGCCGCAGCGCGGCTCTCTCGCTCTCTCGCTCGTCGCCTCGCCCGTGGGCGCTCGCGCTTGTGATCTCACAGGTGAAGGGCTCGATGGGCTCCGTGCGCTCACTCGAAGGGGTGGTCGGAAATCCGCGCGAGTGACCGTCCCGTTGCGTTTGGGCGCCGCGGTGGCGGGATGTTAACTAACCTCGCCGGGTATGCAGGAGGTCCGGGGTTAGATCCTGACCCTGACTCCTGCATATCTGGAGTTTGCACGTCTCTCTCACCGTAGGGACGCGGATTTTTCCTTTGGTTTTTCTCTACACATTTCGAAACGTGCGTTTCGAGGATTTGGCTTCTGTACATTTCCACGCGATAAGCCACTTCGTTGGCCTATGATTTGTGGTTAGGTCACTTCTGAAAAAGAGCTACATAGCTCAGTGTGCCTTAGCTGGTGAAATAAATTTGTTTTGTTTATAGTTTAGAAAGCTGCACACGTTCATCAGTAACACTTGCCCTCAAGAAGGGAGACAAAAATTTGTATCTAATTGGTGACTTAATCTGTAATGGTAGAAGAGAGATCTTCAGGGCTTCGATATTGACGAATGCGTTGCGTTTTTAATTGTTTGTGAGTGCATACCACTGCCAAATGCTTTTATCACGAATATTTTTTTCACCTTGTTTCGTGATGACAAACAAAAAAACGTGAGGCTCGTGACAACTTGCCTGTTGCTGCACTTGAATGCATTTGGTATTTATTCGTCGTGCCACGGTATCTAGTTTCGTACATAACCGAGCGCACTTAAAAAATAAACCAACGTTACTTATGTAGAAATTTGCATTGTGACGCGTGCATTACACCTGGACGGGTGAACGCATGTCCTATGGCAAGCGACTTAGCAGCTCTGGGATAGGACTGCTTGGTTTACTTACACATGGCATGGTGAGCAGAAACGCGATGGTTGGCTTTCACGCTCCTGGGATGGTGCATCGTCCTAATTATCTCCGTTCGTTTCACTACGTTTGTGTTGCCAAAACGGTTGTTATGACAGCGTCACGTCTCCACCTTCGCATCTATCGAGTACAGTGCATGCATATGCGCGTGTGTATGTGTGTGTGTTTCAGTGTTTAAGTCGTGGTTTCGTGGTAATGAATTGAAGGTGGAGGGGTTACCAGCCCCTCGCACCCGTCCAGAGCCCCCGTTTAGCCACTGTGGTGGTGCACTTGGCCTGGCACAAGCGTCGTGGTGACGTCACCGCCACTTAGTAGCGAATGGCGGTTGTTGTTGTTGTTGTTGTGTTTGAGTGTGGAGTGGTAGTGGAGAGGTTGGCGCGCTGCGCTACGAACCCGGCGACCCGAGTTCGATTCCCGCTCATGACCGTGAACAGTGAGGAATATCTGAGCTGGTCCCGGGCCTCCCCTAGGTCGACTCAGACTCGAAATATGTCCTCGCCAACAGCGCTTTCCCCCCAGAGTCTCTCAGAGGTTATACATGGGATCGTTGAGTTTGCATGCATCTGTGAAGTCACTTGTTCCTGCATGCGGTGCATTACCGTGTTGGACGTATGTTTACATGCGTGGGCATGCGCAGGACGCGTGTGCGCAATTGTTATAAAAATGTCGCACGCTCTCTGAACATGCGGTCGCAACGCCAATATTTTTCCCACTGGCCTTGCGAGGGTGTTAATGCATTGTTTACTGTGGGTGTTCAGCCTGAATAACATGTCAAACTTGAATCCGACCATTGGCACCGTTGCATGAGCAGTGGCAAGGCTGCATGATTAACTCCTAACTTTTTTGGAGGATCCAGAGATTCTTCCCTAATGATTGTGAGGCAAACACGTAGTATTTTTCCACTCTGATAAGTGAATAATGTAACAAACGAATGTGGGCAAGGGTTGGTATATGTGCAAGCGTTGGTTTCTTTTTTTTAATAGAGCCCTCACAGTCATTAAGTCAATTTTCATCTCGTACATTTTTTTATGAGGCAACTTGACAACCTAATTATACCTTCCATACAAATTCTTGTCAAAATATGTCTCCTCGTTCAAGTAAAATGAAATTTGAAAATGTATTAAAAAAAACATTGATACTAATTTAGAAATTGATTGCTATAAATCATAATTAATCTGGTTTGTGAGGTGAATATGACTGGGAGAGATCATTTAGACATCAGCTGTGCGTGTGTTGCCATGAGCACGGTGGGTTACGTACGGTGAAAAAGAAATGTCAACACGCATACACACATTTTACTGGCATTACCTCCACGGATTCGGTGGTGACGTGGCCTGACTATAGTGTGCTTGTCGATTGCTGCGGAAGTTTTTTTAGGTTTAATGCCCCATTAATACGGTGGTTGTGTTACCCATAAAACACTCTGCTTCACGGTGGGCTGCAGACATCCCATGACGTTATTCCTAAAGAGTAGGCCATTTTTGTTGTGCTGGTGTCACGGTGTACATCTATATACATAAATATACCAAATTTCGATTATTTTTTTCCATTCAAGATTGCACTCAGAAAGATCGCCCCCCCCATCCTCTCCGAAACTACAGCGCACTGTCTGTGACACGCACCGCTCTTAATTTGAGCCACGCGTCAATGCTACCCGTCACACAACAAGCACTCTGTGCAAGGCGCGCAAATCATCCATCGGTTTATCAATTGCAATGAATCCTTGCGCTCACGATAACGCGCATCGAAATTTCGCACACGCGATTAATTACTACCAATGTAATAAAGGTCGTGGAAGCGACTTCTGGAATCCGGTCTTTATTTGTCTTTCGTTCACAACACTCCCATCTTACTCCTTCACGCTGCTGACAGACAGCGTGAGAGAGAGAGAGCGAGAGAGAGACACGCGCGGCCACGTGGCAGCCTGGACCCCGCTCCAGCGTGGCCTCACCCTCCGTTCGTTCCACATCTCAATGAATCATTGTGCTCACGATAACACGCATCGAAATTTCGCACAAGCGATTCATTATTATTTGCAATTCCTCGCAGGTGTCTGCAAACGACTTTCGTGTTACAAGATTAAAGTGTGAAAATCAAATGTCTAACAAAATAACGTCTTGTTGCATTGATCTGCAACCCCCCGAATCGTAGTACTGTAATAGTTAATTGAACACTTGAATCAAGGCCCCGGCGGGGAGAGGTAGGACCAGATGGTAAATTGTCACATGCCTGCTCTGTTGTACACATTTGTTTATGTGCCCAGACGGGCATGCCCGTTTTTACTGAACCTTTCAGATAGTGTGTGCTCCTGTTCAAGTGAGCGTTGACGTGCGGTGCTCATCTCCCGTTCACAGCCACGAATTGGCGGTGGAAATTCCATATTTCCACGGCGGGGTAATGTCTATCCGTCGGACAGCCACCGTTGACTCTCCCCACGAGATGGTACTTATTTTATCGACCCTCGAGTGACGATCAGCTGAGTGGTGAAGCTCCAACCATGCTTTGAACGTGCAACCTTCCAGTGGCACGATGCTCCCTCTAACCGCTGAGCCGATGTAGACGAGCATGATCTGAGCCCTGACTCAATCCGCATCCGTGTAATCACGATGCAACTGTCACATCTTAACACTTTTTGGCAGCGCAAAATGAAGCGCTTCCTAGGAACGCCACTGGACGAGTTACTTTTCATTATCACAGTCTCATAGGGTTTTATATATATATATCTGGATGCATGATGAAATTAAATTAGAAATTTTATTGAGTTTTTCGGAAAAAAATAGCACCGAAGTGCTATGTTTCACCAACATTATTGCAATAAAGTTGAATTATCAGTAACACTCGTGTTGGAAACTTTGAACGTAATTAAGGTGGAAGGCTTTGTTATTAATTTGCTTATTTACTGGGGCAACTAATCCTATAATTTACATCGTCGTCATAATATGTTTGGCAAAATTTACACAGCTCGCATGCAGGAAGGCCCTTATTGCTTCATGTAATGAAATATTTGTAAATTGTGGGTTCATCATTCTGGAAAATGTGTCCACAGTCCTGGCAGTCTCATGCCGGCCATCACCGGGTAATTCAGTTTGCCAAGCAGCGGGTAGATATGCGGCCTTAGTTGTCCGCTCGTATGTACAGGACATTCACGATTGTAACTATTTAATTTTTTTAAATTACATTTTTCAAAATTTTACCTCGAAGGTGCTATGGGGTGTCATCATATGAATCCAACATAGTAGGGGGGGGGGGGCAGCACTTTCCCAGCCAATCTGGCCCACTGGGGGAAATGTTCATTGTGTGCCAGTCGAGCCAATATTTTAATCCCCGAATCTAGAATGGAAGCCAATTAAGTGCAGAGCGAAGTCGTCGCTGTCTTGATTGACACCGGTAAATAAGACACACGTAATATAAACCATACAACACAGAAGTATACACATTAATGACGTACTGGAACATTCACGTCATGTTGGTTGTGTGTGTGTGAGCGAGCCTAACTATAACATACTGTTATTATGCAATATATGCAATAAATACATCAGCGAAAAATTGTATACGCGATAAAAATCCATTACTATAGGCACGCGATTTGCATATAAAATATTCTGTACTGTCGATCGTGTGTACTGGATATGAAAAAGCGTGCGTGAGAAAATTAATGGTGTGGAAGCGGACTTGATTTATTTCTTTAATAGAGGCGGCATATCATTCCCCAACTAATATCTATATATTGCATAATTATTTAAATACATACATCAGATTGACTAATGTGAATGAATACTTCCCCGGCTTGCTTTCGACGAGTAATTTTTAATGTTTGCAATGCCTTAATGTTTCACTCCCACCCGTCCTCTCCTCCCCCCTCCTCCACGTCCCCCCCCCCCCCCCCCCAGGTCATATATCTGTCGTGGAGGCTTGCGGTTTGACGCGTTTCTTAATTGCGAGTAATTTCTGCAGGCCTGTAATACATTGTGTGCTGTTTCTTTCTCCCTCTCGTTGCGGGTCTTGTGTTAAAAACAACAAAAAAACCAAACCCCTTCCCCCAGAACCCCTGAGTGGTAAGTGCACGAGGGTCGGAGAGCGTTCGTGCGGTGTTCGGCTTGCATGGCATGCGCAACAGCACCGTGGCCGTTTGCCCTGTCCAGAGCCCTCCGCGCCCGCTGGCTTCTCCCCAACGAAGCATTGCCCAGCGGTCACAGCGGAGGGACGCTGACATGGACCCCCACCCCCTCCCTCCCTCCCTCCAGCTACGGTGACTGCAGAGAGGAAGTCCAAGCGATGGCTATTTTTATGGTAGATTCGTGGATAAACAAAACTAAAAAAAACAGACGCTTTCCCAAACGCCGCAGCCCCCGCATCTAAGATGCTGATAACCGGGCCGTGTCATGGGCGTGGGCAGAAGAATGAGAGGGGATAGCTCACGGTAGCCGAAGGGTGGACAAGTTCGTGTCAGTGCGTTCGTCTTAAGCCAACACAAAACTGGGATGTTAAATGTCCTCGGGGAAGACCGACGGAATCCTCAGGGCAGCTACATGGGGGGGGGGAGGCGGCGGGGGGGAAGAGGATGATTGCCAGGAGGAAAAATTCCAAAGATAGTTGGCAACTCTAGGTGGTGGGAGGGTGCAGGTGTCCGAGCGATGCGCAGAGCTAATTTAATTAAACATAAATCCCCCCCCCCTCTCCCGCACTTGTCATTTTAAACCGGTGTGTGAAAGCTCGTTAAAACCACAACACGTTTGAGTCATTCGTGGGGAGTTATCGTTTGCGGAGAGCGGTCCGGTGCTCGTGCCTGCTCGTGGTGACGTCACCGCGGTGAGTTCCCGTCCCATTGCTCTCTGGCGCTGCGTATCTGCGAGCCGCCACGTTCGGCGGGACGTCCGACGTTTTTCTCTCGACGTGCTCGGAGCTTCCGCGGGCACAGAATTTCCGGTCGTTTTCCCAGGAAGCTCCCGAAGCGTCGGACGTCGTGCTGAATAACACGCGTCACAGACCCGATGACGTGCCCGCACGACACGGCCGCAGCAACGCAAACTCGCTTTCTAATTGGCCATGGGTGTGCATAGAATTGAGGCTGGTGAATCAGTTAGCGGTTGGGGAAGAGCTTCAATGTGATCAAGGTCGTGGAACTGCACCCTGAACTCCCCCCCCCCCCCGTCCTTCTCCCGTGAGCGGCATCTGGAATCCCCTCCACCACTGCTGAGACTCGCGACAAGCCCCCTGATTACTCCTGGAAAGAGCTGCTTTCGTAACGTTGCATCGTATGGTCTATACACGTGTTTTTGTACATGCTATATATACACACACACACACAACTGCGGGGCTGCTAAAGCCACGTGAATGATCTTTGTTTGCGACGTACATTATCGGTGTAAAAGAAATAAGTGAAGTGTCCTCCCTGTGTACGTGTGGGTGTTGGAATGCTGCTGCTGCTGCTGCACAAGGAAACCCAATGTGTACAAATGTGCATCGACGAACGCACGTTGCGTGTACGAGCACTCGAGCATGTAATCGTTTCACCCCCCGTGAGACTGCGAGCGCACGAGCAGTCGGACGCACGTGCATGCCGTGCTGCAATGCAAGCGGGCACTTGTGCATGTGCACCACCACCACCACAGGGCGTGTTCCCCTGGACACGTGAGCATGCTGCCGGCAGATAGGGCGCCGCAAGAGCGACGGTGCGCCGCGGACGTCGTGGGCGCGCGTGACCTCCCGCTCGCACCGCGGCGTGCACGCGCACACACGCGCACACACACGCACGCGCGCACGCGCGCACACGCACGCGCGCGCGCACTCAGGATGCGCAGGCACACGAACGGACACTGCGCTCTGGCGGGCTCCACAGCCCCCAGGCTAATACTGCCGACGCTCTTGCTGACCGACTGGCAGTGGTGATGTGAAGACATGGAAAATGGGGACGATGATGGTGATGATGATGGGCACAGAGAAGTCGCAATTGGTGCACCACATGATACGGCGGACGGGCATCGATGTCTGCAATCGCAATGTAAAACTCCATCGGTGGGATAATTACAAAGCTATTTTTTGTTTGAGGTCAGGTGTTAAAGTCTGGTAAAAAGACGTGAACCAGGGTGAGGTCTGGTGGCACCAATGGCATTCCCCGCCTCAGATTAGCACGGTTGTCCACGCACGGTGCGAAAGAAGTTCAACGTACATACATACGTACATTGGCAGTGACGATTACTTATTTAATGTAAACTTAAATGCCCGTCTGCCCAGCCACCCTGAGAGGCTGCCCCTAAATGGGGGACAACATTTAAGGTATCTTATGGGGGCCACATGAGGTTACACTTCGCTCCAGGTAGCCCTATATAATCACCACTGCTCATTAGGATAAGAAGAATATGCTGTAAGGATGATGTTCGCTCCACCGCGATGTATATACAAACAACAACAACAACCGCCATTCGCCACTAAGTGGCGGTGACGTCACCACGACGCCTGTGCCAGGCCATGTGCACTTTGAGGCCACGCGAAGTGTCGAACGCGCACGCAACACGCTGGCCAGAGGCGCTCAATCTGTCACACAGCACACCGAGCAGTGAGTGCGTGGGGCTCGCCAACCCCTGAGCAATGTCCTGCCTCTCCCTCTGATTTGCTCAGGTCAACTCTCCGAAAAGCATCAATCCCTCCCCACCTTGTCATCCCGCGTCCCAAGTGCAGTGCCTCCTACTGCTAGCGCCGCTCCTTCCTCCGACACGAGCTGGCCTCCCTCCCTGCTCGTGCGATCCCAGCGCCAAAGAAACCCCACGCCGCACTCACCACCCCGGCTCCTAACCAGCGTCCCTTTGCTGTGCGCTCCCCCAGTGTTCGTGCGTTCCAGGCCGAAGCATTTTCCCCGCGTTATCCTAATGGATCTTCACGATTGCGCCTGACCGTGTTGCTTTTTTAATATATATATATCTTTTTTATTTCCCATCGTTTTTGCATGAGGGATGATTGGGTCGCTGTTGCCTGCTGCCTGTGTGCATGGGAGTTATGTCCGGCTGGTGTCTCCGTGGCTCTAACCCTGCACTCTGTTTTTTTCCTTCTCTCGCACGCTGGCCCCCGTTGCAGGCTCCACGCCAATACGAGGTGAGAACTGTAACCACCTGCGCGCACACGCACAGTGACATGTACTGTGACATGCACAAAGACACATATCCGCCTGTGCAGTCTTTAACAGACTGTTGGGGTAAGTGCTGCGAGCGAGTACCTATGAAGGCTGACACGGCACAAGACTGGCCGGGTGGCCAACACCACGCGCCGGCCGCCTTTGTCTCCCCAGTGCTGATGTTTATACACCGCACCAGGCACTCATTTAAGGCTGAGTCGACCAAGGGCAGGCTTCAGGACTGTTTCAAATGTCTGGCAAAATTATTGGCGGTGAGCAGGAATCGAACTCGGGTCGCCGGGTTCGTATCGCAGTGCGCTAACCGCGGGACTGCCGCGCGCACACACTCACATGCATACACTCACATGCACACACTCACACGCACACACTCACACGCGCGCACACACTCACACGCACACACTCACGCGCACACACTCACACGCGCGCACACACTCACACGCACACACTCACACGCACACACTCACACACACTCACACGCACACACTCACACGCGCGCACACACTCACACGCACACACTCACACGCACACACTCACACACTCACACGCACACACTCACACGCGCACACATTCACACGCGCGCACGCACACACTCACACGCGCGCACACACTCACACGCGCGCACTCACACGTACGTGCGCACACACTCACATGCACACACTCACACTCGCACGCGCGCACACAATCGCACGCAGGCACACACACTCACGCGCGCACGCACTTGTATCCGCGCCTGGCGACAGCCTAGAAGGAATTATTGTAAACTTTAAATACGTGTGTCCTCCGCTTACTTTACTACAAACCCAACAAATCCCACGCCCCACTAAATGTATCGATGTTAATAATTCATAATAATAAATCCACGTTGTGGTTGTTATTTATTTTTTTGGTGCTATCTCACGGTAGATGTTTTTTGTTCTCCCTCGTCCTGTGCGCTTTGGGCGGAGGAGGAAGGAGAGAGAGATGATTTGGATGCAGAAGTGAAAGTCATTTGCATGACGGCGTGTGGGAACTTGCAATTGCACCGCAGCCTTGGAGGGGAAGGGGGGTCGGGGGTGGGGTGGGGTGGGGGTCATCCGAGGCAAAGATGCAATATCTTCGGCACTCTCCGAAACAACTGGAGTTATCTTTTCCTTTTTTCCTCCACACACACGCACGCACGCACGCAGATGTTGTTAAATGGAAAATCTCCGGGGCTTTTTTTTTCCGGCGGTCTCAAAAAAAAAAACTTGACAACAAAATAAAACCCCCACGAGGAGCGCAGGCGACCAACGGCACGTCCGAGATTGCCAACCAGAGGCCCTGCTGAACGCGGTGCGGTTTCTCCTCTGAAAAACGACGCGAGAGAATTGCGGAGCAGCGTCAGAGTAATCGCGCGCACCTTCCCTCCAAAGCGTCCCCGCGTTCCGCCGTGTGCTCGTGTGAGCCTTGCCCTGGGTAGGGCGCGTGTACAACGACGCGCGCTCACCCAAGTGTGCTCCCTCTTCGGAGTCCATCCCTACCCGGTTGTGTGCTTGTGTGCGCGTGCGTCGTGGGGAGCGGCGGCGCAGTGGTTAGCGCGCTTCGCTACGAACCCGACGGCTCAAGTCCGATTCCCTCCCACGGCCAACACCGGAGATGATTCTCAGAACCGGTTTTGGGCCTCCCCTAGGTCCACTCAGCCTCAAATCAGTACCTGGTGCGGTGTGTTAAACATTGCCACTGGGCGAGACAAAGGTGGCCGAGCGTGGTGCTGGCCACCCCACCGCCTTTTGCGCCGTGCCGGCCTTCATAGGTACACGCTAACAGCACTTGCCCCAACAGTCTGCTGAGGCTGTACGGGGGATCTTTATGTGCGTGTGCGCGTGCGTGAGTGTGCGCGTGCGTGAGTGTGCGTGTGAATTGTGTGCTTCCAAGTCTGTGTTGTAATACCTCCTCCGGCTGTGTGCATGTGTCCCCGTGACGTATTGCTCGGCGCTCTCCACCGACACAGGGGGGTGCATGAAAAGCCTCGTTCAGGCGAGCCCGGTGGGTACGCGGCGGCGCGCGGGGCTGCTACGTGCTCGAGTGCGTACGCACATCTGCCTAAGTGCATGTGAGCGTGCGTGAGTGGCCGCAATTTCCTATGCGTGTGTTAATATGCATCCTCAACCCGGGTCTCGCAGGCACTCGGCCACTCTGAGTTTGTAGCCACCGGAGTTTCCCTCCCCGTGGACTCAAATAAACCACGATAAGAGCACGGACCAAAAGCGAAAGGAGAGGAGGAGGAGGGGGGAATAGAACGCATAATTTTTTTTTGGGTTGTTGCAAAGCGTTTTTTTTTTTTGCGCAATTAACGCTCCCACGTGCACGCCCATGTAAGCCAGAAGTCTCGCTCGCGAGAGTAAATGAGGGAGAACAGAAACGCCGCTGTCTCATCCACCACCTTTCTCCTTTTTCCGCGCTCTCCCTATCCAACTCCCCGCTTCCATGCACTGCTCCAGCGGCTACTCCCACCCTGCACCCACCCACCCCCCGCCACCGCCACGGCATTATCAATCCTCCCCCATGACGCTCAAGTGAATTTTCTCCGTCTTGAGTGAGGAATTTTTAAAGTGGGTCAGCGCGCCCCCATGAATAGTAATAGCCCGCCGGTTAATTTCCTACACGCAAGCCGAGATGGTTTGATAAAATGCATCAAATTAACCCTCGAACAGGGGCCTGATATGTTTTTGTTTTCCCCATTCCAGCGGAGTGCCAGAGAGAGTGAGAGAGTCGTTAAGTCGTTTGCATCGGACGGCGGTGTTGGGGAACGGGGCTAGGGGCTGCGTCTCTAAAGATTCCAGTGTACAAATAAATGGTCGAGATCTGCCGATTGAGAGCTGCCTCTGCGTGGGACCCGGCTCCTGATTATTCTATTGTCCCACGAGTGAATCATAATTCCCTTTCATATTCCGAGCGTGCCGCTGATGTACAGATAACCGTTTATTATTTAAAACCTCCTTCCCACCCCCCACCCCGCCACCAAGCAGCTTTGTTTTGACGGATATTGTGCCCCCTAAGTTTTCCGCGTGCATTGAGAGACCTGTTCGAAAATTTGTAAGTCAAATACACGCTATCCTACCATGAATCTCCGACGTCTAATAAATTTGGGGGATGCAACTGATATGCAAATGTGGTGTCTTTAATGGCGAAAAACAATCTGAGCTCACGGTGCTGTTGGCAGGAGCGACCATTGGACTTGGGGAGAGCGTGGGGGAGAGCGTGGGGGAGAGCGTGGGGAGAGCAGGGGGAGAGCGTGGGGGAGAGCGTGGGGAGAGCGTGGGGGAGAGCGTGGGGAGAGCAGGGGGAGATTTTGGGGAGAGTTGGTGGTGTACAGCAGCGACAGCGGGGTTGATTTACCTCCGACACAAAGCGATGGCTGGGTGGGTGCATGCATCCTTTTGGTAACGGCTTGGTCATTTGTAAGATGTTTTGCCCCCTATTTCACGGATTTGTGTGGGGGGGGGGGGTGAGCTTAGGAACACGGGGGGCGAGTGCTTTTCCTCCTCTCTGCCGGTCAAGGATCGATGAGGTAGGCAGCGAGGGTAGTGGCTCGAAAGCCACCATCTCTCCTCTCGCTGGCCGCTCGCCTTCCCACGTTTTCACTCCCTGCGTAATTGTCACCGTCGTATTAAACGAAGCGTGGTGCAGTCAGCCAACGGCGCTGCCCGAAGTCGTCAACACTTTGTCGGTCGCTGCTCGCCCACCTCATGGCTCCAAATCTCTCCCCCCCCCCACCCCACTCAGGCTCTGTGTGCTGCAGCTTACAGCCATACACAGCCAGGCATATGAATTTTGGCAATTAAAAAAATATTAATTCTGAATGTCGGCACGCTCCTTCCATCTCCTTCACCCTCGCCGCCTCTTTTCTGCTTCCCCCGACTTTGTATTTTATTCTGCTCTCCTTCATTCTCCTCTTTATGTCTTCAATACCCTTCCCCACTCCACCACCACCACCACGACTCTCACATCTCTTCATTGCTGCCTCCTTCTGCCAGTCACCCCCATCTCCACGTGCGTTTCTTTCGCTGCCCTCGCTTGACATTTTACAGCGATGCGGGCAGCTCCGTGATTCTCTCCCCGTCTGTGTTCTTAGTGCTTTAAAAGTCGTTCTTGTTTTTATTTGTTTATTTTTTTTTATTTCGCGACGCTCTGGGGACTCGGGTGGTGCAGAGTTCAGGAAAAGCTGCTACCCCGTGCTGACATTTTGGCAGCAGCAGCAGCAGCAGCAGCAAAAAAAAGATACACGATGCACTAGGAGTAGAATTTCAGCCTTAATTCCACATCTGTTTACTCGCAGCAAACACAAAAACAAGTGTTATGTTCATTGCTAAAAAATATATATATATGTCTCGAGCACATTTAGTTGACTGTTACATTTGTACAAACACTTACCAGCTTGTACATCGGTTAATGATTTGTCGATGCACCTATCGGGATGTACATACATCTATGTAACTAAAACATCTATGTTATTCAAATCTTGGGAATGTGCTTCTGAGTAACCATCCATGAGTCTTTACTCGTACTTGGGGAGACGTGCAAATGGGTAGTGACCTATGAACCTATCAGCCTGAAATCAGTCCGAAACCAAACCTCTCACCATCCCATACTGACCAGCATGTGAAAGATGATCAAACAGCCTCCACCTTGGGGCGCCCCGGTGGCGAGATGTTAACTACCTCGCCTGGTATACAGGAGATCATGACACCTGCTTTATATTTGGAGTTTGCATGTCCTGTGCTCGTGTGGATTTTTCTCCAGGTACTTCAATTTTTCCCCTCCACATTCAGAATATTGCATTCAGAGTGTTTGGCTGCTATACACTTCCACACGACGATAAGCCGCTTCGTTAAAGCTATCATTTGTGGCCAAGTCGCTTCTGAAAAAGAGCTCTACAGCTCAGTGAGCGTTACCTGGTAACATCAAAATTGTAGTAATAGTCATGACCGTCGTGATGTGGGGAGTCCTTCATCTGGCAGTGGATTAACAACAGTCTGTAAAGTACAATTCAGTAATTTATATAATCTGTTATTCACTGATATCCCAAGCCTGAATGTCATATGTACCGTATTGCAAGGTTCAATTGTTTTTTTCCTTCGTTATTGAGTGACATTTTTGATTCACGTATTACTTTTCACTCGCACACAAGCCGTGATTTCTCCACTATTGGACAAAGGCCTCTCCAAGGCTTCGCCGTCTGTCAAGCTTCCACGATGCTGTCGTTAATCTTCCTCCTTGCATTGTCAGCCGATCTCATTGTTCTATCTGTTCAGTGCGTGTCTTGTTGCGCGCAATCCCTCCTTTTGCTTCCATTCCGTGACCAGCCCTGGACCGTTTTACGAGGTCGCGCTCATTGCACACAAAAGCGCTCGCCACAAGTGAACCACAATTAGCTTGCTCATCTCGTCAAGGATCATCAACCATCACGCAAAACTGCGGTCATCCTCTTAGCGGTTTCTTGTCTAGCCATCGAACAAAGATGGTCACTGCATGGCACGCTTTCAGATGCGCTTTTGTGGCCGTCTGGAACGCTCTTCCTTCCAATGTTAGGAAGCCACTGTCGCTATGCACTTTTAAATCTAGATTGAAAACTCATTACTTTAGAACTGCTTTTTTGTGATTTAGTTTGTTGTCCTTCCCCCACACCTCCGATTGGCACGGTTGGCTACGTATGGCGTGAAAGAAATTCAACATACATCCATACATCAGTCATTTATTCTAGTGACGTGCCCTGCCAAAGCCCGCTTGCATTTCTCAACCGTCAATACGATCTATATTCTTGGTTCTTTCGGTAAAGTCACGTAGAAGGGAAATAATAAAGTAGTAAAAATATGAAACAATTATTATTTTATTATTTCCCTTCTACGCGACTTTACCGAAAGAACCAAGAATATGAATCCCTGGAGTCACGAAAGCTTTAAACCGTCAATACGACGTCTCCAACTGATGTGTTTCTGTAATCCAGGTGTTGCTGCTTGTGTCTCTCAGTGCAATTCACAGCATGCACGTCTCCACGCATCTTTATTTATTCGTCAGCTTTTTTCTCTCTTGCCATTTTTCTCTTTCATCATTGACATTTTTTCTAATCCGTATATCAAGAGCGGGTCATGTGTGTATGCTCCGAAAAAAAGATTACTGCAGTAATTTTTTTTTTCGTTCGTATCCAGTTGAGAGCCCATCGAAGCTGCAAGTCTCTCTTTCGAGGGAGACACGGGGTCACGGAATGGTAAACAGCTTAACAATAACGGCAAGATAAAAAAAATCACAATTTCAAAACGGAATGAAAGTCTGAGACACCCAAAAAATACAATTATATCAGTCATAAATATTGAACTCATCAGCGTGTACAAGCAAGATGGAGCCTATTGATGAAGGGAGACATCACAAGCATTTACATTCAGATCATGCAAGCTATGGACCCAGTTTATTACAGACAAACTATGGAGAGGGAACTCTTTCAATGTAAGAGAGGCTAAGTATGTGTAATTTTTTTTTTCAATGTGACTTGTGTCTGTACGTGTGTGTTTGTATGCATGCATGTATGTGTGTGTCACTGTGGGGAGCGGTAGTACAGCGGTCAGCACACCGCACTACGAACCGGGTCTGCCGAGTTCGTTGTCCGCTCATGACCAACACCAGTGACCGGTCCTGGGCCTCCCCTAGGTCTACTCAGCCTCAAACGAGTACCTGGTGCGGTGTGTAAACATCGTCGCTGGGGAGAAAAAGGCGGCCGGGCATGGTGCTGGCCACCCACCCCCCCCCCTCGTGTGCCGTGTTTGCCTTCGTAGATGCTCGCTAACAGCACTTGCCCCAACAGCATGTGTAGGCTACACGGCGATTATTTGTCCTTTGTGTGTTGTTGTTGCGGGTGCAATGGTGATACAGAGGTCAGGGCACCGCGTTCTCAAACCAAAGACCTCGCTTCGAGTCCTGGCCATGTCTTCGCATCAGCGGCGCGGGTGATTTGTGGACATCTGATCAAGTTCTGGGCCTCCCCTAGGTTGAATCGGCCTTCGATTAATCGCTGTCGCGGTGTGCGAACGTGAACAGTGCCAAACTGCTGGCCACAATCACCCTACCCTTTGGTTCTTTCGGTAAAGTCACGTGGGTAGAAAAAAAGATATAAAAAAAAATCACGACGTTTCGATCGCAACACAAGCGGAAAAAATATAATCCAGCAGTAGAACTGCTGAACCAGTGAAGACGACCGCTTGTGTTGCGATCGAAACGTCGTGATATTTTTTTTTTTGTTTTATTTTATTTTTCTACCCACGTGACTTTACCGAAAGAACCAAAGAGTATGGATTCCTGCAGTCACGAAAGCTTCAAATCGGTCACAACCACCCTCTCGTGCTCCCCGCTCAGCCTCGCTGTGTGCTCACTGACAGCCCCCCCCCCCCTGGCCCCCCCAACAGTCGACGAAACCACTTGACGCGGAGAACGTCTTTCACTTCTGTCCGTGCGTGCGTGTGCGTGCACCCTGCATATACTACAGGAGCCCTACAGATCGACAACAGCCAGGAGATGGACCAGGGCAAGTACGAATGCGTGGCGAGTAACAGCGTGGGAACTCGCTACTCGGCACCCGCCAACCTCTTCGTGAAAGGTACGGTGTCAGATGGGGGGGGGGGGGGGCAGCCACACCACTTGCACAGCCACACGACCCCCTGCCACTCATCGCCTCCTCCCCACCACCCCCGCCCCAGAAGTCTCCCCGCTCACAACCGCCACTCCATGACCTCTTGGCTATTCCCCTGTGCACTACACTTCACCCCCTCACCTCCCCCCCCCCCTCATCATTCCCCCACCACTCTTTCCCACTCCGTGCCTCTCCCTGCATCCCTCCCACTCGTCCTCTCCGGGACCTTGTTGTTCTCGGAGCGCGCACCCCGTTGCTTAGCCTCCGATGGTGGCTCGAGTTTTGCCGCGCCCAAAGATTCACGCTGGGGTGCTCGTAAAGCGGCGGTGCCATGGAGTTCCCCCCCCCCCCGCGCCCACTCGCGGGCCACTTCGTACGCTGCAATGCTCACATCTGCGCACGCATATTGCCGTTGTGCTCCACAGTGTCATCTATTGGAAATCTGCGAGGCCTACGAGACAGCTGTGAGCAAGAGCTCGCTAGCTCGTCGAGTTTCCACCGGTATAAATCAATTATCTGATGTTGATTTCGATACACGGGTGTGCCCGCCGCGTTCCAGCTAACGGGGCTGTGCGGCACCGCGCCCTTGTCGTGCCGCGTGTTCGCTCGGCGCGGTGTTCCGGCGTCCCACTCCGCGTGCTTTGGAGCTCCTTCAAATCCTTTTCCTGCGCTGAAGAAGCCCCCGACAAGGGGAGCGAAACGTCGCCTCCGCAGCGCCACGCAACACGCGACGCCACCCGGAAACGCATCGGAGTGCTCTGCAGCACAGCAGTTGAGACCGACGTGGTTTTGTTGTTCCGTCGTTATGAAACCGATGCCTTTTAACGGCCAAGTAGATTCTTCCATGCGTAACCGCCTACCCATTTTCAATCGTGCGCACACGGTTTTAGAAGCCACGTGTCGTCACTTTTTTGTTTGTTATCCGTGCGGAGTTGTAAACCCAGTGCTCTGTGTGTACTTGAATAAACCCTGGCGCTCATAGCTCTCCGGTTGCGTTTTTGGGTTTGGACCGTGTGTTGTTCGGTGAGAAACCACACGCCGTTCATCCCAAAAACACCGATTGGGAGAGCTGTACGGCAAAGCCAAGTAGTGTGTACACTCCAGCGCTCAGGTGAAGCGCGCATTAGAAATGCTTTCAGTAGTCGCAGTTATCACTCGGAGGACGCCACTGACCACTGGCATCAATCGGTAGGATCTTTTTGTCATGATATATGGGACCAGATTCACATCGTGATGAAATGCCTTCGTGACTTGTCCCTCTGTGGGCAATGGGAGACATGGGCACGTGTTTTTTTTTTAATCGGATGAAATATTTCCTGATGAGTACTTGTTTGAATGACTACCTGTGAATGCCAGGTAGTTGTAGGTATGAGCTATAAAGTGACCAGACAATAACCGTGCAAAGAAAGATTCTTGAATCCATCTGTAAAATCCTCGAGTGTTACTTTACTCGCATGGCAAATGCGATGTCTCCGGGTAATTGATCGCTCCTCCTACATGCCAAACACTCGTTAGTGCAATTGCCCAAAAACGTCATGATTCTCAACCCCGCTGAAAATCAAGTCTCGAGGCCCAAGCGAGTTTTTTGCTTGTGGGGTTCATGAAAGCCATTGCAATTGTTCAGAGCTGCCGATGGCACTTTAACGATATTGGAACAAACTAAGTTCTGTGTGGTGGGGGGAAGTGATTTGAGTTCTGCATCGTGCGGCGTGTCCAGCTCACGGCCCTTGCTGCGAGGCCCGGACCCTTGGAGCCACCGGCTTAGCAAAACCGGCACCTTATCAGGCAGGAGGGGAGTGGGGGCGGTGCGGGGAAGGCCCCTACGGATGACGGGGAAATTCCTGAAGTTCTCCAGGGCAGGTTATCAGCCAGTGAGCAGAGACAGCCGTCCCAGCTTCATTTATCTGATGGAAAGTATTTTTCGCGAGTTAGATCAGTTTTTTTTTTGTCGGGGTGGGGGGGGGGCAGGCGAGGGTGGGGGGGGGGCTCTCTGGGGGGGGGCTTTTTTTGTCTAAATCCTTCGGTGCAATCATAAAATGAAGCTGCCGGCAGCAAAGGAAGTGTGCAGCAGCGCTTGGCCATCAAGGTTGGGAGAAGGCGTTTTTTTCCCCTTCTGTTTTTCCTCCCTTCGCCTTATCTGCCGAGACTGAAGGGCTGAAGCCCGAACCCCCGCCCCCACCACCACCACCGCAGCAGCAGCAGCAGCAGAGTTAGCCATTCTCAGTGTGAAGCACCTTCTTGCCGTCTTAGTTCTGCGAAGATACACCGAGGACCACTTTGCCGAGGCGCAGGAAGAAGCCGATTGAGTGTCGCTATCCTTTAGACAAATCGTACGGCTTGCTTTTTTTTTCCCACGCTGGCTTTTCCAGAGGAATTGGTGTTTTTATTTTGATGAGAGTTTCTTCGCTTGGTTTTATTATGTTACTTATGCACTGTTTTTACGCGTGCGTCGTTACAACTCATTGGTAAATAACACCCTCAAACTTGAGGACTCCAGAGCTTGGACAATTGTTGGTGCCGCGTCATCCCGTGGCTGCCTTCCTGCTTTCTCCGAGTCATTCTCTCTGTCTGTTTTGACGAGAGACAGTGAATACTGTGCAGTGTTGCTACAAGTTGAAATTAGTACAATTTAATTATTATTATTATTAGCATAATCATAGCAGGACCACAATGCATGGTGATTTTTTATGTGCTGGAGATGATGGAATCTTAACCCCCGTAGCCCCATGTGCAGAATCATAGGCAACACTAAAATGGCTTGAATGGACTCCAGTCACGCCAGGTTTTCATGAGATACAGGTGTTGAACGGGTCATTTTTTTGTTCACTCATCTCTGCACATGCCCCTTCTAAGTAGTAGAGGTAAGACTTGAGTGCCGTGTGATGGACCCGGACACGGCACGGTCGATAAATTGTGTTCTGATGATGAGGTCGGTTGGATTCCTGGCGTTCCCGCGCACGGATGTGCCCTGCGCGAGTGACGTCAGGTGACACGGCACATGCGCCTCACGTGTAAATAATGTGATACTAAACCAGTGGTTTCTCCAGCCCGTCGAGTGCAATTAGCACCGCCACGTTTCCTGAACGTATGGGGAAACACGTTGAAGTGTCGTAGCAATTACGATTAACTTTGCCATCATTTTTCCAATTTTCATCATAGCAATTCTGGTTCTGGCACGGCCTCTTGAGAATTGCACGGACAGCAAAAATAACCGATGTCTTGCATCTTTCAGGAGCTTCACGTGAAGAGTGGCTTGAGGGAAGATGGGTTTCTGGGGACTTGCGGCGTGTGAAAGTTTTGCCGGTGGCATGGCGCCGGTTTTTTGATTGCAGGTGTGGCCGAGGGTAAATGGGGCTGAGGACGTTCGATGATCTGAAAGAGTGGACGATTTGGTGGGACGTATGTCCGGCTGAAGCAATGGGCACAGTGTAGAGGTGACCCGAGAAAGTGAGACTCAGGAAACGCACGCTACCACAGCCTCCAATCCTCCAGATAATGGATGGAGGTATGGAATTAATAAGTGAATAAAAAAGACATTTGTTTTTTTTTTCCTGTACTTTTTAAATCCACTTCTAGATGCTAATTTGACAGCCCACTGCATTAATTAAGACATATCCACGCTATATGTGCTATAGTGGGGGTGGGGGAGGGGGGATGACCATACTTCGCCACGCTTGTCATTGCATGTTGGTAAGGGGGAGGGGGAGGCCGGGTTCAATTCAAATGCCGCTCGCAAGTGATATTGACCATGGCCGGGAATCGAACGGCGCTCGCCGCATTCGTAGCACCGTGCGCGCTCTGGCTGCTTGAACCTTCTCTCCACCCCATTGACTCCGCTGATTGTAATCAATGTGGTCATAATTACAGCAGCAAAGTTAATAACGTAAATAATAGTCGTAAAGTTGATGATAATAATAACAGAGTTGTGGGTGTGTAAAAGTGAATTGCAAACGTAATTAGAAACACAAATCAATCGGCCTGCAGGTCTGGCTGCCTTCCTGCGTTCACGAGGCTGACTCCGGACTGCATCGGCTAAGCTTTGAGATGGCAGCTGAATTTCACCCATGGCCATTTCATGGATTCGCCTATTGAATATCGAATAATTTATTGCGGATCGTTATTTTTTTTTTGTTCGGAAGCTTTTCGTGACATAAAACAGGCGACTTTATTCGCTGCTGAGCCGTATGCTCACTTCCTGCCGCGCGGCTCCATACAAGGTCAAACATCGCACGTCGCTACGATCAAATTCTCATTTCACAAGCGAAGCAGCGTTAAACCTCGTTAGCAGTTGGATGGATTGGTGATCATCGAGGCTCTGGTCGTGAGGTGTGGTGTGTAGCACCGCATCATAGGTATGGGATTTCTCCAGCCTCTCTGTTTCTTCCCGTCGGCAAACACTCATGAAAGAAAACATCAAATAAACATCTCAATTGTGGGAACCAGCCTAAAAGCACTATCGAGACTTGGCGATGCTCTCCCATGTAAATAAAGGGCATTATGATTATTATTGCAGATGGGGAGCTTGCCGAACTGCAATCGACAGGCAAAGCAGAAGAATACAAGGTCATGAGGTTAAATTGCAAAATGAATACTGCAACTGGGTTCTTATGGATTTTTCTATTCAACCTGTGCGAATATAGAGGGCCGTGTATTCCTTTGACGGACAGTTTTCCTGCTGTCAAGCCTTGACCACTTTTACTTTCTGTTTATGTGTGGCTGTATTTTTGTTGTTGTTGTTTTTGCCTTTTTATCCTTGCCGCACTATCAACGTAAAGACAGAGCGAGGGGTATTATTTTCTGTCGCATTCAAACCATGACAGCAAAGTTGTGAATCGCAAACCCACAGAAGTAGGCAGAACATGATTCACCTCACTGGCGATTTGATGAATTGTCATGATTCAGGCCAGTAATGTGAGTTAATAATCGATTATAATTTTGATGAATTTCAAATATCTCGTTTGTATTGCTTCTTTTTGTTCTGCTTCGATGGTCCGGTGTTTGCTCCCTGATATTCATCATCATTATCATCATCAGCCATGGTTAATATACTGCTGGATGAAGGCCTCCCCAAGCCTTCACAATGTCCCATAATCCTGAGATAATAATCCACCTAGTCATAATAATAATAGTTCAATTTGTAACGCGCGCAAATTTGCAGACGTAGTGGCCGCAACTCAGAGGCGCGGAGCCAAGCTCAGAGTCGCTCGAAAGCACGTGGTTGTAGAGGTGAGTTTTTAAGTGTCTCTTGAAGGAGGCGATTGAGGTGATGCTGCGAATGTGCAGAAGGATATCGTTCCAGACTGTTGGGGCTGCCACTGAGAAGCGGCGCATAGACACGTGACCATCCTGGATCTTGGTATCAAGAGGAGGTCGTGAGTCGCGCTGCGCAGGCATTTGCCGTGTGCCGAGCTGCAAGTTGTCAATAATGAAGAAAGGTATGGCGGGCAGGCGGATATGAAGGCATTGTGGCAGAGGCAGGCGGTCTTGTATGTGACCCTACTGGCGATGGGTAGTATCTGTGCACATGATCTATTTAAATAAATTGTACATGCTTAACTCTCCAAAGCATCATTCGTCACATGTAAAGCAATACTCATCGATTTAAACAGATTCCTCGTTGAATTCCGACATGGAAGATGACTCTCCACCGCCGTAATTATCACATCTACCAGAATTAACACTCATGGGCTGTTCGTACGAGTGACAAGTTTTCCCTTGGTGTTTTCACATATATATATAATCCCAAGTTACTGTGCTGAGATGATGAAAGTCACTGCACAAGTAAATATGGTTTGACCACAGGTGGGCTTATCTGGGATTAAACCCATGATCTCAGCAGTGCTGGCTCTGTGCTTTGATGTGGGCATAGTCCACAAACCCTGGAACAAAGTTGTTGGAACTTTGTTACGTAGTGTGAGATGGCTTGGTACGGTGTTAAAGATGTTGAACATACATACAAGAAGGGAGCTTGGGCAGAACACACCGTGACTCAACGGGATGATTGCTGGTGGTCGAGACCACCAATGGAGTGTCAGCCAAACGAAGGAATGCGTCCGAGAGGACGCCAACTGCCGAGATGCAGTAATGAAATGAGCTTGTTCGCAAGAGGCAAAACTATACACTTTATGTGCCTAGTTTTACACACCATTATGCCCATCTAGCAGTCATATAGGTATGTCTGTCTACGAGTTTGGTATAGTAATGTTATTGGTATAGTTTAACACGTAGGCTTTTGCGACCAATATTATTCATAATCAACGTTTTTGGGTTTAGATCGCGTTATTTATAAATGTGTCGTAACCCTCCACCACCCGACACGGCCAATCTGCGAATAAAGCAGTACAATGTCACACATGACTTTCTGAAGACTGGTATTGGCGGACATATGAAACGGTCAGACATGTGAACACCTATAGATAATGACAGATACAACATCCATAAACACGACTAAGTGTGGGCGGTTAATTGGTCGGAGCGGCTATGGCGACCTTCGACTGGACCTACGACTGTGCCCGATGCATTACTGTGTGCTGGGGAAGTGACGCTCAAGTGCTGAAATAAGGGTTAAATTGTCGAGAAGTTGTCCATAGTACTCACTGCTGCATGGCGCTTTCCATTCAGCACCAAGTCGGCTTTGGGCCAGGACTCCTCGCTTCTTATCTCCCCTCCCCCCGACAAACTTTGTTCCTCAAAATATATTTCAGATTTTCTACTTCTCTGGATTTTCGGTTTTTTTTAGGTCACCGCTCTTTCATGCATCCATCGGCTATGTGGGCTTCTTTGTTACTTAAAAAAAAACTATTTACCCTGGCGGCTGTGCGCATACATTGACACAGGGCCAGTTTTATAAATAAAGTACAACCTCCATTACCTGCACATAGATTAATCATAAAGTGTATTAGGCATGCTGCTTTTGGATTCCCTACACTAAATGTTGGGAATACAAATGTGGGCGAGATTTTAACTACTTCGCATCGGCTTAATCCAAACCCTGACGCCTATATATTTTGAGTTTGCATGTTTTTCCCGTGGTCGTGTGGATTTCTCTCTGGGTTTTCCCTCCAAATTTCGAAACATGCGTTTGAAGTCTTAAGCTGCTATAAATTCCCACGTGATGATAAACCACTTCGTTGAGCTATCATTTGTAGCCATGTGGCTTCTGGAAAAGAGATACATAGCTCAGTGGGTCTTCCCTGGTAATATAAAAAATTGATTAGTTTTTAGTTGAGTACAAAAAATATGCGTTAAATTATACATGTATTACATGTATGTTGCTATAATTCAGACACGGTTAAAGTTCAGCGATAAAACATAATATCCCGAAATACTTTTTAGACAAAGGAATGCTGAGATGAACCAGAACAAGACAATTTCCTTGGGGCTGTAACTTTGCGTGCACTGCGCTGCTGCAAAGCCATTGTCGAGTAGTAGCAACGTTGTGTTTCAACGAACCCTCGGGCAGCCCAGCGCGAGCGAGTGCTGGCGTGCGCGCTCCCTTAATGGGGCAAGTTTTCCCCAAGTGACATCTCCACTTAAAACCTCACTCTGAAGTGCCGTGCAGGGAAAATACAATCACTGCTTAAAGCACTCATCAGGGTTCAGAAGGGAGTGCATCGTCACAGTTTCTTGGGTAGCTGCAATCCACGAGTTGCCACTGCTGCATGTCATGGGGAAATACAGCGATTTCTGTGCACGTGGAGGCGGCCAGGTGACCAGAGGGTTGATCTGGCACCAGTCAGGGCCTGAGTTTGAATCCAGGTCCGTGAGTCATACTAAGTTCATGGTCTCAGCCTGATCACCAATGGCTGCACCTGTACACACAAAAATTGCATGAAGTCTGGTGCTGCGCTTAATTTGGCTTAACCTTTTGCTCTGAGAAGAAAACATTAGTTTGGCTGCCATGCAAAGGACTTTACTCGATGTAGCAGAGCAGGTGTGACATTTCTTCCCTCTGCTGTGTCAACTAGAGGTCACTTGAAGGGATATCTTGGTAGATAGCTCTGTGGCACATGCTTCCGTGGGATATTATCTATGGTGGATAGGGTGGCACACATCTGAATGGATAATGCATCTCATGATGTGCTGTCCCAGAACACATCGGGGATAATAATACAAAAAACTATCGGCAAAAATATTAAGCAAGAAATAATAATAATAAAAACAAAAACAAACCCCTGACTCTAATGTCTGTGCTTTCGAGAGAATGGATCTTTAATGATTTACATGATCACCACATTTTTATTTTTATCGGTTCCCGATATGGTAGTCATTATATAGTGTCGTGTATACCCAGCTACTTAATGTTAATAGCTCAGATTATTGGAGAGTGTATTGAGTACATTGATTATATTGATGTAGTTTATACCTAGTTTTTTCACATCGGTTTATTGTATGGTAGTAGGATAGAAGCAGTTATTTAGCGTCAATATGCTAAATTCTTCTTAGGTTTTTTCGGTAAAGTCACGTAGAAAGTAAAATAAAATAAAAACAAAAATCACGACGTTTCGGAGGCAACACAAGTCTCCGTCATCAGGTGGGACCGTCACAGCCAGATTAGCTGTATCAAGTGAGGCAATGATTCAAGATGTAATCCCTTAAAAGCGAGTTAAGGGGGGAGGGAGAGGGAGGGGGGAGCTCATCACGAGAGGGAGGTGGGGCGAGGCCAAAAGGGTGGGCGATGGACGTGGAAGCGCTTGTGCGCAAGCGGCCAATGCTAAATTCCTCTGTTGATATGTAAACTCCTTTGTCAAGGCACTCTGCTCCTCCCACCCAGCTTAAATACGCTGCCAAGCTTAGCAGTGTTTCATTAGGACGCTGTCTTTCCGACAGCTCTGTTCTTCACCTGAGGACGGCTGCTTGTGTTGTGGCCGAAACGTTGTGAGAATTGTATTATGTTTCATTTTTTTTTATTTCCCTTCCACGTGACTTTACCGAAAGATCCAAGAATATGAATCCCTGCAGCCACGAAAACTTTATATCGAAATGATCACCACAGCCGTGGAAACTCCCTCGCCCTTCACACGGAGTGGAGGAGCCACAACTTTTGGAAGTAAATCAGCAAACACGCCTTATTACTCTGATCTAGCGATCGTGCCACACTCGTATGAATGATGTGGCCGTAAAAAAAATGAAAGTCGCATTGAAGCGAATTAAATTAAATCGATATTGCCGAGCCAGCTTCTCTGCTTCTCGTTTCGCAGCAGGGTGCATGATGGCATAGCCATGATGTTCCTGTGATACTTGGCGAAAGTGTTGCAATATATTGCAACCCTCGGTACATGTCCCTCGATCTAAATCTGGCGCCTGTATCGCCGTTTCTGTTCAAATACCCCGTTGGTGAAAATGTAATTTAGATATAAATAAAAATTACTAACAAAAACATGCACACGCCAGGCATGCGTGCGTGTGTGTGTGTGTGCTTTTTTGTGAAGCGGTGTGCAAGAAAGATAAAGGTGCATCCCTGCAATTGCTTGTCAACGCCACTGCTGGTGGAAGGACCTCCGTTAGAGGGAGCTCGAGAGAGTATCTGTAGAGCAAGCTCTGGGGAAGCCCTCCAGGGGGTATTTTTGGCCCACTAGTCAGACGTTTCGAATGAGGTGGCAGTACCAACACCCCATCACATGTAGAACTGCCGGTAAAAATAACGTTGCCATACCTATTTATACCGTTGGGGTGGACATAGGTGGGGGACGATTTCAGAAAGTTGCACCATTCTTTCAACTTCCGCCCATGCTGGGAGATGGAATTTAACCCGTTACCTCTGGATTAAAGTTTCAATGTCCTAACCATGACACCACAGCACCTCCAGGAACAATCTGTATATATACACACACATAAGTTTAATTCTAATGAGCCTTCCAGATCCATAGCCTCGGGATTAATAATCAGGAGCAGCGATGCCGCAGCGGCTGCAGAGGCGTTCGATCGACCGCACGCAATATTCCGATGCAATCTATGGAGCCGGCGCTTTGTCCCGCCGAGAGTATTTACTGGAATCTCATTGGGGAATACGGAGGGTGGTGGATGATGATGAGGGGAGGGAGGGAGGCGAGGGAGGGAGGGAGGCTGCAGTGCTGGATGGAGAAGCTGTGTCGAGTACGGATTCATAAGAAATAATGGATTCCCAAACATTAGCGTGGGGTGGTTTACATTTTTTTAAAAAATTGAAACTTCGACTCAAAATCTGTTCCCAACTAAAACTCGTTCTTTTAATGAAATGCAATTTACGCGAAAAAACACGCTCGGCAAGGAGTCGATACGCGCCATGCCGTGCATGTCGCGGCTGTCGTCTTGATGTGACTCGAGTGGTTGTCACCTGCCATTAAAAAAAAAAACACCAGAATGAAAAAAACGTTTCCCGAACAAAGTTGTATCTTCGTTGTACCGTAGCTGCGCACTGCCAAATATGCCGGAATGCACACGTGGGAAGAGAAGCATGGGAAGGGAATTGTCAAAGCAGAGTAAAAACCGTGCCTGGCGTGATTAGGAAAGACAGGGTCTCGTGCTTGGCAGATCGAGCAGAACAACGCGTAGGCTGCAAGGGTGGCGTCGGTGTTGGCAGCCACTGACGGTGTGGGTCGTGTTGGCCACGTGAGGGCAGGAAGCGTAGGGCAGACACTGGCATGTTTGACTCTCCGTGTGTCTCTCTTCCCCTCTTTACGTCACCCCATTGTGTTCTGCATCAAAACCTTCGCCCCCCCCCCCCCCAGAGAAGCGATAACGTTGTTGTCTTTCATTCCTCCCGCTCTCTGGTTCGCGTCCAGCTCGATCTCCCTCCCCTACTGGCCACGTTCAAGTAGGCGTCGCATTGAACAACCTCGCTCGCCCAACGGCCCCTTTTTCCGCCATCAAGTGCACGTACGCGCGTGTGCATCAGTGCACGCGCACGGCCGTACGCAAACGCACTACACCACTGGGCTCGCGCGAGCACGTGCACACGTTTTAAGCTTGCCTCTGCGGCGTTCACTTAAAATCTGGGCGCTTGCATGCGTATCCACGCCCCATTCCCACCCCTCCCTCTGCCCCCCTTTCACCACCCCCCACCCTTCTCCACACCCCCTCCGCACTTGGTTGTGCACGTGCATGCGTTCACACCAGGCGCCTCGCACGCTGTGCTCCACCTCCCCGTCGTCAACGTGACACCCAGGTGCCAACCTGCACGCGAGTAACGCCGTTGTCGTGGTGTGCGCGCCTGTGCATCGGCTGGGCTCGGCGCTGCCAATTCATGTCATGCGCCCGAGCCTCTGCGCACGTGAGCGTTCGCGTGCGTTGCACGACGGTGGTGTGGTGGTTGGCGCGCCGTGCGACGATCCTGGTGACTGAAATTCGATTCCCACACATGGCCGGCCAGGCATCGGTGACGAATAGCTGAACTGGTCCTGGAGTCTTCCCGAGGTCTACTCTGCGGTGTGTAAACATCAGCGCCTGGGAAGACAAAGGTGGCTGGATGTGGTATTCGCTACACTCGTGCACCGTACTGGCCTTTAACAAGTGCTCACTAACATCCCAGCAGTCTGTAAGGTTACCCGGGGAATCTGTATCTTCGTGTGAGTGTGTGTGTGTGCACGTGGCCTGTGCACTGTGGGTCTTGAGTCTCCTTACTCTTGCTTCCCCAGCCCCTGGCTGCTGGTACGCAGCCGTGACTAACGTCGCTTGAAAGTGCTCCGCACGCCGCAGGCCGCTGAAAGCCTCGGCATGCTCCCCTTTTTTTCATCTAAAATTACTCTGGCCGTCCCTTCGGGGGCCGAGAAAGCTTGTTGTTCATTTTAGACGATGGTACTTGGTGGAAGACGCTCTCTGTCTTACGCCGGGGCCCACGAGTGGGTTTGGTGAGCAAGAAACAACCGTGCCCAGGAACTGCCGCCACTGCGCCGGGTACCAATTCGCGTTTGATTTCAAGAGGCAGGGGAGAGAGCATCTCCATGGGGGAGGCTGGCGGGCAATTGAAATTGTAAAAAAGAAAAACGTGAGTTTCAAAGCATGTGCTCGAACCTGGACGGTGAGGGTTGGACGTGCCTTCCGCTTTGCCCTCTGCACAATTGTACCTTTTCTTCTGCCGGCTCTTGCTTCATTCAGTCGTGCGCGAGGAATGATCGGAGCCGCCCAAGGAGAGCCTCGTCCCCAGTGTGGCGAAAAATGTTTTGCCTTCGGCAGAAGTGACGGCGACGGATTTTATTGAGAAAATGACGCGAGCCTGTGCGAGTGAATTAGTAGTTCGAGCCGCAACTTATTTCTAGGTCATATTGGTCACGTATCAAAAACGTCACGGGTGGCGTCAACAAGGATATTGCTGGGATAATTAAGTTGGCCATAATTTATAATTGCACAGCTGTTTTTGCCGCAACCGAAGCCCGGATTTACTGTTGACCCCGTGCCACTGACGTGCATTAGTCTGCATAAGCACATGACACTCAATTATCGTGCGTGCGTAACACGCGCACTTTTTAGAAGTCACCGTGAACTCTACTTCCGTCAGGTGCACTTCTGCGGCCGTTTGGACCCCTCTTCCTTCCAACATGACCAAGCCACCGGAGCTATGTACTTTTTAATCTAGATTGAAAACTCATTTCTAGAGAACTGATTTTTTGTGTTTAGTTCGTTGTCCTTCCCCCGCACCTCCGATTGGCGCGGTTGGCCACGTAGGGTGCGAACGAAGTTCAACGTACATACGTCACGACGGCCACCACGGCCCTACGTGTCTTCGTTCATCTTCGTCCATACTCGTCAGAATGAGAGAAAGCACTTGGCTCCCAGCGTTACATTGGGCTTCATTTTACTTAGCTGCCGCGTGTAAGGAAGGGTTTCAATGTTCGTCTCCCAAAAGAGAGTGCCGATTCGGTAACGCTTCCACTGAGACTGTACCGTGGTCGTGTAGTGAAGTAAGTGAGCGCTCGACACACATGCCAAAAGCCACGCATACCGAGCCAAGAGCCCGCAAAGTTGACCCACGATATTTATTGACTTATCTGTAATTAGAATCCGCGAAGCACCGGTGCGTGCCAGATCGAGGACAGGACAATCGAACGTTCAACTCGTGGGGTTGAAATCGGCCCATCGCTCGGCACAGGATCCTTATTGCCGTGCAACATTCTGCACAGACGACGGTTGGCAGGTCAATAATGAAATGATAGCGAATGCCTGGGGCTTGTCAGAACAATGCCTCGATGCAGGTTCTTTTTTGTACTTTGCTTTCGCCACTCTCGTCAGTGCCGATAGGTGAAACGAGGTTGGGCGGGGAGGTGTTCAGATACCACCTCTGCTACTGATGTCAGCGGTGGCTGGGAATCAATCTTAGGTCGCGAGGTTCATTGCGGAGTGCACAGACTACCGGTGCCATCTTCTTGGTTCTTTCGGTAAAGTCACGTAGAAGGGAAATAATAAAATAATATTATTAATATTATTATTTCCCTTCTACGTGACTTTACCGAAAGAACCAAGAAGATGAATCCCTGCAGTCACGAAAGCTTTAAATCGAAATTTACCGGTGCCATCTCGCAGGGCGCGTAGTTTTTAGATGCCGATGACTGAATACTCTTTCCGCACGCGAGCACACGAAACCAGCGCGCCTTTCGTACGCGGGGCATACACCAAAGCACACCTACAGTATGCATATAGAGTGACGCGTTTGCACACGCACGGGGCGTGGGTGCGTGCGCGCATGCACCAGCAGACGGGGATTATGGTCTGCCGTAGCAGAATAGCCGATTTAACACGGCGTTTCAGAAGGCAATCTTTGCCACTAATGGGATGTGCGGTTGACATTTGGCGAGTCGATGCATGTAGCGGCATGCTCCCGGCCTCATATAACAGATGACGTCTCTCAGTGGATGCTGCCCGCACGCAATGCGAGAGACCTACGCCGTTTGCGCGCGTGCGATTCACATTTCAGTTTTTAATCTCGGCACCGAATCAACGCTTTAGCACAACCCCTTTGACTCGTCCGGCTCCTTTTCGTACGGTCGGTTGCGACGGGAAACGAAAGAAACACAATTTGGAGGGGGGGGGTTGTCAATACGGATGCAGGCGGAGGGGTGTCGGGAAATTCGGGGGGGGGGCAGCTCACGGTGGGCGAGAAATGTGGAGGTTTCAGAAGCGAGCGTGCTCGGAGAGTGCCGTCGGTTGTGATGGGGGGGATGTCGGGTTGCGGGGGGTGGACACGTTCAGGATTTAGAAGGGCAGGTTACAGAGACCGGCGTTGGAATGGCACTCCAGTGGTCAGTTGCCAAGGGGACGGGCCTGAAAGCCAGATGGATGGTATGTTGTAAGAGCAGACAGGTACTTTGGAAAACAAGTAAATAGTGTGCAAGAGTTGAGTGTGTCTGATGGAAGGAGTGAAGCGATGGTGAGGTGTGATGGTATTAATTGCATTGGTCACAGTGACCTCTTGGTCTTCGCGAGAGATCAACTCGCAGGCCGGCAATCTCTTCAGCGCCGTGGCAAATGAGCAATACAAAATGTCACGATCAATAGAGTGGGCGTTGTAATTCAGTTTCCACTCTAAGGCGTTGTGAAATTGACTCGTATTAATAGTTTGATTTTATTTCATATCGGCATTGCAAAGAGAAAAGTTTCTCCAAAAGATACCACTGTGAGTGAGTGACACTCCAAAGTAACATTACTTTTCTCAGTTCATTCATCATCATCATCATAAAAGTCGTGTTTTTTCTTACTGGGCATTAAAGCGTGGCACGTAATCTCTGGATATGCCATTGTCCATCGTTCCTGACATTTGTGCGATGAAGCCCAAATAATCAACGAAGCACTTTCCGCACTCAGCGGAACACCCATGACCTTTGCCCCACTCTTGTTTCGCTCACCCAGCAACCGCATGCCACCTGTCAACCCCTTCTTTTCGGATCTGAACTAACGGTGGTCTCCAAGTGGTGTGCGGCAGGATCGGTTGGGTTTGTGGCGTCGCGCGTGTCGGTGAACGTTAAGGCGGTGTTCCACATTGCAGCGTCCACGTTCATAACTGCTAGAGACAGAATCGGTGTTCGCGACGTTGTTTTGACAACAAACTACCACGATGACACGCAGTGCATCGCGGGAGCGCGCAGTCCGCCGTTCCTGTTTGTGGTCTTTCATCGAATAAAGTTTTTTTTTTTTCAGCGAATGTTTTTACACGTGACTTTTACACAGTTACAGCACCAGGTACGCAATCAATATACAATATGTAATTACACACACAGTGGATGTCAGCCCACGTAGCCACAGAGCCACGTGGCAGCCGCCTCCTCCTCCTCCCCCAGCACGTGCAGGGCAACGAGTACCGTGCCCGACACGTACTCGCGCACTTAGTCATCTTCGGTGATTTTTTAAAATTTCGCTAATTCGGGTCGCCGTGCCGGCGCAGGATCTCCCGCGTTCACTGTGACGCAGACGGCGTGCGGCTTTTACGGTTTATACATTAATACAAATGTATGTACAGTACAACATACGTATGTTGTATGTTTGTTGTATCCACATATGTATGCACAACATATGTTGTATGTATGTTGTATGTGTTCATGTTGATGCTATGTTGATGCTGGCGCAGTATCTCGAACGTTCACTGTGAAGCCCACAGCGTGTGGCTCTTGCGATGTATACACCCGCAGCATTAACCAGGCTAGTTGCCAGGTTCGAACCGCCAACCTTGGCAGCACGCGACGAACGCGATCGTGCTTGCCCCCCCCCCCGCGCGCCCCTTTCGACGAGCACGGTTGGCTACGTACGGTGTGAAAGAAGCTCACCATGCATGCATGCATACACGCATGACCATGTCACCGCCCCGAAGACATGGGAGAGTACGATTTAACACGTGGGCTTTCGCGACCAACTCAGCTCTCGCTGTGTCTGCCTGCTTGATGCTCGTTGTAATTACATGGCGAAACGTCGTACTCGGATTGGAAATGTTGTGGGTTTTACTCTCCAACAAAACCGGCGTGCTGAACGAGTAACGAATGGGCATGCTTTGTTTAAGTGGAAAACCTTACTAATTGGCTGTGTCGGGTGGTGGCGGGTTTAACGACACATTTATATTTTTGTGATCTCACCATTGGACGAGAGTGCAATTGCATTCATTCGTCAATCACGATTGATTCTCATGATCGCGGCACATGCTTCAAATTGTGCTCGTGAAGAGTGGACTTGTGGTTGCCTGAATGTACCCACGAATGAATGAATGAACGATAATGTGCGTCAACGAGACATCAAAAGAAAGTTACCGAATGACACGGAAATACAATGTATTGTTCAGTTGAACCGCTGCCTTGAATCACGACAATTCATCGTTGCTTGTTAGGTTGGCGGGCTAGGAAGAGATCAGAATCGTTACATCGCAAATGTAACTCATTCTCAGACCAGGCGCATTGCACTTTGATTACATGACCCAAAAAAACAGTCATTGGCGTTGCAGCGGAGCATCTGAGTGACAAAGCCACGCAGGAGACAGACACGGTGACAGGCTGCCCCCCCCTCCTCCCCGCGTTTGTAGCGGTGCGACGACCACTGACGCCATCGTTTTAAAATCGGTTCCGTTTTTTTTTTTACCCCGGCCACACCGCCACGCTCTCCCGCTCGATGGCCACGGTGGGAGACGCTGAAATTCAAGCGAGCGCCAGGGGTGGAAACAGGAGTGCCTCCTCTAAGTGCCCTGCTGTTCGACCCCTTGCGCCCTGACTCTCTTCTCCGTTTGTAATAACATTTGAGGGAATCGGTTTTGGACTCCGCGGCGATTTTTTTTCATTTTTTGCCAGTCCAATCTCCGCGCAACGTTTAGACGTAGCTGGCGGCCCCGACTGGCTAGTCGTGGAAGGTCGTGAGTTAAGGTCGGAATAAAAGGGGGTGAGCAGGAGGTGGTGGTGTGGAAAAGCATTATCGTAGCGATTAATTGTAATGCAAATGGGTGATGGATGTTGTTTTTGCCCACTATGTATGTGTCTGAGTGTGTGCTTGCTATTCTTGGGCTGCATTATGGGGGGGTGTATTTTTTTCCAGTTGAATGCATCTGTGTGGGGTTTTTTTTCCTTCTGAATACTCATTCAAAATACTGACTTTTTTTTTCTGGAGCAGACACACTTATGTAAGTAAGTGAAATAATATATACAGCCCTTTTCTGGACTGCATTATGTTGTTTTTTTTTTCCAGTTGAATGCATCTGTCTGCGATTTTTTTTTTGTCCTCCTGAATACTCATTCAAAATACTGAAGATTTTTTTTGGAGCACACACTTTCTTAAGTAATTCAAAAAAAACATCCTTTTTATAAAGCGTCCTGAGTGGGCCGGTCACAATTGTTTCTTGGAGCCAGCCTGCATAGTAAACAGCGGTTATGTTTGCCTCCAGGTTTTACTGCTAAAACTCGCTGGGAGTTTCTGACGGAGCCTCTGGCAAAGCGAATGCTTTCTCTCTCTCTCTCATTGTTCAGTGTCGTTGTGATGAATGCGTTCAGAGTTGTGTGGATTGAAGCGTTAAGAGATAGCAGAACACTCGCCAGTGTGGGGTTTTTGTGCGCGCGTGTGCATATAGATGATTTGAACCGGTGCCGGGCCCCCCTCCTAGGTCGACTCAGCCTCAAATTATGTGGTGCGTAAACATCGGCACTGGGGAGACAAAGGTGGCCGGGCGTGGTGCTGGCCACCCACCCCCTCGTGTGTGCCGTTCCGGCCTTCATAGGTGCTCGCTAACAGCACTTGCCCCAAGAGTATGTTTAAGGCTATACGGGGGATTTTTGTCTTAGTATTATTTCAGAATCCGAATATTTATTTATACTGCCGGAATCCGATGAGCTATGAAGCTCTTTGTTTACAGATGCCCAGTAGCTTTTTCACAGATGTCCAGTGGTGTTAACATGGTCGGCTTACATTCCAGATAATGTCGGTCGGATTCCAGACCCAGGTGATGATGTAACGTTTTATTTGGGGGGCGGCGGGGGGGCGGCGGGGGGGCGGCGGGGGGGGGGGCGAGGGTTGGGGGCGGGCGAGGGTTGGGGGGGGGCAAGCTCTCCCATCTGTCACTCCTCTTGGTCACCCCAGCCAGCGGGTTTGCGGCTCGGCTTACTTGTAGTGAGGTGAACGGTGGGTAACTCCTTACAATCTGGTCTGGTCCGCATGGGAGAGCGGGGTGGAGAGGTGTACGCCTAACGCAAGGGGAGGGAAGGTCTCGCTGATGGAGGTGTAAGCCCTTGGTGCACGGGGTGACCTTCGGCACAACGATCTCTGCTCTTCCGTGAGAGCGGGGTGCGTTTGATATTCATTGCTGCGGTCATCAGTTTTGTTATGAGGGGCGTAATGCGTTGATTAGCGTCGGTGCTTGCACTCGCTCGCTCACTGTGAACCCATCGAATATTTGGTGGGTGTGAAAACAAAACAAAAAAATGTGTGTCTTCATTTAATTTGTTCGTCAGGCAGCCACGAGAGGCGCTAAAGAAATGAAACATGCATAGATTAGTATCACGATGTGAAAATAAATATTCTGATCGAATTGTGAGGGGGGGGGGGGATTCATTGTAATTGTTACAGGACCAGTTATTGTGGAGTGATTTGTCGTGTTGGTTGGTAATTGGTTCTGTAGAGCTAAAACGGGCACGCCTTCTTTCTGATTGGCATCTGTCTATTTGTCTTCTCTACTTGCTTGTCCACCTGCCTGCCTCGGTTTATCTGTCTGGTGTCCACCTGTCTGTCTGATCTGTCTGTGTGTCTGAAGTCTGTTCTGTCGACTTGTCTGTTTGTTTCTGTCTGTCTGCCTCTCCCTCTGTCCGTCTACCGGCCTCTCCGTCTGCCTGTCTGCCTGTCTGGCTGTCTCTCTGCCACGTTCTCCATTCCCACCATGCTTCTCTCTGCTCACTGCTCCGTGCTGGCGCCAAAGACAAAGATCCCCCGTGTAGCCTTGACAAACTGTTCAGGCAAGTGCTGTTAGCGAGCACCTGTGAAGGCCGGCACGGCACACGAGGGGGTGGGTTTGGCCAGCACCACGCCCGGCCGCCTTTGTCTCCCTAGTGACGATGTTTTACACACAGCACCAGGTACCCATTTGAGGCTGAGTCAACCTAGTGGAGGCCCAGGACCGATTCAGATAATAATCACTGGTATTGGTCGTGAGCGGGAATTGAATTCGGGTAGCCGGGTTCGGTGTGCAGCTTGCTAATCGCTCCACCACCGCTCCCAACACACACACACACACACACGTACACACACACGTACACACACACGTCCATGCACATCAGCAATTCATGTGCAGCTTGATTTGGAATTCTGCCAACTCGCTCGGCGCTTTTTGCATGGATAGCACGCACCTGCTCGCTCTTTCAATGAAACTCACACGAATGGTGAAGAAGAAAAACCACGCAACTCTACCGTAAAATTATTATTTCTATGATCTAAACAACAACAAAAAACCCCCCACTGAATCCCGGGCGTATCTTAAAGCGGTCACCTGGGCGCAGACGACGCCTGAGACCGTTGTGCAAGCTCCCAGCGGGCTTGCCCATGCAAAGCTGCGTTTCGTGGATAAAATGCAGACGCCGCTCTGAAGATGCGTCTCGGCTGCCTCTTATCTGCCTCTCAGTCTTTCTACTCTCCACTCTGCATGTCTGCTCGCTCGCGCTGTAAAAAAATAAATTAGGAGCAGTCAAAATATTTAAAGATCACTTCTTTTTTTTGTTGCACCACAACAGCGGTTGGATTTATTTTAAATCTGTAAATTTTTCTCAATCTTCTGCCCGCCCCCCTCTCCCCGCACCCAGTACAATATATTCTAGGATATTTACCCTAACAATGTGGCCGACCGCATTGAAACATTGGGTAAACAACGCGTCATTTTGTGCCTGCGTCTTAAAATGTGGCCGCGTAACCTTTGAAGCAGTCCCCGTACGCGGTCGCACATTCGCTCTCAGCCCTGAGATTCGTGCATTACCGATTACTCGTGCCATTCCCTCATTTCGCTGCCTTCCTATCAGTCCACCTGCCTCCCCCGTCTGTATGCCCACTGCCCCCCCCCTGCTAATACGCCAATGTTTACTGTGCGTCCATCATTGGTTCAGGATATACACGTGCCTCTCTCTCTTTTTGTTGTTGTTGCTAAAACAAATACGATGCTTCCCCCCTACTCCCCACGTCTCTTCCGCCTGCCCGTCTGCTCGCTGTGGCCTTGGCGAAGCGTGCCTGTGGGCCGGCTGTCCTCCACCGTGTCCTGTGTGCATGTATCCCACGTGTGCGTGCATGCGTGCGTGCGCGTGTGTGTGCATGCGTGCGCGTATGTACGCCTCGTCTGTGACGCAGCGCCGGGGGCCTCCGTACGTGTGCGTGTGTGGGTTTCGCTCTCGCTGCCGTGACCTTGCAAACGCCTCCGCGCCTGGCGGTGGCAACGTCTGCTCCACCACGCTTACCAGCCCTGCTGGCGTTTGCTTTCCATGGCAGGGTCTTGCGGTAGACATCGCTCAGACCTAATTGGGGCGATTCGTTTTTACGTATATAAATGCTTCCCACACAGCGTTTAACTTCGGTCGAGTGTGCTCAGGGCAGCGATTCAGCAAAATATTTCCGCAACTGGCACACCACGCCCAGAATAACTCTTCCTTACAGCTGTGGGTACTGGTCACGTACAACCTATTCCATTCTCGCAGTGGCCTGAAAATGTTTAATTGCAGTCAGACCTGTCCATGTTGGCATACAGCTTCCACCTTTCCTCGCCAGTCATGTGCCACTCACTCACTCCAGTAAATAAATGCCTGGCTCTTACCTAGTTCGCCATTGAGAGCGAGCAGCTGTGTTATTTTTTCATACCTAATTTGTTGTATAATTAACGTGTGATATGTTTGTTTTATTTATTTCACCCACTTATACGCGATTAAAGACATGCCCTCTAGCAAGTTATATTTCAAACAGCATATTTTAATCCCTAAAATAATGATAATCAGATTACAGAATTTCCCCCCAGCTCTTTTTCTACAGGTGAAATATCAGAGCATGAAAGTATAGATTTTTAAGGCATTCATGTTGACACCTGAATCCACAGCATTGATGATGGCCATTATAATTATTAGTCGTAAATAATTTATTTTACATCTATGGGTTTAAAGATTTGCCTCCCCCCCCCCCAATAACTACCCCCACCCCCTGCGCCCCATCCTCCTTAAACTCCGCATCACCCCCTGGCGAGGAGAATAATTTTCACAATTCAGGTTTTGTGATGTGATCTAAGAACTTTTTTGACTTTTACAAATGGCAGGTTGTGAACCTAGTGACTGCAGGTGTTTAAGAGAAGCCCTCTTCTTGTCGTACGGCCGCTGATGTGGATGCAGAGCGACGGCCAGAATGTCACATTCGGGTGGTCACGGCCTAACGAGGCGTGCCAGGAGCAGGGAGTGGCGCATCACTTTAAGAGGACCCTAGATTTGAAGCTTTCGTGACTGCAATGATTCATACTCTTTGTTTTTTTCGGTAAAGTCACGTAGGTAAAAAAAATATAATAAAAATAAAAGGATTTAGTTGTTTTCATTTTTTTTTACCTATGACTTTACCCAAAAAAAAGAGTATTTAAGAGGACCCATTGCATACGACATCTAGAATTCTCGCACTTAAAAATCTACATTAATTAACAATATACAATGCATCAATACACCTCTCGTTCAAAATAAATATAATGTATTGTGGAGGAAAAAAATGTATGAAAATGTCACGTGTTAGCAGTCAACTTGCTTTTTGTCTGGAAATGTGTGTTTTTTTTTAATGCTCGGTGCATTCTGTAGCCGTACACAGAGCTCAGGCAGCGTGTGTGTCTCGAGCCAGTGGTGCGGTTGACACGGAGCAATGCAACAATTTGCCCCTCGAGTTGATTCCTGAATTATCACGAGATCAGGGTAACGATATGGGGGTCATGATTCGAGGTCACGATATGACTTGATAAGAGATGTTTTTATCACATTGCGGTGAATGTAACATCTCTATCAGCTACCAGGGTCTCTGTTTGCTTGCAACAAATCATCACGATCCTCCTCATCATCATCAGCCACGATCAATCCACTGCTGGATGAGGGCCTCCCCAAACCGTCGCCATCTCTCACGATCCACCGATGCAACACGCCACCTGCAGCATTAACAATCCACTTACAACAAACGCGACTCGTAAATCACTGCTTCTCGAAGATTCAACGCGCGCGCGTGTCGCGAGTGTGAGAATCGATTTCAATCCGACGATCGCCGCATCGTAACCTCGCGTGCCTCTAAACACTAAATGTGAACAAAGTCTCGGCGAGAACGAGAGATGCACCCTGGCAACTCTTTACCCTCTCCAGCGTGGAGGCCGCACGATTGACTTACTCCTCGTTCCGCGAGGCTGTCTGTGTGTGGAACCAGCTCAATCCAGCTCTGTGCCGACGTAACACTTGTGCCCTTGCGCACACGGCCTAGGCCATCGCGCGTTCACCCATCGCACGTTCCCCCGTTGCGTCGTCCGCCGTGCGTCCGCCCGTCCTACGTTCGCCCGTCAAGGGCACACTCGTTCCGCATTACTCTGCTTCCCATGGAACGCGCCCGACCCAAGCAGAGCTCCAGAAGCTAAGCAGGTTTGAGCCTGGACAGCGCTCGCTTGGCTGGCCACCATACACGCAGCAGGTTGCTTTGGGCTGCTGCGGGGTCACGTGGTGGGTAGCTGAGGGTCGTGCAGCGAGATTGTATTGTTCCGTACAACGGCCAACTCTGGGCACTCCTCCCTCAGTCGCCCACATTGAACAGCATGGGCGAAGTATGGTCGAACAACCCCCACGACGCCCCACGGCATTGGGGGGGGAGGCCCTCGTCCCAGTAATGCATTGACAAAAGGCTGTGCGTGTGCATGAACATTGTGCATCCGCATGTCTCTGTGGCTCCTCTCTCTCTGTCTCTCTCTTGCTTCCTGCAGTTCGCACCATCCCGCCTCGCTTCTCCGTCCTTCCCGCGAGCCACGAGATCATGCCGGGAGGCAGCGTGAACCTGACGTGCGTGGCCATCGGCTCGCCAATGCCGTACGTCAAGTGGAAGCTCGGCCACAAGGACCTGACGCCGGAGGCTGATATGCCCATCGGGCGCAACGTGCTGGAGCTCACTGGCATCCAGGAGTCGGGCAACTACACCTGCGTGGCCATATCCAGCCTGGGCGTCATAGAAGTGGAGGCACAGATCACCGTCAAGGGTACGCCGGCGCGACGTGCTGCGGCGCGTATGTATGGTTGAACTTTTTTCGCACCCTACGTCGGCCAAACCGCGCTAAACGGAGGTGCGGGGGAAGGACAACAAAGCAAACACAAGAATCAGTTCTAAAGAAGTGAGTTTTCACTCTCGATTTAAAAGCGCCATAGCTCCAGCAGCTTCCTAATGTCGGAAGGAGGAGCGTTCCAGACGGCCGCAGAAGGGCATGCGAAAGCGCCAGGTCGTGTCGCGATGTGCGGTCCCCAGCTGTTGGTTAGCCAGCGGTACAGGCGCCCCAAGAAGAATTGGAGTTGACGTCGCAAAAAATACGCCCACAACAATTTGGACAAAATTCGTGGATGTTTTTCTTTACCCCCACCACCCCCCCCCCTATTGAAATAGATGACGCAAGTGCCGATTGGGCTGACTGATGACGGAACTTTTAAATAAGTGGTAGCGCACAGACAGTAGACTCAGCACTGAGTCAGTAGCCAGTGGTCACGTGGTTTTGATGTAATTATGATTATAGCGCGGCCGGATGGATTAAACTTGGGTGGATGAAGTTCGCTCAGCCTGTCTGTAATGTCACCAATACTCACCAGGTGCCATTCGCTAGGAGACACCCCCAACGCGCAATGTGTGGCTGTGACCTCTGGCGGTTTGAACTTTCGTCTCCTGATCATAATGGATGTAAGTTCAACTGCCGGCTGAGGATCAATTCGGCCTGTCATCTCTCAAACAGGGCTGGGTAGATTGAGTGCGGGTTTTGAGCACACGCTTGAAATTACACTCAGACACGGTCTCGGTGAACACTCGGATGAGAGAGGAAAACGCAAGTCAGGAGCACCATCGGCACCGTTAAGAGAAGGTAAAATGGGCTTGGCAGGACATGTTGCTCGAAAGAATCACGTTTTGACACCGAGGCTTTCGCGACCAATATTATCCATGATAAAAGTTGTTTTTGACTTAGATCGCGTAAATATAAATGTGTCGTTAATCCACCACCACCCGACGCAGCCAATTTGTAAGGTTTGTTGATTCTGGCCTGATGAAGCCGGTTGTCATCACCAGCAAAACGTCGTATGCAAATGTTGTCAAATGTTTACTCTCCAACACATAGGCGTGCTGAAGTAGTCACGAATTGGCACGTTTTGTTTACGTGACAAACCTTACTCATTGGCCGTGGTGGGTGGTGAAAGGTTAACGACACATTTATATGTATGCAATCTAACCCAAAACGAAAAGCCTCTTTTCTAGAAAGAATGAAGGCCAGTGGGTCAAGATGAACAATGGAGTGACAGCCAAACGAAGGAAAACTGCCTAGAGGATGTGCATCGATGAAACCGGCTCGTACGCAGGTGCAAGATAGATTGTGACAGTGAGAAATGATGACAGCCCGGGGGAGGCCTTCATCCAGCAGCACGTCGAACAAGGCTGCTGATGATGACAATGATGTTGTCCAAAAGCAGAGATTGGTCTCCGTCACGAGAACGTGGCAGTTTTACCGCACACCCTCAAGGCACCAGGGTCAGCGTGCGTTGGAGTGGGGAGAGAATTCGAAATTATTTTTTTCCTCTCCAAGATCTAGTCAATGGAGCGTATTGAAGCATGACTGGCTGCGACGCGGCCTGGTGCTGAATAGCTCTGCGCAGTGCGACTGCTGTGTGTTACACGAGCCGCACAAAAAGTGCAGGAGAGCCCACGGCCTTAACCATGACACAAGCCAACCCTTTTGAGCAGCACGGCACAGGCGTGTCGAGGTGCGGCAGCCTGAGCGGAGCGCGAATGCAGGGGCCACGGGATCGTAATTTATCACGAGCACGGTGCGCGTGGAGCGGAGCGAGCGGTGGACAGATTGATACAAATTTACGGCAACGCAGGGGGTCAGGGAGAGGGTCACATGGGGGAGAATGTTTTTAGGCTTCAGCAGATTCGGTGCGCTCCGCTCGCAATTATGGATCTGGCCCTGTTTAAGCATGCACACTCGGTTCATTGTACGTCATGGGACGCGTTTCCATCACTAATCTGTCCAGTTGTATGATTAATGATAACAAAAAAAATGCACACAACGGAAATTAATTACAGGCTGCCCTCCTCGGGCCCCGCTGCTCAAATTTCCTCTCCGGCTTATCCCACCTCTTCCCTCCTCATCTGTGCCCCAACCCCGCATTCTGACCCTAACCCTAACCGGCCAATTCTACCCAACTGCCTCCCCTTATCCTATTCACCACTGCTCCATCATTCCCCCCACCCCCCTGCACCCTCCCCACCTCCTCCAGCCCTGCCGAAGGCCCTGGGCACGTTGACGATGACGGAAACGACGGCGACCAGCGTGACGCTGACGTGGGACTCGCTCAGTCCAGACCCTGTCCTCTTCTACATAATCCAGGTGAGGAGGGCATGGAGCATGCCGATCCATTGGGCACCCTGGTGGTGAAGTGTGGTTTTTATCCCGACCCTGACGCCTGGATGTTTGGAGTATAGACCACTGAGCTATGTATGTAGCTCTTTTTCAGAAGCGATCTGGCCTCAAATTATAGTTCAGCAAAGTGGTTTATGATGTTGAAATTTATAGCAGCCGAGTACTCTTAAACGCACGTCGATTCTGAATGTGGAGGGAAAAACTGGAGGACCCGGAGAAAAATCCACGCGACCACGGCGAGAGAGACGTGTAAATTCAAAATATACAGCAGCAGGTGTCAGGGTCGGGATCGAACCCACGTCCTCCTGCATACCAGGCGAGGTAGTTAACATCCGCAGGAGACCACATGCTTTCTCAGTGATGATTCCTACATTACCCAGCCACAACTTTACTCACTTCATCTTCTCACCTGCGGGCGCGCATACAGCCGCATGCTTGAGTTGCAAATGCAGTGTGTGCGTGCGTGCATGTGCATTAGGTAGGCGGTTGTGGGAAGCGGTAGTGTAGTGGTTTTCGTGCTGTGAAAATCGACCGCAGCGTGGGCACCCCCACATCTTATGCGGATATAAATGCGTGCGTCGAACGAGCGATCTCCACCACTGCCCGCCTGACCCCCCCCCCCGCGCCGCCGCAGTACAAGCTGCAGTCGTCGGAGGGCCCCTTCCAGGAGACGGACGCCGTGCCCACCACCCGCTACACGGTCGGGGGCCTCAACCCCAACTCGAAGTACGAGATCCAGGTGCTGGCGGTAAACAACATCGGGCGCGGGCCGCCCAGCTCGCCGGCGTTCGCGCGCACGGGCGAGCAGGCGCCGTCGAGCCCTCCGCGCAACGTGCGCGCGCGCATGCTGGGCGCACCCACCGTCCTGGTGGTGACGTGGGAGGAGCCCGAGGAGCCCAACGGGGTGATCTGCGGCTACCGCGTTTACTACACCGCCGACTCCGTGCAGCCGGCGAGCACGTGGCTCAAGCACAACGTCGACGACAACCTCCTCGCCACCATCGGCGGGCTGCTGCCGGATGCGCTCTACGCCCTGCGCGTGCTCGCGTTCACGTCCGTCGGCGACGGGCCCTTCTCCGGCGAGATCTACATCAAGACCACCATGGGAGGCAAGGAGGAGCACCCGCGCACGCGCACGTGCCCGCGCACGTGCCCACGCACGCACTAGGGTTGCTACGGCAGGAAAGCGTTTAAAGGCAAAGGTGCAGCACTGCAATTTCTCGTTCTGGTCGAAAGGCGTCCGCTTAAAGGAGGAGATGCCCTGTAGAGGGGAAATGGTGGCCGAGTAGTTTGTTATGCTGGCCAGACGTCTTAGAAGAGGTCGGGAAACTTGCACTTTATCCCACCGCACACACGATCTGGTGATTGACTAACTGTGGTGTACACCTTCATATTGCGGTGTATATGTAAACAAGAATATATCTTGTTATATCAGGAGATCCACGATAATGAAAATATCCGTTTTACAAAGTATCATCGTATTGCGCTGAGGCCCAGAACAGGTTCAAATATTCGTCACCAATGTATGTTGAACTTCTTTCGCACCGTACGTGGCCATCCGCACGAATTGGAGATGCTCACGCCAACCGATGTTGGCCGCGGAGCGGAAATCGAACCCGGATTGCCGGGTTCATGGCCCAGCACGCTAACCACTGCGCCACCGTTGCCTCCAGCGGGAGATGCACGCACCAACGCGCGCATGCAGCAACACGCACGCACCAACGCACGCACCAACATGCACACACCAATACGCACGCTCGGGCAACGATGCGCGCGGAGCAGAGGAGGAGGCACGCAGGCGGTCCATTTGCGGCGCAAAGGGTCATTTCTTTTGGTATCTCAAAAGGCATCGGATTAACGTCTCGAGCTGGAGGGAGGAGAGAGAGCGCCTCGCTCCCCGTCGTCGTCGGGAGGCGCGGGCGACAAACGCGTCGCGCGGTGAAACGGGTGGACAAAAGTGCCGCGCTCCCGCTCGGTGTTAACCTTTGTAAATGTCAGCCACCCCGCTCCCATCGCGGCAGCGGCGGCGCCACGATGGCGCGGCGAGCACGGACCACTTCTCCCTCGCCCACGTCGCGGCTGTGACAAGCGAGCTCGCGCCAGCGCAAATTGCTCCCTTGGCGTGCGCTTTTGGGTTCGCGCGTGCCACACGAAGGCGTGGGGTTTTTTTGTTTGTTTCGTTTGATACACGTGCGCGCAAGTGCCGTGGTGTGTAGGGCTAAACGGGGGGGGGTGAGTACCCCCACTCACCCCCCCCGGGGGTAGTGGGGGTCGGGGTCTTTGTTATCCTCGGTGGGGCACGGTCGCGGAATGATAGGCGCGCTGTGCTACGAACCCAGCGACACGGGTTCGATTCCTGCTCACGGCCAACACCGTGACTGATTATCTGAACCTCTTCTGGGCCTCCCCTAGGTTTACTAGGCCTCAAATGAGTACGTGGTGAGATGTGTAAACATCGCCACTCGGGAGACAAAGGCGGCCGGGCGTGTGGTGCTGGCTACCCATCCCCTCGTGTGCCGTGCAGGCCTTCATAGGTGCTTGCACTATCCCCAACAGTCTATTAAGGCTATGGCAGTGGGGGGGGGGAGAGGTCTTTGTTGTGACACGATTTAAGGGCGTATGAGAGCGTGACATGCATCATTTGTCATGTGGGCTATGTCATTGTGTATTGACTTTGTAAAATGTGTCACGTCTCTGATGCTGCTTCGTGTGTGGTGTTTTTTGTTGTTGTGCCGCTACGTGTGTGTGTGTGCACGCACGCACGTGTGCGCTTGGTGATCGTTAACCGCACTTGCCCCAAAAAAACCTGTGAAGGCTATACCGGGGGATGGGGTGGGGGGGGGGCCTCTGTATTTGTGTGCTTGCTGGAGTCGTTATCACCAGCGGTCACCAGCACTGCAACTGCTCGACCTGGCGACCTGAGTTTGCTTCCTGCTCACGGTTAACATCAGTGGCGAATATCTGAAGCCGCCCTGGGCTTCCCCTAGGTCAACTCGGCCGTAAATTAGTATCTGGTGCGGTGTGCAAACACCGGCACTGTGGGAGATAAAGACAGGCCGAACATCGCTGCAGGCAACACCCTCGCACTCGTTGCGCTGTGCCGGCCTTAATAAGTGCTCGCTAATGACACTTGCCCTAACATACTATACAGCGGCAGCTATATGCTGGGTGGTGGTGGTGGTGGTGGTGGTTCTACTTTTGTTCTCTTCTATTTTAAAGGATATTTATTCTGGCCACTGTTTGCAGAAGGGTCTTAACACAAGTAGGTCACTACATGTTCAAATGCGAGTAACCATCGCTGTGGTTTTGTTCACCAGGGTACAAAGAAAGCCCAGCTAAGCACTGGGAACGCCAACCCCTGCGTGGGGTGGCCCAAATGTGGATACAAACCCGCACCATCTGACCCTGTGGCTTCAAATGAACTACGGGGTGTCTCTGATATGTTTTTCCATATGGGTTTTATGGCGTTGGTGTCTTCTGTGTGTTTCACAGTCCTGAACCGATCTGTATAGCATACATATCATGCTCATCGTTAACGCTGCATTGTATGCAGACACGTGTAATGAGACCAGACTTCTCTGGCAATGACTGTGCTAGATTTGAAGCTTTCGTGACTGCAAGGATTCATACTCTTAGGTTTTTTCGTTAAAGTCACGTAGGTAAAAAAAAATTAATAAAAGTAAAATAAAAATCACGACGTTTCGGAGGCAACACAAGCTTCCATCTTCAGGTGGAACCGTCACAGCACGCTTACTTGATACAGCAATCGAACTACTCCGATTGCAAACTACTCCAATTGCTAAGGCAGTGCGAGCGATGGGTGTCGTTGAGTTCCTTGTGTTTTCATGTTCATGTCCTGTGCACCACTGCCAAAGCAGGCGTTAACTTTTTTGCATAATAAATATAAATAAACAGTTCGGAGCAACGGTCCTGAAGTCGCTGTCTCCCCTGCTGGTGGAGAGGCCTCTATTGGCCCCGATGTCTTCGAAGGGATTGGAGTTACCCACACTTTGTCCCACCGCACACAACATAGCCATCGACGAATTATGTGGCTGGGTGGACTGCGGTGGGGGGGATTTAATAAACCTGCCCATAGCTACAGCTGCCGACCTCGAGACATCGAACCGGCGACCTCTGGATTTCGAGTCGAGTATGCATATACATGAAAATGTAGTCACCGACAGAGGAAAGTGGAAACAGATGACGAAACGTTCAGCGGACACCTACATGGATCGTGCTGATGATGATGATGATAATAACTTAACATCTTGCCACAGCAGAATCCCTTCTATGTACGTTGTTCTGTAAAATAAAATTTTACGTGCTTTTTTTTCTCACAGTTCCTGGCCAGCCGGTGAACCTGAAGGCAGAAGCAGAGTCCGACTCGAGTATTCTGCTGTGCTGGACTCCCCCGCATTATGGCGACATCACCAGCTACGAGCTGAGCATCCGCCACGGAGACAACCAGGAGGTGTGTGGGTCGTTCCATCGGCCACACTTACAGGGGTCCAATCATCGAGACGCAGACCCTTTCATCAGGTGCACCCTTAGGGGTGTGCTGTCGTTGCAGAGATGCATGGACCATTCCATCATGCACATTCACAGGGGTCCTATCATCACAGAGATACGTGGACTGTTCCATGAGTCACACTTACAAGTGCTCCTATCATCATAGAGATTTGTGGACCATTCCATGAGGCAGAATCAATTATCATTGTGGGTTACACTCATATAAAACTAAAAACTATTTATTTTTTTAGCAGGTAAGGCTAAATGAGCTGTGTAGCTCTTTTTCAGAAGCCACCTGGCCACAAATGATAGCTCAACGAAGTGGCTTATCATCATTGCGTGGAAATTGACAGCAGCCAAATACTCTAAACGCGTGATGTTGATTTTAAATGTGGAGGGGAAAACCGGAGGACCCGGATAAAAATCCATGTGGTCACGGGGAGAACATGCAAACTCCAAATATACAGCAGGCGTCAGGGTCGGGGTCGAACCCACGACCTCCTGTATAGCGGGCGAGGTAGTTAATATCTCGCCATCGTAGCACCGATATGCTGTGCTTATCGGGGTAAACTCGCCCTCACTGAGTCATTGGCACTATGCTCGCCACGATCTTAAAAACAAGAAATTGATTATTAAACTAAATCACGATCCCGAATCACAATATTTCATCAAAGCGTGTGGGGAATTATCAAAGTGTACTGATTTAATAAAAGTTAATGTTCAAATTATTGAACCGTCATTTGCCAAACTTATTGTATTCCTGGTGAAAGCTCAAATTACAAATTTGAAAAGTACGTATAAATTAAATGAAAATGTCACATTCCATAACAATGTTTTGTTACCCTGGCCCTCCCGTGCAATAGTAGGCATCTGGTTGAATAATAGATTGATCAATCACGCTATTCTCTATAATTCCCACCGGGCTTAGGATAGTGGATCAGTCAGTGCATATGTTTGTGTATAATTCATGGGAAATGTAGTAATATGCATTAAAATGAAATGAGATTTTTTTTCTCTGAATGTTGAACAAATAGTGACGATTTCAACTCACAGGACTTTACCGAAAGAACCAAAGAGTATGATTTCAACTTGCCCCGTTCGACCCTTGAGGATTGATCAAATGATTGCCACGTTGTGAAAAGCCTCCAGTGTTCGTCCTTTGGATGGACCCATCCCCCTCCACAGGAATGTGGAATTTCAATTAAACCAATGACTCGCACTTTAGAAAGTAATTTATCACCATTCGTTACTCGTTTGAGAGTAAAATCAAGTTTGGGTTTCATTGATGAATAAAGTCCCCAAAGGAGTTCATAGACAGCCTCGACCAGATGATGTTGGGGGCGAGGGGGGAGGGTGACGATGGTGTTGACGACGACGATCGTCAAAGAAAATATTTTTAAATATTTGATCGCAAAAGTTAACGTCAAAAATCCCTTCTGTCGAACCAACACCTCCGTCCACCCGACGTCTAGAAACAACTCGTGTCCTCCAGGTGGACGGCGACCGGCGACTGTGAACTGCAATATAAAATTCGCCGCGTCCACCTAAAAAGCAATTGACAAGTTTGTCCTCGTGGTGTGAGCAATCAACCTAATAACCCCCGGCCCTCTTGTAAACGAGTCTTGCGATTCGGTGAAACTCTGATGGGAAAATTAAGGGCTCTGTTATTATGAATTAATTTAACACGGGAGACCACATATTCAAAACCGAAGTGCAATAAAGTGAAGACAATGGTATTGACAACAATGATGGTGATGATGACGCCAACGACAATGATGATAACGACGACGATTATGATCATGACAGTGGTGATGATAAGAGGATGAATGTATGTTGAACCCCGTTCGCACCGTACATGGACCAACCGTGCTAATCGGACAACCGATCATGATGGTGGCAATGAAGCCAATGACTACGATGCTGCTGACGATTGACGACAGTGATCGTCGCAGCCTCCGGCTTGGCGTTAATTGCGCGCTGACTCGCTGGCTCGCTCGCTAGGAGGTGGTGATGCTGGAGCCCACCATGACGTTCCTGCGTGAGGGCCTGCAGCCTGACACCGTCTACCACTTCCAGCTGGCGGCGCGCTCCCAGACCGGGCTGGGGCCCGCCACCTTCACCGTCACGGAGCGCACCATGCAGTCAAGTACGCGCCACGCGCCCCCCCCCCCCTCTCGCTCGGCCCCCCTGGGGACGTAGGCCAAGCAGGGATCGCGAGCGGCCCAGCGGCTCGACGGGTTGCGGCGTGCGCTTACACAGCCGCTATAGCACCCCCCCCCCCCACCACCACTACGTGCTCACGGTGGCAAAGTCAAAGGTTGCAATGGCACACGGAGTGCGCACAGAGCTGCCCTGCGACTTCAAATAATATTCATCCTCAGTCATAGACCGCAACGTGGCAATGTTGCAAATTTGAGCGATTGTTTTCAAAAACAACATTGCACCTCTTTGCAGGTGCAACTGCCGTGCCGCCGTTCTCCGTATATATATCGAAAAACGATTGCAACACGTGGAACAGTTTCCCCCCCCCCCCCCCCCCAATATCACCAAACCCGTTCATCATGTGTGCATGCACAACGTGCGTCTGCCGGTGATTTTCGATGCAGCCTTGTTTTGGGAGCCCCACTCCCCTGGTCCAAACGCGCACCTCGTCCCTCTGGGTGCATTCGGGCGTCTCGGCCGCGACCGGGGATGTCGCAAAGTCTCCGTGCCTCCGATGTCGTCGTCCCCCCCGCGGGTTTGGATCACGTGCTGCCCCCCCCCCACCTCCCCCAATCCCGTGCGGCGCGACTTGAGAGAGTAGGACAGGTTTCGATTGTTTCCTAAATGCCGTGCAAACGGAAGGGGGTTGCCAAAGGTCAGCGGTGATGCATGACGGGAGGGGGGGGGGGTGTTGGCTGGAGGGGGAGAGGTGTGAAGAGCACGAGGAGTCGGGCACCCGCTAAAAGTTCCCCGGGACCTCCACGCGGCCCCCAGCGGCAACTCTGCTCCCACGAGCGTTTGCCGAAAATGCCACCCGCGGCGGAGACACGAGGACGGGAGAATCATGCGCAACGCCGTGCGTTTGATCATACGCGACGTCACCAGGCGTTTTAATTGGCCCAGGGGAGGTATTGTAGTCCATCATTGTTTGTTTTTTGGGGTGGAAGCATGCATGCGGTGTGCCCGCGGGATGGAGAGCTTTACTTTTATCGTTATTTAAGTTGTCGGTTTATTTAGCTGTTAAAGGGATATGGATGTTACGGCGGAAGACTTTTTGGATGACTCCACTGAGATACGTTTGGGCGTTTATTGTTGCGAGTGGTGCACTCTGCCACCCTGCCGCTGAATTTATTATTGTTATTCAAATAATTATTTCACAGCTAACTGGAAGGTTTTAACGATGATGGCACTTTGCTTGTAATTTCGTTTATCTTTCAAGAAGGTTTTTTCACCGCTAATTTATTTGCGTCCTTAACCAGAGTTTTTTTTTATTCTTCTACCACGCCTGCGGTGGTTTTAATGTTTTTGTTTTCACGTCACTGGAATTGTAAGGCTCCCGCTTTTGCTTTTCTTTAGGACACAGCGCGGTCGTGGGAGTCTAATCGCGATGCTAATCGAATGTTCGCAGTCACTAATTCAAGGCGTCTCTGATGTACGTGTGAGAGTGCAATGTCCTTCGCGCTGAATTTCCGCGTTTGGATTACAGGTGTGGGTGTTCGAGAGGCTCAGCCTTAACAAAAAAGTTGAGCCCCCCCCAGACCTGCAGGATGAGTCATCCAAACATTGACTAACTTGTACTTTTCACCCCCATAGGTCATTAACATCGTGTTCATATTTTACTAACCAAAGAAAGTTGCTCGCGTTTGTTTGCAGTGGTTTCAGATGTTTCCCTCCATTACCATGACTCACGGTGACCCCTCCCTCTCCATAAACCCTCCCCCCTCACACCCCCCCCCGTCACCTCCACCACAATCCCAACCCGACCCACAGCCCCCTCCGCACCCCCACAAAACACGGCGTGCGTGGCCCTGAGCTCCAGCAGCCTGCTGGTCAGCTGGGAGCCGCCACCCGCACACAGCCGGCACGGCCCCATCACGGGGTACACGGTCGCCTACAGGGCGCTGCCCAGCCAAGGCGTGGCGCACGCACCCAACAGAGACGCACCGCACACAGACGCAGACGCCGACGAGTCGGGGAGGAGGGACGACGACGAAGGGGAGGAAGGGGACGAAGCGCACGGCACGGGAGGGCGACCGAGCGGGGGGGGTGGCTGGCGCCAGACGCCGTGGCAGCCCGAGGATCGGAGGAGCGTGAAGCTGCACGGGCTGACCAAGTGGGCCCCGTACGAGGTGACGGTACGGGCCCACACAGTGGTTGGCCCGGGGCCCCCGTCAATGCCCATCCAGGCACGCACACTCGAGGATGGTACGTCAAGGTGGGGGGGGGGGGGGCCCTTCTGTTCTGAGCCGGCCCCTGCCGCAGCCACTCCGCCCACACCATAGCCATGGCGGCCGGACCGACACTCTAACGTGGCTCTTGAGTGTTTTCCCTCCTAATCTTGGTGTCTTTGCAGCTAACGGTTGTGCCTGGCCCGAGTCCTTCTCTGCCGACTTTCTGCACTGCTCTCTCGTGTTCTCTCCGGTGCTCCACGCCGCTGCGCTGAGCGGTTTTCCGATTCCCGTTCCGTTTTCTGACCTCGACCGCTCAAAAAGAGCATCCGCTGAGCCAGACTGAACCCTTCACAGCTCCCTGCGGCGGTGGTCACTGACGCTCCGTGCCCTGTGGCCTCACTCCACAGGCTTCCTGCTCACCTTCTCTGATCGATTCCCTGTTGAATCTCAAGTGTACGTTCTGCTGCTGCTGCTGTTTTTGTGCATGTGCGTGTCTGTGTGTGTCTGTGAGTCTCTTTGTCGGTGGCGCGTGTGTGTAGCGGGGAGCGGCGGTGTAGCGGTTAGCACACTGCGCTGTGAACCTGGTGACCCGAGTTTGATTCCCGCTCACGACCAATACCGGTGACGATTATCTGAACCACTCCTGGGGCCTTCCCTAGGTTTAATCAGCCTCAAATGAGTACCTGGCGCAATGTGTAAACGTTGCCACCAGGGAGACAAAGGTGGCCGGGCGTGGCACTGGTCACGCTCCGCCTAGTGTGCCATGCCGGCCTTCATAGGTGCTCGCTAACACACACTTGCCCCAACGGTCTGTTAAAGGCTACACGGGGGATCTATGCCCTTTGTGCGTCTCTCTGTGTGCGTGTTGTACGGTGCTCTTGACAACAACTTTGTGAATGGCGGTGTTTGCGGCTGTGGCTGCGGCCGCGGGTGTGAGCTCGTCGTTGTGTGTGCGAGTGTTAATGGACTCGTGCGCTCCTATTCTCACCCGGCCCCTATTCACCGGGGAGTTGTCGTCCTCCGCCTATTTTTCCGCTGCGACGGCACTTTTTATTTTTTGCTTCCCTCGACGGTGGTGGGGTTTGGTGGTGGGTTGGTGGTGGTGGTGGTGGTGGCGGTGGTGGCGGTGGTGGTGGCGGTGGTGGTGGCGACTCCGAGGGGAAGATCTGTTTTATTCGATAGCTCCTCCCTCTCCGAGCACTCGTGCTCCAAAGTGGACATTTGAGCAGGATGGAAGTCCGCGTGCCGTTATCGCACCGCAGCCCTAGCGTTGGGCCGTTCCGTTATTGATTAGCCTTCCGAGTGATGGGATTTCCTCACCATCTTCAGCCAAACGCCCACCACCCCCACTGCTGTCATCTCAGACGGCGCAGCGCTCTCTCCCCGCTCGTATCTGATCCGTCCCATTTCCCCCCTCTCGCTCTCCTCCACAATAGCAGACTTCTTCTTCTTCTTTCAGACGTCGAGGGGGAGTTGATCGCCGGCGTTTAAACGTCGGTGTCGAAGGTTGAGCGAGCGAGCCAGTTGTGCGGACGGCTTCCGGATCGGAGCTGATGGAACATCGAAAGAGTTGCTGCCAGTAGAGTTAGCACGCGTGTTTTATTCATGACGCAGGGAAGACTCGCCGAGTCTCGCGACTTTCCTTTCAGGAGGGGTACCCCCACCGCCAAGTCGGGCTGGGGCGGGGGCAATGACTTCTGTGTTCAAGTTCAACTGAAGCAATGTGCGGGTAATATTTAACATTTGGGAAATTTGGACGACGACGACGCCGGCAATCAACGGGCTCTTCCTCTTGTGTGAACGATTGCCGGGGAATCTCTAACGTCCCCTGTGAAGCAGGCGCCACGTATATATTCTGGTGAATGCACCCCCGCAGCAATGACCAGGGCGGTGGCAAACACGCTACCGCAAGGCCGCATGATCACTCCCTGAAGCGGCCAGTGCCGATACTATGCGGTCAGTTTACGAAACTATTTATAATTTTTACCGGGTAAGCCCCACTGAGCTAATATCACTCTTGTTCAGAAACGACCTGGTCACAAATGATAGCTCAAACGAAGTGGCTCGTCATGTCGAAATATATAGCAGCCAAATACTCTAAGTGCATATTTTTAAATAGTAGAGGGGAAAACCGGAGGAACCAGAGAAAAATCCAGGTGACTATAGGGAGTGAAAACATGCAAACTCAAAATATACAGCAGGCATTGGGGTAGGGATTAAACCCACGACCTCCTGTATACCAGGCGAGGTAGTTAACATCTCGCTACCGTGGCGTCAGTGGTCTGAGATGTAGACTGATACAGAGTGTCATAGACTGACAAGTAGACCTCTAGCCTCGCACGCAGCCTCGTAGACTTGCGTAGCCTCAGACACTCTTTCGCGCGGTGGCGAGTTGACTGTCAATGTTTACGCGTTGACGTCGAGGGTGGTGAGTGAGCCGGTGGACGGCTTACGGACAAGGCTGGCGAGAATCTAAAATGTTGCTGGCGATGACAGTGATACCTCAAAACAGAAGATTGATTTGTTTGCTATGCCCGTGATGCAGCAGGCACTCGGCACAGCACTTGCCACGACTCACTCGTGTCTCCTTTCTTTGTTCTATCTTTTCTCTTCTCTCTCCTCTTCGCTCTGAAATTCTCGGCCGGCCGGAGCACCATCCATTATCACTTGTGTTTGCTGCTGCTGCTGCTGCTGCACTGTGCGTCCTGCCCCGAAACAAGAATTTTCATTGCAGATGCAAGACCTATTCCATTCACATTTCATATGAACACGTACTTTTGCAGTTTAACAATCGGCGAATGTAAGCCTTTGCGCTGGGCAATCTTTGGCAATTAGATCACCATCAGAACTGAAGCCCCCACCCCACCGGCCTTTCTTGGGGGCGCTTTGCCACATTAAAGCAAAACATGCCTTTTGCCGGCCATCAACAACACCATCGAAACTAATCGGATTTTCATCTGTAAGTATTTTTGCAATGACGATGAAAAAAATAAATTGGAAACTAAACCACTTTGTTGAACTAGCCGCATTTTTTGCTCAGATTTTCAACATTTAATGTTTTTCATTTTTATCCTCCTCCGTATATGAGCAGGGTTAATTTAAATTTGTATTAATAATTCTGTATAAATAGCCTATATATACTTAAAAAATAACACTCTTGTGCCAAATGATAATTGACGTGGCTCTGGCATGACCGCCCACGCCGACTTTAGCTGTGAAATCATTTTCGTCCTCATCAGGTTCATTTTCCTCGTCTGCATTTCTAACGGTCGCCCTTTGCTTGAGTGCCCCGTGTGCCACCCGAGTTGCCACCGCGGAGCTCCGCAAGGGGTCGTGGGCCGCACGCGCATCGACCATTTTAGTGTCCGACCCTGAGGTGCGCAGGACCCGCGCGAAAAACATGTGCCCGCTCAGTGCTACCGCGGGCACAGATGCCCACCGAGACGGCCGCTGGGAGTTCAGTCGGCACGTGGGGCACTGCGCACACGCATCTGGGCGGCGCGGGCCTCGAAGATGAAATCCTCCACGCAAGAAACGTCGCCTCCGCCGCCGCTCGTTCGCCAATTCTAATGACGCCGTTTGTTGCCGCCCGCTTCGCGTGTTGAGCCTTTTGAGGCCTCTGGTCAGGAAACTTGATTTTTTAAAAAACGTCGATTTGGAGGTGGCGCGGAGGGTGGAAGTGGGGGGGGTGGTGGATGGAGGCAGCCTTTCACTGAGCTCACTCGTACCTCGCCGCGGCCTTCCCAATGACCGCGCTCTCGACCCATTTGCACTTTTTCAAACTCCCACGCGCATGGCCTTTCACACTTTTTACCTTTCAGCGCCGTTGCGAGGCAGCAAGGGGGGGAGGGGCGGTGGTTGATCGATGCGCACATCCGTGTGGCTGTAGTCGCGCCCTAGGCTCGCACATCTCCTCCTCGTGCATGCGTGCGTGCGTGTCTCTCTGTGTTTATTTAACGGCTCTTGCTGGCCAATTTGGTCGGCTGTAAAACTGCGCCGGCTCACTGTGAGAAACTTCATCCTCTGCCATTGATTCGCTCACCTTGGACGCTATCGCCAAAGTTCTGGGTCATTGTACGGAGGGAGAGGAAGACTGAAAGAAGCAATGAGACCCAGCAGTGCACATGTTGTATTATTTGTACCAAAGAGCATGGCGTTAATGTATAATTATTATCATAAAACGGAATGTGTGTATGATTAAGTGTAACACTTGCTGTCAGAAAACCTCACATTTCCTCTGATCGACCCAATTTCAACACGGCTCGCATGGTTTGTCCACTGGCCACTGACATTGTGCCGAGCTTATTTCGGCCAACAAATAAGATTATTCCGATTCAGCAAGAGGGCTTCGGGGCTTGGAAGCTCAAAGTAGAGGCCATTAAAGAGACGCCAAACAGTGCATACGTTTCATTAGCCGGCAGATAAAACCATCACACGCTTTGTGGGGAACCGCACTTTTCTTTTCTTTGTAGGGGTGGTGGTAGGGAAAGGGCAAAAGTTTGGAATTTTCTTCTAAATTACATTTCCCCGTCAAGTATAAATGACCTGGCCGTTTGGCCCGGACACAACCCGTTTCCTGATGGTGGGGGGGGGGGGGGCAGCTCGTTAAACTGGAAAGTCACCCAGTGAACTGCAGAACGTCGATAGCAGAACGTCGATCAACGGACCCTTTGAAAGTCGCTGTCACATCGCGAGACAATTCTCAAACGATGAGAAGAAGAAGAAAAAAAACCTGTCGTAGCAGAATAAAAGTCCTGGCTGGAAAACGATGCGTTTCAAACACCGCTCAGAATGTGTTAAACTGCAACGTTTACCAAGTATTGTACGTGTGTACGTTGAACTTTTTTCGCACCGTACATTCACAACCGTGCCAATCGTAGGCGCGGGGGAAGGACAACAAACTGAACACAAAAGCAGTTCGAATTGCATTGTTTATATATCCTTAATAATTACCGGGAAATGCTACTAAAACTGTGCGACTTCCTTTTCCTAGTTTAACACGTAAGCTTTCACGACCAATTCAATTCACAATCCTTGTCCCAGTTTCCTACTCTGGATGTACTCGCATTAGGCTCTTGGCCACCGCCACGTGGGTTTGTTCCTCTAAAAGTTGGTGCATGCTGCGCTAGATTTGCCGCACGGTCGCTTCAACCAAATTTCCTCACGAGGAAAAAAAAAAACGACAAGTCACGAAAATCTCACGACAACAAAAGTGGTCAAATTGGGCAACACCGCCACCTCCAACTCTGTAACCGAGCCTACCCGCCCGCCCGTCCGCCCGTCCGCGCCACCCGTCCCCGCCCCCAGTGCCGAGCGGACCGCCACGGCGCGTGGAGCTGGAGACGGTGAACTCGACGACGGTGCGCGTCACGTGGCGAACGCCCACGGCGGGCCGCCAGCACGGGCAGGTGCGCGGCTACCAGGTGCACTACTCCCGCGTGGAGGCCGGGCAGCCGCAGGGGGCGCCCGCCGTGCGCGACCTCATGCTCTCCGACAAGCAGGTGAGGGCGGCTCCCAGCCGGGCCAGCGGGGGCCTTTGCTGCATCGTCGGTTATCGTCGTCGTCGTCGTCGTCATCCTCGTCAGCGGTTGCGACGTGTCGTGTTGGACTTCCTTCGCAACCGTGCGGAGCCAACCGCGCTAATTGGAGGCGCGGGGGAAGGAGTGTTCATTCGAGATGATTTTAAAAATGCATGGCTCCAGTGGTGTCCTAACATCGTAAAGGAAGGTCGTTCGACAACGGTTAGGTAGCAGCGTCGTCGGCAGTAATAATAACAGTAGGAGCATCAGCATTATTATCATCTGCAGCAGCGTCAACAGCAGCATCGTCAGTATCAGTCATGATCTATTGACAGCTGGATGAAGGCCTCACCAAGTCGCCGCCATCTCTCACCGCCTCACGAATGCCGTGGTCCATTTTGCACCTGGCACGTGAGCTGATTTCATCCTGGTGTATTTTGGTCGAGAATAACAAAAGCGTATTTACAGGGTCATGGCCTCCTCCGCACCCCCCCCCCCGCTTTCAAGGGGTTTGGTTTGATTGTACAGAACCCACCCTGGTTAGTGCAGGTCAGTGAAGGGGAGAGGCATGGAGGTGCTTCAGAGATATCCATTTTGTCAGTGGGTTCTAACATGGTTATGAATAAATTTTATGTAAATCAGTATGAGATGGAAAACGGAATTTTGTTTATTTTACCAGGTAAAGCTCACTGAGCTATATAGCTCCTCTTCAGACGCGACCTGGCTATCACAAATTATAGCTCAACAAAGTACCTTATCACGTGGACATGTAACGCGGCAGCCAAACATTCCAAACGCACACGTTGATTTTAAATGTGCAGGGAAAAACCGGAGGTCCCGGAGAAAAAAATCCACGCGACCTCTGGGAGAGAGGCACGCAAACTCCAAATATACAGCAGGCATTGGGGTCGGGATCATACCCACGGCCTCCTGCATACCAGGCGAGGTAGTTAACATCTCGCCACTCTGCGACTGCGTGATGCTACCACGGTGGGTAGCACGGTGGGTCGACAATCCAGAGGTCACCGGTTCAATTCGATCTCCCCACACAGCAGTAGAAACAATGGGGTGGTGAGTTCCTTGTGTCACCCTCCACCTCTCTTCACCCGGCAGTGTCAATGGGTTACACTGCAGTGAATCACTTGGTAGGTTCCGTGTGGTGGGCTAATGTGCGGTTGCTGTCACCTCTTCCTTCGGCAGTTGTGTAAGCGAGTAATTTCAGCACTGCACCTTTACCTTTCACCGTTTGTTTATGTATGCATATGCTCGCATGCATCTCTTCGTGCATTAACCGTGGCATTTTATCTCTCGTTGCTTGTGTGCAGCTGGAAATGGATGACTCGGCTGACTACGTAAGTAGCTCACGTGAAGAGGGGTACATTGTGTGTGTGCTTTTCTCAGTGGCTTGCGGCAGGGAGCATGCCAGTCGAGTTTCGATAGCATGAGTAAATATATTTGGCTCACAGTTTATTCTGCCGCGTATATATATACGGTATGTTCTGTACAATACCATAGTAGTGCCAGGAAGCAATATTTGGCGTGAATCCAACTAACAGAATGGGTACAAAACTTTAGACTTCCCTTGCGAAGGGGATTGTAAGAGCACAGGCAAGGTCTGCTGTCTGTGTAGGCACAGATAAATGGAATCTGAGAACCTGTAAACAGAATGAGCCGTAGATTAACTGTGCTGTACACGTTTGCAGAGAATGCTGTGGCTGGGAACGTGGTACCAGGTTTGTGTCAACGGTTGATAGATATTCTCTCATATTCTTGGTTCTTTTCAAATTTTCAAATTTTCTTTCTGCGGATTTCACACCTGATGATGATTGCTTGTGTTGCAGTCGAAACGTCGTGAGAATTTTTATTGTTTTATATTTATATTATTTTATTATTTCCCTTCTACGTGACTTTACCGTAAGAACCAAGAATATGAATCCCTGCAGTCACGAAAGCTTTAAATCAGATATTCTCTCTGTCTCACCTGAAGAAGGTTGCTTGTTTTGCGATCGAAACGTCGTGATCTATTATTTTTTCTACCTACGTGACTTTACCGAAATAACCAAAGAGTACAGTAATGGATACCCGTTGTAATTTATACCGCCACCTTCCCAGTCTTTGCACCCGATTGGCTCACGAGTGACGTCATCACACTTATCCCCTCTATTTGAGACCGAAACAGGAGGATTTCTCCACAACTCTGGCTGTCGCCTGGTGAGGCTGGTTGCAATGATTGGCGACACGTAGTACTCTAGGTGTAAATGTTGTGGGTTCACTCTCCCAACACACCAGTGTGCTGAACTAGTAACGAATTGCCATGTTGTGTTTACGTGACAATTGGCTGTGTCGGGTGGCTGCGGGTTTAACGACACATTTATATTTACGCGATCTAACCCAAAAAAAAACGGTTATGGATGATATTGGTCGCGAAAGGCCTACTACTGCTACTACGTGTTAACTCACCCCTTCAAACGTTCGGCGTGGGAGTCACCAGTTCCTCAATCCTGGAGGCACGCAGTGCGATACGGACGACGATGCGAAGCCAAGCATCGCCGGCGTTTATTAATTCCGTTACGCGTGTCTTTGTGACCCGGGCAGTCAGCATGCAGACGAAGTCGGCGATATTTTATTCATGGGTTTTAGTTATGGCAGACACGTGAGCGATTGATACGGACGGAGAACGAAAGCTTGGAGGTCTTTTGGAGGTCTAGGATTTGTGGGTTTCCTAATGACCCTGGCAGCCCCTCGTACAAACTAATGAGTCCTATGATCTGTAATGGCAACCGCCACTTAGTCTTAGAGTTTTGGAGAGAACAAGCTCACAGGGCTTGGCCGTGCCTCGGTAATTTCGAGCCGGAGGAGCGCTTGATTTCTCGTGGGGCCAAAAACTAGAGGGAAGGACAAAAAAGGGTGGATGATGATTGTGCTCCTGGAAGAAAGCTCGTAGGGGTGGCTTTAAGAAGCTGCGCCTGCTGTGGAGTGAACTTACTGGGCAATCTTTGAGTTAATGTATAAATACTCACTCACCGTAGTGGAACATCGCGAGTAATACATTACAAACAACTGCGTTGGTGTTCGCGGTTGTGCTGTGTAGCAGCCACACGATGTGGTTTCGGGCTGTGCCGTGTGTTGATCGGCACGTGGGTTACAACTATAAACTAGAAAAAATAACTTTTATTTTACCAGGTAAGGCCCACTGAGCTATATAACGAAAAAATAACTGTTTTTTTTTTAGGTATTCATTTGTTTTATATGCTAAGTAGTGGGATTTTGTTTTTGTCTTATCTGTGTATGGAACGAGGTAATTGATTCAGTGAGATACAATTGCATGAATGATGCTGCTATAAAATGACATTATTACATAGCTGGTTTTCAGAAGCGACCTGGCTATCACAAATGATAGTTCAACGAAGTGGATTATCGTCATGGGGAAATTTAGAGCAGCCAAACACTCTGAACGCGTGATGTTGATTCTAAATGTGGAGAGAAAAAAATCGGAGGATCCGGAGAAAAATCCACGCGACCACAGGGAGAGAGAGACACACAAACTCCAAGTATGCAACAGGCGTCAGGGTCGGGAGTGGACACAGCGTAGAGTGTCCCACTGAGTGCCACGTGACTTCAATCACCTCCCCGTTTTCGTATTCGAAGTAATCGGCTGTCTGGGGCTGATCAGGACTCACTTCCCCTGGGTTTTGGTGGCACGCGAGCTGCAATGACAGCGAATCACGGTCGCCCTCGTCGCGCCCGCTTGCTGACAGATGACAGGCCCCATCAAATAAACAAACCTGCTGGTTTACCACGGCCAGAAGACAGAGACCAAGCAATAACAAAACACGTCACGACACAAGACAAGGATATGAGGACAACTCGAGGAGTAGAGACGCATCGCACCGAAAATAACTGCGTTGTCATTTCGCCGAACAAAAGCGGAACAGTTACGAAAAGCAGTGCGGAGAGCTACCCGCTTGCAATTACATTGAGAGAGATGAGGGAACGCATCGATTACACTGGTCAACACACTTTTTCTGGCATAAGGTATTCCAAAGGATTTAAGGTAATTTTGGGGTGCTGATTCCAAATCTGGCATCAGTTTTTGTCTATCACATCAGGTTTTTGAGATATCAAATATTGCATTTTCAATAAAAACTGCACAAGAAAAATATTAAATAAATGTGGATATCTACATAAAATGATATTATAAACACACTATCCTAAAAATACAGCACCATATTTTAACACTAAAGCAGTCACTGACTCGCAAGAACTTGCAATCATAAGTGACAGAGTTAATTTCGGGTAAAATCAATGAAAATGGGGTATGCCGATAGCTGCAAAAAGTCCAGGCCAGAAAAAAAGTTAGTTTTTTTGTTGACCAGTGTTATAGAATGCACGCGGGCCAATGATCCCATTCAAATTGCTAAGAAAAATCAGTGCACTTGTTTCGGGATGCGTCGTTAGAAGGGATTATAGACGGTGGTCGAGAACAATAACGGAATGGCAGCCAAGGGATGGAACACGTTCAAGAGGACATCCACCAATGAGATGAGGCGATGTCAGTTTGTATAAAAAAAAATTGTAAGTCTGTGCGCAGGTGCTAGGCAGATTATTACATCGCAGGATCATGAGACATACTGTCAACTTGGGGAGGGCTTCATCCAGCAGTGGATTGAACATGGTTGATGATGTTGATTAAAGAAAAGCTTGGCAGCGACAGAAGTTGAGCTGCGTTTCAAATTTCACATTTGACTGCGGTGGCTGCGATTATCGGTGTGTTTTTGTGTTGCTCATTATGGGTGTGTTAATTAAATCGGTGCATGTCGTGTGAAGGATGGATTAAACATTTGCAGAGCTGATTGCTAAAAAAAGGTTACATTGTTAGGCCTCATTTGAAGCGTGATGTGCATAGCACCAATCATAGCATCTTAAATAGACGGCTGTGAGCGAGTGAACGAGTGACTGATATTTTTTCTATAAGGCGTAGAAATGTTATGTTTAGCACGAATATAGTTGGGTCCACAATTATAACTGGAGACGTTTGAAAATTCCGATTTTGGATTTTTGGGCCCTGGAAGAAAAATTGCGGGGCACATTTTTTTTCCACCATTTTTTTTTATTTGGCCACCCAAGTTAAAATCACGATGGCGTGGCGGCCGAGAAATGGAATGCCTCCAAAGAGTGTTCACCCGTGGAGACGGAGCAATGGAATCGCCAGAGATGTTGGCGGCTTGCATGGAGGCCTTCATCCAGCAGTTGATAGATCATGGCTGATGACGATGTCTAACTGTTACGCCGCTAACACTTTATACCGCCGATGCGTTTAACCTGAATCTCGGGGCACATTTGGTATTTTGTTCTCCAGCTATTTTTTTCTTTCGTCTACCTCTATTGCAAAATCAATATATATATTTGGTGAGGAAATGTCACACACTACCATTGTAATGGTGGCATTATTATTGTACACGAGGACAGGTCCAAAGGTGCTCATTGCACTTGCCGTTAATGGCCCCTCAAAGTGGACCGTTGTGCGCCATTGCTTTACGACGCCCGGGCGAGGTCACGTGCCCCGGCAGGTTGTATCCCGGGAAAGAGAAGCGTCATATCTCGTCAATATTTTGCCGGAGCGCTGTGCAAACATGCGGTGCGTGAGGAAGACCTGCCGCTCAGCTTCGATCTTGTGCTCCGGGCTTTTATGGTTGTCATTAAATGCGCTCTCTACGCCAGTTCACCACAGGTTATTGAGCTGTTGAGGGGGGGTGGCTTGCCAGCTAAGCGTTGTGGCGCTTTGTGAATGCAGCGCGGCGCGGCGCAGCCCGTGGCTGGAGGGGCACCGCGTCGGATGAGCCCAGAGCAGCACGCGGCCCTTGGAGGGGAGGGACACGGGGATGGCTCGGCTCAAAGTGCCAAACTTAGGCACCCTAATGAGACAACTTGGCACGGCTGTAGTGTGCCGTGTGACATAGCAACACGACAAGCGAGGCTGATTAAAACATTTTCCCGTTCTTTTTACCTGTTCCTCTTTTTTCTATTTTTATTTTAATTGAGACGTTCTTTTTTGCGTGTGTTTCACGCGCGTGGCAAATGCTTTAAGTTTGCGAAATAGACGGGTACATTTTTGTACTTTTATTACACTGCAGACCTGAACAGAATTGTATTTTATATATAGACAGATAGATTTGTGTTTGTGTGTGTGTATGTGTGGCAGGCACTGCAAAAACCTGGCTGGCCGTTTGGGTTCCGAAATGTTTAGGGTAATTTATTCAGCCGGTTTGTGCCATGTCCCCAAGGGGGGTGGGTTGGGGGGGGGTTCTTTCTTCCTCGCTCCCCGTTGATTTATGCAGGGTCCTTATTAGTGACTCAGCCTCAGCCAACAGAGCCAAGGCTGTCTCAGGGGAGCTCTGGGCTCGGGGAGCTCCATACCTGACAACACGTTCACACCCCCTCCCCCCCCCCCTTCTCGCCTTCACCCACTAGGGATTGGTACGATCCGGTCAGTGTCTCAGCAGGCGGCCTTCATTCGGGGTCACACCTCAATATATTGACGCAGGCTGCCGCTGTGGCCTGCTGACCCAGCGTAAGCGGCGGCTCCCATTGGCCGAGAGGGCCTTTGAGACTTTGTTGTGAATGGCTGTATGCAAATATGATTATTAAAATTTGGCAATGTAAATGCCCCTCACTTATAGGGGGTTACACAAACGTTTTAAGTGGGTTGGTTTTGCCAGGAGCATTGGTTTTTAACAAGGTGACCCCTGGACCAGTTTTTGACTCAGCCGTGTCTCATCGGCAGAATTTGGCCTGTGATACCATTAATGCCCTTTCGGGATCCATGAAAATCCCACTGAATGGCAAAAACATTTTTCAAGAGGGCCGTGCACGTTGGGATGTTTTTCCAATTCCATCTATGGGACCTTTTTGCCAGTGGCAAGACAATGAGACAGGTGTTAAGATGTTCGAAAACCAAAGAGATATGTTTCCATTGTCAAATTCCATTAACGAGAGAATGGCTTATATATTCAGCCGAATATATATATATCGTTTCATGGTGTGTATTTTATACGCAATCATGCAATGTATATGGCACAATGTACTTTTGGTAGGAGCAGTTGTGCAGTGGTTAGCACACTGCGTTGTGAACCCAAGATGGCCCAGTTCGATTCCCAGCCATGGCTTAATATCTCTGGCGAGCGATCGCTGAGCCAACGGTGGACCTCCCTTCACCAGACCACACTGATCAGCACGGTGAAGTATGGCCAAACAACCATATGATGGATATAACATAAGGGAGCACTCGTCCAGAAGTGGATTAACATGGCATTAAAAACGTAATTTTTTTACCTGGCCAAAGCCTCACTGAGTCTCAATACCCTTTTATGGAAGGCCTGATGGAAATGTTTGCACAATGCAATTTGAATGAGTGCTTTGCTTGTAATATATAATACCTTTTTAATACCTGTATAAACACCAGTCCTTCTTTCATGGCAGTTTGGAGAGATTATCAAGCTTGTAAATACCCTATTCTTCCCCTGTTTTGTAAGAACTTGAATTCTCGGTTTATCTCTCTGATGCATTTTCTGGATTGCACTCTCATTCCGCTCGATGTGCTGCCCGGCAGCTCCTGAAGCAGTTCACGGCACGCGGCGAAAAACGTCGGACATCACCCCCAACAGCACCCGGCACAACCCCCCCCCCCCCCCCCTCAAACACATCGGGGAGCTTTTACGGAACGATCGCGAAAAACCAGTCACTGGAATTCGTCGTTTTTTTGTTCTTTTTTTTGGTTCTTCATCCTCCCCAATTCCACCCGAGCGACGCTACCGCAGCGGGCAAGATGGAGTGCGGCGCATTTCATTTTCAGCTACGAGGACGGGCCCGCATCTCGTGAGCTGGGGCTCGGGCACGGTGCAATTAGGAACGATGGGGTGGGGGGGTGGGTACGCAGCCAGGGGAGCGGGGCAATCGATTAGATGACAAGGGGGGAAGTTAATTGCACTAATTTGCCACGTTGCCCGTGTACCCCCACGGGTAGGGTGCCTTGCTGATGTGGCCAGATTAGGCCCCGTTAATTTGACCACCGTGTTTGTGCACCGGCACGCGTGTTCCACCAGGAACGCCGCCAAAGCGAGCCGCCGAGCCGGCCGGCAGGCAGGCAGGGGTGATGACGGCACTGTCCGCTTCTCTGTGCCTCCTCCGGCCTTGCTTTGGCGGAGAATATCGCTCGGAGTGTGGTGTGCATCCCAGTGTACTTTCCTTTCACTTTTTAGTGCAGAGGAATCCAGAGGTCACTGGTTCACTCTCATATTCATCTGTGAAGACCAATGTGTCCACAAAATCCCAACAGACGAACGTGTCCCTCTTTTACTTTTAGGGCCACAGTGTTAGCGACAACTGCGTTGAGTATTTTGTTGTCGTTTTGTTTGCCCGCCACCGCCAATGCAGCTGAGTCATCACGACAACAAAAGCCTCATTCATTGACATTGGGTGGAGCGGGTCCAGGACGAGCTTTTGTGGACGAGTATACGTAACGCGCGCACGTAATATGCACTCGTACGGATTAGCTGCTCGTTGCACAGAGGCACGATAAGCGTGCAGGAACAGCGGCGCCCAGTAGCAACGCTCGTCCTTGCCACGCCGCCGAAGTTGTCCTTGAGCCCCCGTAGTTATACGCACCTTCTCATTATGCGTTTGTTCTTTTTGCGCTTCGTTCCCCCCACCACCACCACCACCCCCATTTTATTTGTTCATTTCTTTATTTATCCAACGCCCGTGAACTCCGCCGTTTCGCCGAGGCCTACGGCGGAGCGGCGCCCGCGTCTAAACAGAAGAACCGGCGAAACAATGGAAGCGAGCGGAATTCTTTTACCAGCCGTTGAATTGCTGCTGCTCTTCGCTCACTTTGTTGCGGTGTTTTATATACGCCAGTGTCTTTCTCTTAGATCCTGCCCCTGACCGCTCCCCCCCTGACCGCTCCCCACCTTGCCTTGCCAAGCGCGCATCCCTAAGTGTCCGTCAAGGTTTACGCATTCACTTGTTAAAAAAAGAGAAAAATTTGCGCAGGCCCACGGGCAGAGCGGGGGCGGGCGGGGGGGACAGCCACATAGATGAGCCATGCAGATGTGAGAGAGCCACGTAGGTGAGAGAGAGACGGGGAAGGCTGCCTGCGACAGTCTGCGAGGCGGCTGAAAGTGCCGAATCTTCCATCACTTCACGGCTCCACCCCAAGGCGGTGGCGGAAGGGGAAATGGGGGCGAGAGGAAAGGCGGCGGCCGTCTTCTCGCAAGCGGCCGCCGTAGAGACGGAGCGAAGAGGTCACCTCGCATGCGTAAGCGACGCCTGATTGTGGCGGTCGCCACAAGACCGTCAAAGAATCAGAATATAATTATTAGCACTTGAGGAGTCCGATGAGCTGTGAAGCCCTTGTTGCACAGATGCCCAGTGGGGGGCAGGTCAGAACGTTACGACAACAAACACAAACAAACACACGATAGGACAATACGAATACTTCCCCTCTTGTCCTTCGTGCAGCAGTGGATAGATCAACGATCGGTTATGATGTCAATGATGAATATAAATAGTACAAATGAAGGGGTAGTATTTTAAATGAGTGTCCTGTGCACAGCTGCAAGCAAGTGCTTTGAGAGACGTTACGCAAATCCACGGTACAATTTGGATTCATACGGCGCCGAAATTTAACCGCATCTCAAGATGCCGGGACAAAAGCAATGGGATGTGTGTCATGGGGGGGGGGAAGAGGCGCGTACTGTCTTGATTCGTTTATCCCAGTTCATACACAGAGAGAGAGAGAGGCACAGCAGAAGGTCTAGAAATTGGTCTTAAACATCGAGGGGTTTTTTTGGAGGGTGTTGGGGGGGGGAGTTCTAGACCTTGGGAGCAGCACAGGAGAAAGAGCGACCTGTCCCCGTTGAATGAATATTTGGCTGGGGACTTTGATAGAAGCAGGGAGCACGTACAAGGCAGCAGGGCCTTCGTCGATAATCTACACAAACATAAAACTCTAAAGAACCAAAGAGTATAAAACTCTAAACCTGCCCGGAATTGTCTTGCTTGAACAAATGCCGCTTGATAAGACTGGTCTCAATATTAGTCTGGAAATCCGATACGCTGATGACCCACATTTTTTTTATGTACATTATTAACAGAACGGCGTTTTATTTGTACCTGCATTGAGAGCTCATGCCTGTCAGCTGAAGGTCAAATGCATATCCAGCAAATATTATTAAAAAAAAATGTATTGTTTACTTTTTGTGTTTTAACAAAAAGCTAAGAAAGCTAGACTAAGGCTCTTTCAGGATTGTCAGGATGACATGTTATGCATGAGGATTACAGAAGCGGGCCAATGTACCTGTGGAATTCTCAATGTTAAACGTTAACGGTCGCAAAGCCGAAAGCCGGTGTGAAGATCAGCGCAGCTAGGCTAAACCTCACATTACGGTAAAGGTGCAGCCCTGCAATTACCTTGTGCACGCCACTTCCGGCAGAAGGTCCTGCACGAAACTGAGCTCGAGAGAGGCTTTTGTTTTTCAAATTGGCCTACTCTTCCACGTTGGCCAGGCGTCGTGGAGGGGGAAACCTCATAGTGCGGCAGTCAGCAGCAGCAGCAGCGGCGGTGGTAATAACAACAACAGGCAGCGCGAACGCGTTTGCCTTCGGATCCATGTCTGTGCGGAGCGGGCAATGAATGCCCCCGCCGTGTTTACCACGGGGTGGCTGCGGGGATTGAACTGTTGGCCTCGTCACTCACCGGCTTGGTGAGTGGCAGGCGCCACTAACCGCTGCGCTGCCGCCACCACCACCACCGGCCTTGCGACACCGCCCCCGCTAACCTTGGCTTTGCTTTTAATTTGTTTTGGTCACTCCTAGTGGGGGGGGGGGGGGGGGGGATGGTAATTTAACAAAACCGTGGCAGGCCACCCTGCTGGGTGTGAACGCGACGTTACGCTTCGTAGTCGTGGCCAGAGAAAGGAAGCCCCCCCCCTGAGGCTCGGCTCCAGTTAAATGTCGCGTTGAGCTTGGGATTGCAACGTGGCGACGGAAACGGAACAAATTGGGCCGCGCCAGCATGGGGCAATGCTTTTACACAGGGTGGTCCAGATGTGATGTCTTGTGACCCCCCCCCCCTCCAATTTATTGACCTCTGGAATGTTTTTCCTTTGCATAATCGTTTCTGTTATTTCAGATTTGCTGCCGGAGCTGCTTTAGTTGACTCTTTCACTAAAATCCTTTCGATAAACACCTTTCACTGGTTGTTTCTGGTTTGTGAATTTCATGAAGCCCATTTACGCTCGCTGCAAAGCCCTTCTTCAACAGTAAATGAACTCGTATCAGCCATCTGGAATGAAGAAGGGAGGTTTATTTAAAACAGAAATGAATGGGCGAAGGAAAAATAAAATATTAGGGGTCAATTAATTGGGGGGGAGAGGGGGTGGTCGCAAGACATCTGGACCAGCATGTGCACGTGTGTGTGCGGTCTTGAGTTTACCTGGGTACATGGCACCCTTCCACTGCGTAGGTTTTTTTTTTTACAGGGGTTGTGCTGTGCTGTCGGAGTTGCCCCGCGTGGTGGTGGTGTTGTCATGGAACTCCGTCACTACTCCTATCAGGCACAGTCAATGTTTTTAAATCGCGTAAAAAAAATTGTGAAATTATAGTAATAATAATCATCGGTGTTTTTATATCCCAGGGTCATTCATGCAAAAGTACATCTCACAATCGCTGCAAAGTCCGCAGCACTTGCAGATAGAGATGAGTCCGTGCCTGCTATACCGCCTTCTCTTGGCGATCCAGGGTATGACATCTGGATACCCACGGGAAGGGAGTTTCGCAACATTTGAATGTCGATCCACCAACCCTTGCTACTGCTGCCTCCACAGTGCTGGATGACGGGCAGCCACGTGTGTAGCCACCGCCACCACGGCCTGGGCGCGCACGAGATGCTGGAGCTGGATTTATTCGTCCGAGGGTTTTTATTGTCGTCAGCGGGTTTTTTTTTTTATGTAAAGCTCTGCATGAAGAGCGCAATTTTGCCTTGACCTCTTGAACCGTTGACCGGCGCGCGATTTTCCCCCGACCCCGTGACGTGGCGCACAGGAGCTGGTGGTGTCGGGGTTGAGGCCCGAGAGCACGTACTCCTTCACCGTGACGGCCTACACCGCCAAGGGGGACGGAGCGCGCAGCAAGGCCAAGCTCATCGGCACCGGGGCCGCAGGTGCGACTGTGCGTCTGTACGTGTGTGTGTGTGCGTCTGTACGTGTGTGTGTGTGTCTGTGTGTGTGACGGTGAGCGGTGGTGTCGCGGTTAGCGCGCTGCGCCGCGAGCCCGGGGCACCAAGTCCGATTGCCGCTCACGGCCGACATCGGTGACGAGTATCTGAACCGGTCCTGGACCTCCCGTAGGTCGACTCGGCCTCAAATAAGTACGGGGCGTGGTGTATAAACATCGTCGCTAGGGAGACGGACGTGGTGCTGTCCACCCACCTCTCTCATGTGCCGTGTCGGGCTTCACAGATTCTCGATGTCAGCGATGGTCCCAATAGTTTATTGGGCTTAGCAGAGAATCTTTGTGTATCTTTACGTGCATGGGGTGAGTATGTGGTGAGGCAATTTACCGTGGAGGAATCGTACACAGAGGAGGCAAGATGTGGCTATTCTCCCTGTGAAATAACAGCAAAATCTGTGAGCGCATTAGTTCCCAGGGGTTTATGGGCAGCAGAGAGGCATAGCGTGTCTACAGCAGTCGCTGCTGCCTCTTGGCACTGTCATTGTGTCGCGACTCCACCATCAGTAAACAATCATTTACCATTTGTAGCAGATCGGGCTGTGTGGCACAGCAGTAAAGTGCCCAATGCCTCGTCTGCAATAGAAATCACAGTCGAGGAATTGACTCGGTCTTTCATCACTCCGCTGTCGCTCAAATGACTCCCACTTTGTGGTGACGTCCTCGAAATGTGTCTTATGGAAGGACCCACCTATGCCACGGGAATGTGGAATTTCCACCACTGGCTTTGGGCTATAATCGGGAAATGAGCACTGATCGCGACTAACTTGAGTGGGGTAACTATTTTTTACCCTAGCAATGTTGTTGTTGTTCGATGAAAAACGACTGACACATATTCTTAGGTTTTTTCGGTAAAGTCACGTAGGTAAAAAATTAAAATTAAAATTAATAAAAGTAAAATAAAAAATAAAAGTAAAATCACGACGTTTCGGAGGCAACACAAGCCTCACAGCACGCTCAAGTAAGTACTTGACTTTTATTAATTTACATTTTTTACCTACGTGACTTTACCGAAAAAACCCAACAATATGAATTATTGCAGTCACGAAAGCTTCAAATCTAGAACGACTGACACATTCAATCCAATGCACGACTGGTTTTAGTTTTTCCCGTAACATTTTGTACCAGCAGTGGACCTTTATTTTAAACCTCAAGATGTCATGGCCAAAAGCCGTCGACGATGCCGCAAGTCGCTCCCCTATAACCAGATGCTGCAACTGCTGCTCCAGTGAACGCAACGACCTCCAGGATCTGCCCTTGAGACTGTCCTAACATCCGGCCTGAGCTCTTTCCCCTTGATGGCACCAGCGCCTCGCGTGCGTTTTGGCAGCGCGCGTAAAGAAATATAAACAAACACAAAAACCTGGGTTCACAGCCGAATGCTTGGCAATCCACAGCAGACGCGGCGACGATGTGTGTATGTTGAACTTATTTCGCACCGTGCATGGCCAACCGTGCGAATCGGAGGCGCAATGGCATTCGTGTTTGACAAGCGCCGCATGTCGACTGGACGTCTGTGAAAAACAGCTTTGTAGCTCGTCGGATTCCTCCGGTGTAAACAAACATTCTGATTCTGATGTCCTGCCCCCAGTGCCTGACAGACCGAGCGTGCAGGTGTCCTTGCCGGAGTCCACGGTGGCGCTGGTCACGTGGCAGCCGCCGGACGAGACGCACGGCGCCCTGCAGGGCTACCGCTTCTCCTACGGCCGCGAGGACGTGCGGCCGCTCTCCTCGCTGGAGTTCGACGAGCGCCAGGACCGCCACACGGTCACCGGCCTGCACCAGGGCGCCACCTACGTGTTCCGGCTGGCGGCGAAAAACCGGGCGGGCCTCGGCGAGGAAGGGGAGGCTCGGGTCACCACGCCCGAGGGCGTGCCGAGCGGCATCCCGCAGAGCCTCGTGGTGGCGTGGCTGAGCGCGAGCGCGGCGCAGCTGCGCTGGGAGCCGCCGGTGCTGGCCCGGCAGAACGGACGCATCGTGCGCTACACGCTGGCGTACCGCGAGATGAGCAAGCGCGAGGAGGCGTCGGTGTCGTCGGCGAGCGCCGGCGCCACGCTCGCGAACCTCAAGCCGGACACGGTGTACGTGGTGAAGGTGCAGGCTCACACCGCCAAGGGGGCCGGACCCTTTGGGCCCACCAACACCTTCCGCACGGCCATCGTCGACCAGGGTGAGAGCGGGCGGAGGGGTTGGCGGAGGCGCGCGCACGCGGCCGTGGCAGGAAGGGAGGGGGGGACGCTCATCTTGCTACCTCTCACCTCTCGAATAATAATGCTGCTTTAATTGTATGTAGTGTCATTCATGCTAATAGCATCTTGTAATCATCTACATTCATTATTATATAAATGAGGAACAAATCTTCATATACAGCCACTACCAAGCAAATTAATGCCTCCGATTAGCACGGTACAGTGCGAAAGAAGTTCAACATACATACATACTACCAAGCGAAATCGAAAATGAGTAAACAAATTTAGAAATGGCACCGAAACAAAAAATCACAAACAACGAAAAAGGTTTCACAACAAAGAAATTAGTCCATGAGGTCTACACATCCGAGACCACAATCCCAACTTCTCAACTAATCTCATGTCACACCCTGGTCCCATCCACGTGGTTTCCTACCTTCACCTGTCAGCTCACTCTACTGCCATCAACGCACTTCCGCACATTACCCTCTCATCTTACTATACCAGCCTGCCACACACCTCTCCCCTCTCATCTCGCTTTTCTGCCATCCACACGCACTCTCCTACCTCTCCCCTATCGTCGCACTCTATCCCTGCCCACGCAACTCTACCTAACACTCCCCGACCTCTCCCTTCTAATCCCATCTGCTATCCTTCATGCGCTCTACACCTCGGCAACCAAGGATTTCTCACGAAGGTCTCGGCCAATGGCAGGGTCACTCTTTCGTCTCTGCTGCCCTTGGAGTCTCGAACGCCCTTCCCCATATACCCAGACATTGGTCAATGCTGATTATTCGGGCCATGTGCCAGGAATCCAACTCAGGTCGCAAATCACTGCCACCGCCCCCACCCTTCTCCCCCCCTCCCCCCACTCACTGAATGTATTACACGTTAATTTGAACGATTATTTTTCCAAATATGTTATTTCTTTGTCTCCCCACTGGCTAAGCTGCGTAGAGTTTCCAAGCGTACTTGGCTGACGAAACGTGTATTAGGGCGCGCAAACAGTGTTGCAGCAATGTGTAGTTGTGTTTCAATTACAGGCAACTCCCCTCCTCTTGAATAATACATGCAACTCCCCCTCCCCCCCGAGAGCGTTGCACAGAAGTGGTGTAGAGAGAGAGAAGAGATGTGGAGCCTTTTCTGTTAACCTTGGCCGGGAGTGGCCTTGAGCCTCTAATTGACAACACGGATTTATTGTTCGCCTGTAATAGCAGCATTCAATAGCCGCCTCTGACTTTACATAGAGACGGGCAGACGGGCAGACAGCCGGACTGCTGACTTAATTGTGCTCCCAGCCAGCCTCGCGGGAAGCAGAGGTACACATCCTGTGCAGGGTCGCTGTGATACGTCGTATGGTGCACGATGAATCGTACCGTCCGTTTTCCAAAATATCGTCGTGTTGTGATTTCCGTTGGTCTGATTATTTCATGAATCGTACTCTATGCCTTACGGATTGTGCGTAATAAGCGTTATAGATGCAATAATTGGAATAATTATGTTAGGCTTGTGTTGAGTAAACCACATTGAAAGAACATTACACTTTTTGTAAGTGGATGTACAGCAAAGCACAAAGACGGTGCGATAAAAATGGCAAATAGTGACTAAGTTATAGGAAACTTCTATCGCAGTAATTATCATGTCACGAAAATTCATATCTTACAGTGTCGCGGAGGAATTATGTCGCGGCTTTGCTACATCGAGGCATCAGCAGAGCTCCGTTTTGTCTCCCATCTCCACACATCAATGAAATGTGCTTTAAGTCCACCGGCCTATTGCCCTTCCCGACCAATATATAGTCGCGTAGCATTTGTCCGCGCAAGCCAACTCTGGAAATGCAGGCAGGTGGGAGTGAAGCCACGTGGCAGGAAGATGAGGGGGGCAATCTCCAGCCATAACGACGGGGACGGTGAGACGGACAAAAGAATACGTTGGTGTTTATAGATTTGAAGCTTTCGTGACTGCAAGGATTCATATTCTTAGGTTTTTTCGGTAAAGTCACATAGGTAAAAAATTAAAATTAATAAAAGTAAAATAATTAATTAAAAAATTTACCTACGTGACTTTACCGAAAAAAACTAAGAATATGAATACGTTGGCTCTCCGGCCGGCGTTTCGGTCAAAAAAAAAATGCCAGCGTGTGCCCATCTTTGTTGGACGCGGGTCGTGGCGCTGAAGGCGATCGTTGGGCTTGAGAGAGAGAGAGAGATCGAGCGTGCGAACGTCGGGCAGTGTCGTGAGCGATTTGGCCTCCGTGTTTGTTTGTTTTACATTAGCAGGTTTTGCCAAAAATTTCCGAGTCAAGGCCGTGATGAAGACGGCCGTTCTCTTCTCCTGGGAGACGCCGGATTCCTACGGCACGCCGTTCCGGGTGAGCCTCCTGACGCTTGATTCCAAGTCCCACACTAATCCCCTTTGCCCTTTAATGCACCGCTCTCCACTTGGAGTGGTGTTTGTGCTGTGATGATGGCATCGCATTGGCCAACTAAGCCTAAGCTTGCAAGTGTAGCAGAGCAACACCATCCATACTGTCGACTCCCTGCCCCTGTTCAAGTGTATCTCAAGGCTGTTTTTCCCTTCGCCAATGGCTGACTGACAAACCTGGCTCTGTAAAATAGCGTGCCCTCTGTTTCCGCGCAGAAGCTTGAGATGCGTTCACATTTGTATAAACCTCACGAATCAAAAGAACGCCGTGCCGTGCCGTAACGGTCAGGGCGACGGACTTGCAAATCCAGGGGTCGCGTCGGCCCAGCCTCTCGGCGCGGCAGTTGAGACAATGGGAGGAGTTTCATCGATCCTCTGTCCACCCAGCAGTGGACATGGGTGTTCTCAATGCTGTTGGTCGATTGGCAGGACACGTGCGGTGGGGTTACTCCCACCTCTTCCATCTGGCCCAGTGCAGAAGATTAGGCCAAAATATCCTCTCTCAAAACCCCTCTAAAGCACTTGCCCAATCACTATTGGCGAAGCAAGCACAGCGTCGTTCGTTCGTTTGTTCTCCTCTCCCTGTTTCAGGTGTAGTCGAGGAGACTGTGAAGAGCAGTTCAAGAGAATATTGCTTAATCAGAGCAGCTTTCTGGGTGGTCTCTGAAAGCCACTTTGGAAGGGACGAGGGATTAGTCTGAGTCTACAGGAAAGGGTAATTGGGCCAGTTGTGCTCTGTGCATTCAAAAGGATCCGAGAGCTGTGGGGAAGGTAGCATAAAACACTTTAAGTAAACAAAAAATAAATCCCCTTAATTGACACCGATTTGAATGGGAGGTAAGGGAACTCATCATGCATCCGACCGCCGAGTTCTAACTCGGCAGATCGAAAAGAAGTTGCCTTAGCATTTTGGGCACAGGTGTCAGGGACGGGTGCTAGGAATTTTGTGACATAAAACAAAAAGGGTCAAACAGCACAGCGGTACATAAGAGAATACTGCTGGGTGAGTGTTGTGGATAAGATGGGGGTGCAAACAATCCGTTCCACCGGGTGGAACGCGTTTGCAGGACAGAGGAGGTGGGCCGGTTTTACCTTGAAAGGCATTGGAGTGGTCTCCACGAGTCTGATGGCCACCACATGGCGCGACACTGTTTGGGCAAATCTTGAAGGCCGTGTTTCCACTGCGCAGCTGCTACAGGATCTGGTGCAGAGTAGAGAGGGGGACGGCACTCAGGTGCGGCGGTGGCGAGATGTTAACTACCTTGCCTGGTATACAAGAGGTCGTGAGTTCAATCCCAACCGTGACACCTGCTGTATATTTGGAGTTTGTATGTTCTCCCCGGGGTCGCGTGGATTTTTCTCTGGGTCCTCCAGTTTTTCCCACGGCGTTTAGAATAAACGTCACGCGTTCAGAGTATTTGGCCGCGATACATTTCCACGTGATGAGCCAATTCATTGAGGCGTCATTTGTGGCCAGTGGCCATGTCGCTTCCGCAAAAAAAGCTATATGGCTCGGATGGGCATTACCTGGTCAAATAAAAAAAACAGTTGACATTCCAGACATATACTCGTAGTTCTTTGGGTAAAGTCACGTAGGTAAAAAATGAAAAACAAAATTAATAAAATAAACAATAAAACCACGACGTTTCGGAGGCAACACAAGTCTCCGTCATCAGGTGGGACCGTCACAGCCAGATTTGCTGCATCAAGTGAGGGAGGGATTCAAGATGCAAGCTCTTAAATACCAGTTAAGGGGGGAGGAGACATTCCAGACAGTTTACCTTGATGTCGCTCCCCCGGGACGTGCCATGGCCAGATCCTCGTGAACAACAACCGCAGCGTGGAGATGGAGGAGCGTGCCACGCACCGGCTCATCAGCGACCTCTCGCCCGACACGGAGTACTCGTTTGGGCTCACCCACCGGGGCAGCGCGGCAGGCGGGCTGCAGCAGGTGGTGACGGTGCGCACGGCACCCGACACGCTGCGTGCTCGTCCCGCGTTCCTCGGGAAGGTGTCGGCGGACGGCAGCGTGACGGTGTCGCTGCCGGAAGTGTCCAACCAGCTGCACATCCGGTGGGTCGCGCGCCGTTCCTCGCCGGAGTGCGCTTGCACGAGAGGGACGTTGCAGAGGTTAATGCTCTTGCGCACGCGTGCGTGTGTGTGTGTTGTGTGTGCACGTGCGTGTATACAGCACTTGCCCCAATATTCTGTTAAGGCCGTCCGGGGGATCTTTGTCTATGTTGTATACATGTGTATTTGTTTTAGGGTGTGCGAACAGGAGCAGTCATGCAGTGGTTAGCACACTGCACTAAGACTTCGGCGAACCGAGTTTCGATTCCCGCTCACCTCACGACCCATAACAGTGGCGAACATTTGAACCGGTGCTCCCCTAGGTCGACTCAGCCCTTAACGCTTACCTGATGCAGTGCGTAAATATCGGCACTGGGAACGAAACAAAGGCAGCCTGGCATGGCGTTGGCCATCCCGCTTAAGAGCACTTGCCCCAACAGTTTGTTAAAGGCTACACGAGGGATCTTTTTTCTTTGTGCGCTGCAGCCCGTATACCACATGGCACCGCGCACTCGTCATAGACGCACACACACACGCAAGCCGCGGACGAACGCGCGCGGCGTGTTCCCACAGTGACGCACAGGTAAAAGTGCCAGGCCCATGTGGCCACGGTTGAATCCAGCCGGAATGGCTCATCGGAGGTGTTTATTGACATCCCTAAAAGGAGAGGCAGAGAGCTCATGACTTTGACCTTCGCCTGTGAGCTGGGATGAATCAAAAGGGAAAAGCCAAACAAACAAAGGGTACTCCCTGGCCAATAGTCGAACGCCCCACAAAATATCAAACGCATCTCGGAGGGCATCTCTGTGCGCTGTGTGTGGACGTAAAGTTGTTGTGCCGCGTTGGACAGTTATCTACAAGTGCATGTTTTTTTTGTTTTGCAAGCGGTCGTTTGCTATGAAGTTGGGTTTCTCTTTCCCTTTGTTTATGCCACGAAGTGGAGTAGTATTCAAACAATTTTTCTTTAATTGCCATACCGATAGTATTGCTAAAAGTGTTCACGACTGTCCAAAAAAAACCTTTCATCCTGCCAATCAGTACACACATACACAGGATATAACGTTCATGTTTTCTCAAATACATGCATTGAGGATGCGGTGAATGACTTTTGAGTTCAAATAAGCTACACGTGACAGATTCCATCTGATAGCAGACAATTTTAATCAGCACACCATTGTAAAAGTCTATGGGTCTTATGTTTGTCTTATGAATTCAACGTTAGGCTATGATTGCTATGGTGGTCGATGGGTTCTCCTTTGTAAGTCTATGGGCTCTCCTCTGTGATTCCTAACCGAGTCTGTGGGACTTATTAATCTAAAAATGAGTTTGTGGTTCACTGTGTTATTGACGTTTCATATCACTGGCACACATCACCTGATCTCGCACATGCACGTGTGTGTGTGTTTGTGGGGGGAGACAAAGGCATTCTGGCGTGGTGCTGGCCGTCCACCCCCTCGTATGCCGTGCCGGTCCTCATAGGCGATGCTCGCTAACAGCACTGGCCCCAACAATCTGTTGAAGGCTATGCGGGGGATGTTTGTGTCTGTTTTCTTAGTGTGCAGGTGGGGGAGTGGTAGCATAGCGGTTAGCACGCTGCTCTACGAACCCTGTGACACGAGTTCGATTCCCGCCAACGGCCACCAATACCAGTCACAATTATCTGAACCGATCCTGGGCCTCCCCTAAGTCGACTCAGCCTCTAAAATGAGTACCTGGTGCGATGTGTAAACATCGCCACTGGGGAGACAAAGGCGGCCGGGTGTGGAGCTGGCCACCCACCACCTCGTGTGCCGTGGTGGCCTTCACAGTTGCTCGCGAACAGCACTTTGCCCCGACAGTCTGCTAAAGGTTATACGGGGGGGGGGGATCTTTGTGTGCGTGCGTGCGCACGCGCAGGGCTTACTACCTGGTGGTGGTGCCCCTGAAGAGGATGGGGAATCGCGCAGAGATCCCTTGGGACACGCCTGACCAGATGGAGCTGGACAAGGTGAGAGCGGGGGTTATTAAATTGAACGTTTCGTGCGGAGTGAAGAGGGCTATTAGGCCTCTCAAGGCAGCCATGCCGGCTCCCTTGGCCCGGCCGTGCCTCTCGCGTTTTCCATACCTCATCTTCAACGACCCGTGTCCCTTAGAGGATACTACATTTTTCTATATATATGTCACAAAACAGAAACAAAGAGAGTTGTGAGCATCTTGCACGAGATGTATTGTTGTGCTGATTAGAATCAGAATATTTATACTGGAGGAATGCGATGGGACGACAAAGCTCTTTTTCACTGATGTCCAGTCGGTTAACGCGGGGGTCAAAAAGTTACAATGACAAACGATACAAAAACTCGACAGGCAGTGTAAAAGTGTACAGGAAAGGTGAACAAACGGGTTTGAAAACAAAAGCAATCCGGTTAGCAGCAACCATGAAGTTGTCCACGGCGATAGAGTCCTTCATTGGCTGTGAACTGTCGGGGCGGATCTTCAGCGGAATCTGTGGATCGTGTTGCAACTTTCCCTGGGTGACCACCGCATGGCGTCCCACCTGGTATACAGGCGGTTGTGGGTTCTATCCAGACCCTTGACACCTGCTGTGAATTTGGAGTTTTGAATGTTCTCCCAGCGGTCGCTTGGATTTTTCTCCGGGTCCTCCGGTTTTCCCACCCACATTTAGAAACGTGCGTTTACAGTATTTGGCTGCTATAAATCTCAACGTGATGGGCCACTTCGTTGAGCTATCATTTGTGGGCAGGTCGCTTCTGAAACAGACCTATGTAGCTCAGTGGGCCTTACCTGGTAAAATATAAATGTATTTTTGTCGTTTTTAGCACATTGCGCACTGATGATTGTACGCCCCATTCGCTCTCCCTTTGTATGTGTATGTATGTCGAACTTCTTTCGCACCATACGTAGCCAACCACGGTGATCGTAGGTGCAGATGTCACGTGCAAGCTGCTCGCGCTCGCAGCGGGGACGCGAACACTAAGTCCATGCTCTGAGCACACGGACAGAATCTCCGTTAATAAGGCGTTCGGGGGATTTGAAGTTGACGTTCCCGGTCGCGTGCGTCTTGGGGCTACTTAAATTATCAGAGGCGGGCGTACGCATGCTTTTAAAGAACCGTGTGTGCCAGGACTCGCGTCCTTTCGCGATGTTTGGCCGAATAAGTTCCCTGCGGCCGTGCTGCATCCTAGCCGCCCGCCCGCCACCACCACCTCTGCCTGCCGCCTCCCTATTTCTCCCTCAACCCACCCGCTCGTCCGCTCACCCACCCGCCCGCCCGCCCGCCGTGCATCCCCCGGCAGCTGCTCGACACGCTGCGGGACCGCCGCAGCGTTAGCGCGGTCCGCCGCCGGCCTCGCTCGGCCCTCGACCTCCCACTCCCGGTGCCGGCCACCGACGGCGACGGCCGCGACCGGTGGCGTCAACGGCGGGAGCAGCAGCGGCGGCGGCAGCAGTGGCAAAGGCAGCGGCGGTGGCAGCGCCGGCGGCGCCGATCGGCCGGCGGCGGTGACGGAGCGTGGGCGCCGTACGTGGCGGCGCGGCTCGCGTCGCTCCCGCCCGAGTTCACGCTGGGCGACGAGCGGAGCTACGACGGCTTCTACAACCGGCGGCTCGAGCCCGGCCGCGACTACACCTTCTTCCTCATCGCGGCCGTCAACGCCAGCGAGCCGGTGCGGTGGGCCACTGTCGCTCGCTGAATGCGTCTCTGGCCCTCGTCGCGTGAGAGTTGACGGAAGGTGCCGTTGGGAGGGATGCTGCGTCGCAGGATCCTGCGAGTGGTGGCGGCGGTGGCTGCTTGGGGAGGCCTTCGTCCAGCGGTTGATTGATCATGGCTGATGGTGATGATGATGATGATTATACAGAGGACAATTATTAAAGTTGGACCAGGACCTTTATCAAAAATTGTATTTCGTACTTTAAGTCTCTAATTCTCGGTGACAGGCTGTTACCCAAGGTTTGGTGTTGTCCCCTGACTGTGTCACCAATATAAAACCTGTTAAGGGAGGTAAGGAGAACCACTCCAGCTGCCCTTCCCGAGCCAAAGCTCAAGGACCCTAGCATGGAGTGCAGTGCCATCAGCTGAAGGGGGGTTGGATTGGTGGGATCGAGTGCGATGGAGGGAGCTGCGTCTGTACTTGAGCAGAGACCTGAAGAAGAAACGTGTCTTCTTTAAGGTCGCTCTACTTTGCCTCTTTCCCCAAGCCTCCGTGCTGATGTTTTGAATGTTGTGCAACTTACGATTCCCATGAACCAGCTGAGCATTGGGTAAGAGAGACATTTCGCATCAGTCGAGTCTCTCGCCGGCTTTTGAGTGAAGGGACTCACACAGTCGTGACGTGAAACCTCCAAGCGAGCGTGACCTACGGTCTCGGGGTCATGCGTTGGATACGTGGAGCGCGACGCTTGACCCAATCCTCTGCTCTTTGCACTTTCTCGTCCTCCCTCCTCCCCCCTCCCCCTGCTCCTCCCCCTCCTCCTCCTCATCTTCCACCTCCCTTTCCTCCTTCCCCTCCTCCTCATCCCCCCCATCTCCTCATTCCCCCCCACCTCCTCATTCCCCCACTTCCTCGTCCTCATATTCCTCCTCCTCACCTTCCTCCCCTCCCATGCGGGCGTGCAGGCCGTCTACGTGACGAGCCCCTACTCGGAGCCCGCTCTGCTGGACGTGCACACACTGGGGCTGGTGCGCGAGGAGGAGGAGGGGCTCCTGTGGGTGGTGGGGCCGGTCATCGCCGTGCTCATCATCATCCTGGTCGTCATCGGCATTCTGCTCTACAAGAGGTGCGCGGCGCAGTCGTGTCACCGTCGTGTGCACCGGTTGCCATCGATGGCGCAGATTCGGGTCGAACGAAGAGGCCGTACGTCGGGCGGACGAGGACGCCGTACGGGTTCACGGGGGGGAAGCGTTTCCCATCTCGATAGACTGAAGGAGTTTTACTCGTCTGTTCGGGTAACTCACCTTTTGACGAGAGCAAATAACCATGGGCGTGACTCCGCTGCCCAGAGGGGGAATTGAGATGACGTGTTAGTAGAAGCGCGGACGGAGAGACTTCACTGGGGAGAGAGATGGTCGGTCAAAGACGGAAGAGAAGAGGGAATTCTAGAGCCTGAACTTGAACGGGGAAGGTCCCGCGATTGACAACTGCCAACGGACGGGAATTCCAGGCATTGTTCACAATAGAGAGAGAGCGACCTACCCATTGATCAAAACAGTTTTGATGGACCGCCTTGGGCGGGGAAGGCCTTGGTTTGCCGGAGCACACCTACGCGCGCACCCGTGGTTCGCTGCCCGTCACTGTCACGTACCTACTCACTCAGCACGCATGTCAGCGCAGCAGCGTGTGTACGCAACACGCCGTGAGCGCGTCATGCGCCCGGTGCTGCACACGGCATCGCGGTGGGGAGGGTTAACGGCGCAGGCTGGGCGGGTGGCAGATCTCCGTGGAACTTGAGAAAGGGGATCGTTTAGGCAGAGTTAGGGAGTCGGGGCGGCCCTTGAGATAAAGCGAATGTGGGGATGGTGTCTCGTTCATCAGGCGCGTGTCGCAGAGACCCAGGTGGGTGTTTTATTGTTCGGGAACGGTTGCAACCGTGGCAGGTTACAAATTGACCCATTTTGCGGTGCTGCCCGTGTCGCTTTCGAGTCTCATTTTCAAGCTCAGATTTAATTGGATTAGGGCCACGCATCGGCCACAACGGGAAATGCAATTGTCCATGCTGCATATTGTGCAGCGTATCGGACGCCTTGCGAACGTTTCTTTTCGAAGTGGAAATGAAGGCCCCGACAGCGAGCCAGTGCGGTGAATGCCCCGCACCATCTCGCTTAAACTTAAGCACCCGGGGGGTGGGAGGTGTTGCTCGATTAAATTTAGTGGCGCTGACTGTGATGTGTCATTTGTACGTTATATTAAAGTCCTTTCTGGCGGTCTGCTAGCCCGAAGAAATTAAACTGTTTTCGACGTAATGCCTTACTGTCAAATTTGTATTCAACATTTTTATATTAAAGGAACGTATTGTGCTCATTGAACACGTGAGCACTGCATGTCACTTGACATGACGAATGGGTTACGAAATTAATTAGGAAGTCCTCCGATGAGGCACTTGAACCCACGAGCACATTGAAACGTAGCCACATTGTCCCTCGTGGTCCGTGCGACTGTCCTATCGTGCCATTGCTGCTCCTTCCCTGTCCATTCGTCTAACAATTCTTCTGAGTTGTGTGCACAACCGTGCTTCGGACTTGGACCGATGCCCTAGAGAGAGAGAGAGTGCTTTATTTTAACATCTGGCAGTTCACCAACATTGATTCCAGCAAGCCTGACTCTGCTGATGAGATGCTTCGTGCTGAAACCGGTCTCGAGTTTTCTTGTGCTTAATCATTGCTGCTGAAATTAGCTACCTCCAGAAGGCCATTTGGGGCCTATGGGTTGTGCATGCAATACTTTTATTGTACGCCGGGAGACAGATTTGCGAAGGAGACATTGTCTGCTTTGCTATCATATTGCTTATATTTTCCACGACGACGCAAATTATTATTTTGAGGTTTTGTTCAGTGTTCAAGTCGAGCGAGTGTGTTCCCGGTCTTCTCTCCATATGTGCCCTCCTGAACATACACCGCATGGCTTACGTTAATGTTAATCATTTATGTTAAAAAGAAGGGTTCACAGAGCATAGCACTGCATGTGTTTAATGCATCATTTAATACATTTCAAGTAAACAGAGTATTGTTTTGTTATTCTAATGGGCTTTGCCTGTTCACTTGTGTGCTGTTTTTTTTTCATTATCGCTGGGCAGTGAGCCAGGAAGGTAAGAATTCACAATCATAAAAAATAATAATTTGTACATTTTGATATTTGCGCCATTCTTATTTGCACGAGGCTATCCCGGGGGCACTGTCCGTCACAGGCAGGCAGTCGCCAAGTAGGGGGCGATGCCGCTGTGGGTTTTTACTCAATCATCATCATCATCGTCGTATTCATCCTGTCACTGAATTTATATATGAGTGATAGTAGTGTTTGTATTATATCATTTACTGTGTGACTACATTTTGCTCGTTTGTTTGTGGCGAGAATTCGCCTCGGTGGCGAGATGTTAACTACCTCGCCTGGCATGCATGAGTACGTGGTTTTATCCCGACCTTGATGCCTGCTGTAGATTTGGAGTTTGTATGGTCTCGCCGTCGTAGCGTGGATTTTTCCCCAGGTCCTCCAGTCTTTCCCTTCACATTTAGAAATACACGTGTCGAGTATTTGGCTGCGATAGATTTCCACGTGATAAGCCACTTCGTTGAGCTATCATTTGTGGCCGGGCTGCTTCTAAAAAAGAGCTACATAGCTCAGAGGGCCTTACCTGGAAAAATAAAAATAAATTAGTTTTGTTTAGATTAGTGTGTGCCTGTCTTTGTGTGCACCTGTGTGTGTGTCAGTGCACCTGTGTATGTCAGTGGACCTGCGTGTGTGTGAGCCTCTGTGCACCTGTGTGTGTGAAGAGAGGAGAGAACATTCCATTCCATCAGTTTGCCATTATTAGAGACACAACATGCTGAGCACACTTGAAAAATGCAATCCACTTCAGTTGGGAGGATTCATAAACTAACGGAGCTCAGCCATGTAAGCGATGCACAGTGAATGAGTTCCTCCCTCGACGAAAATTTCGCCATTAAAAGCATTCCCTGCTGACAGATGTTCACCGAAACTCAATGGCAACAAACGGCCACGCACACGTGCAAACAGCGCCCACCTTTCAAGGTGCTTTGCTGGACACACGTGCCATGGCGGCAATGAAAGAATACAATTAATTAGCGTAACGGTTTGAACGCGGCTAGTTCTAAAGCTTCAGCGTTCCGTGCCGGGCTGACGATACCGCTCCCTTCGGCTGCTTCGTCATTTTACCCCGGCGTTCCGCAAACGGCGACGGGAGTGGTGGCGCGGACGCTTGGCGCTCTGCAGACGTTGCCCGCTGCTGCGCTTTACGTGCGCGGAGTCCCACGAGCGTTTCCGTTAATTGCGGGGAACGAGCGCATGCCTGGAAAACCTTGCAGAAGCCGTTCGTGTGCATGATTTTCCGTGCTCGTTTCAGAGCTTGTGTGCGTGTGTGTGGCTCTTCGTGTGTCCACGTGTTTGCCTACGCGCGTTATGCTCGTGCCAGTCTAAAAACTCCACAACAGCCATGCTCCTTAGAACGCCTAGCCCCGGCGTACGCAATGTGGTGATGATGCCATCACACCCGTTGGCTATACAGGAGTCGCTGTGCTGTACGTCGTTGCATGTGCATGCTGTGCATGAGCAGAACGCCGGGCGGTTAAAACACAGCAAGTGGGCACAGTAGGGGGGGGGGGTGCACAGGTGGTGCATCTGCCGGTCATCTCAGGCAGTCAACCCATGGCACCTGGAGGCTGTCCCGTGACCTCCTGCCAGCGAGCCTTCGACACTTCACGTGGCACAAGCGCTGTGGTGATGTCATCACCACTTAGTGGAGAATGGTGGCTGTTGTTGTTGCGTGTGCATGTATCTTTACACTGCTGGATTATGGCGTCTCCACAGTGCGCTGATCGTGGGGGGGGGGGTATATGTAACCATACTTCACCACTTTGGTCGGTGGTGCTCGGTGAAATGGGGAAGTTAAGGGAAACTCGGGACTGGTTCAGATATCTCATAGATGCGGGAGAATAGAAGTACAGCACAACGGTGGATTCTTACTGCACTGACCTCTGCGGCACCACAATGTAGCCTCTGGGTGTTCGTCTGCGTATTAAATTCACCCTCTTGTGCGTGCCTGTGTGTCTGTCCGTGCGTGTCTGTGCATACATGTCTGTCCGTGCACACTTCCCTTGCGTGTGTGCGTGTCCGTGCATGTCCGTGCGTCCGTGTCCCTGCATGTCCGTGCGCGCATATCTGTTCGTGCATGCGTGTCTGTCTGTGCGTGCGTGCGTTTTACGATGAACCCACATCTAGAAAGCGCCGGGAAGGCCAAGCAGGAAAGGGAGGAGCCACGGGCTTTCCCAGCAACAAGGACATCCCGACACCCAACCACTCGGATCCAGTGCAACTCAGACGTCTCAACCACCAAACGCCAGGTCGCTGTGCATCTCCATTCTCATCCGGAGTGATTTCCTCTCGAATGCTCGTTACAGGTGAAAGGGGCAACCCTGCGATTACGTGCTCATGCCACTGCTGGCTGAAAGGGTTTCTACGAGAGGGTGACTTTGGAGATCCCCATCGAAACAAAAGACGGATCTAAGTCTGAGCTTAATTACTCATCATTTGATCAATGAGTTTGGCTTTTAAAAATGATATGTTTGTAAATGTGTCAGTCCTGTGGTAGAGGGATAATGGCAGTAATTTTTGGTGTAAATTTCCCACCACCGTCACCACGTGGCGAGCGCAAAAACAAACGCGGATGATCGCACTGGCTACAGAGACATTACGTTTTAAGTTAACAAACACTAGGTCAGTGAGCACCAGAGGTGGGACAAAGTCATTGTTATGCAAGTCCAAGTCGAGTCGCAAGTCATCAAATTCATGACTCGAGTCTGACTCGAGTCCAAGTCACATAACTCGAGTCCACATCTCATAGGTGGGACAAAGTCATTGTTATGCAAGTCCAAGTCGAGTCGCAAGTCATCAAATTCATGACTCGAGTCTGACTCGAGTCCAAGTCACATGACTCGAGTCCACACCTCTGGTGAGCACACTCTCACCGCTCAACGTGGCCAGGTCCATCACAGAGCTACTCAATAATACATCGTGGACTAGATCACGAGACTCTCGCTGGCTATTAATAATCGCCACTGGCCCAGAACCCATTCCCGATTCCTGATGCGTGATGTGCATTGCCGCTCGTTCACCCACATTGCTGCATCTTCTAGAAAATGGTTGGGAAATGAAATTATATGTCAAGGGATGAATAAGTAATGCTGCACTTGTTTTCCCTGCTTCTAAAGAGCGGTATGACCTCAAACTTCCTGCGTACGGGCTACATTTCCTTGAGGAGGAGACGATCAGGACATGGAGTCTGCATATCGGGTTGTAGTTTGCAGTGTTCTGGGGTAAAGCACGAGTGCTCCCCACCTCTCCCAGTATGTGGAAGAGTAGGCCAAATAGGGGTTTCTAGAACTCCAGTTAGTGTAGACCCCATCCACCAGCAGTGGCATGTACGAGTAAATTCAGGGCTGCACCTTTATCATTTTTGAGCGGGAATGATGTCGCTGTGCCCTCGCCGTCATCGTTCAATGAAGCATCGCGATTCAAACAAAGCCCGGGTCACTCATTGACATTACGGTGCACGGTAACAGCCTCTAGTTGCCAGGCGATTCGCTTGAACCCATTGCCTTTAGGGGTACACTTCGTGAGAAAAAAATGACGTGATTCGTTGCATTGATTGTGGCAAATGAATCGGACACGGGGACACTGACAAAGAAAATGTAACAAAAGAGGAAAAGTGTGCAATGAAGCATGGAGACATCAGTGCCGGAGTTGACACGAAGAGATGGGAACACATGGATCCTGGATAAAAGTGGGCTTGGGCAGGACTCTTCACTGTGAGTGTCCAATGGCTAATGGACGAGGCAAGCCCGAAGCGAGAACTCGCAAAAGGGGAGACGGAGCGATACGATTCGCTTCGTGTGCGGGAGCCATGTGGATGGTGGCATCGCAGGACCACGAGAGATGTTGACGCCTTTGGGGAGGCATTCATCAAGCATTGATGGAGCATTGACTGATGATGGGTCGTGATCACGAGCTTAAGAATCAATTTTCATTGATAATTATTTGAACTGATGCTATTGTGGAAATTACAATTGCAGGCGTTTGATAGTTTGCGCTGGTCTTCCATCAAGAATATGCAAGTTTGTGCACTTGCGCTGTGTTTTAGACGTGAAACCAGCTGATTGTTTATCTTGTAAAACAATTTCTTTAAAAAGAACATGAAAGCGGCGGCGGCCAACAAACAGCCTCTAATGGCTTTCTCTAGACCTCACTCGATTGGAAGCCGGTTTGCCAGCAATGGCACGGTCAAGCAGTGTCAGTCCTGCACCTTTGCATTTTACTCAATAAATATCTGTCCCTTTTGCACACAATAAGAGGTTAATCATAGTTAGTCATTTTATTCTTCAAGAGAAAATGATCCTCAATGTCAAGACGAACAGGTCATTGTGACCAATGCTGTTGATGCCAGCAAAACCTCACCATTGCTTTCCTCCTTCCATTAATTTCTCCAGCTGCTGTGTGAGTGATATATAGAGTCCTGATTCATTGCACGATATATTTTACTCGGTGGCAGCACAGTGGCTGTGAACCCCGGTGACCAGTGTTTGATTCCCGGCCATAGCTGTGTGAATGTTCTCACAGTGGCTGTGTGAATGGTCTCACGTTCGCTCTTTGAATGGTCTCATGCTAGCTGTGTGAATGGTCTCACAGTAGCTGTGTGAATGGTCTCACAGTAGCGGTGTGAATGGTCTCATGCTAGCGGTGTGAATGGTCTCACAGTAGCTGTGTGAATGGTCTCACAGTAGCTGTGTGAATGGTCTCACAGTAGCTGTGTGAATGGTCTCACAGTAGCTGTGTGAATGGTCTCACAGTAGCTGTGTGAATGGTCTCACAGTAGCTGTGTGAATGGTCTCACAGTGGCTGTGTGAATGTTCTCACAGTAGCTGTGTGAATGTTCTCACAGTAGCTGTGTGAATGGTCTCACAGTAGCTGTGTGAATGTTCTCAGTGGCTGTGTGAATGGTCTCACAGTAGTTGTGTGAATGGTCTCACAGTAGCTGTGTGAATGGTCTCACGCTAGCGGTGTGAATGGTCTCACAGTAGCGGTGTGAATGGTCTCACAATAGCTGTGTGAATGGTATCACGCTAGCTGTGTGAATGGTCTCACAGTGGCTGTGTGAATGGTCTCACAGTAGCTGTGTGAATGTTCTCACAGTAGCTGTGTGAATGGTCTCACAGTAGCTGTGTGAATGGTCTCACAGTAGCTGTGTGAATGTTCTCACAGTAGCTGTGTGAATGGTCTCACAGTAGCTGTGTGAATGGTCTCACAGTAGCGGTGTGAATGGTATCACGCTAGCTGTGTGAATGGTCTCACAGTGGCTGTGTGAATGGTCTCACAGTAGCTGTGTGAATGTTCTCACAGTAGCTGTGTGAATGGTCTCACAGTAGCTGTGTGAATGGTCTCACAGTAGCTGTGTGAATGTTCTCACAGTAGCTGTGTGAATGGTCTCACAGTAGCTGTGTGAATGGTCTAACAGTAGCTGTGTGAATGTTCTCACAGTGGCTGTGTGAATGGTCTCACAGTAGTTGTGTGAATGGTCTCACAGTAGCTGTGTGAATGGTCTCACAGTAGCTGTGTGAATGTTCTCACAGTAGCTATGTGAATGTTCTCACAGTGGCTGTGTGAATGGTCTAACTGTAGCTGTGTGAATGTTCTCACAGTGGCTGTGTGAATGGTCTCACAGTAGTTGTGTGAATGGTCTCACAGTAGCTGTGTGAATGGTCTCACAGTAGCTGTGTGAATGGTCTCACAGTAGCTGTGTGAATGGTCTCACAGTAGCTGTGTGAATGTTCTCACAGTAGCTGTGTGAATGTTCTCACAGTAGCTGTGTGAATGGTCTCACGTTATCTGTGTGAATGGTCTCACAGTAGCTGTGTAAATGGTCTCACAGTGGCTGTGTGAATGTTTTCACAGTAGCTGTGTGAATGTTCTCACAGTAGCTGTGTGAATGGTCTAACAGTAGCTGTGTGAATGTTCTCACAGTGGCTGTGTGAATGGTCTCACAGTAGTTGTGTGAATGGTCTCAGAGTAGCTGTGTGAATGGTCTCACAGTGGCTGTGTGAATGGTCTCACGCTCGCTGTGTGAATGGTCTCACAGTGGCTGTGTGAATGGTCTCACGTTAGCTGTGTGAATGGTCTCGCAGTAGCTGTGTGAATGGTCTCACAGTAGTTGTGTGAATGGTCTCACGTTAGCTGTGTGAATGGTCTCACAGTAGCTGTGTGAATGGTCTCACGTTAGCTGTGTGAATGGTCTCACAGTAGCTGTGTGAATGGTCTCACGTTAGCTGTGTGAATGGTCTCACAGTAGCTGTGTGAATGGTCTCACGTTAGCTGTGTGAATGGTCTCACAGTGGCTGTGTGAATGGTCTCACGTTAGCTGTGTGAATGGTCTCACAGTAGCCGTGTGAATGGTCTCACGTTAGCTGTGTGAATGGTCTCACGCTAGCTGTGTGAATGGTCTCACAGTAGCCGTGTGATTGGTCTCACAGTAGCCGTGTGAATGGTCTCACAGTAGCTGTGTGAATGGTCTCACGCTAGCTGTGTGAATGGTCTCACAGTAGCCGTGTGAATGGTCTCACGTTAGCTGTGTGAATGGTCTCACGCTAGCTGTGTGAATGGTCTCACAGTAGCCGTGTGATTGGTCTCACAGTAGCCGTGTGAATGGTCTCACGTTAGCTGTGTGAATGGTCTCACGTTAGCTGTGTGAATGGTCTCACGCTAGCTGTGTGAATGGTCTCACAGTAGCCGTGTGATTGGTCTCACAGTAGCTGTGTGAATGGTCTCACAGTAGCTGTGTGAATGGTCTCACAGTAGCCGTGTGATTGGTCTCACAGTAGCCGTGTGAATGGTCTCACGTTAGCTGTGTGAATGGTCTCACGTTAGCTGTGTGAATGGTCTCACAGTAGCTGTGTGAATGGTCTCACAGTAGCTGTGTGAATGTTCTCATGCTAGTTATATGAATGACAGGTGATATCCGAGCTGGCCGTGCTTCCGCCAGATATGCTCAAACAACCTCCATGAATGACAGATCGTGGGGAAGATCTTCGTCTAAGCAAAGGATTGACAACACAGCACATGAAGGTGTAAATCAATACGAACAATGTGTAATTGCTGTACGACCACCGTGACCGAGCGATGGGGTTGTAATGAATACGCAAGAGTGATATGGACGATAGCACCATCACTTGGGACTGTGTGGCAAGGCAGCACCACGGGAGGGGGGGGGGGGTGAGTAGGTGGGGCTACATCCAGCAGTGCATAGACAACGTGTGATATCGATGATGATGATGATGTCTTTATGGATTTCGTATGCAGGAATAACCGGGCCGACAAATCCGTCAGCAGAAACGGGTTTCTTTTCCCCCCGGGCTTAATCGCAGAAAAGTTTGCCGTGTGAAGTTTAACAAAAAAAAAGAACGATTTCCTCTAGACTCCTCCCAAGAAAATGTCTTTTTGGCGATCATTTTTTTATTGCCATATACGGCGTCTTTAAATATTTGCAATGTTGCGCGCGCACGCTCACACTCGTGCTCGCACATCCCGATGCGACGCGCGCTCAGCAGGCCACGCAGCGCCCGATGCATTATAGATGGCCCCGGCACAACGGCGCGGCACAACGCGCGGCACAACGCGCCCGCTCGCCCTATCATTGCCCTCGCACCGCTCGCGCGCTTTCTCTACAAATCAAAGCTGTCTGGCATCAATAAACCATGCCATTCTTGCGTGACATCGCATAATCCCTCGTGTCACCCTACACGTGCGCACGCAAAGTGTGGAATTATACAATGGGGTTTTGGAGAAAATAGCCGACGGGTAAAATTAAAGTTTAAACTCTGCTCACCTTAATTTGGGAGCTTTCGTGACTGCAGGAATTATTCTTTGGTTCTTTTCGGTTAAGTCACGTCTAAAAATAAAATAATAAATCAAAATAAAACAACACATTACGACGTTTCGATTGCAACACAAGCAATCATCATCAGGCATAAAAGAAATAGCAACAAAAATCTAACTAGAAAACTATAGACAGACATACAAGCAGACAGACATCACAACGGCACACATAGAGAGGAGTATACAGGCACACGAAAATTAAATAACCTAGCAAAATATTGAAATGTGATGTAATACAACACAGAGAGTCGGTTAACACACAATTAACGCATGGCCTGGTTGACTACGTGTTTCAAAATTTGCTAAGTTAGAATTTTAAGTGTGAGCAACAAATATCTAACTAGAAAACTATAGACAGACATACAAGCAGACAGACATCACAACGGCACACAGAGAGAGGACACAAATCGGCTGTGTGAGCAACAAAAATCTAACTAGAAAACTATAGACAGACATACAAGCAGACAGACATCACAACGGCACACAGAGAGAGTGATGTCTGTCTGCTTGTATGTCTGTCTATAGTTTTCTAGTTAGATTTTTGTTGCTATTTCTTTTATGCCTGATGATGATTGCTTGTGTTGCAATCGAAACGTCGTAATGTGTTGTTTTATTTTGATTTATGATTTTATTTTTAGACGTGACTTAACCGAAAAGAACCAAAGAATAATCTCTGCTCACCTGATTGAGAGTGTAGGGCGAAAAAAATTGCTTTCTGCACGGGTGAGTAATTTTTCTGCAGCGGTTAATACCGAGCCGATTTATATATATAAAAAAGAAATTGGTCCTCACGGTAAAAAGTTAGTGAAACGGCGTCTGGAAACGGCGTCTGGAAACGGCGTCTGGAAGTTGATGTTGCAGAACTACTTGGGAGATTGCCTCCCTTCCGCACCGAGCGGTTAACCTTTCAATCCAAGCCGAGCGATGGATAGGTCTCAAAACTGCAGTGTTGATTATAATTGAAGAGAAGAAAAAAAAACAAGCGCAAGTTCTATAACAAGGAGCTTTTGTTCAGTTTTGAGGGAGTAGACAGAGGCCATCAACTTGAGAACCCAGTCTAATCGTGGGCCGTTGTCCGGGGCCCGAGCCCAAGGCTTTTGGTGGTGTCTGCTCAGTGTCTCTTCAATGATGAAGCAGCGGTACGTCTTACGGAGTGTTATATAAGTGGGTCAAAGGGTTACGAGAAAGAGAGTCTTAAAAGTCACACCGACAATGCTGCGCTAATCTTGAAGCACTGCCGTGGTTTATTAATGATGCAGCATCACGGTGCATCTGTGTTATTGATGGCATTATAAATAATAAGTGTGAACCCACACCATTCCCACCACTATCCCTCAGTGTGCGTGCGTGCATTCGTGCGCGCGCGTGTGTGTACTGATATGGGCGAGCGAATGAACATGTACGTGGTGAGAAACGATGACCATACTGCACTGGTGAGTCCTAGCAAGGGTGAAACCAGCTCATGCAGTTGTCTTGCCGTTTGTTGTTGCCTCATCTCAGCTCGTCTTGTAGCCGGTGGCTACTCACGATGCTCGCTTGCGTGCAAACATTTGCGCGAGAATGACGACTTCGTCCGCTTATTGCAAAGCCTGCTGGGAATTCCTGTAACGTTTGAGTTGCCGATGCCTCCTCGCGTCGGCGTTGTGACGGGAACTGTGCCCATGCCGTGTAAACAAACACCAAAACAAATTCAATATTCTGTGAGCACCATTAGGATCTCGCTGTGAGCCAAAAAACAAATCCAGTGACCACCACAAATAAGAAAGGCATAAAAGATGCACCCTCCTACACCCAGCTACTTAAGACCCAATCTCGCTCACGGAAAATTCAATAAAACAAATTTATACCACTGCGTCGGTTTTCGGTGGTTCTAGCCAATAGCTCTCCGATGTTTTCTTTTTGCATTCTACCCCGTCTTGTTGGCCACGTTTTCGGAAACGGAAGAAGCTCCCGGTGTGCGGGGAGAAACGTCAAGACACAATGCGCCACGTTATTTTCTCCCTCCCTGGGGACAGAGAGAGAGAGAGCGACTCAAAGGCGCGTGGAACCACAGGCAGGCAGTGAGATGGTGCCAACAATTTCACCAAGCTCTGCCGCCCTCTATGTATTGAGATTTTATCGGTCAATTAATGAGTGGTGAAGGAAACAAAGTGCACCCCCACCCCCCGAGCAAAACGCGGGACAAATGAAGAAAACATCGAGGAGAGCTAAAACAAAGTTACAAATCAAGATGAGCACATGAGCCACTGGGGTGGAATGATGTTCGTGAACTTATTTGCACGGATCTGTGTCATCACGCCTGTCTCACCACCCCCCCCCCCCCCCCGTGTTTTGTGGTCGCTTCTCTCCTGCCACACGCAGAAAACTCTCATCGATGGGATTGACCAATCACCCCTCCTGATTGAGTCTTGAGCCTCGGGGAGGCGTTTTTCTGCATTAATAGAAGGGAATTCTCTGTTATTATTACTGCTGCTGCTGCTGCTGTGGAGTATTTTGTATTTGCACGTGATCTCCCAAGGGTCTGGAAATTAGTAGCTCGTGCTTTTACACAGTGGAGAGCGTTTATATACACAGAGAGAGAGACGGTTACTGAAGGGCATCGTCTATGTTGCTGCCCAGGTTTTTTTTTAATGGGGCTTAAATTGTTTAAGAAAGCCTCGTTTAATTACGTATCGTTATGGGCGCATGCTGAGTGTGACCACACCTTAAACTTCTTAATTAGCGAGGGAAGAAGTAACGAAATAGGTAACGCTGCAATTAACAAATTCTAAACCTTTTGATTTAAAGCTTTCGTGACTGCAGGGATTCATATTCTTGGTTCTTTCGGTAAAGTCACGTAGAAGGGAAATAATACAATAATAAAAATATAAAACAATAAAATTATCACGACGTTTCGACTAAACCCTTTGAGGAGTGGGGGGGGGCGAAGATGGGTGATCAAAGTCGACGCTCTCGTGCCCACTCTGCTAATCAGTGCGAGGTGCAATTCGTTGGAAATGGTTCAATAAGGAAGAAGAGGGGGGGCGGGGGAACAAACTTTTGACCATCCTTGTGGGAGGATGAAGGCAAATGGAGTTTGTATCTCTGCGACGACGTTCTGGCCTGCTTAGGTGCACGCTAACAGCACTTGCCCCAACAGTCTGTTCAGGCTATACGGGGAACTTTGTTTTTGTTGGGACTTTGGCAGGCATGGGGGGGGGGGTGTTTGTGCGCAATGCTCCCACGCAGTGGGTCGTGTGGAAGCCACACAAACTCGGAGATCGTGGCACGTTTCCTCTTGGTTTTTCTTCAAATATATTGGATACAATTCTCATTTCAGGTGTAAGGTGGGATGGCTTTGCCGGTCAATCACGCATTCATTCATTAGCCCATTGTTGGGTGGGGGTTTGCTTAAAGCCCGCACTGGCAGGCTTTCAAAGTTAAAACCACTTTTGTGGTTTTTGTTACAGTTGGGGTGGGGGGGGGGGCACAAGATTCCAGACCCCCAAATGTTTTGGATGGATGGAACAAATTGGGAGTTGCGTTAAGGTGCAGCCCTGCCATTGCTTCCGCGCGCCACTGCCGCCAGAAGACCTCCACTAGAAGGATCTCAAGAGAGCCCGACTGCAGGGTAGTTCGACTACGCTTCCATGCTAGACAAGCATCCTGGAACACGTGCACCATAAATGGCTGTGGATATTTATGCCCCAAGTAAGGGTCCATTGAGGCTCATTTTCAAGAGCGGTTCGTTGAAAGAACGGGCGAGTTTCTTAAATCCCCTCCAACACCTTTCCAGGGGATTTAACACGTGGGCTTTCGCGACCAATATTATTCATAATATAGGTTTTTGGGTCAGATCTCCAGGGGATGCCTGTCCACCGTGGAAGAGGAGGATGAAACATATCCTCTGAGGAGGCTCTCAAGAGCTCCCTCTCGTGGAGGCTGCTCTTGTACTAGAAGTTGCGTGAGCAAAGTCATTTCGGGGTTGCACTTTTACCATTAACCGTGCCGCTAGAAAGCGAAGCATTTCTCGCTTTTGCAAGCTGCTCGAATTTCTCTGCGTAATTACGACATTTCACTTGAATGTGCACTCGCTGTTCATTTGAAATTGGGAACGCGACGTGGTAAGCAACCGGGATGGTGCCAGACATTGCACGCGGCACGATGCCAGTTCGACCACGTGGCTTTGTTGCACGGGCATTAGGGGGGCGGGGGGGGGGGCAGGGCGCGAAGAATGAAGAGTTTTATTGCTTTCTTTTACAATCGACCGTCGGGGGTAAATTTAATAACTATAGACTAATGTCTGAAGGATCACTGCCAAAATGACTTTATTAAGGAGTGAAGCTGGCGTTTCAAAGGGCTCTGTTAGCTCGATGTCCCACGCTGTATGTAGTCGGAGGACGAGGCACGTTGAGCAACAGTCAGCCTTGTTTATTTATTCATCAAGGTCACGTCGACCCCGTGCAAGGCTGTTTACAAGCCCTCCAAATTAACTCAACATAATAAAGCACGATTATTGTGGCGGTTAAGTTTATTTAAATTTCTCTTAATGGGTCCCAACGAGGACGGGGGAGGGAGGGTGGGCGCTCACCACCGTTCGCGCCCTGAGCTAGTTGAATGGAAATTCCACGGTCCTGTGCCAGCTGGCCAGGATACGCTTTTAATCAAACTTAATTTGAAGCTTTCGTGACTGCAGGAATTATTCTTTGGTTCTTTCGGTAAAGTCACGTATCAAGATACAATAATAAATTATTATTACACTCTCCTCCGCATAATAAATTATTATTTTATCTTGATACGTGACTTTACCGAAAGAACCAAAGAATACGCTTTTAATGTTTTGCTTTTTGAAAAAGAAAAAAAAGTAACGCAACGTGAACACTCTATGCGTGTCGCGGTGCCCTTCCTTTGCAGGCAAGTTGCCTTCAGAGCTGCAGGCGGTTTCTTGTGAGCGCTGCCTGCGGGTTGCACGTTGCTCTGCGTCTCCCTGACCAGGGTTCCGCTAGCTAGGCTTTGTATGTACGTTGAACTTCTTTCGCACCGTACGTAGCCGCCCTTGTTAATCGGGTTCCATCGCCCAGTGTCCCGCCGACCTGTGTTGTGCCGCGTGCCGTATCTCCGACCCGGTGCTCCTCTGACCTGCGTCCGTCCCACCTGTCTCTCTCCCCTCCACCTCCTCGCGGCGATGTTCCAGGCATGATGAACCACCCGCCCATCGCCGTGGCCGACCTCGAGGAACACGTGGAGAGGCTCCGAGCCAACGACGGGCTCAAGTTCTCGCAGGAGTACGAGGTGAGCGAGCGCAGGCGGCGCTGTGACTCTCCGCCGCCACGTCGACAAATCGCCCTCTACGTAACCGCGAGCTTGCCGGATCCTCAGATTTCGAGTTCAAATCTTGGCTCTGCGGGGTGGGGGGGGTGGGGGGGGTGACTCAGCCCATCATCCCCCTGAGGTAGAAAAACCGGGTTCTACTTTGGAGGGAAGCGAACGGTGAATGTCCCATGGATTGACTCGTCCTCGCTGTAAACGGGAGATGTCTGTTGAACTTCTTTCGCACCGTACGTAGCCAACCGTGCTCATCGGAGGCGAGGGGGAAGGACAACGAACTAAACACCACCAACGCCAGTTACCATTATCTGAATCGGTCCAGGTACTCATTTGAGGCTGAGTCGACCTAGGGGAGGCTTCTGTCGGGTTCACAGCGCAGCGCGCTAACCACTTTCGCAACTGCTCTCCACAAAGACAAACTCACACTCACACCCGTCCCACACTCTCTCCCACACACTCTCACACTCTCTCACACTCTCTCACACTCTCTCACTCTCTCCCACACTCTCTCACTCTCTCCCACACTCTCTCACTCTCTCTCACACTCTCTCACTCTCTCCCACACTCTCTCACACTGTCTCACACTCTCTCACACTCTCTCACACTCTCTCACACTCTCTCACACTCTCTCACACTCTCTCACACTCTCTCACACTCTCCCACACTCTCTCACTCTCTCCCACACACTCTCACACTCTCTCACACTCTCTCCCACACTCTCTCACACTCTCTCTCCCACTCTCTCCCACACTCTCTCCCACACCGCTGATGCACTTTGACGTTGTCTTTTTTGTCCGCGCGCCTCCCACCAAACGCAGTCAATCGACCCCGGGCAGCAGTTCACGTGGGAGCACTCGAACCTGGAGGTGAACAAGGCGAAGAACCGCTACGCCAACGTCATCGCGTACGACCACTCGCGCGTCATCCTGCAGAGCCTGAGCGGTACGCGGGGGTCTAGAGCGACAGTCACCGCTCGCGAGGAGCCCACGCATCGAGATGATTTTATGAGCAGTGCAATAAAACACCGCACCTGTTACTCTGTCTCTCGGTATAGATAAGGGACTTCAAATAATCCCAACTTTATTGCTTTATAGATTGCATTGATGGGGGGTGGGGGGTTCTCTCATAATATTTTGGCTACCCTTTGTGTAGAGTCTGTGCGTGCGTGTGATGCCCGTCTGTCAGTCAATCTGCCTGACTGCTTCTTTGCCTAAAACCGTTCGTGAGAGTTACAGCAATGCATTGATTCGTACATTGACATCGATTCTTAACCTCTCAATGCGAGCATCGAATCGCTCGAGTAAGAATCTGTGTTTTTCACTTAGTTTTTTTGATTTCCAATGGATTTGTGTGACCACTGATGGCCTCCTAAATACATAACTTTTATAATAGAACAACGGCCCTCAATTGTGACAATTCATCGGATCGCCTGGGAGAGGGGGGTGAATTATCAACACATCTACCGTCTTAAAAAAACATTTCAATTTGACACGCCAAAGCGGGACCGATTTTATGATATATTTGATCTGACTTCGTCTTTTTTTTTTATTTGAACAACAGCGAGGGGAGAAGGAGGGTCCGCTCTGTGGCAAGGAGTCATTTTAACATTCACGTGGAGCTGGTTAAAAGTTGAACCAATATTTGTTTATTGCCTGTGTTGGATAGGAAATGGGGGGTGTCAATTGCCAGAAATTGGCACAGACGTGCAGGCACAACAACGTATTCATCATTTACACGGCCTTGTCACGGGGCAATGTATACAGTAGGCTGACGTATCGGGCAACGGACCTCCTTGAGAGCAGAATGTGCAGACGGGCCTTGGCTTGTTCTGAATGCCAAGAACATTACGAGTGGGCTTTGGGAGGACACATTCGCGAGAAGAGGTGATGGCCGGTGGTCGATACGAATGAAGGAGTGGCATCCAATAGAGAGAACGCACCCAAAAATGCCTCCTCTCTGCAAACGGAGAGTTGGCATCGATTCATGGGTGCAGGAGCGAGGTGGATTTTAGTTTTTTTGCACAGCGGTGACCATAATTTCTGGCCCCCCGGCTTTGCTGTGGACGTCATCCAGCCAGCAACTAGACGGTGGCTGGGTCGACCTGCTGTTCATGTTACATACAGAATGTTTTCTAAATTGAAAACGAATTTCTTTAGAACTCCTTTTTGCGTTTAGTTCGTTGTCCTTGCCCCGCACACTCCGATTAGCAGGGTTGGCCACGTACGGTGCGAAAGAAGTTCAACATACACATACGTACAAATGCACGTACCACAGTCCACCCAGCCATGTAACGTTCCAATTGAGGCCTTACCACAAGCAGGGGAGATGTGCGACTGCATTGGCTACGTTCGCTGCGAAAGAAGTTCAACACGCATACATAGACGTAATCGCTTACGATGTCATTTGAATGACAGGCGTGCAAAACAGCGACTACATCAACGCCAACTACATTGACGGCTACCGCAAGCAGAATGCCTACATCGCCACCCAGGGTCCGCTGCCCGAGACGACCTGCGATTTCTGGAGGATGGTGTGGGAGCAGGGGAGCGTCACGATCGTCATGATGACGCGGCTGGAGGAGAGGGCACGGGTAAGTGCGCGTGTCTGTTGCGCGTGTGCGTGCATTTGTGTCTGTGTGTGCATGTGCTTGCACGTGCGCCTGTGCTTGCACGTGCGCCTGTGCATTCGTGCGCTTGTGCGCTCGTGTGTGTACGGTATGCCCTCGCTATTGTCGAACTTGCTGTCCGCAAAAAATGCATCGGGAACTCTACACGACTGCGTCGAGAGAGAGAGAGAGAAAGAAAGAGATGAGACGAAGTGATGATGCTGCGCATAAGTAAGTTAATTTATAAACTATTATTTAACATTTATATTTATTTACTTAATGTTTATTGTAACCAATTAACTTTTTTGTGTTATTATGATAATGTTCGTGTATTTAATTGCTTTTCTATGTTTTTATTTAATAGAGGTAATTGATTAAAAAGATTTGGTTTCGTCAGACAATATGGTCTGCGAAATGTGCTATTCACAAGCATCCCGCGCGAATAACGAGGGGATGCCGTGTTTGATTTCGTGCGTTCGTGTGTTCGTGTATACGTGAACGTATCTTTCCATGAATCCCTAGAACACTTCCTGCTTCTGCAAGGGATGTCTTTCTTCCGTCAAGGAAATGGCTTCCCTTCAATAGTGGTCTCAATGGGCTGTGGTCTGATTGAGAAAAACGGTCATCTGCCTGTGGATATTACAGGCAAAATGAGCAGTGCACTTCCCGATTTCACAAGTCGATTTTTGATGATTGATGATAAAAAAAAATGTGCCAGTCGAAATGCTTTTCCTCTCAAAATTTAGTGCCGGGCAGTACTCATCTCCTGTGTAGGGCCTTGAACCAGCCGTGACAATTACACATTACTACGCCAATTAAATAAACAGCCGTAGTTGACTTTTAACCGGGAGAGGGATAACAAGTTAAGTAGATCCCCGACTGGGAATTTAATGGGAACCCCTTCGATTAGTAGACATATGTATGTATCTTAAACTTCTTTTGCACCATACGTAGCCAACCGTGCTAATCGGAGGTGCGGGGAAGGACAACAAACGAAATAAATTATTTTGATTTAAAGCTTTCGTGACTGCAGGGATTCATATTATTGGTTCTTTCGGTAAAGTCACGTAGAAGGGTGTGAAAACCACCTGATGATGATTGCTTGAGTTGCAATCGAAACGTCGTGAGACTTTCATTGTTTTATTTTTATTATTTTATTATTTCCCTTCTGCGTGACTTTACCGAAAGAACCAAGAATAACACATTCCTGCGGAGGGAGCTGGTAGGAACGTTGGGTTGCTCGGTCAATGGCCAGGGTCAACGGCGGCGTGGTGTATTCCGCAAATATGCCCGACTGTGAGGGCGGGCACAAGCCGGCGTGAGTAGGTTAAACGTTGAGTTTTATAAGGGCACCACGGGTGACCAGCCCCTCCCCACCCAGCCCCACCCCTTCCACCCCCCACCCAGCCCCCCTTTTCACCCACCCTCCCCACCCAGCCCCTCCCCACCCTCCCCTCTCCACCCAGCCCAACCCCTCCCATTTTTGGATCCACGACGGATGGACGGACACAATAATCCCCTGTGGGCTGGTGGAACCAGATGGTTCCTACCAGTATGAAACAAATGATGATCATGCTCCAGCCACGATGCCGCTCGGGCAGTTAATTTGATTGAGATATTCACATCATGAGAAGCACATTAGCTGCTCAACATGTTGTGACAATTTACCACCAGTTTGGCACACGTGTTCCCAGTACTAGAGGTACTGGATATAGGGTCACAGTGACTGCAGGCCTTAGATTTGTCAGTAAATTGGCATGCCTCTCATGGGTGACAAGAGGAAGGGACATTCCTGCCCAAGAAATTACACAATAAGTGATGACCGAACTCGTTGAATGTCCACGGAATTAACGAATGTTCTGTGCTCGTCCGAATACGATTCTTAAAATAATTATGGTGGTTGGGGGCGGAGGATGGGGGTGGTGGTGGTGGAGTGGGAGGACTAAGAGACTCCTAGAGGAGGAGTCGCGTGCGGTAAGATGTCACTTAACGGAGCCTGATATCCTGGCAGCGTGAACGCCAGCCAGAATATTATAAAGTCGCTCTCATTGTGTTCAGTTGGTTGTCCTTCCCCGGCACCACCGATTAGCACGGTTGGCGATGTACGGTGCGAACGAAGTTGAACATACATTGCACACAAGGTGCTATCCACAAATGAACCGCAATACCTTGCTGATCTCGTCAGGAAGCATAAACCATCACGCAAACAGCCTCGCAATGGCTTTTGGCTAACCATCAATCATGGCTTTGGATGACGATGAGAAGCTGGTCCTGCACTTGCTACTCTGCTTTTGTGGAAATCTCTTAGAATGGTGGGTATGATGGAGGGGCACCACGGTGGCGAGATGTTAACTCCCTCGCCTGGTATACCGGTGGTCGTGGGTTCGATCCCGACTCTGACGCCTGTACATTTGGAGTTTGCATGTCTCCTCTCAGCTTGGTCGCGTGGTCTTTTCTCCGGCTCCTCCGATTTTCCCCTCCACGTGATAAGTCACTTTGTTAGCTATCATTTGTGGCCAGGTCACTCCTGAAAAAGAGCTACATAGCTCAGTTGGCCTTAGCTGATGAAAGAAAAACATATTTCTAGTTCCCAGCCTTCAGTGCTGAAGCCTTGTTTAATTTGGAGTAACGAATTACTGTGCCGTGATTGATGGTAATTATGCTGCTTCCCACGCTCAAACCGCAACTATTTTTTTTATCTTGTACCAAACTACGTATTTTTTACATGTACTTCGCTGATAAATTAGGTGATGAGGTATTTCATAAAGTCTCCGGCCAGCTGGCACCACTGGTGTCTCGAAATCAGAAAGTTGTGACTTCCAATCTCCGTCAGAGGTCAACTCGGGGCATCAACCCTCCTCTGGGGGTGACCAAGATAAAGTAGCACTTCGTGCGCAAGTGAGCAGCGGTTCTCCTATGCATTCACCCACCCCCGCCGTAGGAATGTGGAATTTCCACGAGTGGCTCCAGGAGATGCTCCAGACTCATTCGGGCCAGAAACCACTTCGCTTGTTGTTGTTTTTGTTGTAAAGCTCCGACGATTTTTCCCGACGCGTTGACTCGCGGGCTTCTTAGCGTATTGCTGCAGTGACCTAAATTGACCCAAGTGCACTCGAATTATGGCAAACTGTGGGTGCCATCTGTCATTTAGTATTTTTCCGAGCATATGGCACGTTCCACATTATTTAATTAGAATTTTCTTCATCCGCATAATCATGACCGTGCGTTTATCCCACCCTCTGCGAACACAATGCGCCGTGAAGCCGTGATCATTCTTTAACCGTCAGATTTCCGCGCATGATCCGCGTAACGCGAGCCTCTAAAACCCGCAAATGAATCCATAAAACCGGTCGTGTGAAGATGGGAAAAGCCATAAGCAAGATGTTGCATCGCAGATGCCTCGCCTGCCACAAATTAACGGATCCGTTCACTTTCAACCGCCTCCTGTGCTCGTCAGCCCTCCGTCATTGTTTTTTCGGGTCGGGGTGCCGCACCGTGCGGCGTGATGTCCCGACGTGGCACTCCACGCCGTAACCGGTCCGTGTCAATAAGAAAATCCTACAACGACCAGGAGGGAAGAGAGTTGCAAGTAAATACATTGCCTTGATTTGGTGTATTCAGCATTTAATTTCATCCTGAACAGTCCAAAATGCTGTTTCTGGGAATTATCTATCTCAGATAATTTTGTCCTCGTGATACTTACTGTGTCCTCGTGGTATTATAGGAATATAAGGTACACTAATGTATAATTATTAGGGATAGGCATAGCTTGTACTCTCGTGGTAGTGCCTTATGCTGATAATCACCATTGAAATTAAGCCCCTGGGGTGTATTAATACTCTACAAAAAAAAACCTCATGGGCTTTTAACGTCACGGGAAGACTTGCAGATTTCACGGGCCAGCAGCTCCCTCGAAAAGGAGGTGAAATTTGGCAAGAGCAGGACAAGTTGACAACGCTAGTCCTGGGGGATTCTAAATTTCGATTTTAAGCTTTCGTGACTGCAGGGATTCATCTTCTTGGTTTTTTCGGTAAAGTCACGTAGAAGGGAAGTAATTAAATAATAAAAATAAAACATAATAAACCCCCCCCCCCGCCCACCTCCTACGCATTTACCATGAATATGCTAAATTCCTCTTGATATGCACATTCTTTTGTTAAGGCGCTCTTCTTACACCCCCAACTCAGCTTATATATAAGCTCCTAGCTGGGGGATTCTCTTCAGTCCCTGAAGAAGCCCCCAGTGCACGCGGGAGAGTGAAGCGCCGGACACACCGTGTGCCAAGCAGCAGCACGCAGCACGCAGCACGACCCCGAAAACACAGCGGGGGGGGGGGGGTGAGAGCAACGTAGCGCGACCCTCCGCGGTGTCATCAACCCGAGGTGGCTGTCGAGCGACAGACACGCCCATGCATTACGGGGCGTCGCGCAGAGCAATAAATAAGGGGTTTTCGAACGTGTTGACAGTCGAGAAGATCAGCGGAGCGAGACTTTTCTGGCCACACCGTCCCCAGGTCGGACACTGATCCAGAGATTTGGGTGCCGGCCTGTCGTTATTATTCTGCCTTTAATATCGGCTTAGTGCCACTCGGGTGAAAATTGCACGAGCAAAGAGGGACCACCACCCTGAGCCAACAGCACTCCCTCTGATTTTTAGTCGAAATTCACAAACCAGTAAGACTCAAAGTGGGGGGGGGGGGGGGGGATTTGTTGACTGAGGATCCATAGCTCGTTCTCGCTTGTTAATTCACCACGTGCGAAGGCCCTAATTGCTTAAATAAGGTCTATTGTTCTCACGTTGCCCCCCTGTGCTGCAGCTTAATTACGTGACGCATTAACAAAAGCTCTGTTGGGAAGTCGCCCCGGGAATTTAATGTGGATATAGATTCAAGCGTAGCCAGGGATTGATTGAGTTAGAATAATACAAAAAAAAATCATAGCCCGTTGTCAATCCACTGCTAAATGAAAGCTTCCGCATGCCACGCGGCTTACCAGGGATTGTTGGCCCTATTTCACCACGCTGGTCATGTGGGGTCTCCTGGACCCGTTTTAGATATCGCTGTCCACCGATGTTCGGCCTTTGACGAAATCGCCCTAAATGTGCCTGATCCCGTCATGCCTCAAGGGGGTTCAAGAGAGTTGACCCTGCACAGCGCTTGGATGGACGACCTCTAGGCACACAAATGCAGGTGCAGCAGCTGCTGCGGGCAGGAGAGAGGGCATTGCAACTAAACCCAACTGTTGTGCTGTGTTTCCCCCCCCCCCCCACAACCACCAGCGCGCACTGACCAGTGTGGTGAGGTATGGTCAAATGACTCTCACGTTCTGCACGGAGTAGGGAGGCCCCATTCCATCCAGCAGCAGATCGATAAATTAGCTGGGTCGTGTAATGGCGTTGGGCGTGGTTCATAGCACGCGGTGCGCTAACCGGTGTGCCTCCACATCACCGCCACCCCCCGCGGTTTTACTCCTCGGCTCCCACGGATAATTCCTACCTCATGCACCCCCCCCCCCCCCGCGTAAATCACACGGCCCCCCCCCGCCACCCCCCCCTCCTCCTCTGCCCCCCCCCCCATCCCCCATCTGTCTTTTTGGCTCAAAATAGCCAAAGCTCTAAATCTGCAGTTGCCACCGCCGTGGGGCGACGTGTGACGAGACGAGCTCGAGAAGTGATGGCACCACGGCAACTTACCTCGGAAAAAGGACAACCTCCTGAAGGCAGGCAGATGGCGCAGATTCTCGTCATGCTGAGACAGCGAGGGGGCGCGCGCTCTCGCGACACAGAGTAATTGGTGGAACGAAGCGAATGAGTTACATATGTGCGCGAGAAGAATGTCGTGGATTTATTTTCGCTGTTTAATTAAGACAAAATGCATTCGTGGGATGATTGCCACTTAATTAATGCAATTCTGCCAAGGCAAAATGTTTAAAGCTGCGGGAAAAAAGGACATTATTTTGATCAGCTCATTGTGCCTCGCGCAGCCTAAGTAAGATATAGCGAAATAAAACAACTGCGACGCCGTGGTTCTTTGTGCTGATGGGCCATGGTGTCGAGAGAGGGCACTTGCCAATGACATCTGGTAAAACAGCAGTGTTTGTTTAGCGATCCTGCCTCTAATCATGAGCCACATGAGGACAAAACTGGCTGAGTGTTTAAACAAATTCCACCAGTTCACGTGAGTGTGGAGGGGGCGGATAGGAACCAATAGACTAGGAAATACATACGCTCTCCTCTTTCACAGCTGCTGCCACTGTGGTTGTAACTGTCAGCACACTGGACTTGCAACTCAGAGTTTGCCGGTTCGATCTCCCCGGCAGTATAAATGGCGACAGTAGGTGCTGTGTGGTGGGGTCAAGTACGTGTACTTCCGCCTCCTCCGTGATGTCTGGCCAAAATGGAGAAGGTTAGGCCAAAAAAAAAAAACCTGCAGTGGTCCTCTCGAGCTCACTCCCTTGGGTGGGGGGAGGTGGGGAGGCCTTTTCACCAGGAGTGATGCAGGGAAAGCAGTTGCAAATCTGCACCTTTACCTTTGGCACGGAGAGAGCTGCGGCGATGCTGCGCATGCCAATGAGGATGCAATGGCCTAGGCTTTGCCCCTGTCTCCAGGAGCGTCCCTAATCTCATGTGCAGCTCGAGAACACTGCGAACATCACATTACATCAAATCAATTACGGAACAACTTTGCACCTTTCCTTCCTTGCACCAGACAGTGGCTGACTGCCATCGTCAGCCACAGTTCACAGGTGCTTGGGTCGCTGGTAGCGGCAGGCCTTCTTCATATATTCGGCGTTATGCTCTCGCCTTCACCGAAATCTCATCAAGCAAATGCAATATCTGAAAGAAAAGAACGGCGCGCACACCAGGCATCGCCTGACAGTGGTTTCTTTGCCGTGATTTGTTTTGTCCCTCTGGCAAGAATGTGGAACAGTTCCAAAATGCAGAGACCATCGAGTGTCACACGCAGTTTTTTTCGGCGAGCATTGAAAATCGTTTCGACGTGAAGACGCTCAACTTTGCTTTCATTCCGGGGAGATCTCGGGCCCAATATGAAAACAAAAAACTAAAACACCGCAACCGACCCCTTGAAAATCTTTTTGAGGAATGATTCACGAGCAGGTGACGCTTAACAAAGTGAACTAATGACGCAGGTGGAAATTAGCCGAAGCCACGAGTGAATGCACAACACGGGGACCTTTTCCTAGGAACAAAATTGAGCAATTAGAGATAAAGAAGACTAAAGTAGAGGGCTCGCAATTACACTCGAATGGGGTGAGCGTAGGGGGCAGAGCAACCTTTTTAACGGGGGTAATTTTTGCGCACGCTGAAAAAATGTTGAATTAGCTTTTCACCGAAAGGCTTTCACTATAATAGGTTATTGCTGGCTCAGATAAATGTATGCCATATGATGTGTGGGTGGCAATTATAGGACAACCAAGCTATTGAAAATTACATTCCGTAAAATCATGTATCTTAATCCATTAGAGCTGGAATTATGGGAATTAGGCAAATTATCGGTGGGGGGGGGGGGGGTCCCAAAAGTTAATTAATTAGCAGTTTGAAATTCCCAACTAATTTCTATTATTCGGCGAGAATTAGACATAGCAATAGCAATTTAATATAGCTCCAAAGGCTACATTTCCGTGGGATTAAGTCAACTCGAGCGAGAGAGAGGAGCTCTGACCGTGGCTCTTCTTCCCCAGAACACGTGCAATCATTATCGCAGCAACCCGTCACGTGGGTTGAGAGAGCGAGCCCTTCGCCCCTGCACGCGCCCTCGTGGTCACGCTACTGGAAGACACGCGCGCGCTCGCAAGCACGTGCCGCATGACACATCGTGCCACGTTAGTACAGCTGCCACTGGGAGGGGGGTGGGCGGCCCGGGGGGGGGGGGGTGGCGGCTGGTGGGGGGGGGGGCAGCCGGAGGAGGGGGGGGGGGTCCCCTTGGCGAGACTGCAACGAGGGGCATTGGAACGGAGTGACACGAAACGTGTGACCCAAGACGCTTTTTGTATTTGCTTGCACGTCAGCGGCACGCGCGCTTGCAAACCTCTTTCTCCTTAGGCCTCGTGCCGGTGTAGCGACGTTGTTTTATTTTTTTTGCGCGGCGAACACCGACGGCTCCGTCAATGTTACCGCTCGGCGTGCCGTGTCCGGCTGCAGGTGAAGTGTGAGCAGTACTGGCCGAGCCGCGGGGCGGAGACGTACGCGACGATACACGTGTCGCTGCTCGACTCGCTGGAGCTCGCCACGTACCACGTCCGCACCTTCAGCCTCGGCAAGGTGAGGGCACTTTGTGGCAGTGGTGCGCGAAAAACAGCGGCGGCAACGGGAACGAAACAAACGGCGTGAGCCACAAAGGGGTGGTGATGTCACCGCGGCGATTGTGCCAGGCTAGGTGCACGTTCACAACAAACCAAAAAAATTGCCCTGTGTAGCATTTACAGGCCGTTCGGGCAAGTGCTGTTAGCGAGCACCTATGAAGGCCAGGAAGGTAAATGACCGGGTGGGTGGCCAACACCATGCACAGCCGCTTTTGTCTCCCCAGTTGCGATGTTTGCAACACACCACGTACTCATTTGAGGCTAGGTCGACTTAAAGGAGGCCCAGGACCAGTTCATATAATCGTCACTTGGTTATGGCCGTGAGAATGAATCGAACTCGGGGCGCCAGGTTCATAGCGCAGTGCGCTAACTACTCCGCCACCTCTCCCCACACACGTGCACACGTACATACACACATACACGCGTGCATACGTTACATACATTTTGCACATTAAGTATGCATGCCGTTCTTATAGTGTGCACGCTATCACGAAGGTGGCATCCTCAAGTCTCCATTTGCTTTACAGAACAGATGGGTACCAGCCTGGCAGTTGGGGCGACGTTGCCGTGTGGTTTTCAAATTAGTCAAGAGTTGGACCGTGACACAGGGCACACATGGCCTTATCCTGTTTGGAATAACATTACGGGATGTTTAACCTCCGCTGTGACGCGGATAGCGAACATTTTAGTGGGGGGTTTTTTTGCGCGCTCCTCAGGACCCTCGTGAAAAGGACTTAAGGCTTGGTGAAGATGAAAGAAATGTCATTTTCCGTAGCATCACCATTGATGTATTCAACAGTGCGACGCATCCCCGATGGCTCATTTCCCCAGACCTTAAACCACCTGCACAGGTGAACCACCTTCTTGCAACTCCCCCCACCCCACCTAATTAAACCCCTGCACACCCCCCCCCACCCCTCACTCCTCCCCCACCTCGGTTCACCAGACGGGCTCCAGCGAGAAGCGTGAGGTGCGGCAGTTCCAGTTCACGGCGTGGCCGGACCACGGCGTCCCCGAGTATCCGACGCCCTTCCTCGCGTTCCTGCGGCGCGTCAAGGCCTGCAACCCGCCCGACGTGGGGCCCATGGTGGTGCACTGCAGGTCAGTGAGCCGGCCAGCCAATTAAGCAGCGAATTGGTCGGCCAGTTAGTCAGTCAGCCAGCCTGCCAGCAAGTGCTGAGCGACATGAACCACCGTGTGAAGTGTGTACCAGTGTGCAGGTCGTACGCATAGAGCAACAATGACGGATGTTGGTTTTGCGTCGTATGGGCACTTACGTGGCCCAGTGATAGCATGTGTGCGTGCGTTGAGCAGTAGTGTGGCGGTTAGCACTACGCTGTGCTGTGAACCCAGCAACACGAGCTTGATTCCAGCTCACGGCCAACACCAGTGACGATTAAATGATCCGTATCGGTCCGGTCCTTCCCTAGGTCGACTTGGCCGCAATTGAGTACCTGGTGCGGTGTGTAAACATCGCCATTAGGGAGACAAAGGTGGTCAGAAGTGGTGCTAGCCACCCACCTCCTATGCGCCGTGCCGGCCTTAATAGGTGCTCACCAACAGCACTTGCCTCCAGCGGTCTGTTAAGGCTGCACAGGGATCTTTGTCTTTGTGTCTATACGCATGTGTGCTCCACGTACCTTCAGCAGGGTCAGATGCAGTCGACCCAGTCGGCGTACTAGGGGAGGCGTAGGGGTCTGCTTTGATGATAGGCCTCGCCTTGCCGATAACCCAAGCCAACGCTAACCACCGCTTCTTGAAGAAGAAGCGTCCTGGCGTTGGAGGATTTGGGGTGGTCAAGGTCAGCGTCGTTAGAATGTCAAGGTCGCGCACAACGACATCGCCAACGTTGAAGCCGACTTTGGTCGATGTCCCCGTCCCCCCCCCCAAACTCGGTAACAATACGCGAGGAACGCGTCACGTGGTGCAGAGGCTGCGGTAAGTACAAAGATCCTACAGCCAAATCGCCCCCAGCTCAATGGATCTCGGAAGCTGAAGAGAGACGGGGGGGGTGGGGGGAGGAAATCGGTTAGTCCTGGGATGCGAGGTGACCAGGAGTTTGCCACGAGTGTTGCAGGTGTGGGGCTGTGGTGTGGCCATTTGTGTTGGGGGGGGGGGGGGAAGAAAACAACAGCATCCCAATGCAGCGTCTCTCGCGTCAACTTCATTGGCATGCGGCAAAGAAAATGTCAGTGGACTTCCGATGTGTACTTGGTCTCGTCAATTGATGGAGGCTTTACGCGTGTTTGAATGTATTCACGCAAAGAGGTGGTGAATGCGACGGTGTAATTGTCGTCATCAATACTCGTCCGCAAGAGTCAACACAGAAATGCGGCTTTGTGGGGGCTGACATCGGTAGCAGCAGCAATGATCTATCCACCGTTGGATGATGCCTCCCCACGCCATCGCCTAGCTCTCTCATGGTCTTGTGATACAAAAAAATCCATCCGTGCGCGAGCTGAATTCGTCACTTTACCTTCGTGGGAATAACCTATGTGTGTATTGCGTGTGCATGCATGTGGAACTTCTTTCACACCGTACGTAACCAACCGTGCTGCATAGGTAAGCACCCCCCCCCCCCTTCGGGCGTAAGTCCTGGCATCCGTGTGCCCCAATTCGATGAAGCCCTTCGACTCTGTTCTGTGAAGTGGCATTTCTTCAAAGAAAGTTTTTTTTTTATTCTTTTATTTAGATAACAGCAACGGCGTCCGGGTCTTGCAAGATAGACGCGAACCAGTTTGCGGGCGCCGCGCTTTACCCATCCGCTTGGCTGCGTTGCCCGTTGCCATAAAATGGACCGCTCGCGAAGAAGTAATGAGGGGTCGTCCGTCGTAGCGTGGAATGGCTAATCGGCGGTACGGGGCCGCCCCGTGCAGTCCGGACCGTGGCGGCACTCCCAGCTTCCCCCCCCCCCCCTCTCCCAATAAATTGCACCCATTAGCGTTGCCTTAATTACGGCAATCATTCATGCATTAATGAGCCGGCCTAATTGCACTATCAAACGAAGTAATTTCCAAGAATAAAAAAAAAATCATTTTTACAAGTTGTTTCTTGTCGTTTTTTTTTACACAGACATGCAACAACATTTTTTAAAGTGTGCACTTAAGCGGGAGTCAAGTACATTTCTGCGGAAAGGAATTGCGTCGCTTATTTACGTGTTCTGGGCGCGGGGTGGTGGGGTGGTTTCCACCCACCGCTTTTCACGAATATAAACAGCGCCAACCCCCCACAGCGTGCGCCGTTACCTGTAAACCGCTATTAATTGCCTCGGCTCTTTCGCCCAACGGTGTTTTATAGATGTCGCGGTTAGAACTCGGATAGCTGTAACCTTGCCCAAGACACGGGCCATTTCGTCCCATCGAGCCGCGTCTGACAATCAGTTGTGGTTTATCGTTCGTTTGTTTTCACCGACTCGTGAGATGGACCGTGAAAATATTTATGGACGGCGGTGATGGTGGGAACGATAATTAATTATTTAAAATAAATAGAAACGTCATTTCGTTTATATTTCAGTGTCCCGTCATGCTCGCATACGATTTTTTTGTGAATGTCATTCTAATCGCCTCGCCTTTATTTGTTTGTACAGACAGCGATGATTGTTTTGGAGGCTCTGCCGCCTCTGAAAAGTGTTGCCTGCAATTTTGTTAAAGTCAGTGCACAACGTAAAGGGTTGCTTTTTTACTTTCATTATAATAATGATTTATTGTTAAGCCTCGTGATTGTTTAGAAAGATGATAAATTAATCGAATTGCACTTGAGGTATAATTAATTATGCTTCATACAAACTCGACACTGATTTATTTAACCCTAGCACAATGCCGTTCTGTCGACGTTTCATGCAGAGCATAACGTTACGTTAATTAACCGATAAAATATTGATCTTTACGCTTCGCGATGGATTAATTTCAACGTGCACGCAACAATCTGTTGTTTTCTTTTTGTGGCCTCTAATTAGTTCCACGTCATCCGGGCAGCCACGAGGGGTGCTACATCTTAAGATCTCGATTTCTCTATCAAAATCAGTTCAAGCCTCCCGTGAATCACGTGACTTCTGTGTGGCCACTCCCACTGGGGATTCCTCCCGCCCACTGTGAAAACAGATGCCGCTCCGTGCAGCGTCGAGGCCCTTATGCAGCCTCTTCCTGCCCATCCTCTCCCTCTCCTGACCCGTGGCTCCCGTTTCTCCATTAATTTTACATCTTTTCCTCTTAGCTCCCACTCTTTATTTTCTCTCCTCCCTTCCCCATTCCTTTTACTCTTTCCCATTTTGTTACATCCTTACCTCCACTTCCTTTCCCATAGTGTGTGCCATGGGTTCAAAGGTGCGAGTTCCCCAAAATGGAACCAAATGAATGTGGAGCTTCGGTCCCTGAATTGTGAAAATTCATCGAGTCGCGAGGAGAGAGAGAAACAAATACAGACCATGTTTTTGTGCTCCAGGTGTAATGTCGATTATTAATGCTGACGATGCTTGCGTGGAAATTTGCGTGCATAACAATTCACCAGTTACAATGAATGCTAAGCGTGTTTAATTAGTTGCAAAATGTTACACGTAGGCTAATGGTGTGAGCAAAATGCAAAAAAAAAGTAAACATTTTCATTACCATTCTCGAATAATATCACGGGCCGGGAATAATGACATTTCGTCAACATTTATTTGGGGGTGGTGGGGGGGGGGTCTTCTGTTCCTCCCTTTATACAACCCCCATATATTCTCCCTTGCCCAGCCTGCTGCTACTCCCTGCCCACTTCCTTCAGCTACGACATGGGCTACCGCAACCCCTATCACCACCCAGACCCCTATCACTACCCCTATCACTACCCCAACCCCTATCACTACCCAGACCCCTATCACTACCCCTATCACTACCCCAACCCCTACCCCAACCCCTATCACCATCCATACCCCTATCACTACCCCTATCACTACCCCAACTCCTATCACCACCCATACCCCTATCACTCCCTCTATCACTACCCCAACCCCTATCACTACCCAGACCCCTATCACTACCCCAACCCCTACCCCAACCCCTATCACCATCCATACCCCTATCACTACCCCTATCACTACCCCAACCCCTATCACTACCCCAACCCCTATCACTATGCCTATCACTACCCCTCCTGCTACAGCCAATCCCGGCCCCCCACGAAAAAAAATCTCTTTGGGGGGGGGCGAGGGGGGGGATGATTTTACAGGTGCGGTTTTTACCATCCGTTCATTTTCACCCGGCGCTTGTCCGGGACGTCCGCTTCACTTGCGACTCTCTCACCTCGAGTTTTATTTCCCCGTCAGGACGTTTTAAAAGACCCCCCCCCCCCAAAAAAAAGAAAAACACCACAAACACACGGAACGCTTCGAAGGCAAATTGAGGGCATTCATCAAGGAGAACGAGCAAAGGGTCCTTAAGGGTAACGGGACCGAGTGGACCCCCCGCAGGGTTACACGGAGACCCCCGGCAGTGCGAGTTAAATGGAGCGGAGGTGCAAAATACCTAAACAATTAATTGATTTAAATCTCCCAGACGTATTAATCAGATAATCGCAATAAGTAACGGTTCAATTACGATTTACACGTTTAATTACGGCTCGCCGCTTGCACCGCCGCGTCGTGCGTTCGCAGCTGCTGCGAGGAAACAATTTGGGCTGTTACGCTGGCGAACGGCGTGCGGAGTCGGCAGATGAGCGCGTAGCCCCCCCCCCCCCCCCGCTCCTCTCTCCCCTCCCTTTGAAAAAAATAATTCTTTGTTGCAAAAATATGACCGCTCAGAGGCACGGGCCATTGTAGTTTTGTACGAAAGCATGTTATTTAATCACTCTTTGCGATGAAAGGAACACGTGTTCTTGTGCCCCCGGTTTTTTTTTGTGTATAAATTTTTCCATTAGCGCGCGACGCATTAATGAGCGTTCTATTCTGTGCACTCTGGAAAAAAAATAATCTGTTTAATTATGTTAAAAGCCCAGCCCTGAAACTGAAAGATATCAATTTCTACAAACGTTTACTTGCTTTGGCCAGGCGGATGGGAAAGTGCTGCCCCCCCCCCCTCTCCTTATAATCTCAGAGGTAGCTCTACAGTATCCGCTTCCGTGTGATGTTTTCTCACAGGAAGGGTTGCACTGCTCTCTGCGAGAGTTCCGAATTCTTTCTTCATCTCGAGACACGACGCCGATAGCACGATCGGGATGAAAAATTGCGAAATTGGGAAGAGGCTCAGACCCTTATCTGGAACCGCACTCCCAACCACCTGCCTCTGATCGTGGCTCCCCTTCATAATTCCTGAACCCACGCCTGACTCGTCCCACCCCGACCGCGTTTGGCGACCCCGACGCTCGAGTAGAGCGGGGCAGCTTTGAGGTGAACCGTGCTCCCTGCCGAAACACGCTGCTCAGGGCCGCCTCGTTCCCGGGAAACGTGCAGGCGAGACCGCTCCATTAAGCGCCGAGGGCGGTGCGGGAGGGCACCTGCTAACGACGCTCCGTGCGAATTGGACGCGGGATCGCGACCAAACGCCGAGCGAGCTGCCGTCACTCAAGCTGCGCGACCTCCGTGACCTCCGCGACCTCTGTGACCTCCGCTCTTCCTCATCCTTCTGTCCTTTCACCCCCCCCCCCCCACGCTGCCCCCAACTGCCACTGTTCCCCCCCCCCCCCTCCCACCCTACCAACGTGCGCATCAGGCTGCGGCCCATTGCATCGGTTTTTGACGTCAGCGTCACGAAAAATGTAATTGAAACTTAACTTTTTTTTTATCTTATTCGGCAAGGTCCACGACCTGGCCATCACAAATAATAGCGCAATGGAGTGGCATATCGCGTGAAAACTTATAGCAGCCAAATACTCTAAACGCATGTTTCTAAATGTGGAGGGAAATACCGGAGGACGCGACCATGGGGATAGAGAGAGAGAGAGAGACGGGTAAACTCCAAATATACAGCAGCAGGCGTCAGGGTCGGGATCGAACTCACGACCTCCTGTATACCAGGCGAGGTAGTTAACATCTTTCCATCTCCAATTTAGAAAAGGCTTGAGTGGATCGTGCAAGAGGTTCGTTAAACTCCCAAACCAAGGAAAGCTGAAAGTACCGAGCTTAGAGCGTTATCCCCCCGTGTGCGTGGGATTTTCCTGAGTTCTCCGGATTCCTCCCACGTGCCAAGACGCCCCCATTGATTCAGGGCATTTGCCAAAACAGCACAGCGCCCTTTTAAATAAACAGTTTTGAGAATCAGGGAGGCTTTCCTGGGTTATTGAAGAACTTTCTCATCGCTATTGTATCAGTAAAGCCACTATTGTGTTGAGCAGATCCAGACACCAACGACTTGTTATTTCATTATCGTGTTAGTATTTGTCCATTTCTGCTCTGGAGCAGTTGCCGTGCCAGGTATTTTGTTTTCTGTTATTCGCGAGATGCCAGCGGGCCCTGGCTCATTGCCAGCCCTCAGCTGAGGCCGAGGTTGCATTGCCAAGCTCACGAGTCAGCGTGGTGATGCACTTCAGGTATTGTGCTAGATCGGTGTGCCGTTACGACAGCGTGCGTTTTCGCGGTGGTGCTGTACGTGTCTCCGATGTGTTTTTATGTGTTTTGCCTCACTGGTGGAGAAGGATCGTTGCCTGAAACATCACATTTTCTATACTTATTAAGGCCACGGTATTATCGGATGAATGTGTTGAGTTTTTCGGGGGAGGTTTGTTGCTTTGCACCACCGCCAACACTAGGATGACCACGTCGTAATATTTTTTGGTTTAGGTCTTAACGTGCGTTGTTCGGCACGATGTCCGACGTTTTACTCCAATCGCCGGTGGCTTCTCGGGGAACTCTTCAGGAACTGGTGAGTTTCCTGGACAAGCTCCCGGCACGTAGAGCGAAACGTCGGACACTGTGCTGACCAACACGTGCGGTACATTCCGAAAACACCCGTCGGAGTGTGATTCTCTCCCCGTAATAAGCAGGCACGCCAGACTGCAGGTCATGTGATGTTGCGGCTGTCATTTAGGTTGTGTCACTTTCTGTCACTTTGTGTTAGGCCCCACGGCAGATATTTTCATTGGTTGGGTCACTTTTAAATCAATGACATTTTCATTAGTGTCTCTTCCCATGCCGAAATAGATTAATAAATGTGATTGCTCTGAACATGTGGTAAGGTCATCCCGCACCTCCGATTAGCACGGTTGGCTACGTACGGTGCGAAAGAAGTTCAACGTAGATACACACGTCCCTTCTCGAGATGCGTTTCCAGATTGAAAACTCATTTCGTTAGAACTGATTTTTGCGTTTAGTTTGTTGTCCTTACCCAGCACCTCCCATTAGCACGGTTGGCCACGTATGGTGTGAAAGAAGTTGACACTTATATACAAGTCCACTTAGTTTATTTTTTTTTAAAGTCACTAAGATGCCTCCAACCCAAGTACATTACCTAATCCACGTGTCCCTCATCCTGTCTCTCCGTGTCACCTCCTCCCCATGCGTCTCTGCACCCTCTTCAACTCTTGTTTCGTCGTCTGTGTCGGTGCCCCGCGTTTTTCATCCACGTGTCAAAGATGAATTGCAATCTGGAAGCTCCTGTGATGGGCTCGCCTACACCTTTCCACCACCAACCCCGTGAGAATGATCTGCACGCTCGTCAGTACCGAGCCGTGTGCGTAGGTCTCGTATTGGCACTGATTGCAATTTGAATGGGAGATGGTCAATACCTCTTAGCTCCATAACCTTTACACCTTTTAAATTAAGTAGTGATTTTGTTAGCAATGAATGTCATTATTTTAATGTTTTGTCTTGTACGTGTCAATGTGTTTGGGGAGCGGTAGTGTAGCGGTTAGCGCTACGCTACGCTATGAACCTGGCCACCCGGGTTCGATTGCCGCTCACGGCTAACACCAGTGACGATTATCTGAACCGGTCATGGGCCTCCCCTAGGTCGACTCAGCCTCAAATGAGTAACTGGTGTGGTGTTTAAACATCGCCACTGGGGAGACAAAGGCGGTCCGGAGTGGTGCTGGCCACCCACTCCCTCGTGTACCCTTCCGGCCTTCATAGGTGCTCGCTAACAGCACTTTCCCCTGCAGTCTGTTAAGGCTATAGGGGGGAACTTTGTCTCCTGATGTACCCCCGATACAAACGCATTTGTACTTTTGTGTGTATGTGTGCGTGCATGTGTGTGCGTATGGGGAGCTGTGGTACAGTGTTTAGCACGCTTCACTACCAACACAGCGACCTGTGTTCGATTCCCACTCACGGCCAACATCAGTGACTAAAATCTGAACTGCTCCTAGGTCGACTCAGCCTTCAATGAGTACCTGGTACGGTGCGTAAACATCTTTCATAATTGCGGTCAGGCATGGTGATGATCACCGACCCTCCCGTGTGCCGTGCCGGCTCTCGTAGGTGCTCACTAACAGCACTTGCCCCAACAGTCGGTGCAAGGCTATACAGGGGTGGAAGGGATCTTTGTATTTGTGTGCATGCGTACTGCACTGCTGTGCGTGTTGATCGCACCCGCGAAATGTTGATATTCGCGTGTAGAATACGGATGAGTGCGCAACGAAGTCGCAGACCGTGCCGTGTGCCTGGCGAGCGATGCCAGAAACTGGTACCGGGGCTTCGCCTCATAATGAGTAGCCGGTGCGGTGCGTGAACATCAACATGGCCAGACTCGGTGCCGGTCACTCCCGACTCCCCCCCCCCTCCCCTACCATGCGCCGCGACGGCCTTAACCGGTGCTCGCTTGACGTGGGGGTCGTTGTCTGCGTTGCTGCGGAGTGCAGTGCTGGGGTGGGCCGGACCGGCTGCTTCATGGTGATGGACGCGATGCTGGAGCGAATGCGCACCGAGAACTCCGTCGACGTCTACGGCCAGGTGATGGGAACCGAACGCTGCCGGCTCGGCAGTCCCCGGTGTCGCCCTGACTTTGTCCGCTGTTTAACAGTTGTGTGACTTCGCGAACAAACTCCCGGATGGAATTTGCATTATTCTTCTTGTGATTTAGTCTATTGACAATGTTTTTTTTCAATATATATATCTGTACACCACTTTGAATGGCAATTCATTTCACTAAACAGTGCTATAGAAATAAAGACTTGATTAATTGATTAATGTCAGAAAGAGCCAAGGGAGGCCACCACCCCTGTGTTAGCGGGTGGGCGTGGTTATGTCAAAGTGGGAGGGGTTTTAAAGAGGGGGGAGGGGGCTGTCAGCTCACCGGGTGTTCCTGGTGGAGCTTCCCCAGAGGTCTGGTAGCTTTTGCTGCCGTTCGAAATCTGAGGGGTGTGTTCGACTCAAAGCGAAAGTGATTGTTTTAAAATGCGCATTTGAGGCGGTGGTCATCTCCTGCTTTTCAGCCTTGAACGAGCAGTGGAAATTCCGCTGTCCTATCGAACGGGGTCGGTTTATCCATCGGACAACCACGCTTAACTTCGCCACATGGTGAACCTCATTGCGTTGACCCCAGCAGGTTTGGTGACCTCAGTCAAATCCGCACCGGCGTTTGAACTCTCGTGACTCGGATTACGAGCCCCTCGCCACCTGAGTGGGACGACAAAAGCGGCGTTTCTCAAACACCAGTCCTTGGGGGCCTCCTGCAGAGCAGCTTTCCATGTTAACATATCGTTGCGATTCATGGGCAAATTAAGCCGCTGTGTAGTGGTAATGATGGAAAGCTGCACTGCTGGGGATCTCAATGACTCCACCGTGGGGGTCATTATTTTTTCACATCACGATCCCACAGAAGTGTTCTTGACGGAGCTTAGAGGAAGGCCCCTTTAACTCAAGCCATGCTTTGATAACGCACGGCACCGTCGAGCAGACACGGGCACAAAAAAAGCGTGGAGAATTAATAAACTAAATCAATATTCTTCTTGGTTCTTTTGGTAAAGTAATAAAATAATACAAATTAAACATAATAAAATAATCCTCACGACGTTTCGGCCACAACGCAAGCAGCCGTCCGCAGGGGAAGACCAGGTCTGTCGGGGAGACAGCGTCTGAATCCCTGCAGTCACGAAAGCTTTAAATCGAAATTAAATCAATTTTTTTTGTGTACGAGCTAAGACCCACAGGTGCACAGACACACACGGAGATGCACACAAAGACAGGCACACACTAAACTAAACTAAACTTTAATTTTTTTTTATTTTACCAGGTAAGTCCTGCTGAACTATATAGCTCTTTTGCAGAAGCGGCCTGGCCATCACAAAGGATAGCTCAACGAAGTGGCTCGTCATGATGTGGAAATATACAGCAGCCAAATACTCTAAACGCACATTCATTCTAAATGTGGAGCGAAAAAACCGGAGAAACCGGAGAAAAATCCACACGACCACGGGGAGAACATCCAATCTCGAAATATACAGCAGGCGTCAGAGTCGATCGAACCCACGGCTGCATTGGTGGTTAACGCGCGGCGGCGGCGTTGTCGGTGCAGGTGACGTGCATGCGGGCGCAACGGAACTACATGGTGCAGACGGAGGAGCAGTACGTGTTTGTGCACGAGGCGCTGCTCGAGGCCTCCACCGTGGGCTGCACCGAGGTGCCGGCGCGCTCGCTCTACGCGCACCTGCAGCGGCTCGGCACCGTGGAGCCGGGCGACACGGCCACCGGCATGGAGCTCGAGTTCAAGGTGCGGCTCGCGCGGGGGGCGGTGGGCCGGGGGGAGATGGGGAGGGCAACACGAGTGTGCATGCGTAGGCGCGCGTCTGTGCGATCTCGTCGATGCGGGGAGCGGGAGTGGCGGAGATTGGCGCTCTGCACTACGAACCCGGCGACGCGATTTCGGATTCCCGCTCACGGCCAACAGCAGTGACAGTTATTTGAACCGATCGTCCCCGAGGTCGGCTCGGCCTCGCACGAGTACTTGGTGTGGTGTGTAAACATCGCCACTGGGGAGGCAAAGGCGGTTAGACGTGGTGCTGGCCACCGACCCCCTCGTGTGCTGTGCCGGCCTTTATAGGCACTGCTGCTACTCGCTAACAGCACGTGCTCCGAAAGTCTGCTAGAGGCTACACAGTGATGTCTTTGTGCTTTTGTGAGCATATGCATGCTCAGCGTCGCGATCATGTGAACGCGTTACGTGTGACCTACACAAATGCTGATTTTTTTTTCACATTTATTGAGCTCCAGAGTCAACATTAAGCGACGAGTAGATGCACCATTCTTCCATTGGTTGCTTGAAATTGTAGGCATTGTAATTATTGTGATTCCACCCCGAGCGGTAACTCTTGACACTGGCGTGATAAAGGTGGGGCAGACGTATGACTAGCCCCGTGTTCCATGCTGAGTGCAATGAGTAGCCACGAAACGGCATGATTCGTCGCAGCAGACAGACGAGGTGAACTCGGAAGGAATTAGTTTCAAGTTTATTTTATGTAACCAGTTTGAGAACTCCAGACACCAGGATGAGTCTCGTTTGCAAGAGTGCCTTGGGGCATATTCGTCTGCCAAATAGGGATGCGATGTTTGCTGCCTACGAATAAGTTAAAATCACGGTGTCATTTTCCTGAAAATGGCACACAGTGGCCTGTTCTTGCACGTTGGGCCGCGGGTGAAGGGGACGGCGCGTTGCAGCGGTCTCATTGCGGGTTGTCGCGCGCGGAACCGCGTTCATAACCAGGGCGGGCCCACTGGATTGGGAGCCGCGAAACCTCTGCAGCAAAACGAGCGGCACGAACGCTCCAACGGCCGGGCAGCGTCGCCAAGCCCTCGCCCGTGTTTACGCGAGCGAGCGAGCGCGCCTGCGAACTTTTTTTGTGTTACGCCGTTCGCCTCGAGAGCGTGAGTGGAGCTGCGACGCAATCGCGGGGTGTGAGCGGCGCGGGCCGCTGGGTGCGCCCCGCGTGTGAGGGCGGCAGGATAATCCGTCTCGTGCCTCCCACAGTCACCGTGTTGGGTTCATGCAATCGAGCCGCATGAGAAGAATATATTTAAATTGCGTTAGATTTGGATTAAAATCGCAATCCGCAGCTGTCGTGGGTAATTTGCAAATCCCGTGGCGGATGAATCGGATCCACGCCTTGATATGCGACAAGCTCACTCGCAAGTGTGTGCGAGTGCGTGTGAGAATGCGTGAGTGTGTGTGAGAGTGTGTGAGTGTGTGGGTGTGTGTGTTTGTGCGTGTGAGATTATTTAACATCTATTTTTCGACCACGTAGTTCGTGAAGCCTTCAATCGCTGTGCCGGAGGAATTTCCATCTGGTACAGATACAATGGGAGGCTGATCGATGCACGGGTGCGGTCAAGGGATGGCTCCCTATTGCTCAACCATGTTATGTATGGCGATGATCTGGTAATTGCTGCTCACTCAGAGGAGGAGTTGGAGGCGCTGCTGCTGAACCTGGAGCTTGCCACTAAGAGATGGGACTTACCATCAGCCCCACCATAACTAAGCACCTGCTTGGGTATTTTGTACCATCGGACACTCCACCGCCACAACTCCCAATTGGTGACAGGGCAATTGTGGAGAGAGTGGAGAGTTTCCCATACCTGGGCAGTGTGCTCATGACCGGCTCTAGTTTGACAGCGTTCGACACTTCACGTGGCCTCAACGTGCACATAGCCTGGCACAAGCGTCGTGGTGACGTCACCGCCACTTAGTGGCGAATGGCGGTTGTTGTTGTTGTGCGATTCCGTGTTTGTGTATAAACGTGCATGTGTGATTGTTTTTGAGCGTGAGAGAGTGTGCGCATTTGAGTTGGAAGAGGTAGTGTAGTGGTTAGCGTACTATGCTACGAACCCGCCGAGCCCAGTTCAATCCCTGCTCACGACCAATAACATTGGCGGATATTCGAACCTGTCCTGGGTCTCCGCGAGTTCAACTTAGCCTCAAAGGAGTACCTGGAGCAGTGTGTAAACATCAGCACTGGGGAGACAAAGGCGGTTGGCCTTAATCGGTGCTCACTAACCGCACTTGCTCCAGCAATCTGGTAAAGGCTATATGGGGGATTCTAGATTTGAAGCTTTCGTGACTGCAAGGATTCATATTCTTAGGTTTTTTCGGTAAAGTCACGTAGGTAAAACATTAAAATTAATGAAAGTAAAATAAAAAAAAAATCACGACGTTTCGGAGGCAACGCAAGTCTCCGTCATCAGGTGGGACCGTCACAGCCAGATTTGCTGCATCAAGTGGCAAATCTGGCTGTGACGGCAAATCTGGCTGTGACGGTCCCACCTGATGACGGAGACTTGTGTTGCCTCCGAAACGTCGTGATTTTTATTTTATTTTACTTTCATTAATTTTAATGTTTTACCTACGTGACTTTACCAAAAAAACCTAAGAATATATATGGGGGATATTTTTTATTCGGCTCTGTTTAAAATAACAGCCACTGGGGAATTCCCTTGAGTAGTGCACCCGAAAACGTCCTGGCAACAATTGCTTAACATCATCTTGCTAGGCAAGCTGATGGAATGCTAGCAGAGCCTCATGCAGGCAGGGGTAGTCCTACGCAAACATCATATTGTGCGCCCGTGAGTTATAGACCGTGCTCACGTCTCGGTAACCTGAGTTTGATTGCAAGACGTGACGAACGGTCAGTGGCAAGTGATATCAGAGCCCCCTCTAAGGGTGTCACATGGGCCGACTCGGCTTATCCGGTGCAATGTGTAGGCATCGGCACTGGGGAGACGACAGCAGCCAGGCACGGTGGGTGGTCACGCCATCTTCTCGTTGTTCCAATCCGACAGGATAGTGGCGCTCGCTCCATGCCCCGAGCGTGCGCGTGAGATGTGCAACGATCTCTCGCTCAGTTTCTCAACCGAGCAATGGACCACAAGTTGGCACGACAGGTGTACAGGGTGCTTCAAAGAAATGTTAACACTTACATGGGGGCTATCGTTTTTAATGGACAAATGACGGATAATACACTGTAACATGATTACAAATGTAATGTTAATAGCTTGAGAAAGTCAAAGAGTCTCCACTTGTTCGCCATCATTGTCAACACCTGGTCACCAGAGCCCGGAGGCACATTTCTCGTGGCATTGTTGCAAATTTTTGAAGCACCTGTATTAACGTCTGTATCACGGTGGACGTCTAAGATCCCATTGGGGTAAAGGGCAAGCCACGTGCGCCCACCCTTCATCGTCCCAATTGGGCCACATTTGATCAATTACTCACAAACTGCTCTATTGGGAGAGAGAAAAACCCAGGTGGCAACATCGCCCACTTCTGGCAAAATAATTTCAACTTTGCAGGCCGGTGCTGCTTCAGATGATTTCGTGCCGCACAGGGACAGCTGTCACCGGAGGTGTCACCTTGTATGTATGTTGAACTTCTTTCGCACCGTACGTAGCCAACCGTGCAAATCAGAGGTGCGGGGAAAGGACAACAAACTAAACACACAAAAAAGCAGCAGGGAATTTCAATGTTTGAGATGAGGTCAAGGGCGCTTTGAGTTGTCGAGGCATTTTGTCAGCGCGGGGCAATCGAATCCTCCTCACCCGTTCCTCCCCCCGCCGTCGCGCAGCGTTTGTCCAACACCAAGATGCAGACGTCACGGTTCATCACGGCCAACCTGCCGTGCAACAAGTTCAAGAACCGGCTGGTGAACGTGATGCCGTACGAGAGCACGCGCGTCGCACTGCAGCCCATCCGTGGCCTCGAGGGCTCCGACTACATCAACGCCAGCTACATCGACGGATACCGGTGGGTGCTCCCCTCTCGATCTCACACCTGGGGATTAGAACTTACTGTGCGTATGTACGTGTGCTGAACTTCTCCGCTCACCGTAACGTAGCCAACTGTGCCAATCGGAGACGATTCAAATCTCAAGTGGAATTGCCGCCGGCGTCGTTATGTCGAGAATGTGTTCGGAAGGATGGATGAGCAGGGCGATTACGTCTCCTTCCATCTGTCCCTCCGCCTAAAGAAGAAGAGATAACAGAAAAGGGAGAGACGTGATGTCCACTTATCTGTTTGAATCTTTTTTGTTCCGTATGTCAAGTGACGATTATTACTGTGTAGTTTTTGCGTGCAAACTAGGACCCATATTTTCAGGCGAGGATCCTTGCCTGTAACATCTAGCGGTTCACCAAGCACCGATTGAAGCAAGCTTGGCTCTGCTGATGAGACGCAGTGTGTCAAGACCGGCCCAGAGTTTGCATGCACAGCATCAATGCCGCTGCAATTATGCACTCCCAACAGACCATTAGGCCGATGGGTTGTGTACGAAATACTTTTAAAAAAAAAATTGTATGAAGGCGACATAGTCTGCTTATCTATGAAATCATAAGTTCATTGAGTACATTAAGTATTCTCGCTGTTCTTATATGCAGCCAATGAAATGGCATATGCTCATGTACCTAAGATCAGATGTAATGAGCAAAGGCACCAGAGGACACAGAGCCCTTGACCTCCTGACCCTGATTGCTCTCTCATCCAAAGTCCCCTCCCTGACCAATTCTGCTCAAGCATCTTGTCTCTCCGGCATTTCGGCCAACTCCCTTCCGTGCACTCTCACTTCCTCCAGGAAACCAGCCCCCCTTCACCCCAATGTCTCCCAACCCTCCACCGCTTCCAGATCCAGTAGCAGATCAACTTCAAGATCACATTCACCAATCTTTAAGATCCTCCATGGACTTTCCCCTGCCTACCTCTCGCACCCCGTTTCACTCTAATCCCCTCCGTACACTCTCCGCTCCAGCAATCAATCCTTTCTTGTTGTCCTTCCCCCGCACCTCCGATTAGCACGGCTGGCTACGTACGGTTTGAAGTAAGTTCAACATGCGTACATTTCTATCAAAGCCCCCGAGTTAGACGTTGCTCTGTGGGGGAGGTCGCTCATTCTCCTCTGTTGCACCCACTGTCTGGAACCTTCCTTTCCCCCAGCCATCTGTGCGGCAGACTTCCTGTCCCCTGTTCAAGTCTAGGCTCAAGAAATACAATTTCGTTTCCCCCCCCCCCTCTGCCTATGACTTACCTCCTTTGCCTCTCTATAAAAGAAATACGCTGCCTGTTTTTTCGGCAGGGCATTTCGAGATGCGGTCACGTTTTTACAACGGTGTATAAATTTAAATTGTACCGCAGCGTATTGTGAGCAACGTAAATGCATCTTTCCATGAATGCCCCCCCCCCCCTATACGAGCGTATATAAAAACAAGCCTGGGCTTGTTGGTGATATGTGGTGTACAACAACAACAAAACCGGTCCATTATATTACACAATGGCTCTTTACAGGTCGCGAGGTGCTGTGTTTTTTTTCCATTGCTCAAAGTGGAGTTGTTTATGGACTTTTTGAAGGTCAAGGGCAGTCTGGGTGCTAGTTTATGCTCATCCAGCCTCAATAGAAGGGTTAAAGTGTGCAAAAACACCTTTGTTCACGCAAAGTTTATTGTGTTTTTTTCCGGAATTATTCTTCAACGAAGGGGCCTTTTTGTAAAAAGGCATCCGGCAATGCCGGCTATTTATAATAGCCAGTTTCTCTGCCTAGCAAAGATGTGTAATTGAAACTGGGCTCCTGCTGCTGATGATATTGTGATTACTGCTTTGTAAAAGTGGCTTTTTGTGAAAGCTCCACCACAGGGGCACTTTTTGGGGAGGTGATGTTGGTCGGTCTTTAAGAACTTACATCGCACGGGTTGGCAACTAATGTTTGTGAAATTTCTAGCAGGTTTTTTTTTTTTTGCGGTGGGTGGTATGGTTGTTTTTTTTAGCTCTTGTGGTGGTGATGCGCGAGTCATGAAAGATTCGACTGTTACGCATGCTCTCAGCCTGGCGAGATTAAACGTCGTGACTTACAAGCACCTTGGTAATCGCACGATGCTGAACACTTGTCTGCACACTTATCTTTGTGGAGATGTTAGTTCTGTAATTTTTACGGACCCTGTGCTCACGTGTACGTGCGTGCACGTACGCACGTGTTTGCTTGTGGGGAGCGGTAGTGCCGCGGTTTGCTTGCCGCGCTTCGAACCTGGCGTCCCGAGTTCGATTCCCGCTCACGGTCAACACCAGTGACGATTGTTTGAACTGCTCCTGGGCCTCCCCTAGGTCGACTCAGCCTCAAATGAGTACCTGATGCAGTGTGTAAACATCGCCACTGGGGAGACAAAGGCGGCCGGGCGTGGTGCTGGCCACCCACCCCCTCGTGTGCCGTGCCAGGCTTGATAGGTGCTCGCTAACAGCACTTACCCCAGCAGTCTGTTGAAGGCTATACTGGGGGATCTTGTCTTTAAATGAGTAACTAGTCTGGTGTGTGAACATCGCCACGGGCTGACAGAGGTGGCCAGGTGTGGTTCTGGCCACACCACCCCTTCGTGCCCCCCGCGCTTGTCCTCAAAATCTTGTAGAGGCTATACGGGGGATCTTTGTCTATGTGTTTGTGTGCGCGTGTGGGGAGCAGTTGCATAGCGTGTAATGCACCACACTGAAATGCCAGCAACTTTGCCTCTCCTGGGCAGGTCTCTAGGGTTGCCACCTGTCCTGGCTATCCTGGTAATGTCCTCTTTTCTAGATTGCTGTCCTGGGAAATCTACACGTCTTCCCAGAACAATTCAAGCACTATTTTTTTTGTCAGTTAATAATACATCACGTAAGACTAGACAATGTTTGACCTGCAGTTTTCCCATCTTCCCATGTTGTGAGATATTTCCCTTGCCATAATACGTCCCGGATTTTGGCACCTCAGACGTGGCAACTCTACAAGCCCCCCCCCCGCCCCATAGCCGCAAAGGCCGAAATAAATAAATAAAAAGTGTGTATAACACAAAATAATTACATTTATTTGCCTATGGGCTTTCCAGACTGACGTTGATGAATGTTACAGAGTGATGAGACGGACGTTCATCTGTCTATGTGTTTGTCTCCGGGTGTTGAATCCCACAGGCAACAGGGCGCATACATCGCCACACAAGGTCCTCTCCCTGAAACGACGGAGGACTTCTGGAGGATGCTTTGGGAGCAGAACTCCACCATCGTGGTCATGCTGACTAAGCTTAGAGAGATGGGACGGGTACGGACACACGCACGCACAACAACAACAACCGCCATTCTCCACTACGTGGCGGTGACGTCACCACGGCGCTTGTGCCAGGCTCTGTGCGCTTTAAGGCCACGCGAATTGTCGAACGCCTGCTGGCAGGCGGTCACGGGACAGACCCCAAGTGCCACGGGTTGACTGACTGAGATGACACGTCCAAAAGACAGCCGCACGCACACCCTCACGCACACAGACACACGCAGACCCGTGTAATCTGGCGAAGCCACAAAGTCGGAGCATGTACCCAGGGACCCACAAAGCCATGTAAACACCGTCACACTCATGTAGATTTATTAGTTTATATTACAAATTCAGTGGGACAATGTTTTGTCAACTACAGCAACTGTTAACGTGCAACCGTGTTTTGCAACGATGATTAAACAACTGTGAATTCAAAACGTCCAATTTAACCTTTCCTTTTTGGTAATGTTGATTTCTCTATTCTGTTGTTTCCTTCAAGTTTCCGTACAGTTCAATTTGGTCACCCATCATTTTTTGTAACCTCTGCCGACTCCAGCTAGGGGGGCTGGAAAACTGCAGGAAAGGGAGCCCCATGACTCGCCGAATGTTTCCAGCTGCAAGTCAAACGTCTGCGTCTGTGTCGCTGGCCACTCGATGGTTTGGCCTTTTTAGGTCGTTCGCTTAGCGAACTGTGATTAAAGGATGCAGCGTCTCACCTCAGCCACCGCGGTCCACGTACCTGTAGACCCGCGCAGCTGCACAAGTTCAGTTTCGGTTTTGTTTCGGTTTATTTTGAAGTTCCCTGTGAGTTCAGAAGCTCTTTCGTCGGGTTTCATCAATAAAAAAACACACACCGTTTCCGTGAAAGACATAACAGAGAAAAAGCTATGAAGAATTCAAATGAATAAATAAAAAATAGGTAAGAAATTATATGATTTTAAAAATGTATCTTTTAAAAGTTTTGAGCGAAGTATGGAATAAAAAAGGTGCAAGATTAGGTGTAAAAAGTGCCAGTGGTAAAACACACCATCCACAAGTATTCACCGCACACGGACACACGGACACACGGACACGCATGCCACTCAACTGAACCACAAAGTCTGTATGAATGTCTGTTGAACCTTGTAAATACTCTACGTAGCCAGCCGTGATAAAATGATGCCACAGTGGCGAGATGTTATTTGCCTCGCCTGGTATGCAAGAGGTCGTGGGTTCAATCCTGATCTCCAGGTCCTCCTGTTTTTCCCTCCACATTTATAAACATGCGCTTCAAGTATTTGGCTGCTATAAATTTCCACGTGGTGAGCCCCTTCGTTGAGCAATCATTTGTGGCCAGGTCGCTTCTGAACACGAGCTATAGAGCTCAATGGGCCTTACCTGGTAAAGTAAATCTAGTTTAGTTAATAATTTAAGATCGCAAAGATCCCTTCCCTGCTCTCTGTGCGCCATCAATGAGTTTATCCGGCGGGTTCGTATTACCTGGTGAAATAAAAAATAAAATGTTTACGTTTAAAATGGGTGCAAATTAAGGTGTGAGTGCATACTCTTAGTTCTTTCGGTAAAGTCACGTAGGCAAAAAATGAAATAAAAATTAATAAAAATAAAACAATGATTTTCATAGTTTTATTTAATTAATAAAAATAAAACAATGATTTTCATAGTTTTATTTTTATTAATTTTTATTAAATTTTTCACCTACTTGACTTTACCGAAAGAACTAAGAGTATGAATCCTTGCCGTCACGAAAGCTTCAAATCTACAAGGTGTGAGTGCAGCTTGTCACCCTGCCCTGCCCTGCCCCCCCACCCCCCACCTCCTGCCCTCAGGAGAAGTGCCACCAGTACTGGCCAGCGGAGCGCTCGGCGCGCTACCAGTACTTTGTGGTGGACCCCATGGCCGAGTACAACATGCCGCAGTACGTGCTGCGCGAGTTCAAGGTCACCGACGCCAGGGTGAGTTCGATCGCTTCGCCTTTTTGGGCCGTTGGAGCCATGACCGTTGCCTTCAAGCGGTGGTCTCTTCCGCTTCGCTCTGTCCGTCGTTGGGTCTTGCAACCGAGATGGCTTCCGTTCCCGTCCTGTCATTGATGTTTGATGTCCATTCGGATTCTGGCACCTTCCAATGCTCCCTCCAGCCACCGTCCTTGGCAATATTTCAGACATGCGACCAGGAAGATCGGTCACTCTCTGCAGTTTCCTCTACTTGACCTGACTCAGTAAGCCTGGATTATTTGAACGTGTCTATTCCTTCCAGGACTACCCGAATGATTGCATTGCTCCTTCCAAGACATTTTTATGAATTCCCCAGAAGGCTTTCCTTTCAAAGGCAGTGGTTATCCTTTCGCAGTTTGCTTTGCCAAGGGAGGAGGTACCCACTTGCTCGATGTCAGTTGCTATTGTTTTATTGAGCCATGAGGACACATCCCACTGGCGGTGACAGAGTCAACGGCATATTCTTGCAAAGCATGTAATTAGTTATTCACGCCTCACTGCTTCTCCACAGCGATGTGATGATATTGTCACTACTTATGCTCGTAATTAGAATAACATTTTTTTTTTGTGGACGGTTTTGGAATCTCATGTCATTTTTTGTTTCATGGTTGAACGCTAAAATTTTGCACCACACATAGCCAACCGTGCTAAACGGATGTGCGTGGGAAGGACAATGAATTAAACGCAACATAAAAATTACTCTTAATGTAAGCATGAATGATTGGCCTTAATGTAATACACTCACTGGTTACAAGTTAGTCAACTCACGCAAACACATTTTTGCGAGTGTAGGAAAAAAAAACACATTTTTATTCACGTAAAAGCCACGGTCACACCCCTTGCTTCGCCGCGGAAACCTGGGATCCATCTCCTCATTCCCCCATCCCACCCTTACCCCCCCCCCCCCGCTACCAGGACGGACAGTCCCGCACCGTGCGTCAGTTCCAGTTCACGGACTGGCCCGAGCAGGGCGTGCCCAAGTCGGGCGAGGGCTTCATCGACTTTATCGGCCAGGTGCACAAGACCAAGGAGCAGTTTGGCCAGGATGGGCCCATCACCGTGCACTGCAGGTGACCGCTCGCGACCGGTCTCTCCCCCCCCCCCGGGCCCATTGTTCATCATCATCACCGTCATTTATTATTCATACCGCACCTGGTTGTAATGGGTTAGGCGCAGTGGACTTACAATCCAGAGGGTCTCGCCGGTTCAAATCGATCTCTCAGCGCAGCGGTTGAAAGGATGGTGCAAGTTTTTGTTTTAATTCACCCACCCCCACCCACCCTTCACAACCAACACCACCAATGTCCACCCAGCAGTGTCAATGGGTCCGAAGCAGTCAAGTCCATCGGCAGGTTGCGTGTGAAGCGGTAATGGGTTGCTTTTCTAACCTCTTACAAGATATCTGGCCAATGTGGACAAGGGGGCCAAAATACCCTGGGAATAGATGGGCCCTCAAGTTGAGGCCCTGCCTTGGTAAATAAAGCTTGGTGCTGGCAACACCGCTGCTACTGCTGAGGCTGCTGCTGCTACTGATGATCTTCATGATCGCATTCAATCCCTCATCATAAATATGATCTATTATTTATACCCCACCTCCAAAGGGATGTTGCTGTAGGGTGTATTGGTTTTTAACACTGGACATGCACATCCATTGATCATATCGATCATGATGATGATGTCACTGCTGCTGCTTTTGCCGATAATGATTTCGGTAACGCTGCTGCGGTTGCTGCTGATGATGATGTACAGTAGACTACGACGATGCTGTATCTAGAACTTCTTTCGCACAGTGCAAAGCCAAACATGATAATCGGAGTTGTGGGGAAAGGACAACAAATTAAACAAAACAACCAGTTGTAAAGAAATTAGTTAATCAGTCCTGATGCAAAAGTGCATAGCTCCAGTGCCTTCCTAATATCAGATGGAAGAACGTTCCAGGAAGCATCTGAAGGCACGTGATGCCGTGGCCGTCTTTGTTCAATGGCTGGATAACCACGGCAATGATGGCGATGACGACGGCGATGATGACGATCATGATGATCATGATGATGGTGACACACGATGATGATGACGACGATGATTGCGACGATGATGATTTATGACAAAGATGATGATTGATGACGACGCTGATGACGACGATGGTTACACACGATGATGATGATTTATGACGATGATGATGGCGACAATGACGACGACGACGTCGACGACGATGGTGGCACGGTTGAGGGACGGGACTGTCGTGTGCGCGTGCCCCCTGGCAGCGCTGGCGTGGGGCGGACGGGCGTCTTCGTGACGCTGAGCATCGTGCTCGAGCGAATGCGCTACGAGGGGACCGTCGACGTGTTCCAGACGGTGAAGATGCTGCGAACGCAGCGCGCCGCCATGATACAGACCGAGGTGAGGCCTTCCCCAGCTGGCACCGCTCACGCCCCGCGGCGTCGCAACGGTCACACCTGGCAGGTTCTGTCGTCAAGGTTTTCAGATCTACGTTACGTAAGAAAAAGTAATTTGTCCCACCCCGGGTCGTTCCGTCAGTCTGCCGTTCACAAGGGCTCGCTGGGAGAGCAGCTTTCTCGCGCTCACCGAGGTTGACGGATTATTCCGAATTGGAATTAAGCCAGAGAACCGAGGTGTTGATGACGAGCAATGTGTAACTTTGTGGCCTTTAGGCCTTTTGTCCAAATGAGTTGTCGCCCAAAATATATTTCACCGTGCTCAATCTCATCAAGGCAAGAGCTGAGCAGGGTTGAACCTCGGCTGTGTCTGGATGGGCGATCGCCATGCACAAGGTTTGTCCGTACGGCTTGCGGGACTGCATGAAGAGCAGCAGAGGGCAATGTAAACAAAAATAAATTGTGGTAGAGTACCACTATTGCAACCTGCTTTGCCAGTGGCAAAATATGATAATTGTTTTTTTACCCTTTTATCTGGCAATAAAACTGACACCTTTGTTTACAAGGAGTCATGTTTGCATTGACCACAATACCTGCGGTCGGAATGCAAACAAAAAACACAACTCTGATAATGTATGCACTGCTCTAAGAAAAGCTGTCTCGGGTGTGGACCAATCAATTTCAAGGACAGTGCATACATTATCAGAGTTGTGTTTTTTTGTTTGCATTCCGACCGCAGGTACTGTGGTCAATGCAAACATGACTCCTTGTAAAAAAAGGTGTCAGTTTTGTTGCCAGATAAAAGGGTAAAAAAACAATTATCATGTGATAGACTACTAGACTTCTACTATTTGGTTCTTTCGGTAAAGTCACGTAGAAAGAAATAAAATAAAATCATAATAGAATACGACGTTTCGATTGCAACACAAGCAGTCGTCATCGATTGCTTGTGTTGCAATCGAAACAGTCGAAGTTCGTGACTGCAGGAAACACATTCCTGCGGAGGGAGCTGGTAGGAACGTTGGGTTGCTCGGTCAATGGCCAGGGTCAACGGCGGCGTGGTGTATTCCGCAAATATGCCCGACTGTGAGGGTGGGCACAAGCCGGCGTGAGTAGGTTAAACGTTGAGTTTTATAAGGGCACCACGGGGTGACCAACCCCTCCCCACCCAGCCCCACACCTCCCACCCCCCACCCAGCCCCACCCTCCCCACCCAGCCCCTCCCCACCCAGCCCCTCCCCACCCTCTCCTCCCCACCCAGCCCCACCCTCCCCACCCAGCCCCTCCCCACCCTCCCCACCCAGCCCCTCCCTGCACGACGGACACAATAATCCCCTGTGGGCTGGTGTAACCAGGAGGTTCCTACCAGTATTAAGCTTTGAATCTACTATACTTCTATGCGCCCACATCTATATTTTCTTCCCTTCTCCAAACCCGCACCAATCAGTAAGTTGGTATGGTCAAGTAGCTCCACCCGCCCCCCACCATCACCATGACCTGCACAGTGTGGGGAGGCCCTCTTCCAGCAGTGAAGGGACACAAAGAGGTAGGGGTGATGTACAAGGGGGTGATGTTCAAGGGTGTGATGTACAGGCATAGGTAGTGATGGGCCAGGCAAAGGGCAGCATGTGCTGGATCAGGAGCCCTGAGTGGAGGATGCCAGGTGGAGGTTTGTGCAATCACCGGTACAATAAAGGGGCAGGGGTCACGGGGCCAAAGTTTACTCGGCCCCAATACGCGATGACGTATTCTGGGTCGAGGGAGGTGAGGATGCCGTGCACGTGGAGCAAGATGTTGAGTGAGTAGGTGCTGGGTGATGGCTGCGAGCCACATGATGCTGGGGTGACAAAAGATGCGTAGTTGTCAAAATGTAACGAATGAAGGAGGCTGCTCTGGGCAGTGGCAGATCCAAGATAGGGCTGTGGGGGGTGATGGGGGGTGACTACTCTCCGCTCCCCCTCCTCCCACCGCTCCTTCCGTTGAGACCCCGAAACTTGGTATTTTATAGATTTTTATCAGACAGATAATATTGAATGTATTTTTGTGTGATTATTCATGTAGGCCCAATTTCAAAAGTATTACATGTTGGGCAGTGTTTGAATAATGAAGCTGGTACAATAAGTTTGACGGCGGGGAGGGGGGGTGGTATGTTGAACTTCTTTCGCACCGCACATAGCCCCAACCATGCTAATCAGAGGTGCGGGGGAAGGACAACAAATTAAGCACAAAAAGCGGTTCTAGACAAATGAGCTTTCACTCTAGAAGTAAAAGTTCAAAGCTCTGGTGGCTTCCTAATGTCGGAAAAAAAGAGCGTTCCAGACGGCTGCAGAAGAGCATCTGGAAGTGCGCGATGCGGTGACCACCGTCTTTGTTCGGTGACTGCCGAAAATCCGCTGTGAGGATGACCGGAGTTCGCGGGATGGGTTTTATGCTCCTTGTGGATGACGCTCGGTACTTTGCACCGTGAGTAATTGCCTGCCTGTGGTTGTTGGCCATCTCTGCCGCCCCGCTCTCTCTCTCTTTCTCTCTGTGCGACATCGAACAGGACCAGTATCAGTTCTGCTACCAGGCGGCCCTGGAGTACCTGGGCAGCTTCGACCACTACGCCATGTGAGAGCGTCAGCGGCGCGATGGACTCGGAGGTGCCTCGCGCGCCCGTCCCGGATTCGCCGTCTCAAACGAGCCGACGCTCGCGACGATGGAGTCGGAGTTGCACTGTGGGTCGGGGGTGGGGGGGGTGACTGGGCCGGGCCGGGCCGGCGGCTTTGGGCGTGCAGGAGGAGGAGGTGGCGGCGGTGGCGGGGGCAGCTGTGGAAATTCACCGCGGGAGCTGCCCTGCAATTTACTCCGAGCGCCTCTCGCAGCACCATCACTGGCCCCTCGCCACCCTTCAACAGCAGACAGGAGTGATGCAGCAGCAGCAGCAGCAACAGCAGCAACAGCAGCAGTAGCAAGAGGTTTTGTTTTCATATTCGTCCCGTCTGTACGTTTCGTCCGTTCGTCTGTTTCGTTTTAAAAAAAAAAAAGTTTTTTTTGGGGGGGGGTGGGCAGGGGATGGTGGGAGGAGGTTGGGGGGGGGGCGTTGTCGTGGAGATTTCGTAACAAACAAAAACCTCTTGAACCAAAAAAACTGCGGAGAACTTTGGCGGCCGAGATTTTGTGGTGATTACCTCAGAACGGTCACACAAGCGGCTGCGATGGGGGGGGTGGTGGTGGTGGTGACCGAAGCGGCGGCAGGAGGCGGTGGCGGCGAAGGTCGAGCGGGAAGTGCGCGCCTCCCCAACTCCCGCCGCTCCGAGGTTCTAGCGGGGCTCCCGGCGAGGAAGAGCCGGTCGCTGAGCTGCCCCACCGCTGTCAAGACGCCTGTGAAGCCGAGGGGACGAGGAGGACACGTGGTGGGGCACGCGGACGTTGTGGTGGCGCCGGTGGTGGTGGCGGCGCCGGTGGTGGTGGCGGCAGAGGTGGTGGAGGGGTCAAAGGGGGGGGGGGGGGTGAGGATAAGCTCCTCGCGGTTCATTAAAACCACGACACATGGGGACACACACACACACCGGTTCGCACACACACACACATAAACTAATGTATAGAGAGACTTAATTTTTCAGCCATTAATGTATGTAACTGTAATGTATAAATAATACAGTAATGTATGTCCCCCCTGATTTAAAAAAAACACAATGCTGTCCGATAGACCGCTGGTGGTGGTGGTGGTGACAGGCGGATGGGCTCTTGGTGTGCGTGCGTGCGTGTGTACGTTTATTCCGCGTCGAGCTTAGTATTATTTTTTTTTAAACGTGTGCTATGGTTCACGGTCGCTCCACGGGGAAAAACAAATATGCGTTAGTCGACGGCGAACCTGACAATCCTCCGGAGCAGGAGTACGGTACAGCGTCCCTGTCTCTCGCTCGCCAGCCCTGCCCTGCGCTCTTCGCACAGCGCCCACCACCGTCGTGGCTCTGCAGGGAGATCGATGAGGGTAAGGGCAGTGGGTACCCCCCCCCCCCCATCCTCTCTTGCCATGTCCGTGTGAGCACATTTCATCTGACCCTGTGGTGATGCCCGAGTCCAGAAGGGCGAACCTTCCAAACAAACCCTGCAGTTAATTCGTTGGCCGCGTAAGAATCGTGGCTCTGCACTTGTTTTATTTGCGATATATTCGTTGTTGGTGTACAACAGTTTTGTAGACAATCCCCAATAATCGCTGTTTGGCTGGTCCCCTCAAAAGCACCAAAAAAAATCTCCCCTCCGATGCTCATCTTTGATCGTACATGACAATGTCGCTGCACGGTTAACTTCACAGCATTTTTATTTGTTGGACTTTTGATCACTAACGATATCTCCGTTCCTTCTGCTGGACCCAGAAGTCATTGAGCTGTGATCAGGCTGTGTCTATCCACTCGGTCCCAAAAGCATTCGCATCTCCATGCAAAAGCGTGCGTGTGTGCCACAGAGGCTATGTATGGCCGCAAATACAAAAAAAAAAGTCCGGTTGGGATGACCCCTAAACTTTTGGTGCGAAAGCCAAACACGCAATTCTCTTCTAGTTGAACGTTTCCTGAGCAGCTCATTGAACTTTATTCTTTTCCTGACGAGCAGAGTGTGGCCCTCTGCGCTAGGCTCTACACCGCACCGCGCGTGTGGGCAAGGGCGATGCTCCTGTCCCGCATGCCGCCAATGAGTCCACAAGTCCAGTGTCCACTCTTACCACTCAAGGCATTTGGTGTGCGCGCGCGTGTGAGTTATCGCGTGGACCTGTTTAAACAAGAGCTAATTTTTTTTTTATGACAAAGGTTATATATGTATGCTGTTCGGTTATACAAGTCAGCCTTACACCGCAGTGTTGTAGCCCACACACCCTGTAATGTGTATGAGCCAAGCTGGGTTTTTTTTGTATTGTAATAAAGTTCTGGATTCAAAAGCGTTTGCTGTAATGTCATTAAAGCGTCGTACGGCAACGCATGGCCTTGGCAGGATAAATGCATTTTAATATTTTGTTTTACATTTACCATCAGCTGGATTCTTGAATAGAAATCAAGCCAAGAATTAAACACTGCCCACAAAGTGTTTGATTTGAAGCTTTCGTGACTGCAATGATTCATACTCTTAGTTCTTTCGGTAAAGTCACGTAGGTAAAAAATGTAATTAAAATTAATAAAAAAAATAATGCTGCAAATCTGGCTGTGACGATCCCGCCTGATGACGGAGACTTGTGTTGCCTCCGAAACGTCGTGATTTTATTATTTTATTTTTTATTAATTTTAATTTAATTTTTTACCTACGTGACTTTACCGAAAGAGCTAATAGTAAGAGCACAAAGTGTTTCCTGGATTAGCGTAAAGACTGCCGGAGCGACTGCTGTTAGCGAGAAGCCCGTCGTTCCTCCAGGGCAGCGGTGTGGTCAGTGCCGCACTTGCACAGCCGCCTTTGTCTCCCCAAGCCGCCATTCACATTCCGCGACCTGCTGTTCATTATTTAAGGCCGAATTAACCCGCGAGAGGTCCAGCCCAAGTTCAGGTACCACTTTGTCACGGTTGTTGTGAATGAACAGGAGTTGAACCTAGCTTGCTAGGACATAGAAGGCTGTGTAAACCGCAGTTGTGACTCTCCTAGTGTGTCTGTGTATGGTTTGTTTTTATGTGTGTATGCATGTGTCTGTGTGTGCTCGATGCGGGGAGCGGTAGTGTAGTGGTTAGCGCGTTGCACCACGAACCCAGCGACCCGATTTCGATTCCCGCTCACGGCCAGCATCAGTAACGATTATCTGAAACGGTCCTGGGCCTCTCACTCGGTCGACTCAGCCTCAACATCGCCGTGGGAGACGAAGGCGGTCGGGGATGGTGCTGGCCCACCCACCCCCTCTTTTACCATGCCTGCCTTCGTAGGTGCTCGCTAACAGCACTTGCTGGTTGCAACTACCAGCGAAATGCCCGTACCCAATTATTGCATGTGCGTGGATTTGGTCTCGGACACACCGGTGTGCTGCAGAAGCTGCCATAAAAACTGGCCACGTGTATCCACGTGGCAACTTTATTAGGTGGCTGTGTCGGGGGGTGGAGGGAAGGTTTACGACACATTTTAGTCGCGCGTCCTGAAGCAAAAACAAAATCAATCGACTATGAGCGTCTGTGAAAGGCTCTGTTGTAAATATTTGACTTCTGTCTTTGTGTTGTGTCTATGTATGAAAACGTTAGCCCCCTCCGCCCTCCGCCTCCCCCACACACACCCACTTGAACGCAGAAAGTAATTTATCCATTCGTGTGATGAATGGCATGTGGGGTTTTTTGAGATCAGAAAAAAAGGCAAATTGGCAAGGAACGTGCGTGCGCGATTTTTGTGTCTAAATGTAAATGCGGGTGTGGGGGTCTCTCGCAAAGGGGGGGGAGGGGCGCCTGGTAGGGTGGTGGGGTGGTGGGGTGGTGGGGGTGTGAGTCCGTGTGGTACAAGAGCATATGGAGCTGAGTGGACTTGCCGATGACTGGTACCAGCGGTGTCAAGATCGGCCTCTGTGCAGGAGTCTCGTGAAAGACGCTGCTGGGCAGTTGGAGATAGTCGCCCTCCAACAACGGAGAGCAGAGGAGTGTGGCTCACAACAACAAGCGGAGCGCCGAGTGGATAAAACACAGCGAGTTTGCACAGTAGGGGGCACAGGTGGCGCATCGGCCAGTCGTCTCAGTCAGTCGACGCGTGGCACCTGGGTCTGTCTCGTGAATTCCTGCCAGCGGGCGTTCGACACTTCACGTGGCATTAACGTGCACATAGCCTGGCACAAGCGCCGTGGTGATGCCTCCCACCACTTAGTGGCGGATGGCGCTTGTTGTTGTTGTGAATCCGTGGACCCGTGCCTGGGCACTCTCCCAGAGCCATTGCCCCCAATAGCTGTCAACCCCATATTCTTGTGCAGCGAAATGAGTTTTTAGGCTCATACGGCGCACAGCCGTTTCAATACGGGCAAACAATGTTTGTGTTTCTCCCTTGTGATGGGACTTTGTAGGACGAACTTTGAGATTTATACGGGCACGTCGTGACCAATAAGGTGCGAATTGGTCTGTAATAGGCTAGGACACTGGAAAAGGGGTTGACGGCTACGTGTGCCCCCCCCCCCCTCGTACCGTCCTCTACTGCAGCGGTCCCCAACCTTTTTGGCACCAGGGACCGGTTTCGTTGAAGACAATTTTTTCACGGACCCGGGGGGGGGGTTCATCATCATTGGGTCTTTCCCCCTTTTCAAAGAAGCTCTCCAGCGACGCTTGTTATTTTACTCATGTTGGCTACTCGGGGGTTCGCAGCTTGTGGGCTCACCAAGACTCTGACTGAGACAAGTGCGCAGTGCGGGAAAGAGGCGCGGACGGAAGTGGTCAATAATAAAACAATGAGGGCGGCCCACGCGCGGACTCACCGCTCTCACATCCTGCTGCTGTGCGGCCCGGTTCCTAACAGGACACGTGACCGGTACCGGTCCGCGGCCCGGGGAGTTGGGGACCCCTGCAGTCGAATGGACACGCGCCAATGGCGCGCACCTGCCACACGTTCTCGTGTTAACCGGGGGGGGGGGGGGGCTACCTTTCCCCCAGATGCCAGAGCCCATTTGCGTTAGCACACATTACGAATAAAAGCCCACGACGTTTTCCTTAGACTCTTACTTTTCACGTTTTTTTTGCCAGCATGTTGGAGGGCCTGTTGCTTTGAGGTGAGCGTCGTGTTTTGTGCGAGCGAGCGTCACAGCGAGGGCTGCCTTGCTGTGAAAATGACGACCGGTTGTCCGCTTCCTCGTTCTTTACGCAGTCGTCCACAACAACAACCGCCACCACCACCAAAAAAAAATGTAATCACATCACGGCGGCGTGTGAAGTTTCACAACCCTTGTCACGATGGCGATGTTTTTGTTGTTGTTAAGTGCTCTAAACAGACGCGCACTAATCGGCAAATAAATATTACATCACGTAAAATGTAACCGGTGCTAGGGGTAGGGGGGGGGCGACGGAGGGGGGGGGGGGGTAAAGGTCACTTGAAAAATGATAAAATCACCGGGCGTGCGCCCCCACACTCTTTGTCACGTCTCAGAAGCCAAGCAGGCTTGAGCCTGAATTCAGTTACCGAAGAAGCGTCTCGTGCAGGCGGAGCAACGCACGCCAGACACCGTGGCCGAACGACACGCGGCACAATCCCAACGTACAACAAAAATACACAACCGGAGAGAGAATGAACTGTTGTCTGTTACTTCCTCCTTGATGAAGACACAGCCAGTGAACCACTTGGTCCAAAACAACGACCCCCCCGTCCCCGAACTTCCACACCCTCCCCCCCACCGCCACCTTGGCATGACATATCCAGAAGCTCATTTTGCATGCAGACTGTCAGCTCAAGGGGCTGCAGTGGGCAACCTGGGTTAATTGCAAAACCCATTCCCTTGCCTCGTGGACACAGCATGGCCATTTTAAGCTTTAATGGGCCTCCTATTCCTTGCAGACATCACCATCCTTAATCAGTCAGCAATGCGAGAGAGAAAGAGAGAGCTGTATTTATTTGACAGGTTTCAAGTAAATGTGGGATGCTGGGAAAATCTCCGAGGGAAAGGGGAGGGGAAATTAATAAATTAGAGCCTTGGTATGTGTTAGTACTAATATCCCAGAGAAGGGAACCCGACACTTTAGTGTTTTTCTTCTGCATGTGTTGAGAGGAGACACAAGATGCAATTCTAAGGGCTGTGGATATGCCACTGGTGCAGGCCAGAAACAATCAATGGAGCATCGAGGTTTATTTTATTTATTATTCATAAAAATATTTTATGGGTTAGATCGCATAAATGTAGACATGTCGTAAACCTGCCTCCACCCGACACAGACAATCGGTAAGGTTCGTCACGTGAACAAAACTTGATCATTACAGTAGTTATTACTTCAGCACACCGGTGTTTCGGAGAGTAAATCCACATTTACTATTTGAGTTAACGACGTATCGCTGCTGATTAAAACCAGCGTCATCAGGCGATTGCCAATTCTCGCAATTTGCCAAGTCTATGACGAAAATACAAGAGTACAGGTTTATATGCAAGCCTATGTAAGTTTGGCTAAGTACGTCTTGGCATCAATGCGTGTTAGTCCTTGGGTCTCTTATAAAAATAACTGTTTAAAACAATATTTATTTCACCAGGTATGGCTCACTGAGCTTTATAGCTCTTTTTCAGAAGCGACCTGGTCACAATTGATAGCCGAATGAAGTGGCTTACGTGGAAATGTATTTCAGCCAAAACCCCTAATCGCATGCTCTTAAATGTGGACGGAATAACCAGAGGACCCGGAGAGAGAGAAAACACGCAAACTTAAAATATACAGCAGGCGTCAGGATCGGGATCGGGATCGAACCCAAGACCACCTGCATACCCAGCCAAAGCATTTTAACATCTCCGAGCCACCGTGACGCCCCTGGCTGCGGATGTTGAAGTAAGGACAGCTGGATGTGACTCGGGGAGATGCACACAACAAAAGTACCACAAGCGAAATGCTGACCACGCGAAATAATGGGACTTGGAAGAAGACGATGCAAGCCAACGGTGCGCTGGTGCCGTCACGGCGAACTCAGCGGCGGGGTGTCGGGCACACATGCGAGGCTGGATGATCGCGGTTAAGCGGCGATGACCGGCGGCTACCATTGGGAGGCCCCACAGCCCAGCGTGTGACGGGGGATGGTGGCGGGGGTATCAGTGCAAGGGAGGCGCGCGAGCACAATTACAGGCGAGCTGGCGCTGGCTTTGGTAATTAGCCTACCGCTGGCAGGGAGCTCCCGGAGGTATCACGCCTTGCCCTGCAAATAACTCGAATCGCGCAGCTCTAGAATGCACCCCACGTGTATGTATGCACGTGTGTGTGTGTGCGCGCATTACGGATGGGGAGTGGTGGCGCAGTGGTTAGCGCGCTGTGCTGAGAACCCGGCTGACCCGAGTTTAATTCCCGCTCACAACCAATATCGACGATGGATAATTGAACCTGGTGTGGTGTTTCAGCGTCAGAACTGGGGAGGCAAAGGTGGCCGGGAGTGCTGCTGCGTCACAGAACTGCCCCAACAATCGATTAATGGCTATATAGGGGGATCTTCGTCTCGTCTTAGTGTTTGGGATGAGTTTCAGATTGAATAAAAAAAAATGTATTCCCAATTTTGGAATTTCGTATTTTTGGAATTTCGTATTTTTGGGATTAGAATGTGTTGATTGAATAATTGTCATTTGTTTATGCACTAAATTCCAATTGTTAAAGAATTCGACATCAAGTGTGCATTTTGTGTTTCATAATAATTTCAACTTGAAATGCTCTGAAGAGCGACAGGCAAGCAAGAAGGGAGCCCACGCGGTGAGCTGGTGCCAACAAATGTCCCAGCTGTGGAGTGCTCGAAATCAGCGGTCGCCAACATTTTTGGCACCAGGGACCGGTTTCGTGGAAGACAAATTTTTCACGGACCGGGGGGGGGGGGTCATCATCATTGGGTCTTTCCCACTTTTCAAATAATCTCTCCAGCGATGTTTGTTATTTTACTCATGTTGGCTAGGGGTTAGCAGCTTGTGGGCTCACCACAACTGTGACTGAGACAAGTGCGCAGTGCGGGAAAGAGGCGCGGACGGAAGTGGTCAATAATAAAATAACTGGCGGGCCACGCGAGGACTCACCGCTCTCACCTCCTGCTGCTGTGCGGCCCGGTTCCTAACAGGCCACGGACCGGTACCGGTCCACGGCCCGGGAGTTGGGGACCCCTGCTCCAAATGACGAATCTTTTAGCCCATCAAGGACGAGTGTTTGTTCATGTGCGAGGGATGCGGAGCACCCGGAGAAAGCCCCCGCGTGGAAGGTGGCAACACTCGTATCCCGTACATGTGTAAAAGATGCATACCTATCAACCCATAGGGTTTACCCGTATTATTGTGCAGGTAAATTGAGTTTTCAGGTCCATACGGCGGACAGACGTTTCAATACGGGCAAAGAAAGTTTATTTTTTTCTCTTGTGATGGGACTTTGTAGGATGAACGTTGAGATGTACGAGGGCACGGAGTGACCAATACGGTCTGAATTGATCTGTAATAAGGTAGGCACTGATAAGGTATTCACAGGTATGCAGATGGATGTTCATATTGACCGTACCACCTCCTGGCAGGCCAGAGTTACGGCACTTCGATGCCCTCGGGAAGGGAGTTTCGCAACATTCGCGCGACCAACCCAACAACCCTCGTAGACCCTCCCCTCCAGTGCTTGGATTACAGGCCATGTGCAGCGAACACCACCACCGTTCAGTTGAAAAGGTTTCATCAGCACAAAAGTTCATGCAAACATTTTACATGTTTACATAATTTAATCAAAGTGAGTTAAATGTAACGACACGAAATGCAGATTAATACCAAACGTTGTAAATCATCCAAAATGTCATGTATTGCCCCTAATTTTTCGGGAATTTTCGGATTCGTCAGAATGCATATAGGGTGTTGTATACGGTTGCGAAGCTGTGTATGTGCAAATCGTGTGCTGTGATATACCCTATACTTTAAATAAAAGGCGAGCCTTTTTTGCAAATTCGAAGATATCACTAGGATGTAATTTTGTTGAAAATGCTACACGAATTATGAATGTAGTAAATAGGCTTGGTGAGCACTAAAACGCATTATTACATTTTGGTCAATAGCTATTTTGGTTCATTTATTTTACGACAAATATTTCCAACGTATTTGTGCTAAATAAACGTATTTAATAACCAACATTGGGATGTTTTGAAACCAAGACATAGCGACCTGTTATTTTTAAAGATATTTTTTTACAAAATCAAATGTCCTAGTTAATTTCAGAACCCCATTTCCACCCCAATTCCTTTACACAAAAAACAGGGTATTATTTGTTCCAGAATAAGCTAACATTTTAAGAATAACTGTATATACAGACTGAATGTGGGGGACCGGTGATGCAGTCGCCAACTTATGCTCACCAGTGGTGAAGTATGGTCTAGCAATCCCCAAGGATAACAAAAAGCACGAGAGGGCTTCATCGAGCAGTGGATTGACAGTCTGCAATTTCTTTTTAAATTATACCATATCAGGGTTCATTAATCCGCTCTTTTGGTGATCCTATTTTGTGAAAGGCTCCAATCTCATCGTCTACAAGATTCTTACAAGGCAGACGGCAATCCAAACACAGCCTCCGATGACAAATAAAACCCTGCAATTTTCTTGGCATAGTGGGCTCTTAAGCGCTCACAAAGCAATGCCGGCCAGCAGACTGCGCTCGGCACAATGGGTCTCGCACACAATGGCACGGGGCTTTTTCCTCTTTTCTCCACTCGGAATGGCAGGCGAAGCATGCGAGTCCTCGGTAACCTGGAGTCCCGCGGGGTTGAGCCCTCACGAGCTCGACAGAACTCGGCACACTACAATTTGGACAGATACGTCACTGTAACGTTTCAGGGACATCTTAACAAGCACCAACTTTTTTCGAGGTTGAGGAAAAAAAAGAGTGGAAGTGTAGCAGCGTGCACATTTGTGACAGCACTGCCAGTTTGATAACATTGAGAACTTGTTTTCACACAAGTGTTTCGTATCAAGTTCACTGTAGCGCAAGGTTTTCACTTTGTTTTTTTTTATCCGTTGCCAAGCACAGGGACAGATCCGAAATCCCAAAACGGCGGCCAGCAATACAACGGGGGTAAGAGAGTTAGTTTCTTTCATTGAGCAAGGTTATGAAGAACTTGTGGAAAAAAGGACAATGGTATGGAACATTCCAAAGTCGAGCAGTACGAGGAAATAAGCAATTGTGACCTGGCAATTTGTATAACTTATTTTGCATCATACGTAGCCAACTGTGCCAATCGGAGGTGTGGGGCGAAGGACAACACATTTCATACAAAAATAAGTTCTAAAGAAATGAGTTCTCAATTCAGGCAGTGTGGCAATTGAACAACGAATGAATGGCATGGCAGTCAGACCTACTCAACGTGGGTAGAGGCGTTAATGAGTGTGGTGCCACTAATTTTGAAATTTTCATCGAAGCTACGATGGCAAGTAGCTCCTACTTACAAAGACCAATACAAAACTGTTAAATGTGAAGCCAACATATCATCTTTATTAACACAGACATGTATTAAATAGGAAAGCAATTGCCATGTGGAATTTAAACAATATTACCAATCACATAGTAGTTATTTTTACACGTGGATGGGAAGAATGTCGCAATTTTTACAAGCCGAATAAGACAATGGTAATCGTACGTCCAAGGTTGCATACCCTTTTAACGTCTTTCCCACCAGTATTCACACGATACCCTTGGATAAAATGCTCAACGTTAAAAAAGACACTACACAATTTCAATATGCACGTTTATCAATGAATCTTGGATTTCAGAATAGCCTTCAAAGATTTAATTAACAAGAAAAAATGTACAAAAAGCATGCTCTACTGGGTCAACGTAAAAAAGACTAACTCAGCCAATTCATAAGTGCTTTTTCACGTGGGTTAAAACACTTTGGAACCAGACTTTGTTTTAATCTTTTTTAAATATTCCTTATGGGCAACGCTCTTTCCTGTTTGGAAAAGTTACGTTGAAAAAGCCTCCATTTCTACAATTGCTCTTTGCCAAATCAAGCTCTTAAAATTGAAGGGATGGAAAATTACACGTGCAATTACTATAATTAACAAATCTACATAAGTCGTTCTAAATAAAATACCAATATTCTGGTTCAACAGCGAAGTTAACGAAAAAATATGCAAACAAATTTAAATAAGCTTGGCCATGTACACAAAGATCCCAAAAATGTGTAGTCAATTTTGACACGAGTTGTTTTCCTATATTACAATCCACACGTTCCAAATGTACTAATAAACTCATTCACACATGGACAGTTCAGTATTAAAGCTCAAACTGTGCGGAGGTACAATGCCAAGAGTGTTCAAATATTGAGAAATATGCCAGTGTAAAAACCCAGTCGTGAGTTTCTGACCATCTCAAAATCAGGGATTTCTTTTAAGGATAAAACCAAAACAACGCACGTTGAAAAACATTGTATTTTCAGTCTACATTCTGTTATGTTACATTCTGCAAATACTATGTTACATGAAAAAACCTTAATACATGAGAAAAATAAAACACGTGAGAGTTAACTTTCTTTTGAAAAAAATAAGATGTACTGTAAATAAGGTTTAACACATTATACAGGGTGGAACTATACACGCAATCTTACATTGTTTCTATTGCAGAGCATACTGAAGTAAAGATGACAATTGCATTTCTAAACATGTTCCAAAAAAATGTGCACTGTAATAAACAGAAGCTAATGTATCAATACATTCACACAAAATGCACCTATGTGCAAGAACATTTGTACAATATAAATCTACATCCCAAAACAACGTATTAAGTATAAATGGGCTACAGAGAGGAGACATCTTTTACAGGTTTCCGTCTGACATTGTCTTGGCAACCAAGAGGGAACAAGAGGATGGCAGACGTATAGGGGTCAGGGGCTTTTATACAAGGCTCTTTCGATGCCTGAGAATTGGGCCAAACATGACGTAACGGCAATGTGCATGTCCAAATCAAAGAAAAGGTCTCAAGCCTCTGCAGTTTAAAAAATAATTTGGATGTTGCATGATGACCTCCTCCAGAAAGATGTGGGAATATTTGTTGAATTTGTTTTTTATATTTTGATTACTGGCCTGGGGTACAATTTACTTGCCCAGGCTAGGGTCCCGGGCGTGGTTGGCCAGGGAAGGCCTGCTCGAGGAATGAGCGATAGGCAGTGTGCTCCACGTAGTCCTCGGAGTACTTGGGGTTGAGCACACGTTGTCGCTTCGAGTCCTGCGCCACCATCTTGCCGTAAAAGACGTCGTCATATCGCATGTCCGAAGCCTGCGACTGCATGCACGCCAACAGAGCGATATAATACCACATGTTTAGCATCATACACTGTCGGTACAAGTGTTGTTAATGAGCACTTTACGGATTACAAACTATACGAAGTGTTTGTGGCCAAAACCATACCTGGCTGCTATTTGTCTCTTCCGTGCCGATTTGCAAATTGCGACGTGTAATCATTTGAAGGCGAGATGACCGAGATGTGCCCCATGATTAATTGGCACTAAAGTTGTCTATGGTAAAGAATCAAACTGAATTTGCTGGGTTTGAAAGGTGGTGTGCAACCCACTGCACAATCAATCACCCAGGCACGTGAGTTTTCTAAAAAAAAACATGTTTTTCTGCACAAACACCTTTAAAAGATAATCCAGAAAAGGACATTGCTGGAAAAACTGCAAATTATACAACTTATCACAGGCTTTCATGGAAAATATCATTATATAAAAACACTTGTATTGTGACTGCTGAGTGTCTGCAAATGCATGGTTGTTTGTCAAGGTTGTTCCAAAATTCACATCTTACCAGCCTTGTCTTGACCCTCTTTGGGAGGTCCTCATTCAATGTATAAATGTCTTCTCGCTTGGCAGTGTTCTGGGAGCCATCTTCAAACTCAACCTGTGACACATGACATTTCTAAGTCAAGAGGATAGAATCCAAGCCTTCTAATGACATGCTTATCAATCATTGTTAGCAAATGGCAAAAACAAGAATGCAGAAAAAACCCAAATGCCTAATTGTAAACATTTACTCGCAGCGCTTTCCAAGGAGCTCCAATGTAAAGGACATCCTTCACACAAACTACAGCTTTCATTATCAAGTGGTCAGCATGAGACGTAAGTGGAACAATCAATACAACAATTGGCAATTCTTGACAGCTAATATAACTTGGGCACAATTCAATATTTGGGCCTTGAAAATTTTCCACAATTTGTCACCTGTACACACAATGTGAAAACGTGCCACAGTTCTAACACTCAATCAAGTGCCATTTGTAACCTTCTAGCCTCTTGTTGGCAGAATGTCTTTGAAATTAAATTGTGTTGGGGTTTCAACAGAGACGGCTCTGATAGAGAATACCTTCACTTAAAACGAAAATAAGATCAAGGGAGGCACAAATATTAGTTCTAATGTTTATAAAAGAAATGTTATTAAAATGACAATGAAAGAACTGTATTGCAGAGCATATAAATATACCATAACATAACAAATATTATAAAAAAAACTTATTTTGAATCTATTATTAACTGGACAGGTGGCTCAGCAGGACAGGAAGGGGCTCGTGGCCAGAAGGTTGTGGGTTCAAATCCTGGGGGAGGCGGGGGGGGCGGGTTAACTCGGCCCATCAGACCTTCAGGGTTGTCATATGTATGGACGGACTCACCCCTTCCATCCAAATGCAGAACTTAAACCACTGGCTCAGTGCTGTAAACAAAGGAGTACTGCCCTCTATTCTCAATGAGCAGCTAACCACTTAATTTGTTGACGATATTAATACATTTTCCTTCCCTTTAACAATGTACCACCATTTTGATTTAACCTTACAAGATGCATTCCGATTGATTGTAGCAAATGATCATATTTCTTAGTTCATATATTAATATATGCTTTAACACTCACGTCGTACACAGAATAATACAACTTATTTATCACGAGAATACAGGGTGCAGGGCAGCCTTTGTACATCTAATATTAGATGAAAGCCATCACATCACTCTTGCACAAGAACTGATGTCATAGGTTCGTCTCCACAATTTCCATCTTCTCAGTTGTGTTCTCTCCTTCGGCTGCTATTCCATCACCACGATTGTCCACCAATAACAATCTGGTCTGTGTCATACCCAAGCCCATTTACTTTTCTCTTGAGTCAGCATGTCTGAGTTTTACTTGCTCCCAGATCCATGTGCTCCTATTCCTGTCTATCAGAGCAAGTCCAGATATGCATTCTGATACATTTGTCAATACAGGAAGCAGACAGGCCACTAAGTTTATTCTTCTGGAATATTGATAAGCTGCCTTGATCGATTTCAACTTTTCTAAATTGTGCCAGTGAGCACCCATTAAGGGCAGCATAACATGCAATGGAGTGACGGGGCAGCACAACAACTTAGTCGCCAAAGCTCCTCAGTACTGATGTCCATATGCTACACCAGATACTCATGTCTCTACACACAATTGATTCCAACTGTGCCATCAGTGTTAAGCCATGAGATGAAAAATGCAGTGTGCTCCATGGGTCAGAACAGGATACACTATCCCCCAAACACTCTTGGCATGAGATTGTCGAATTATTAAAAAACGAATTAATCATTCTTTTGTTCAGTTATTGGTAGCCTGGCTACACGTGGGAACCTGGCTTCATTACAGGCAGCTGCTGAGATTAAAACCCAAAATATCTCAGCAGCGCCAGCTCAGACACCAAGTTCTCATTTATGCCGATTTGAGACCTAGGTGGGGGGGGGGGGGACAGGGAAAGTTCAGATATTACCTGCCACAGAGGACCATGGTCATGAATTAAAAGGTCAGGTAAACAAGCATTGTGGCATAGTGGCTCTAACCAGGCCCGTCACTACTCCCCACACGCAAAAAAAACACCCGAGAGAGAGAAACGTTTCTTCTCACCTGGAACATTTGCATGGAGTGAGCCGCGACGAATTTGGCTCCGTACAGCTGACCATCGGTCCAACGCACGGTAACTGCTTCGCCAGGCGCAGGCGGACCGAGCACCAGGCAATTGTGACTCTGTACAACAAAAACCAGCAACAAAAAAACTTTACTACAGAAACCACGCTCAACACCTCCCCCCACCCCACCCCGCATGATAACATTCAGCAACAAGCTTGCCCACCTCACGGCAACAAAGACACACAACTCATTAATCATATTTGTTGTTACACTGCAAGATAACACTCGTTGAGAGCAGCAATACAATCACATTGTCGCCTCTGTTTTTCCTGAAGTATAACCCCCCCCCCCCTTTTTAATTTACATTTTATGTTTTCTGAGTGGCAATAAAATGCTAATAAATCTGAGTAATCTGTTTCTTAGATTAAATCGTAAAAACAAGCGCAATCTGCTCTGGGCATTCATCACCATGTATTTAGTATGATTGAAAATGTATAGCACTCGTCAAAACGCAAAAAGGATTCAAGTAGTAAATTTAAACAAGCTGGTAAAAAAGTTTTAACAGACTAGTACAATTCATGAATGTCCTATTTAGTGAAAGAGATGTATAAGCTCGTCGGATTCTTCCAGTATGAACAAATATTCTGATTCTGAAAGTTGTGCAGACAGGAACAAAAACATTACAAGGTGCAGGCAAAAACTGCTGAAAGAACAATTTACAATATTGACGAAATAAACTATACCGCACCAAAACAGAAACATTGCAACAAAAACAAGGATGTAGTAAATGGTTGTAGATAATATGCACTCAAGACTAAGCAAACACAATCGAGCGAATAAAACAACGTAACCATCACGGGAATGCAGAAGTAACAGCTAATGGGTTGGGTACCGGTGCATCAACCGAACTGTGCATTCGGAGTTCCGAGTTTATTTGAATTTGTGGAGCCGAACCTGAGCTCAGACACAAGGGCATTCCAATAACGTGGGGCAGTGTGGAAAGATGCATCACCAAACCTAGTATTATAAAAACTGGTATTTTTTTTTACTAGGAAGAGGCTGCCCCCACTGGGAATTTATCAGATTAGGAGGTGCTTTAGATATTTGCCACATTTGTTTAAGGACTTTTAGAATAAAGAGAGCCCAGTGGTGGTCTCTTCAGTTGTCAAGAGGAGATAAATTGAAAGGGATCTAGAGGTTGAAATGATGCGTTCTATCGGGGGCGTCAAGGGCAAAGCAGAAGACCCAGTGGTATAATGGAACAAGACGTTTTAAAGTGATTTCGAAGAATAGACAGTAGATGATGTCACAATAGTCAAAGATGGGGAGAGGATGGTGGATGACGAAATGGCAGTTTATTTCCATGGAGGAATCAAATTTTAGTTTTTTTTTATCATATTGGGCACATTATCAATGTGGGCCCTCAAGGACAGTTTTGAGTGCAAGATAACTCCAATATAATTAACGTTATTGACCTGTTCAATGGGATGCGAGTCCAGGGACATAATGTGCAGGAGAGAAAAATAGGTTGAGTAGCTGGAGAACAACATGACGTTAAGTCGTTTAAGCACTAAGGAATAATGTTAAGGAATTAAGCTGGAGTTGTGGATTATCAAATGGATGTTCAAGCTGTCATTGTAAATCGCCCATTGACTTCCAGGAGTCTATCAGGGCTGTGTCATAAAAGTACAGAAACGCACCAACTTGGTAACGTTATTAAATGGTATGAACGTTATCTAGCTAAAAAGAGAGCAGGCCAAAAGAAACATCATTCTCCCGTGATTGAATTGTATGTGCCAAGAGATGCACATTATCACTCCTCTCGCAGCGTTCTCACCGTTATATCCTCGGGGAAAAGGTTGTCGCTGTACGATCCATCATCAAAATTGACCTCGTAGAAGGTCTGCGTGGTCAAGCCAATCACGTTACTATGATAATAGCGGCTGTTTTTGTGCTTGGAAATGACGGTCTGTCCGACGGTTACGTCCTGCAGAGCATTTCTGCTCTTCTGTTGGCAAAACACGTGGCTGTTCAATAACAGATATGTTGCAGCAAACATCCCACATGAAAGCATATCATCAAGACTATATTTTAGGAAGGCCATTGCATTAGGGTGTTTGGTCGATTGCATTGGAGTATTTTCCATATGGAGGAAAGAGCAGGTCCCAGAGAAAATACAACCACATGATTCTAATAACACTTAAAAGTCTGCATAGATGGACTTACTAAACCACCTTCAGTACTGCCAATAATTGACCTCACAACCGAAAAGACTTCAGAGTTTAACAAATCAAGAAACACCTGCCTCTTAAATTCTTGATCACAGGAGTGATCGCTCATTAAAATCGTCACTTACGCTCACAATGCCCACCATGAATCAAGCGTGTGAGAATTGCTGACCAATTATGCAAATGCTATGGTAATGTCTACATTCATATAACTTGGGTAAACAAAACTCCATGAAAAAAAGAAAAATAGAAACAGTACAAAAGGAATTTGTAAAAGCTAGACAAAAAACTAAATTACAACAATTAACCAAATTGCCAGAGCGAAGGGTAAATAGCTTTTACGTGCGTGCTACATTCCTACAGTCCAGAAACACGGCGTTCACACGTGGAGATAAGCAGGACCTTTAGCCGCCCCGCCCACCCACTCATACCGTGCCCTGCGTGCCAGTCTTGTGCCGGCTGCACGTGATGTAGACGGCGTACGGCCAGTCGTCAGGCTCCATGAGGACGCCGGCAGCGTGGGCGCATGTCACGTGGAACGGCGTCGGGCAGCGTCCGTACGAGCACTGCACGCACGCACCCTGCACCTTCCGATGCTGCTTCCGGCAGAAGATGCATTTCTGCAAACGGCAACGTTGTTTTTTTATTTCTTTACAACTTGCTTTTTCTGTTGAGTTCAGAATCGGAACATTTATTTATCCTGGAGGAATCCGATGAGCTATAATGCTTTTTGACACTTGTCTGGTAGTTTCACAAATCAATAAATGCTTGCGTCCTATAAATGCTTGCTCACCAGGTATGCGCTAACATGCCTAAGTCACTTGGTGAATTCAATACTTATGCTCACAATGCTAGTCATCAAACAGGCATGTATGAATCGATTAAAAGTTATGAAAATGATAAGCACATGTTAATATTTGTTTGTTGCCTTTCCCTCACACTTCCGGTTGGCTACGTATATGTCAACGTACATTTTATTTCAGTCAACGATGACCAAGAATATTGTCAAGCGTGACGATGACTACAACTACCGAAAGACCCAAGCATTGTCGTAACGGGACAACGTTAACTTGTCTGAATGAGGACGCAGACTAAGAATATTGAGTGAAATGTATTAGAAGTGCACCAAGTTAATTAATTAACGACCCGGTAATATTCGGCGGGGAACCTGCGTGCCCCTCACACCAACATTTTATAAGTGGACTGTTTTTTAATGCTTTAGTCAACTAAGACCAAGAAAATGATGTAATAAAAAATCCACAGACTATGACTATCACTAAAACAAAAATGGTGCCTACATGACCACTGGAAACTATGCAAAAGAGCACCCGCTCAAGTTCATTTATTAGGTATAGCCCTGTGAGCCATTCGGCTCTTGAAATCGGGTGCAACCGCAACAAACAAAAACATGAACAAGAAAACATCTTTAAGTGACTATGTGCAAACAGAAAATCCAAGAAAAGACAGCAAAAACACACCAAGAGCGGAGTTACTGACAGCTAAATGTCAAACGAGCATGAGCCACAGCAGACAGCGGCGGTATTAACTACATTTTTAAGTCACTCAAGGAGTTGGTGGAAAAGTACACACAGTTCAAAAAAGGCACCATTTAATAACAAATTAATCTACGGATAATTTATGTTAGTCCTCAAAATTGTGAAAGCCAAATGAACGTGCAGCGAAAAGGATTAGATGTCATGCAAAACAAGCCTGACAGGCAGCCAACGGCACTCAATTGGGCAAAGTCTCCGTAGACAGCTATTAAAAATGCTAAAATAGATTCTTTACGACAATCATATATTAATTACCAAACAGTAAGTGCATTGAAGTCGTCAGTGCAAAAATAGCCTTCTTACTAACAATCCTATAAATTTACTTTATAAAAACAAACCATTTGTATAAAAAAAAACATTCTTAGTTTCCAACAACCCACAAATAGCCACACACACGGGGAAGCAAAGAGGACTAGCAATCAGAAAGTTTTCCTTGAGGATGGCTAAAAGGGCATATTTATTGGCCTCAATTGTATAGCCCTGAAACATAAAATATACACCAAGGCAATGATTTAGGTGGTGTCTATTTTGATTAACCCGACCAAATTTACGCAAGTAAAACAAAGATGAACAACTCTGGCCATTTATTTTTCATCACCTGCAGCAAGATTCAGCGTGCACCACAAACAGTTTAATTCCATTTGGCTAACGGCAGCCAATAAAACACAAAGTCTTTCGGTTAAAAGGTGACTACATAAAAAAGCGATGAAATTTTTTACAGTGACAGTGAGCTAAAACGATCGTTAGTTTTGCAAGCAAAGCATCCCGAGTGCTAGGCAAGCGCGCAGAGCAGCAGCTGCTCAACAGAAATTCTCCAAAGCAGGGCTGCAAAACAGCTCATAGTGTGGCGGACAGACGGCGTCGGATGCTAATGACTTTGCTCTGATTAAAGAGGATCTGTAACTGGGTGCGTTCCAGGTTAAAAGCACATTTAATGTCCGGCGAGCTCTCCCTGCCTGCGTGAACTGGATTGCCAACGTCTGTGCACTAATCAGGCCCTGTCCCTTAATGGTTGGCAGAATTCCTCTGCAGCATTAACATTTGCCAGCTGTTTACAAACGCACATGTACAGACAAATATGTTGTAGATGCAGTAATTTTTTTAACATTTTCAGCCTCATGAACGCTCAGATTTGTCTTCCGCAACTGCAAATAATTCTGCTCTACATGCAAACCGAGATGTCATTGTAAACCTGAGCTATGAAATGCTCAAGCACCATGAGCTAAAAATGTACCAAGGTTCAGCATGTTGGGTTGTATTTGAGTTTAAACAAAATGCTTTTCGACTCGAGTATGATGATCTAATTTAGCCTTACTGCATTAACAATCCTTTGTCAATCTACTGCTGGATGAAGACTTGCCCATGTGAAATATGATAGGGGTTGTTTGACTCTACTTCACCACAATGGTCAGTGTAGAGGTTGATGAAGCTGGGGGTTGTCCTGGACCAGTTCAAATATCACTCACCACTGACGATAGCAGACTGGAATCGAACTCTGGTCATCGAGCTCATGGTAAGGGTGCGCTTAACCACCATCCCGCACTGCTCTGCTCCACCTTACGATAGCATATCAATAAGAAACCAAGTAAAACAAAACAAGTACCAGTTTCCACCGCGGAGGAGGGATGCGGCTGATGTCCACTGGTCTCCTCTCCATTACATTCACAAAGCGCGCCTCAGTCACTGCCACCGCGCACATCACATGCACCCATCTGTAAATGGTCGCACGACATACGACACCCGCTTGTCAAGAACGCCCACCCACACCACAACGGAGCATATCAAACGTGGTAGCCGGGTGCAGAAAACTGCACGCAAAAAAAACAAAATCTGCCAGACATCACATCCGAGTGTTGCGGCCACACAAGCGCAACTCAAATCGACGTGCGTCTTGTGGTGCGCGCAAATTCCACATGGACTGCACTTCTAACCAATCGCAAGCATCAAAGTGCAAAATAATTAACATCTTAAAATCAGGAATAAATTACTGTCCTACGAGAATACCTGCCAATCAAAATGTAAAACCTGCAAAATTATTATTTACCCAGAGGAAGGCATATATGAAAATGAATCAAACTGTTTTATTTACAATCCGTAAAACCCATTAAGCATATGTTTGTTTTGAATCACAAAAGGTAATTGAAGAAGCGGCACTAAAACACTTCGGAGACGAAAAGTATTTGCACCTAAATGGATTTGGACCGTGTATATTACTAAATATGCTATGTTTATAGCCTGCGGAACGGTGCGACTAGGTTCACTATGCATCAAACTAAAGACTTCTGCTACCATAACATATTAAGGTATACGAGCTGTTTGGTACAGCGTGATGTGGCCCTATGGAGACCACGGCTGCTGCTCCGTACCTGTTGTCTGTGGTCTGTTGGAGGGCGCCTCCTCTCAAATTGCACAGGCAGCAATCCTAAGATAAAGCAAACAAGCACAAATTACACAATAATTGCAAAAAGAACGGCTTTAGTAGCAACAACCAGTTGCACATTAAAAGGGACATCCATAATAGGCATCTCAACACCAAAAAAACCTGGCAAAGCAATAAAAATTGATTTAAGAAATATATACAATTTAGATGTTGAAACATTTTTACATAAAAATTGTACACGAATGAAGTATACATCTGTTGCATTTTGCACTCATAAGCACTGCTGTAGCTAATTGAGCATTAAGTGATACCACGATTGAGCACTAAATAATTATTGCTGGAGAGGTAAATTGTATAAAAGCAGAATGTAATAAAATGCAAATTTGGCTTGAAAACATATCCCTCTCCTTTGCAGGTCCTAACCCTAACATATACGAAACAAATATTAAAATATATACTACCTCCAATACTGACATCAAGTCTGGTTAACTGTGACATTATGAAAACATTAAAGAATAATACATTCAAATGACAGTATATTTTATTGAGGTTTATGCTTAAGTGGAGGTACTATTTCAGTGATGGAATATTGCAATGTAACTTCAGACTAAAAGATTTTAGTAAAAGAAGTAAAATGGACTCACCACAGTCCAGGCCTCCGCAGCACATCGAGAGCATTTCCAGCCATCTGACAAGGATTGTGCCCCGACCCCATAACAACCTGTCACGGCAAACCACACAGCAATCACGGCACACCATTACAGCACGCAAAAACCAATTACCAGGGGAGGCCAGCCACCGCCATTATGGCAGCACAACAAAGCTCGCCGCTAATCGAGCCGAGCACTCTCTCACACGCGCGTGCACGCGCACACAGACAAGAAACGTGCCGCGCCGAACAAAAACTCAAGCACCAGTGCCACTCGCAAAAAGCTGGGGTTTTTTTTAGGTTGAGAGATGTACACAGTCGACAAGACAGAGGTGAGCAAAGGGTGAGGGAGAGAACTCTTACTTGCGTGCACCTGCAGGCAACACTTTGCACAGGAGATGAGGGTGCTGGTGCCGTCCTCGTTAAGCAGAGAGCCACCGGGCAGCGGGTCTGTGTTCTCCCCGCACGACGCGTAGCACATTTCGGGGATGAGCGGCTTTGTCTGCATGCCCACGGTGGGCACGTTCGTCCCAGAAGTGGTGCTTGAACTCTCGGGGGGCTCTTCTTCGGCTTCCGACTGAAGCCATACGAATGTGGATTTTGTTGGGGCGAAAATGTAATATAAGTACGTATGAAAAACACATGTAGGCACGTAAAATGCTTGTGTGCTTCTGGGTGCTACAGAAGTAGAACAATTCTAGACTCGGGCTTGCTCAGAGCAACTAGATGTTTCACCAACAGGAAGGTAACAAAACTATTCCTAGTGTAAAATAATCTGACAAACATTCGTGCTGGTCAATAAAAATACCATCCCCGTATGAAAATTCTAAAACAAATTTTAAAAACATCTTCCAAGAGAAACAGTACATTTTAAATAATTACACGTTGGATTTAGGCAGATTGTAAATGCAACTGCACCTCAAAGCAACCGCACCTCAAAGCAACCGTTAAAATAACATCCATGTGTAATGTGGCTATACAATTATCGATTGGAAAAGCCAATCTAACCAATTATTCACCAATGTACATGCTGCTAACAAGGCTTGCTATCTCTAGCATGGCTTCATGTTCCAATTTGTGTTGTTAAATGCTATTGTTACTGCAGCAGGCAATGTGGTCAGAATGTCAATAGGGGTTAAATGGAATGCCTGGGTTACTAAGCACTTTTGTACTCCCGAGACCAGCACTCTGGATGACTCTTAAAAAGGCAAATGTCCATGTCTTATGTATCTTTTGAATCGAATATGTTACTCTGTATTGGGCCATAAAGTGTATTGAGTTTACAATATACCTGCATAGTCAAGGTCTTCAATTTTTTTTATTTCTCAGAATGCAGAGGAAATCTGAGCGCAAAATAATTTTTTTATTGAAAGTCCAAAGAAAATTTTAGAAGGACACCTGAGGATAACTTTCAGTAAGACTACAGGGAATGAAAAGCATTATTTCCAATTATTTAATCAATGTGATAAGGAATAAAAGTTTGTTTTTCAAAAAATACAGGAGTATCTTCACATTTAATAGAGAAAACTGGCAAAAGCAGTGCATGTTCAACAAAAACCTTAATGCAAAGCCTCATAGCAGCTATGAAAAGAGGCGTAGAGTACCAAGTGAATAATGTGGTGTGTGGGTAGGCAAAATAGGCGCCTTACCCTGTAGTAGGGGTGGAAGAGGGTGCAGATGGCACAGTAGGGCTCATTGCGAGCTGCTGCCGCGTTGTATTCGCGCTCGGCCAGGAAGCTGTGCGGCCGGGTCTGCCACAGGTGCGCCAGTGGCCGTGCCCACGACTCGGCCTCCGATTCCTCCTCGGACACCACTTCCGGCAATTCTGCGAGGAGTGTTGTGTTTGTAGACACGTTAGCACAAGGTAGGCCAATGGGATGGGCACTTGATACTGGGGGGAAGAATTCGCGGCTTATACAAATTAGGGGTGATGTCAAAGATGTGTTTATGTTACTTTACTACAACTTAAACAGGCAGCACAGAGAAATGACAGAACATAAGGTCTTAATTTGCCCAAATAACTAATTTTCCAAAGACACTCATTATTCCTGTAGAAAAGTCCACAAGAGAGCCCCAATTTCTGGTCATGTGGGTCAACCTTAATTTCAAAGATTGGGTCACATTAATCAAGTGCAGACAAAAAGACAGGAAAACCTTTCCAAGTGTGCACCCTGAGAGACACGCGCACACAAACGATAATTCAAACACACCAGGGAAAGCACACCTAATTTGCACCAAGCACAGGTAAACTTTAGATATAAGACGATAAAAAAATGTGCAACCCACATCTCAGAATAAAATAAACACCATATTTACAAGTTATGCTGCCAAGGATTTTGCATACAATTACCTGCAGTTCAAAATTAAAATGACGTATGATGATAGCTTAAGAAATCAGCTTTTCTCTGCACAAGTTATTTCTTGGTTATATTTTATCTCTACAGACCTGTTTCAAATGCATTGTATTACAAGCAAGAAAGACTGAAAACAGAAAGAGATTGCTAAATTAACTACCAATTGGTTGCAAATTCACATAAAAGGAGATTCAAGTTACTGCCAATGCTCAGTAAACCGACCGAGTTTCATCAACCACCACTGCCTCCAGCCACCAAGCAGAAAAGTCAAAATTCTGCTAGAGCAAAATGTTGATGGTTGCGCAATATCAGGCAGACATCCACACCATTTACATTCAATGATACCCACTGTGGAAAGAGCAGTCTTCCTCCTCAATGTCAAGGCCCCCCCCCCCTCACATGAAAACAAACAGCAGGAAGAATTTTTACAACAGTTTCCCTCACACAGGCCCAAAGGCATATAATGCCAGGCAACCAGTAACAAACAGCACCATTGATGGTAGAAGAGATTACATATTTCTTGAAATAACCAAGGTCATGAAAAATTCGAGTAAAGGAGACAATGGGGAGGAATTCCAAAGTAGAGCAGTGTGAGGAAAAAAAAAGTCGAAAGGAAAAAAATGTTTGGACCTGCAATAAATAGTTGCACACAGTATGGATGAGTCAAAACAGTCAGTCTAGTAGACAGTCCTAACATGGGTGGAAGAACAGTAATCCATGGCAGCAGCAATAAAAAATATATTTTTTAAAGTAACGAGACGACCGACCGCCAGCGAGCGAGTGACTGGAGTGACTCTGTGAGTGTTGAATTAATTATCAATCAATCTCACAGCTTTAGAAAATGAATTACTGTGGAGTGCCTCACACCTTCATCGCTGGGTGACTCCTGCTTCACCACGGAGATGGGGAATCGAATGGGCAGCTTGCTCAGGGGCTGCCGCCGGCTCTTGCTCCGCTTTTTGGCTGCCATCACCTTCTGGATGAAACGTCACCCGACAACCGGCAACGTCAGCACACAACCAGCAACCGCGGTCCTACACGGGTACTGTCCACCTTGTAGGACATTGTTTTTACCCGTTCGTTCCCAACAACAGGCGTGTTCACTATTAGAAATTTCACAATCATTACTCAAGTTTATTTTCAGAGATGTGTAAATCTTTGCCCCCTTGTAAAAATCGACGAAACAGGGATTTAGTAGTTATGTTAAGTCCTATTTGCATAGACAATATGAAGTGTCTAAAATTCGGGATCTATTCAATGCAATCATTTCTTTTATGTCAAGGTAAATGTAGCAACCTCTAGTAACTGCAGGAGTCATGTAATCAAATATTGATTCTTACAGGCAACATTCAAAACACACCATGGGCATAAAAATTAAAATGACAAAATAATGCATTATTGCATGCCTATTGAGAAGACATCAATTACAATAGGATTTCAGATATGAAACAGATGAATAAAAGGTGCATTCTGGCATGATGCACAAGTGCATTAAGCACAGCCACAAGAGAAAGTAAAATATAATTTCCAGACATGTGCAAGTGCAGAGTATATGGGAGGCATCAGGTGACCTTGAGTACATCCTCTGGGTTGATGCAGGCTTCGATGACCATGGCCTCCCCCTCACTCAGCTCGCCGGGGGACAGCAGCTCAAGCGCATCTGTGGCCGACTCGCCCTCTCTACGCGGCTCCTTTACCTTTCCGCTCGTGAACTGCATGAATTCCTCCTGAAAATACAAAAAAGTCAGCAAGTGATGAAAAGGCAATTCAATCCTGTAAACAACAGTGTTGACGAGCGAGTGTGCGTACTGTATGCGAGAATGGAAACTAGAACAATGTTAAGAATGCAAAACATGTAAAAAAGGTGAAACTTTAATGAAAAACACATTTTACATGAAAAGCACATTTTATATACCAGGCATAATTAAATGTTAAGCACCATAGAGGTTACAACGTAACTACTTCGGGTAAAAAAGTCATTTCCACATTATGTCCATAGTAACAAAACGCATTCCAACACGAATAATAAAATCTTACAAATGAAGTTCTACACTCGTTCACAATCCCATAACCAAAAGTAACCGCACAAATCAGGGGGGGGGGCAACGTTCTTGCCCCAGCACACACATGAGGGCTTCCACTCCACGTACCTGGTAAGCAAAAGCATCCTTGTTGAACACCACCCGTTTGGTGACCTTGGGTTGCAGTGTGAGAAGCAGTTTGCGCTTGGCCCTCGGTTTTTCCACCGTTGCTGTGCTCTGAGGGCCATCACTAGTTTGTGGAACTTCCTCCACTTGCACAGGCTCTGGAAGCGTATCCACGGGGAACTCCTTTTGCTTCTTCTTGGCTTTGCCTCCTGGGGGGGCAGCATCTTTCCCACGGAGCTTCTCTCGCGGTTTCTTTTTTGTTTTCTCAATATGCTTTGCCAAATCTGCCAAGACGGTAACATAACAGCAAGGAAACATTGCATTACATTCATTTTACCTTGGTTAGATTTATTGTGGGCAAGGCCCACTGAGCTAAGAAGCTTAAAGAGCACATCAAATAACTGTTGTGTGTATGTGCATATGCTGCAGCTGGAAAGTAAAAAGTTAAGTTTCTTGTGTACTGTGGCTACATAGGGTCTGTTGTTGACAGGTATGCTTGCCAACTTAATGTACGTTAGATTTATTTGTAGGACTCATTTGCAAAGAAAAAGCCTGACATTCATCATCATCACCAGACACCTGTTTACCGTCAACTACAGCACGTACAACAGCAGATGCATCCTGGCTCAATCCCTGAGCATAAGGAACTCCATCTGTGTTGATACAAGGCTGGACCATCAATCGGCTACGGCCCAACACGCTCAATGCATGTCCGAGACATGGCTATGTGTATTCATGGTGATGCGAGCCAGGAAATGATCAAATTGTTTAATTAGCTAACAAATGGAGGGGCGTTGTTTTGTTAGATCCCTTGAGAGAACTCCAAAGCAACTAATTTTACCAGTCATGCCAATGTACTGCTCTGTATGGACCATAAGGCAATTTGATTCAAAGCTATATATATTACATAAACGAGTTATGAATGAATCGGGAATATAAAGAGCTAGTGGAGTTTAATTTACAATACAAGACCAGATACTTCAGTAATTACCTGCAAGTGATCCATTAAACACAACGGCTGAGGGATTACACTAATTTACTTAATGATATTTACATGTCCAGAATCAGTCGGTGCCAATACATTTACACGTGGGGAGAGCAATGCAACATTATATCAGTGCTCTGCAAACATAATCTTTATTAGAATATTTAATTAGACTGGAAGAATCCGATGAGCTATGAAGCTCTTTTTCACATGTCCAGTAAACAAGGACAACATGTGCAGTAGGCCAAAACAACTTTTCACCATTTTCTCCCCTGAAACCATTTTACCAACTACGGACATCAGCTATTAACCGACGAACTCCAAAAGCTTTGCATGCAGGACAAAACACTTTTTCGCAAATGTTAACCTCCAATTGATATGACACAATGTCACTCAACATGCTATGCCATCTGAGACAAGAACGACTTGCGTTATGCACACGAATGAGCGGCAGCCCTCACCCCAGGTTGGGTCCCACTTGTCTTCGTCTTCAGATTTCACATCGACAGGCTCCAGTTTCACCTCTGTGTCATCAATATCTTCGTCCTCATCCTCCTCCTCTTCCTTCGCACGCACAGTCTTGAAGCGCAGCGGGCTGCGATTGCACGGAACGGCAAAAAACACGAGGGATTAAGTGAAGCAGTCACGCGATTTTCAAGACTGTGCTTGGCAACTGAATAAAGTTAATTACCATTCTGAGTCATTAGATTTATGCTCAAATAATGGGCAGCTTATTTAAAAACAACACGTTTTCATATGAAGATTGTTTTTGCTCTTCTTCTTTACTCATGACAGTAAACAAAGCCTGCCTCCAGAGTTTAACCAATATATATTGACTTATAGGTTGCGTTTAATATATTTGCTCGAATATTGTTTAGGCTATAAAGAAAATAGCTCCCATCAACACAATTAGTGCTGCAAACAATTTGATGCAAATAATTAGGCACCACCATACTCCTGATGTAAGTAACTACTTGAACATGATATGAAATACAATTAAACGGCCAAGTTTTGACAAATACATTTCTAAAATCATTACTTTGACTGCACATCAATTATCTGTGCTTTACCCAGGGACCACACATTTTCTGTATTCATTGCCTAGAGCTATGCATGTGTAAGGGATCTGCGAGCCACCCTCACAGACACGTACCACACAAACGCGACATCTCCGCTCTCACTACAACACGCACCAATCACACGCGCGGGAATGCGCTGGACGGGGGTCAGGGGTTAAAGGGCAGCGACGTCACCGGCGTGCCCGACGCGGATGTGTATTGGGAGTGAGGGCGGAGATGGAGGGGTTAAAAGGGGCTGTGGGACGTGTGTTCGGGGTTGGTTTTGGAAAGAGTGTTGCTGTACGTTGGAGTAATAAATAAGTGCTTGAACAATTCTCAGACTCCTCTTCACATGCAAATTTTAATCTAGGTTTCTTTCTGGGGACAAAAATATTGACTTTTGATCAAACAACAATGCGGTTAACATAATTAAGCCATTCCACCATAATATTTTGATTAGATTGTAATGACTTGTATAACACTACAAACATGTAACACCATCAAACACATCCTTCACGACACCAAGATACTTTTTATATCCTGAGAATTATAATCACATTCTACCGAGGTGTTGACACAGTGAAGGATAAAATAAGAAATAATGGAGGTGGGGGGGATAAGGGTGCAAAATAAACAGAAACTTAACAATGCTTTAAACAATAAATTGCACAAAGCAATGAAAAAAATGCCGAATTGATTTTCTCTGCAACTCCAAACTATGCAAGTTGTGCTGCCTGCAGCTGAGTAATTGTGGAAGCTTGAGGCTGGGAAAAATATTGGTGTTCGAGTTTTCTTCATCAAATACTGCAGAATATGCCAATACGTTACCCACTTAGTCAGAAATTACTCAAGATTTTATTTTGTTTGGTGAATAGAACCTGGACATAAGGCACCGGTGCAGACTTCTGTACCGAAAGGATAAATTATTAAAAGTGACTGGCTCTACGGCCCAAAATATTGACTCTAAACTGAATATTTTTCATGTTGGAAATGCATATTTCTTTAAATTTACCATGATCTCATTATCCCATTACATTATTTTTCCATTTCACTCGCTATGATTGAAAATTCAACTACTCCTGCTGCCAGGTAGCACTTTTTGCTCCGAGTGTGTAAAATGCAAGCAAACTCACTTTTCCCTCTTCTTCTTCCTCTTGACTGGCGTGAAGGTGGCGAGGTATTCCTCCAGCTTGAATACTTTCCCAGTGAGGAATTCACTGGCTTCGGGGGTAGGCAGCGAGTGGTCCAGTATGTACTGATCCTTGCCCTGCTTCCACATTTCGTACCTCTCCGGCTGGAACTTGCGCACAAAGATGTCCATGGATATCTTGACCATGTCCTTCATGCAGGTGCACTGCAGGCACAGACAGGAGTGTGGCGACGACCACGTGAAGCACATTAACAAATTGGGCAGAGGACAACACAACACTCTATTCTGTTGTGAGAACAATGATGTGATAAGAAAGTCCATTAGGAGCTGCACACAATAAATAAAATCACATTAAACAATGAGTTGGATTATAAAGGCCAGCAAAGGTGGCAAGAAATGGTAGATTTATGAATGCACATGTATTAGATGTATTTCCATAAATTTGTCCTTGAAAAAATAAATTCTCTACTCGACATTGATTTAGTACTTGATATTACAATTATGTAAGCAAGCTCTTTTTATTACACGAGTCCCTTTGGATGCAGACATTAATTTTCAGCCGTATTATTTTATTACAATTTTTATTTAGTACGAAATAACTTGGTATTTACAAGCTGGTGTACACGATGGTATGCTGCACACTGGCATACATTTAGAAATTAAGAGGAATAATTGAAAAAATTCCAGTCATATAGTGCAGGCCACAAAACAGTTGTTTTTATGGAGAAACTTGCCTGTAGAGCTGCCAGCCCTTGAAGAAGGGCACAAAGGACATTTATTTTCCCACTGACTGAGTAATAGGGTCAGTTGTGAGCAAGCTCCCTCCATTAGGAGTAAATTATGTTAAATTGATATCGTATCCTCAAAATACATAGTTCACAAAATCAAACATTAGACAATGTGCCGTGAAACCCAAATGTGTGCCATGCAACACTGCGCTATCTGTAGAAACGCAACATAAAAAAGACAAGGCAGTTCACTTCCCTATCCTGTAAAAGGTATTAGAAAACTAAATGACAAAACATTTCCCATCCTCAGACCCACATCACATTCCAGGACCGACTAATTAACTTTTTTGCTTTGTTATGGACTTTTCATTTATTTCCAGGGCAGCCCACCACTGTATGGCAGTGTCATCAAAAAATGCACAACCTTGAAAGAAAATTAATTGGAACGACCGAGCTGTGGAATGACTGAAGTTAATCAAATTTTTGTTTCGTATTATAACTCAGACATAATACTTGTGCAAAAACTATGCAGACAACCAAGCTGTGGGACATTGCGTAGATTTTATATTCCAATATAAGCCTTGGACGTCATCCAAGCATAACCTCAAAAAAGGTCAAAAGTATGTGCCTCTATGTATAAATTCCAGTCTGGAAAAAAATCGTTGCTTTTTAGATTTAGAATCAGTCAAACTTTCAAGGAATGATGTTGAAAATAAGAAAAATAAAAGGTCAACAAATACTTATCCACAATCCTAGCCCTGGACAGCTACAAAACCTAAACTGATGTTTTAGAATGGTAATGGTCCTATTGTACAAAGTGGCCAGGTCATAAAAGCCCGTACTGCCACTTGCCCACCATTTGCTAACAATAACTACCCAAATGGCGTGCCTTTCACTCTCCGAGTACCATTCTCACACATCTCCTAGGAGGCTTGAAGAGTGGATATTCCCATCGCCATGCAAACCTGACAGTTCGTGAAAGTGCACAGCATCGGAGAAATTGCCGAGATATATTATCCTTCATTACTTGTCAGCACAAGGCAGAAAGTATTGCTGCATGCGTGGGCAGTCGACCTCACCCCAACACAAGGCCACCCTCTGTACAAAACCCATCATGCCGGGGACAAAAAGGACAACGTTGCAGAATATAGGCCAGCATGTCCAAACCCTTAAAGTAGCAGGCCACAGCAACACAAAATAACAGCTTCAATGAAGCAAGTATAGTTATAAGGTATTATTAAAGTTGAGTGAAAGACTGGATTATGATGATTTTTCAAAACCTTGAAATTAGGGATATTCACCAGGGTGGCGGTGGTTTAGGGGAACATTATTTAAAAGAAAACTTTTTTATAGAAAAGTTAAGGTAATGTGATAGCCATGTGGGAATGGGTTCGCTGCATCGATTTTTGCCTTCGACCAATTTCTTTGGTTTCTTGTCGATACCTGGCACGCCGGGGTTCACATTATCATGCCATACTCGAGTTGCAGGGAACGTTAATAACACTGTTATTTGACAGTAAAAGATAAGAATTCCCTAAGGGCATTAGGAATAACTGAGTCATCTAGCCTTGCATTATCAATGGATAATTCAGGCTGTCACTCTTGGCTGTGTTTGTTTCTGTAGGGATTTCGAGATAATCGATGTTTAGGGTTTGTTTTTCCAATAATTCCCACCCTCATTTACCTTCCCCGTTCACCTTCCAGTCTAATTGTGGGCGACCTTGCGGTTTGGGTTTGCGTTACACATGCTATCCCACAGAAGGCACCGCACAAAAAAGGTCATGATGAGATGAAACCACGGGGACCCTTGGTGGTTGCGCATTGCACTTGGGAGCTTAAGAGTGGCCTTTCCAAGAAGTGTTCATTACAGCAAACACGCATTTGTACCAATAATGTTTTAGTCAAGATGCAAATTGTAAAAAATTATTGCATCCTCTGAGCAATTACATTGCTATGAAAAATATGTCGCAAGATATAGTAACAATACTGCAGTTTTAATTCTAACATATGAAAACGACACTGTTGGATTCGTATCCTCTCCTTGTGCAAATTACCTCAAGTTTTATGAGCAACTAAAATAAGCAATATTCCACATTAATGAAATTCCAAGATCTTGTGGTATTTAATTACCATAGTTCTCATTTTTAGAGACTTCACTTCAACAAAGTGATCCACATTAAGTGCTTTGCAACTATGTCACCTGCTCCAAGCTCTGAACATTATTGATTGTGCAACACTTTGCTTGACAGGCTGGCTCGGGACCTTTATTCATTTGAGAAGACTTACCGAAAATGGGATTTAAAATTTTCATTTAGTTCATAATACCATTTATGATGTTTTTTTTATTTCCCATCCCCCTCCAAAAAATCATCAAAAGCAAATCACGAACGACTTATCAAACCATACTGGATTAAAATGTGAAAACATTTTGGTCATTCTCATTTCACATAGTTGCATGAATCAAAGTTTGTATCACATTTGAATGAGCAAATTCTCAATTCCATTTCATTGCTTGTGCTTTTAAGTACAACGATCTATCATTTTAAGGAGCCTTAGAAACCAATGAGCTTTGAAAATCAAGTTCAAAATTCAACGGATTTGCAAGTAATGAAGCTTATGAGCATATGAAATCGTTAAACTTTGCCAAGTTATTGTTATTCTGATGATTGATATGACTATTTATTGTATTCATGTTGTGCAATGGTGGTTGATACATTCTGAATGAATTTTAATTTATTTAAATCAGTACAATTTCCATATTTGTGTTGAATGGCGCACGTGGTGCACATGCTACGAATTAATATAATCGTCAAAGTGTGCTGGGCAGGCCTGCACATTTTTACGCATCATCTCAAAAGGACAAAAATGGTCACTGGAAGTATTATAATGTATTAAATAATCCAGGAGGCACTTGTTCTCTGAGGAAATAAAGGGCAAAAGATATGCGAGTAAATGAAGTAACGGAGGTCTCTAAAAGCACAAACCAGGGGGTTCAGGTTGCAGCAGTGGTCTGCAACCAGGCAAGACGAAACCTCCCCAGGGAGGATCCCTTTAAACTACTAACGGCAACGCACAGATCAGCATTGCGTACATCAACACACTCAATGGAAAGGGCAACATACGGCCACAAACAACACTCGCAATACACAATGCAACAAAGCATCAACCAATTAAAATTTGGACTTTGAAAAGTGGCACATCAACCAAATATATATACAAGTTTGAAAATAACCCACATAAAACAAGGCTCAATGTGTTCATATATAATAGTATAATTAGTTAATATTTTTACAGCAACTAAGTAGTAATGAGCAACAAACAATAATTTAAGAGAATAAATAGCAGCAAGAACTTGTGAGCAATATTCACAAGATGCCCAGGACTCCAAACCTGATTGATTTGAGCTCCCAAACCCCAAATATGATATTCGGCATAATCGCCAACAAGCAGCAAAACAAATGAATGCCAATATTGCCTCAAGACAGAATGGTGTACACATTTGCCATTATTTTAAAGTGCACGTGTCCATTCGGTGGTGTTTGCTGCCACACAGTGGGAAAATGCCCTCACTGCATCTCAAATACAAATCAAAATGTAAAATATTAGCATCAATGTTTCCCAAAGCTCCCCCAGCGCAAGGAGCAAAACAGCACAACTGTGAAAACCATCCACAGGAGTATATTACAATCATAGTTTTCACTTTTAACTCCCGTACAATGCTGCACACATATAGCCAAAGGTATCCATAATATTCTTGGTTCTTTCGGTAAAGTCACGTAGAAGGGAAATAATAAAATAATAAAAATCAATAAAATTCTCACGTTTCGACTGCAACACACCAGTCACGAAAGCTATAAATCAAAATAATCTTGCGTAAATGTTGTAAAAAAACTGTATTATGGATATTGGTCGCGAAAGCCTACGTGTTAAACCAACCTAACGTATATTTCCCTGATATTCAATAGTAGTTACTTCCGTGAAAAAAATTATTGCATTAGGGAACAAGTGCTGCAATGGCAACCACTGTAACACGAACAGCACAAAAATGAAAGCGAGCTGCTCATGATATTGACCGTATAATTTCACGTTAGCTCACAGCAATTACCACATCTGCATGCTTGGTCAGATTTTGTGCACCAGCAGCTCTGCACAATTGTTTGGCAAAGGAAATGTGAAACCACCAAAAAAAATAGCTAACAGTGCCAACACCTACGGCCCACACTCACCAACGTCGACTGCTTGCCATAGTCAATCCAGCGCAATGTGGCAAAGTTGGTGGACTCGGCACAGTTGAAGCCATGGTTGAAGCCGGCGTGGTACCCGTATGGAAATGTTATCATGAACTCGCCCGCCTCCTGGGTCACCTGTCACACAAAAATATATCACATTGGTTCCAGGAATAAATCGCAAGCACTCCTATATGCCGGGATATGTTCTGCAATTAAATTTACAAGAACTGGCTGTCCAATGCTAAACGAATTACTTATATTATGAAACTAAGAGGCAATGCATTTGAAAATGGTCTCCCCCATGGGGGATTGTCCTAATAATAACTGCTCAAATTACATAACTGCTGATGAATTACCGTGGTGACAATTTCAATTGGCAATGTAAAGGGGAAAAAAATGAATGGTGAATGTGGTATAATATCCTCAGAAGAGCATGACGACATTTATTATTCATATATATAAATATAGACTACATTCAAAAGTTAAATAAGCAGACAAAACAACACAATATATATGTTCAGTTTAAAAGTTCACTTGTGAAAAATAAGACTGAAATAATTGTGCTCCATACATTATTTGAATGATCAAGTTACAAAAACATAATGGAATCACTTAAACTGACCATTTAAAAACTCAACTCATCTTAACTGCAAGATGTTATGCAAAGAAAATTACTATTAAAGTTTATTTCACACCGAGCACCTTTTACAGTAAACCAAAGCCTGCATATTTTAACATTTTCAACCACAAGGAGTTTAGCACACAGCTGTGAAGCAAATTAACTAATGCATAGTTTTCAAGTACTCTGCCTTAAGACAGCACTTCACCAAGTGTAACAAAGCAGCTGTGCACGCTGTATAAAAACAGGCAGAATGAGTAAGTGGAACAAAATGCTCACCCTGTCGAAGGGGATCCCATATTGGCGTAGGATGGAAGGGGAAATGAGCGTCATCTTGTGGCGGAGAAAGGCATCGCAGCCTTGTGAGCTGCCAGGGAAAAACCCTGCATGCACGGCAAACAGTAATTGACGCGGACGATTAGCAATCAATGAATATGAACTAATGGTTACTCCAAACGATAATGCTGAAATCGGTGAATGTGCTACAAAATATGTTTAAGCGCACATTACATTCCCTCTGATGAAGAGCATACTTTTTAAGTTGTTATTGTTTACCATTATTAATATGATAATCCCATTGTAAAGGAGACGACACGTATATTTGTACACCTGCAATAAGGTAGCCGTTGAATAAGAATCGTAAACCGCTGCAACAAGCGATAAACATGCTACTGCTATCTTCTTGGTTCTTTGGGTAAAGTCACGTAGAAGGGAGATACAAAAATAATAAAAATAAAACATAATAAAATAATACAATTCTCACGAAGTTTCGGCCACAACGCAAGCAGCCGTCCTCAGGTGAAGAACAGGTCTGTCGGAAAGACAGCGTCTGAATGAACACCGCCAAGCTTGGCAGCGTATATTTAAGCTGGGTTAGCTTAAATATACGCTACCGCTAGGTCACGTCTTGTCTACCGACAGGACACTGGTTTTGATTTCCCTCCACCTTGTCCGGTGCTCATTCTTATAGATCAGGTGGTTGTGATTTGTATGTACCTAGAACTTCTTTCGCACACCATGCTAATTGGAGGTGCGGAGAAAGACAACAAAACTAAACATAAAAGCACGCCCAGTCTTATGCTATTAATCTAAGTTCCCCTTGGGCATCCTCTTTTTCTAGATGGGTTTCTGTAACGTCTGATGCACCACATGCAATGAAGTCTTATTCAGTGCTGGCTGGCTTAAGTCCTAATTTCTGTCCTGATTTGTGTGGTGATTGAGCACTATACATATTAATTGGTTAGATGTGCTGCCCATGGGATTCACAGTAACTTAGAACACCACTGAATTCCTAAAACGAATATCATCTTCAACCAACTACGAGGTCATTGCTTGCAGGAATTAAGTCTTGCAATTGAGCTCACAAAAGTATGACGAGGACAAGACGATAGATGAGGATTTAGTCGATCCAAGAAAACATTTTGATCGACTACTTTTTTGTGATAAATTACTCGAGCCCCCTTAAAAATGGCAGCTGCCCCAACATCCTTTCTCCTGAATGCAGGAAACCCCCTGTAAGTCACACCCTGCGATGCGTCCGACATTGCCAATGACAGATCCATGTCCTGCTCCATCACCTCCCATCCAGCGGACCACTAATGTAGTAATAAACTACTGAAATAATTGGATATCCCAGGTCTACATTACACCCATAACAGTCAATGAGTACACCACCACTTCAGAGGAGGAATGTCGATAGCTTTTGATTTACCTTTAGCAAGACGCTCCAGTCGTTTCCCGTGCTCTGGGGGAATGGCGTACCTGCAAGGGGGGGAGGAGAGGGGGTTAAGTGAGCCTTGGGTTGCAGAAATTCAAAGCAGCTTCCCACAACACGTAACTTTACACACTTGCTGTTGTCGGCATCAGAACAGCATAATAAAAAAGGGATGCTCTTATTTTGCAGATGCACAACTAAGCTTTGTGTTCCAGGTGGTCCAATTGCAATATCAACGTCATGTTGCGAGAAGCAATTTCCACTAAATTGCACAGAAAGCTGTGCATCACATCATAGTATAAATAGTTGCAACAGTTGTATGCCACATGGCAACGAAACCCAGTATTTTAATCCCCAAGATGTAGAGTATTATGAAACAAAGACAAATGTAGTACATGCAATTATGTCAACGGGAGAGGCCATTAACTCACTACAATGAAAACAGATTGGTTGTAGATTCCAACCCAAGACCTCAGCAGTACTAGATCAGTGTTCAGATACAGTATAAACCCTCCAAACAAACCGGATATCTTATCAATAGATGACGTTTTGTTGATGAGATAAACACTCTGCAGCAGAGTGTACGTGAATAGACAATCTAGATAAAGATGAGACTTGAACGGATTTTAGCAGTTCTACAATCTATTTCCACGGGCCATTCTCAGTTTTGGATACTCTCCATCTCAAGAAATGCCTTTGATCACACAACTGGAATAAATGTAAGAAAGGCAACCAAAAAGTAGCAATAAGTTTGTGTACCAGGACTTGGGTTCCCCAAAATGCAGGTAGTTGATGCTGTACAGATCCATGTCTTCTGTGTGCCAGGCAAATGTGGTCTTCCACATGCCGAAGTAAAGGTAGGGTGTGTTAACACCATCAATGGTGATTCCACTGTCCTGCTCCACAACATCCAAGACTGTGTTCAGGTGACCAATGTTCCAATCCTCCACATCCTGTGATGACAAAACATTGATTCAATTATTAAATTATTCTTACCCACGATGCATGAAATTGGGCGTTCGCAAGTTCTTTACTGATGATGCATGCATTTTGTAAATATGATGGATATGCAAATGAAGCAAAGTGTACAAATGTGATGGAACAAACTTAAATAAATAAGACGGTAAATATTACATAATATAGAATTGATTATTTAACATAATGGTGTCCATGCATCATGATACTTGTATTACTGGAGGGAGCATGGTTAATACACAACTCAATATGGTACCGTTTCTGTTTTTAAGGAAGATGCAACCCAAAAAAAACGAATTGCTCCTCCTGGTAAATATATGAGTAGGTTGTGCATTCCCATGCTGTCTGACATGCGTGGATTAGCTAATTAAATGAAAGATTAGTTTTTCGGATGTTAAAATCTAGTCAAGTACAACTGCCACAGCTCACAACAGTGATGTCACTGTAGTCACCATATGAAAATCTCACAGCAAGACAGCTCATGCAGAAAAAAATATGCATGGCTTTAATGTTTAAGTCTTCTTCCCATTAACAAAGCTTTAAAGTTGTGACGAAGAGCCCAGGATGCAAAATATGAGACGATTGCATTTGCTTTGAATTGCACTTTACTTTAATGGAGTTATTGTTAACCATTACCCTGTAAAGTTGCAATTGTATTTGTTCTAGAGGGTCAGAAGTTAGTGGGTGCATTGATGCTCAATTACCCATATCCTTGATGAAAGACAACATCCTAGATGATATAAGATGAACTTCTTAATTTCAAAAGGTACATGTTTAGGAAAATTTTGCGATGCATTTGCACAGGTACCTCATCATAAAGAGACCCACAGATATCGGCACCATAAATTGGTGCCACGAAGGTAAGATTTTTCCAATACTTCCGCTCCAGGTCATCGTAGTCTTGGTGCCTTGGTGTGCAGTGCCTGAAACAGCAAAGGAGAGCACCGTTAAGCAATGACATTTGAAATGATTAAGTGCCACACATCTAGATCCATACTTTACTTTCCAGAGCATCTTAGCCCGATACAAAACATTATTATTAATAACCTTCATCATACTGCTTTGATGCACACATTCTTAACAGACTAGAGTTACGTTTTAATACGTGAAAATTTTCTATTGTGCCTTTTTTTACAATCCTCCGAGATTAAATTCTGAGACTGACTAATATATACACACAAATCATTGTGACTTATCACACCAAGTTCTGCCTGCTCGTGTAATATGTGCTAGGATTCAATCTCACTTTCGGATTAAAAACCTTCTGTACATGTAAAAAAAAGCCCTAGGAAATAAATTCCAACTATTGTTATATGCAGCACAATTCATCAACTGCATTGCGAACACAACATTGAATTATGACAGACTTTCAGCAGCAAAAAACAAATTACGTGTCTCATTCCCAAGGCAGCTATGATAAAAAGAACACTCAATGAGTTATGGACAACATTGAAGATTTTCTCACTTGTCGCTGTTGGCGAGACGGCGGTAATCTGCAACAGTCATGGGCTTCTTTTGAATGTTGTACTGTGTGAACAGGCCAGACTGGCCTGTTACAACCTGCTGGATCGGTGCCGGGATGACCAGGTCGTCAATGTTGTCATAATTATTTCGAGGTTTCCACTCTTTGGGAGGAATCACCTGTGAAACGGGATCAGATAAATACAATTATAATCCATATAGCTATGAAACAAATGGGCAAGCAGCTTTCCTAAACATTTTCTCACAAGTAACGGAATATTGCACACCAACCTCTACGTGGCACTGACAAAATTCACCACTATATTACTACCAAATCTTTAAAACACAATTCTCTGGTACTCGATGACAATTACTTTTTATTTCTTTAGCACACCCAATTATGCGAATAATCATTACTGTTTTTAAAATCCTTGACAAAAAGTGCACGTGACAAAATTAACATCGGAAAGAAACATCCAAATATATATTGCATACATGCATGAGGTCTGGCACAATGTGGTGGAACGTTTAAAAGCCAGTGCTTGAGTGATTGTCACAACCACTATACCACAGTGATCTGCTATCAGTTGACCACAATTCATATAAAAAATAGTTTTTCACAATATTGGTGGTTTATGTGTTGGTGCAGTGAAATATATCGTTCTTTGTAAGTTACCACTCCATCTGTGTTTTATATTGGACAGTCTGCACTTCAGATATTCTACCAATAAAACGCACCATCATTTGAATTGTGGGCTTCTGGTCTACAGTATTATTTCTAAAGTAGAGTAAAAAACACAATTTCTAGCAAAGTAAAACCACGATAAATTCAATGTCATTTCGAAAATTGCGGATAAAAATCACAGAAAATTGATGTTTAGTGGAATTGAGGGTGACCAAAAATACAAGAAACTCTTTTTGATTAAGTTGGCAGATATCATATGTATGTGAAGGGATGCATTTCCATGCAATTAACTAAAATCTACTGGGCACAACAGGCTGGGCAGAATGGAAAAAGCACGCAAGCTCATTTTATTATCCCAAGTGATGCTCATTTAATCCCAGGACATTAGAGCTATATTAAGTGTGTTCAACTGTACAGTCACGCCATAGAGCACAACATAACATCTTCATTCATTGCCTTGTATTATGCCTTCATTTTATAGGTAAATGAAAGAAAATGTTAGAAATCACCACTCTGAAAAGTAACATTACCTTGACTTTGACCAAAATAAACATGTGCCTAATCTCATCAGATCTTGCAAGATAAGCAGGTCTGATTAGTACTTACCATGGAATACTGCCTGGGAATACCACATGCTTAAGGCTTGCGTTGTATGGTGCCCAGATGGCATTATAGTAATGGATACATGAATAAACAGAGCTTTGAGTGTTATTCCCTAACATATGGGTTTTATGGATTTAGCAAGTACAGTAAAACCTTGGATTGCGAGTAACTTGGTCTGCGAGTGTTTTGCAAGACGAGCAAAATTTTAAAATATTAATTTGATAAACGAGCGAGGTTTTGCAATACGAGTAGTACGTGTATATGCTTTGTCTGCCGAGCGTCACGTGATCACAACTGATATACGAGTGCTTTGGATTACAAACACGTTTCCGGAACGAATTATGTTTGCAATCTAAGGTTTTACTGTACTACCATTTGCCACTAATTAATGAAATTGAGAACAATGTAAAGTCTTAATACTTAAGAGAGGCTTTCCTGTGTATATTGTTATTATAAGACAGAGCAGACAGTTAATAGATATGACATTGTGCAGTATTTGCAATGTCACCATCATCAAAGGTAAATCTGAACATATTGCTGAACTAGCACTCTTAAGAAAATATTCAAGCTTCGGTAGTTGAAGTTGGGTAGTCAGTGATGTCAGGTAATGGATTTAATTGGGCACAAGGAGAGTTTGCATTTTTATGCATAGGAGATAATATGCAAATCGACTTGAGGGTAATGAGGTTCTTATTGTGTCCAAACTCAATTCATGGATCTAAACCCTAGCTAAATGTAACTCTGATTAAACTTTTGTAATTAACAGAATGCATTTTTAAAAGACCAGCATAGTGATTCCTGATTGACAATAATTGTTGTGTTAGATTGCGTCTGCAGCCTTCTGGAACTCTTTCTTTCAATATTAGGAAGCTACTGGAGCTATGCACGTTTAAATCTAGACTGAAAATTAATTTCTTTAGAACTGCTCAGTGTGTTTAAATTTGTTGTCCTTCCCCGCACCTCCGATTAGCACAGTTGGCTACATAGGGTGCGAAAAAAGTCCAACGTACGCATGGAGGACATAGCAATCCATGCTCAACTCAGGCTGGGGGGGGAAACTTCCTGGGTGGGTACCTTGGCGAGCCCGGCGCGGTGCGCGCCCTGCGATTCAATGTAGGCAACGTAGCGTGGGAAGTTGCGGAACTCCTCAAGCGTCGGCCGAAACGTCATGATCTTGCAGTTGGGATTGGGTGGGCCAGTGCTCTCCGGCACCATCGTGCTCGGTGGTGCACTTGTCGACGCCATAGCTCCCTCCTGTAAAACACGGCGAGGATGAGAAGCATTAAAACAAATGCACGGCATGTATAAAAAAAATACACATTACCCATCACCACCCTAAATTACTTATCTAGTCAGCAACGTTTGGTTGAACTATTTTGTCATGTTATTTTACTTATCCTGCCTTATTCTCTTGGGAATATGGCGAGTATATAAACATTATCATCAACTATGACCGGTACACTGCTGGATGAAGGGCCCTCCCCCCAAGCCATCAAAGTAATCATTATCAATCAATTATCTGTTTTATGTGTTTAGTTTCTCGTCCGTCCCCCGCACCTCTAATTAGCAATTGGCTACATACGGTGCACGCAAGACGTTCTAATACACAAGTAAATATGCTAACACCGCACACCAAGTGGCGCCACTGGTCCTTTGTCAAACAACGTTTCCAGAGCTACTCTTCTTGCCAACAGGCCTTGCACAACTTTGCATCACAATTCCGCCCCTCAATGCGATTTGAATGGACTGGATAAGGACATTGGGTACGTAACTTAGAGAGGGGCTGAAAACGTGTGCCGTTCAATAGACCCGTTGTATCAAACACAATGCGTCCAAAATGGGACCTGGGACCTTGTTGAAAGTATCAAAATGGGACCTGTACGGGGATCCCTTACACGTGCACCTTATTTTTTTTACTCAACTGCGTCCTAAAAAGGCATTTATTCAAAAAAATGTGTACATTTGTAGCCTCTTTTGGAATACGAAACGTTTTTGGAAATACGTATACATTTGATGTCCTTTCATCTACCGAAGGGCTGTTCAATAAATACATGGACAATTTTTCTGGCGTTTAAAACCCAACAGGGGGGGGGTCACTGGATAATGCAAGTTCTGAGCACAACTTTAAATAACTGTTTCAAGCTACTCTGTTCAAATTCGCACACAATGGTGTGAAAAAGTGACAACAGCATAACTCACTATTGTGGGTTTAGTATTCCCTACGTTTGTAACACAACTGAAATATTTACACGCCGTGTTGCAATAGAGCCGAGTTGGGGGGGGGGGGCATTGCATCACAAGCACTGCGCATTGCGTTAAACAAAATCATTCGTAAATCAAGCGTAAAGAGTATTAGCAGAATAAATTAACTATTAAAACAACTCGTATATACGGCAGGTGCTCGGTGGCGTGGCCTAAATCCAGCAGTAGATTGACAATGGCCGATGGCGATGTTAGCTTTAGCTTAACAAAGCTAAAGCCGCCAATTTATACACTGTACTCGATAGTATTCAAACCACGCTAACAAAAAAATTTCTATTCAGCCTAGCGAAATGTATGTAGATTATACATACTGTACTTAGATACACGTGACCCTCCACCTGCCAAGAGGCCGTTGTATTCGCGAGGATACATATTTGAATCGAATTTCCTCAGGGAAACAAATTAATCGTATAGTTGGGAATTAAATTGGTACATATTTGTCGACGAAATTAACAACTGCAACTGTTGGCGCCGTATTATTAATAAATGATGGCAATCTTGCTTGAAACTTTAATCAGCTAGCCGAGACCAGGTTTGAATGCGCTCCTAGGTGAACGCCCACCACCGCAGTGGACGAGTCTTAGAAATTAGAAGCCGGTGGTCATTGGGCAGATCAGCTCCACAGTAGATCCTGGTGGTCAAGGACATGGGCCCACATTTACTGTTCCGTTACTACTGTATATACTATAGTCCATGGGCTGCACTGAAATCTAGCAACCTCATTGGTCAACAAAACAAAGTCTTCAAATGTTACATCCAATGTTAAATAAGTAACTCAAATACACTAAACTGTAACGCTTAACGTGGACACACAAAACTACACACACTGTAAACTAATGAATGGATAAGCATATCTAATAAAAAATAACGCACACGCTAAAATGTACATACACTGCATGGGCATCTTAAAGGAAAATCCTTTAATAAGCATGGACGTTGTTAACACGTATTTATAAGGTCACATACCCCCTTACAAACGCGTGTAAACAAGTCACTTTCCTTCGTACAAGGCAAGAGAACACGTGTACTTCAACCTGCAAAGAACGACACGAGGTACGGCCAACAAAACAACCTACACGATGCGCAAAAACACGAGGGGATTTGGGCATCAAGCAGTGGATCCGCAGTGGGTGGGCACTGAACTCGCCGTGTTTACGTTCGGCTCGCAATGGCGGCCGCGCCGCGAGCCCCAAATCGTTTAAAGGGACTCGAGACTAAATTTTGATTTAAAGCTTTCGTGACTGCAGGAATTCATATGTTTGGTTCTTTCGGTAAAGTCACGTAGAAGGGAAACAATATTGTTTCATATTTATATTATTTTATTATTTCCCTTCTACGTGACTTTACCGTAAGAACCAGGAATATGGACTCTATACGCTCTAGATAACAAACAAAAACAAATGACATTTTCTTCAACAAACGCGAAACGTTACCGCGTATAAAGTCGCCGAACAAATCGCGCACTCTTAAGCGATGCCGCCGGTTTTCGTTTTTAAAACATCTCCCGTTAAGGGCCCGTGGCTGGCACTCGCAAGCCTCTTCCTGGAGGCCTCAGTCCAATCCTCGTACCAAAAAGCGTTAAACAAAAAGGCAACTCTCTCTCAAGTGACAAAGTAACGGCGGCGAGACGACAGCGACGCAAATAAGCCGCGTCGCCCCGCGATTGTTGCAAAACGTTTGAACTTGGGTCGATTTATCAAACGCGAGGAGTTAACGCGGAGGAGGCCGTAGAGGCCTAGTCCGCTAACCCCCCTCAACCTCGACTTAGGAAGACTGCAACCGCTTTGGGCGTCTCTCGATGTTATTACCTAGCCGCAAGTCGCCTTCGACTCGCGTCCTCAAGCTCCGATTCAAACGACGGTGTTCAAATGAAAACGTGTTAGACGATGAACGTTTCAGAAGACGACAGCGAGCTCACGCCGCCTACGTTGATAGATGCGCCCACTTACCGTCACTCGACGCTACCGAGTCCGTCCGCACGAGAGAATTAATCCCCCCCCCCCCAAAGGGGTACCGCAGCTTCTTCGGGGAATTATCCGCCTCAACGGCGGCGACTCCTGGGTGAGGGAATCGTCTATATACGAGGAACACAATACTTTAACGTTAATTTTGTGGGGGGACGATGGTGGTCTAGGACCCTTCAGGACCTACCCGAACCAAGCCGCGGCGTCGGATAATGGAGGATAAATAGGAAGGCGCTTTACGCAGAACTATATCCCTCCGCCGACCGACACGGAGCCGCACTGCGCATGCGCGCGCTGAGGCCAATGCCCGTTTCGGTTTTTTTGGTGGGTCACGTGGCTTGCGGATGGGGGTCACGTGACTAAACATGCTTTGCGTGTGAACATTCCTGTACACACTCAGTGGTACGCTTGGATTCAATTGTGTTATATATTTTTTTTTTCTGGATTCCATTATTCAAAATGCTGCGTGAGATAAGCACCTTCAAACCTGAACGTGTGCCCGATGTAATTAAATTCATGGATATTGCGAAAGCCGAGGCAGATGGTTATTTTTTCAAAGGTTTTACTGAACTTGAAAGCTGTGTCGTGGTCAAGTTCATGTATTAGGTATAGCCCTGTGAGCCATTCGGCTCTTGAATCGGGTGCAACCGCAACAAAAAAAAACATGAACAAGAAAACATATTAAAGTGACTATGTGACTAAGTCCAAAGAGAAAATCCAAGAAAATACAGCAAAATATTGCAGAAAAAGCACCGTACACCAACGCTGTGTGCAAAAATCCCAGTGGGATGCAAGTCAAACAACAACCACAAGACAACTTAGATTAAGGCCATCAGTCTTACTCCGTACTACAACAAACAAACATGGCCAAACCTAAAACTTCGAAATCAAACCTTATAATCAAAAGTTAGTCTACGTCCTGTTGTCCAATCAATTCAAAATTTTGCACACGCACACGTAATCGGCATCAATTCGTCAATTAATTGCCTCCTTTCAAGCAACAAAAAAAATCAATGGACGGCATATTAATTATATATTTTTGTGTGGAGGTGTGTGGAGAATTCAAAATTTGGCACGTACTTCAGATTCGGTGACAATACGTGCCTGTATTAAGATCGGCATCAATTCGTCAATAATTGCTGCCTTTCAAGCAATAAAAAACAATTCATGGACGGCATATTAATTATATATTTTTGTGTGGAGGTGAAAAACGCTGTGGTCCCGAATCTGGAATCGCCTCGCCCAAGCAGCAGGCGTGGGCCACGTGTCTCTTGTAATGAAGATGTCGTCCGCTTCCCGTTGTCCAATAGAGTTACTGTATTTACTTTTTAGTGCACTTCAAAATAAAACTATTTTTGTTACTTTTAAAAAGGATTTTTTTAATGGAGACGAACTTATTTCTCTTCTTGGTTCTTTCGGTAAAGTCACGTAGAAGGGAAGTAATAAAATAATAAAAATAAAACATAATAAAACAACTTATTTCTGCTTACAGTAGACTACACGTGTGATACTCTTCGATTTTTTCGGTAAGGTCACGTAGGTGACCAAGAGTATGAATCCTTGCAGTCACGAAAGCTTCAAATCTACACGTGTGCTGTACTGTTGTAACCTTGATGCTCTACGACAACGCATGAGTTCGGTGTTATAAAAATTAAACCGTAAAAACAAAGTTTTTCACTATAAATCCTTTATATGCGTGGCGGCAAGAGTCCTCTCGTCCTCTGGCTTGAGATGGCTGCCACCTATGGGTCAGATGCATGCCTGCCACCATTAAGCAATTGGTAATTAAATATGAAAACAAACTCCTAAAGTGTAAAATGTAGGAATTTTTTTTCACGAAAATACATTGTCACGCACGAGTCTGTGTGCAAAATGTCAGCTCGATTGGATCACGGGAAGTGGGTTAAAAAACGACCGAAAGATTTGCACGGTCGTAAGCAAGCAAGTTAACTTAATATAAAGGATAAAGGATTTAAAAATGTGTCGCCCACCGACCGGAATTAACACTCCCAAATGAATAAAAAAACAGGGAAAGGTGTTATGCGAATGCGGTATTACGTTCCTATGCACTGAACGTTAGTGGACTGTTCTTTTTACAGTGATTAAAAGTTTGATTTGTACTTAAATGTGATTTAACTTATTTAGATTCTATCTTTTACAAAATATGCAACAACCGCCATTCGCCACTAAGTGGCGGTGACGTCACCACAACGCTTGTGCCGTTTGTTCACGTGCATTCACCGTGCCAAAACATGTACGCATTAAACTGTGAATGTAAAAAAAATTCGCTTTAATATATTGTAATAAATATAGCCTTACAAGTATTCTCTTACCAAAACCATCTATGATCTTACCAATCAATGCAAGACATCAGTTGTCACAGAGCCTTTCTCCACGTGTTGCTTCTTGACTTTATATTTCAGCACCGGGATTCTATTACCGGAGAAACATTTTAAAATTCAGATGTCTACCAAAAGCAGTCACGTCAGCAGAAGCAGAAAGGTACAAACCATTAATTATCACCATCAGCTAGGATCACACCAAAGCTGAATGATGGTCTCCCTTTGCTAACAAACACCATCATTTGTCCTGCAATAATTCACGCGGAAACTGCACACTCCGCGGTGGATGTACTCTGGAATGCTTTCCATGCTTTCCATCCTTTGCCTGCCACTCCGTAGTTTATATCTTCATCCCTTCCAGGGACGTGTAACAATCATACAAAAGTCCATGCAGCTCACACAGGAGGCGGTCATTTGCATTAAGTATGAACCACATACATTCCAATGTCAGTCCAATGTGATACGTCCCAGCAGCCCATTACGAAATGCCCGGATGAAATTGAATGCAGCCAAGCTGTAGTTGGGAACTGTGATAGTGATGTTTCCTGCAACGGTAAAAGGGGAAGTGCTCAATGTTGTTATTACGTCACTTTAACATGAAAAAGCAAACAGCGACAGTGTACACAGTTACCTGATATTAGGTTCACTCTTTTATTTGAATACTTGCCGTTTATTTGATTCATGGTTTGGATAAAGTCCTTTGAAAAAATGTGTCCTTGGGATAAAACATTTTTACAGGATTTTAGATTTGCTCATGTAAATGCATTTGTGGTGGATTTGTGAATGAGAAAGATTAATTTTCATTTGATAAATTCCATAGAATCGTAAAAAGCTTGAATTAATAGATTATGGTGGAAACAAGGCATATATCACAAAGTACACAAACACCAATGAGCTGTTAAGGAATACAATTCAATTATTGAAATTACATTACTCAACTTCTATGGATATGCTGTGATATACAATTTAACTTGGCTAGTGTTTGGAAGATCATTTCGTTTTACAGAAAATCGTAAACCATGTCAGGAGGCAAACTAAACGTTGTTAATAACACAAGCCTGTTTGTTATTATAGAAGTTTTTTTGTGATTTGCTTATCCTTCCTACATTTAGCAGTCCTATAGTTGTTTTGTATTCTTTGTTGTTGAAACTCTGACCTGCCCCGACTGGATATCTGTGAAAAAGAGCTTCATTGCTCACCGGATTTCTCCAGGAAAAGATTCTGAATATCCCGTGGTCTTTAAATAGGTTAGCGTCATTAAGCCTATATTGTAACACCTAAGAGTTACAATTCACACTGCAGGTGGCTGTGCCTCGGAGGGACGGGAAGGCATGCAGCGCCGGGTGATGTGGCAGTTCGGTGCGTGCCACCACTCACCCACGCCTGTTAGGGCCTTCATCCTGCGTGTTTTGTGCAGCTTCACAGCGATGTGCTTCAACACGGTTTGTAAGTCATCTTGCGGCTCCCCAAGCCCGTAATGTTCCACGTACCTGTCCACCACACACATGGCCAAAACACCATTCAACATAATGCTACCATGTAGGAACATTACAGTACAATTACAAATGTCGGTGTTTTGTTTGCCATTAATGCCAGTTTGAGCTACAACCAAATGGTTTGTAAAGATACAGGTTGGACTGGTACAACATTTCCAGAACAAAGCAAAGGCCTGCGTAATTTTAGCTTAGTTTAATTTAAAAAAAGGATTATTTTTGCTGATGATTTATTTTATGCTGCTGCATTGGCATTGCTGCTGCATTGGCATTGTTGCTGCATTGGCATTGTTGCTGCACTGCCCATGCTCCTGGTGCTACTGATACACTTGGGCTACGCCCATCCCCAAACCTTTATAAACAGTTTACCTTTAGAGGCTAACTCCTTTGCCTGATGACGACCTCTTGTGTTTCGATCGAAACTCTGTGATATTTTTATTCACTTTATTTTTATTATTTTTTCTATCTACGTGACTTTACCGAAAGAACCAAAGAATATGAATTCCTGCAGTCAGGAAAGTTAAGTCAAACTTTATACGTTTGGAATCAAACTTAACCAGACAACTTTATGAATAAGACTATCTTTTATGTTGTATTTATTTTTTCACATATCCTGGAATATGAGCTCAAGTTGCCAACTGAACTAGGCTTGAAATGTATTGAATCGTGCATGTAAGAATCAATTATGAACAATGCATTACTACTATAATGAGCCAAGAATGTCTGTTTGTGTGTAACGCGCGTGACGTCACTCCACATGCCGCACCCCCCCTCATTAATATTCATGAGCGGGTGGATTTTTACACTCGCAGAAGGTCGAGCGGAAATAATTTTGCAAATGCGCTTTAAGTTTGACGTTTCTTTATTGAAAGTGAATCTAGTAAATAATTATATGCAGCAACGAAGTGGATTTCGTGCCTTTATTTATTTATTCAGCACTTGAGACAAAAGGTAAGTCTAATTCATTCTTCTACATTATGGTAAAATAGACATTTCTCGGTGATTTTCCAGATATTTGATCGAATTCCAATTTATTTCAACCCCAGTGACCGAAAGCAGAAGAGAATAAAGTATCAGAGTAGTGAATTTGAACAAATTGAAGGTCAGTTATATACAGTGCTGCAGTGAAATGCAGTTAAGTGTTTGATGACATACTTTTGTGCAAGATTCACTGCCATTACATTTACGCAAGATACAATTATACTCTGCTCAATTTTTTAGTAAATATTACAGCGTCCATCCTAGGACGGGCAAACAAGCTAGTTATAGATGTTAATCCAACATTTTGACGAATGGAGAAAACAAAGTGCATGTGGGATATAACACAAACAATATAAGAGGCAGTGAAGTGGCAAAAAAAGAATCGATTCTTGAAGTGAATCGTCACCCCAGTGACAAATGATATGCTGTAACATGTATGCTAATGTTGAAATGTGTAGACGTGTAAAAAATATGAATGCTGGGAAAAAACAAGACAAAGATAAAAAAAAATGTTTATCAAATAGTCATTTCATTCAATCATCACATGCCTTGTGTTGACGATTAATCTAGACCATGGTGCCAGCCCAAAGAACAATGCTGAATGACCTCACCCAAACAGCTGATGCTTGTTGAGCGAGAAGAGCAGGTAGTCTGCAATGGCATCTTCCCCCACCAGGTGGTCCAGAATGGTGCCTACTCCAACAGCAAAGGGGGTACAAAAAGCATGCAGATTCACATCACACATCGACCAAGTCACCATTTTGCTAATAATAATAACCATCTTTCCCTTCCCTTGCCTATGGCCCAATCATTGCCTGAGCTCATGAGGAATCCAAAGCTAGTCAGGGTTGAGAGCGTGCTTAGTGCTTGTTTGGGTGCACATCAGGTTGTTGTCTGCTCTGGGGATGAGGTATCCAGCAGTGAACAGTGCAGCAAACTCCATTGTTGTGCTGTTCGAAGTTCCCAAGTCTATGCTCCCCACTTTTACCAATCCTCACTGGCCAGCGTGAAGTGTAGTCAAAAATACCCCATGAACCGCAGTGTGGGGGGAAGGCCCTCATCCAGCACTCGACTCAAAAAAAGGGTGGTTCATGTACAAAAACGTCCTTCATATGCAGACCTACTTCAGAGATGGTGGCCCAAGGAGTTTAATTTATTTGGGTAGGTATATAACAGGACCTAAAACCACTCCACACATGCTAGATTCACCATCTTCAAGAACAGAATAAAAAGAGTATACTTTGGTTCTGAAAGCTTTATTACCGCAAAGTGCGAGCTTCATGCCGACCTCAACATTTTTGATACGTGGTGACATCACTCCTGGTGTGTCCAAAAGGTAAATCTGTGGTTGTTGGCACACCTGCACAAACACACACATCAAAGCCAGCCCACATTTACACGTGTGCATGAATGCACTCTATGTAACTTCTTTTGCATCACACGTAGCCAACCATGCTAATTGGAGGTGGGGAAAGGACAACAATCTAAACATAAAAAGCAATGCTAAATAAATTAGTTGTCAATCGATATGTAGGAGTGGAACAACGGGGTGATGCATTCATATATTATCAACCTCAACTCATGAAGTGTGCTAAAATATATTTCTTGCAATTTTCACATTGTATTGAATTGACATTTTTGGTGTTTAGTTTGGTGTCCTCCCGCACCTCTGATTAGCATGGTTGGCTAAGTACAGTGAGAAACAAGTTCAATATACATACGTACACATCAACTCCTGCAGCCAACTAGAGGCGCTACCGTTCACATGTAAAGAAAAACAATGGATTCTTCAATCGTGATTGTTGAGCAGGCAAGTCATTCCACTGGCTGTGCATATGCATTTGCAAGTCTGGTTCTAACTGGAGAAGATATGAATAACAAAAACAACCTGAATGCGGGTGAGAACAGCTTTTGTAATTCCAGGTTCCCCACCAACTTTAGATGCTTTTCCTAAGAGACAAAGAATTAAACAGAGCATTAAAATTAAAAAAGCTCGTTTTTCTAAAAGTTGTAACTTTTTAATCGACTCATTAAGCAGACTAAAAAGCACGTAATATTATGTAAGTTAACACAACAAAATCATTGCAAGTATGAATGTTACCTCTTTTTAAATGACGCCTTCGCAGTGCATTAATGAATGAAGACTTCCCAACGTTGGGTATTCCTATCACCATCAGACTATAGTCTTGCTCCTGACAGATACAAAAGACAACATCACTTTTAGCCAGGACAACATATTGGGGAATTGCTGTTTAGTAGGCACTTCATCAGCCTTCACGTGACACAAGGAGATAATGAGTGATAATGGTGCTCAGCCACATGAAACACTTATTTTGGCTGGCTCAACCTAGAAAAGATCCAGGCTCGGTTCAAATACCTATTACCACCGAATGGCCATGCATCTGGGGGAGCTGGCACTATTACACGTTGTATGAACAACGTATTTTCATATGCAAATAGAACACAAGCATTATAAACATCCTAACTAGCGAAATCTTCACTTGCATAAACACAAAAACATGAAAATGGTCCTCATTAATTTCTTACCAATTAATCATGCATACATTTGAGATCATTTGAATTCACTTTCATGTTCATTTATTTTAAACAATTACACAGAAGAAACGCATTTTCCATGTTTTTATCTCCATTGCAACAACTTGACCACAGGGGAGCATGCGCATTAAAATTAGATATATTTTGTTCCACCCGCTCGAGTCCCTTGTGAGAATGTGGCACGACAGGTTCCGCACCTCCACTCGGTTGAAGCGTGGACTCAGCTCTATCAGGTTGCTCACCGCCGGCACCACCTGGGACACAACGAAAATTTGCAACTGGCAACGGGGCTTGCTGGAGCGCAGTACAGTAATAGTAACTGAGTGGCAATCGTTGATGCATGACAAAATGAACGCAAAATTGACGAATGAACAAATAATGTTCATCTTACTTAAATTGCATATTAAGCACCTGTTAAAACAATGAAGAAAATACATGCAGATGCATGGATTATGAAATGCTTTTTAACATTCATTTGTCATAAAGGAAAAATACATTCGCATATTTGCAAACAGTAATTTTGGCTCTGGTGTTTCCAAAGTTTGGGAAACCTTTTGATGTAATTTGAATGGTTTAAAAAGGGTATGTCCCTGAGAGCAGAAGGTTTGTTCACATTGGAGCGTTACGAGTTATCTAGACCCCATGTCCCAGAGCGAATGCATTAAAGCTTTCAACTTTTGTTAAAAATAACCCTCACAACAAATCCAGCTCATACTGCTCTTACACAGTATTAAAGCATAACAAAATATAAGAGTATATGTGTCCTGCCCTTCTGAATGTCTCTGTACATCACCATACCTTACGCAGGCTGAAGCTTGTCTCATCAGCACAATTTGTAAATAAGACGTTGGATACACCTCGTTTCTCCAGTTCCTGCAAGACCCTCTGCACGCACAAGGCATGCAATAATGCTCTTACAAGAGTTAATGTTACGCATTGTAACCATAGCACATTCTTATACAGAAATGGAAATCATATCTTTGAGCACTCTATAAAAAACATAATTGGATACAAGTGAAAATACATATGCAATCATAAAAGCAAAAGATTAATGAAATAACATGTACCCACTTCTATTTATATTCTTGCCTATGGCAATATGTTCAGGAGCTAATGCCAATGTCAAGGTTTTCTAGCCACGAGAAGACTTCAGGAAAGAGTTCCTGTAGTTTTGCTGTTCCAACAATGAAGGAGCACAGACTACAATGGTTTACGATATGGTCCATAGTTTCATTTGCACAGCCAGTTGCACTGTTGCTTGGAAAATAATAAGTTTGTAGAATGACTCACCTGTTTTTGAGTCATGTCTGCTAGGTCCATTTTGTTCAGAACAAGCAGGTGTGGACGCACAGAAAGGTCCTCCTGAAGAGGCAGGTTCCGGCCAGAAAGCGGAATGTGAATTCCTGTCAAGGAAATATTTTTACTCTAAGATTCCACATTTACTCACTAAACTGTAATTTTCATCTGGCAGGAACTCACCAGTTCAACTTCGGAAATATATGCATCCATCTGCTTTGCCAGGCCAAGTAGCACACATCTATAATCCAGCACATTGGGGGCAAGCATTGGTATACCACAGATTTGTAGAATTCCCATATCCATTGCGCTGCAAAAGTGGCGAAGATACAGCAGTAAATAAACTGATTATTAAATTGACCTGGAGTGGTTATTTCTGAATATGCATCAGTGTCCTTTGTTGTCTACATCCAACATGTAAAATACTTAACATGTGAATTGTCTGAATATCCAAATTAAACTATTTTTTTTATTTTATCAGGTAAGGCCCACTGAGCTAAATAGTTTTTTCACAAGCGACTTGGTCAAAAATGATAGCCCAAAGAAGTGTCTTATAATGTGAAAATGTATAGCAGCCAAATACTCTAAACACATCTTTCTAAACGTGGAGAGAAAACCCAGAGAAAAATCCACGCTACCACGGGGAGAACAAGCCAACTTCAAATATACAGACGTCGGACACAATAAAGTGTCCTCTTAAGTGTCTTGAGATACGTTTTCATGAACTTGCATTTTGATGCTTATGTACCAGGTTGTGTTGAATGAAGCTAAACAGTGTAATGCTACGTCACACACAGTTTTCCCGATTAGAATTAGTAGAATGCACCTGCCTGTTTATTAAAATATAAACATTTCTTATTCCCATTCACCGTGTTAAAATGTTCTTTAACAGTCCATTATAATTACGTTCAAAATCCTTTGGTTGAAATCACTGGAAACCCAGTGATGTTGAACTAATACTCCACACTACTTCTGCTATGCTACATTTTACGTGTCTGAGCTATGTTGTGTGGGTAATGATAACAAGCGTCGTTCTTTAATAAGGATATCCTCGCATCGTGCACCTCCACCACACAATCCACCTTGTGTAGAATGGACTTCATCTGGCGCACACCTGTATCGCACAAAAAATAACACAACACACTTTGCATACACAAATGGGTAGGAGCAACGCATTACAATACTTTGACCAATTTCACACGCAATTCGCCAGATCTGGAAAGCGAAGCTGAGATCAATGTGGACAATACTTGTGCAAATGTTACCATCCTTCAACGCGCGTTTACCACTGTGGTGTAGTATGGTCAAATTACACGTTCAGCCCGCAAAACGGGGAGGCCTTTTAAGCCAGTGGACTGACAAAAAGGATTGCACATGTTAAAAGTAGGTGATGTTGGCTGGCAATGGTTTAGACTGATGGCCTTAATCTAAGTTGTCTTGTGTTTTTTGTGGTTTGACTTGCATCCCACTGGCATATTTGCCCAGTGTTGGTGTACGGTGCTTTTTCTGCAATATTTTGCTGTCTTTTCTTGAATTTTCTGTTTGCACTTTGGTCACATAGTCACTTTAAGATGTTTTCTTGTACATGTTTTTGTTTTTTGCGGTTGCACCCGATTCAAGAGCCGAATGGCTCACAGGGCTATACCTAATCAATTAACTTAAACTATCTTTGCGAGCATGCTTACTCCAGAGGGCAAATGAACAGCATCACACAAATTCATATTTAATACTTCGGTTCTTGAATTCTGAAAGTCTCACAGCATCCCAGCTTTGCAGAGAAGCACACGTTACTTGTCACAAAGTTTAAAAGTATTCGACATTTTATTCTTTTAAAATCATCCGGAGCAGGCCCAACTGGCGCCTACGGCCTTTCCTAGCTACTCATGCCGACGATAGGCGCGCCTCGCCCGGCTGCAGGCGGCGTCCCTCCCCACCCCCCACAGACGCGTCCTCGCCGCTGTGGACAATCACGGCCCCGACACGAGAATGTGGAATGTGTACCCCTCGCCATGTGCCGCGGGAACCACGACGCCACGTCCCGTCCGCCGAAGTCGAAGGCCTCCCTGAAGGAGCGCAGAGTCGCGATCAGCCTCATCCTCCCGGTGCGGGCTTCGGAGTGGGAGGAGGCACATGGAGAAGGGGGAGGAGTCATCGTGAGCCATGGTCGATCCGCTGCTAGACAATCTGTTTGGTACTCTTAGGTTTTTTCGGTAAAGTCACGTAGGTAAATAATGAATAATAAAAATAAATAAGAAAAAATAATAGAAATAAAATATTTGTTTATTTCTAGATTTGAAGCTTTCGTGACTGCAAGGATTCATATTCTTAGGTTTTTTCGGTAAAGTCACGTAAGTAAAAATTACAATTAATAAAAGTACAATAAAAATAACCGAAAAAAACCTAAGAATATAATTGTTTATTATTTATTTTTATTATTTCCCTACGTGACTTTACCGAGAAAACCTAAGGGTAAGAATTCTTGCAGTCACGAAAGCTTCAAATCTAGAATCTGTTTGGTGATACAGTATTGGGGTGGCAGTGGGGCACAAGGAAAACTAACAACAACAAACTCAACTCGTTACGTCCAGTGGCGTCGTCACGCTATTATCAGACCAGGGGGTGTGCGGCAATCAGTCAATCTAATTCTAGATTTGAAGCTTTCGTGACTGCAAGGATTCATAATAATAGAAATAAAATTATTACTAAAATTGTATTTCTATTATTATTATTTTATTTCTACTATTTTTATTTTATTATCTATTTGTACCTACGTGACTTTGCCGAAAAAACATAAAAGTAGTCAATCTAATAGCTGTCAACCCGTACGGGTTTTCCCCGTGTTCTTGTACAGGGAAATTGAGTTTTCAGGTCCACACGGCGTACAGCCGTGTCAATTACGGACACACACTTTTGTTTGTCTATTTGTTTGCGTTTCTCCCTTGTGATGGGACATTGTAGGATGAACGTTGAGATTTATAAGGGCACGGAGTGACCTATAAGGTGTGAATTGGTCTGTCATAAGGTGATATATGGGGTTTGGCAGCAAAACTAACAACAACAAACTCAACGCATTACGTGTGAGATGGGGCCCCATTGTTGTGATTTGTCTCGCACGGACACACCGAGAGGCAATTATATATCGCGGCTCCACTTGCCACAGTCCACGTCGTCGTTGCGCCCACGGTGTCGATCATTTAACGCTGTAGGGGGCGCTCCGTCTTCGCAAAAATGCAGCCACTTCAGTTAGTTACCTCTTTTTGCAATATAACTAACCGGTATCAAATACAATAAATATCCCAGAAAAGTTCTATGTGGACGCAATTTCATTAAAAAAAATTTGTTTAAACAGGGTTTTAAATGAGTTTCGTTTTTTTTCTTCCACTGTTCTTGAAAACATATCTGATGGTGGTTGTCAAGGGGGCCCCAACTCGTAGGGGGAGCTAACGCACCCCCTGGCCCCCCACGATACGCGCTTGCACACGTCAAACACATTGTCCTTCAGAGGGAGCTGGTAGGAACGTTGGGATGCTCGGTCAATGGCCAGGGTCAATGGCGGCGTGGTGTATTCCGCAAATATGCCCGACTGTGAGCGCGGGCACAAGCCGGCGTGAGTAGGTCAAACGTTGAGTTTTATAAGGGCACCACGGGGTGACCAGCCCCTCCCCACCCAGCCCTTTGACCCATCCTCCCGGGATCCCCTTGACCCAGCCTCCCCGTGGTCCCCTTGACCCAGTATCCCGGGATCCCCTTGACCCAGCCTCCCAGTGGTCCCTTGCCATTTGTATTGCCTGTAGAGGCCGCCAGAGCGCCACTCTGAGCTGCAGAAACATTTTCTCACGAGTGACACATTCATACGGGCAAACAGCCCATTAACCATTAGCCATAGCAAACTACGGTACTCTACATTTACTCATTCATATGAGTTTTAATGATCTACGAACGCATGTGTCAGAGCACTGAATTGTTCATGTATTGATACACTTAATCAAGAGTGTGTTTAAAACACAGTGATTCTCAACGAGCTCACACCTGGTGGTTATGGAGGACCTTATTGTGTTTTGCATGGTGGCGTGTTGGATATACTGGTTCTCGCCATAATAACATGGACCCTTAACTACCATACTGTTCATCACCATGAAGTGCATGAGTTCAACGAACGTATATCTTCATGTATTCATTAATCCATGTATGTATGCATTCATTCATTTATACTATTTGAAATCTTAGAGGTAGGCCTGTGACAAACTGGTTCTTTCCATAGGAATGTGGAATTGACACCAAAAAAACCAGCAACGCAGTTCCAATTTTATTTTACATGTCCATGTTTCAGTTCAGTTACCAGTAGCCTGACTCATTCATTGATCCGTTTGTCAATCCACTGCTGGATGAGCGCTGTGCGGGACGTGGATTTTATTTGACTATTCTGTACTTCACACTGGCCAGTATGGGTTGGTAAAGGCGTGGATCATAGGTGCGGTGTTATAGAAGTGCAGTACAACTGAATTTTGCCGGACTGCCCATTTACACGACTTTATATTTGTACCCTTTAAAGAGATTGGTCCCTGCCACAAGAATGTGAAATTTACATCACCAGCTCAGAGTTGCTTAAAAATGTTTACACTGTCCCATGCTCACTTCCAAGTGGATACCCGTTTACTGGACTTTCTGACGACCTAATTTAAACAAACAATCCATTCACCCATACAAGCATTTCTGTGTGCACGGAGTCAGTTTAACTGTACTGAATTCACATCGGAAAAAGTGTCATCTGCCGTGTGACACATTGCCATCATTGTATGTTTTGTGTTTATTCAAATCACTACCCGCACCAGAGTGAACTCTGGCACACTAGGAATAACCAGGTATACCCATCCGATACCAGTTCAGGTGGTCATGTTGCTGTTATTGAAGCGCTTTCGGTACATATCTACGGAATGCTTGCTTAAAGAAGTACAAAAGGTACGATGAATGAAAAGCATAAATTGCTTTGCAGTGCAATCGATCCATTGTAATGTCGGTAGTGACCCATTGCAAGCTTTGAAATGGATGGAAATTCAGCAGGGAGTATAGACACACACACAGAGAGCGGTGTTTGTGTGCGTGCCTGCCTGGGGTCTGCTCGTCCGCGCAGTGTGTTGGCACGTTAACAGACAAGCGATGGCTGCTAGGTCCTTGCACCGGACACAATAAGCGTGTCCTTTCAACTTTCAGAAGTTTGTTTAAGCGTCTGCGTTTAAAACGCATTGTGCAACCGCGAAAAAAATATCCCTTCCTTTTGAAACGGCAGACCCAGAAGTAAATTGCTCAAACGTCACAGGATGAACCAACTACATACACTCAATAATAAACGGGACAGAATAAATGCGGTATGAGGAACAGAGAGAAACATAGATGATAGTTTCCAGATAAAAAAAAAACGAATTCTGAATGTTTGTTTTCACATTGTCCTAACCTGGCTGAACTCAAGGGCAATGGGGGACATGCAGTCCTTATGTCTGCTTCACTGTTATTATGAATGCAAAATAAATGTCTTCATACCCAGCCATGCACTACTATTCTATATTTACATTGGCGGTGTAATGATGCATGGATTCACTGATTAATATCAATCCTTAAAACTCACAATACGTGCCTTGATTCTCGTGTGTAAAAAGAATAAATCGGTGTTTTACGATCCGAATGTTGTAATTTAAGATTGTCATGCGATCCCTGCAGCCGCAGCAGTCCGCCACATGTCACTACATTGTTAAAAAATAGAATCGATTTTTGAATCAATCGCGACCCTGAACCACGACAATTCATCATATTTCTGAGGCCAATGCTCTGAGTGTTTTTGTCTGGAGACAGCTTGGGAAAAAAAGCCATACAGAACAGCTGCTTTACTGTTTTACACTACTGTAGTAATACTAATATTCGTTTACTGCTGTTTTTTAGTCGCGTGCAGGATGCAGATCTCCCCACACCATATCGGCCATGGGGGTTGTTTAACCATACTTCACCACGCAAGCCAGGATTGGTTCAGGTATCACTTACAGGCCAATGATATTAGCCATGGCCTTAAATCAAACTGAGGTCGCCGTATCCATAGCTAAGTGCGCTAACTACTCCACTACTGCTGTCCCCACAGTACAGAATACATATTAAACAAAATGAAACAAACAAATTTTGAGGCCTTTAAAAGTTTTGAGAATGCAATCAAAGATCATACGGAAATACGCTTTCATTTAGAGCACATCGCATTCAAGAATACAATTTTAATCGTGAAAATAATCGTAAAATATATTTGCAACCAAATCACCCCGAATGCACCTGATCTAGTTACATTTCAGAATCTGATCAGGGTCTGGTTAGTACTGAGTCTGGTTCGTACTCGAACGGAGCTGGACAGGTGTTGTAGGCATGGAGTCGCGCGAGGTGAGGCCAGGATATGGCAATGCTGAGTGTCGCCACCGCCTATGCGTGGTGGGTTTTCTCCGGATATCCTCACATGCTAAAGACTCACTCGTGATATTGGCCAAACATCCAAATGCAGGGCACTTCTGAAAATGTCTTGAGAGTCAGTGAGGCGACTTGTCTGGGTAAATAGTTGGCATTATTATTATAACATTAACCATCAAAATACTATTTCTAAAATGGAGTACCTCTAAACAGAGTTTCCATGACCAAGAATGTGCAAAGAAGCAGAGCTTTATCCAAAATCACTTTGACAGCCGCCTACCGGGTTTTTATGCTTAACAAAATGCACAAAGTATACAGCAGAAGCACTTTTATTTGACACTTGCTAAGCTGTTTGCGCTCTGCACCAACTTGCCACTAAGGATGCGTCACAAAAGGGACATTCGCTAAAGGTTTAGTGTGAAGAGATTCCATCAGGTTCTTTTTTTGTGTGTGTGAATTGATGTGACGGGTGAAGGTGGGTTCACAAACAAGCTGGCCTCATGTGAAAAGGTGTGCAGTGTTTACCGAACGTGTTCAGGCCACCTGTCACAAGGGTCGTTTTAGAGCGTGCCATAACGCCCATCGAATGTGAGCGTTAAAGCTGGACAACTTTGCCTTAGCTGAGAAAAAAAAATATCTATATACCCATGTGATAGGCAAATAACCCGCGCTCTCTGGCTGAATAAGGGTCTCGGCCTAGATACACGAGTCGATACGAGGTGCGTGCGTGTGTGTGCGCTTGTGTTTGGGTTTCCGTTTAGACAGGGTGGGGAATCTGTGGCCCGTGGACCTAAGGCGGCCTGCGGCCACATTAAATCTTCCACTTCGAAAGGGCCCACAATTAATAATGTATCCATCAGTGCCAGGGCCGTAGCCACACTAGTGGTGTACTAAAGGGGAATATATTTCCACCTAACGACGCTGTGTTTCAAATCAATTGCGCTCAGTAACTTCTGTCACTGCAAGGACCTCGTTATCATTTTGTTTACATGATATGAAAAAAGCAATTCTTAGACGCACGATTCAATGCATATATTGCAAGCATAAGTATCGATGTTATTCAATTAATCAATTAATTGTTACAGACCTAACCATTCAAATCCATCAAGTATAACCTTAACCATGTCAATGATTGTGTCATTTGGGTGGGTTTGTGAGTGATGAGACTGCGCACAATTGCAACAACAAGTCAGTTGCATTGCGTATATGCTGTTTATACACGGACACACACACATACAAATTCACAAGCATACGTGCTTTCCATTTTTATTCAAATATACCTGATGGCACAATGCCATATTTCGTTTCTATTGTTGCAAATACATTCTCAAGAAAAGCCTACGCTTGTTTAGCAGTTCCTCCACGCAAGACATTCCTTCCCCATTTCGTCTCAACTCGACCTGACCAAGACCCGCATATACAAAGTGAGAGCTACGTTCGACTGTCTGTTAAATCAGACAACGAATAGAATCGTGTGGTAGATTGTCGTTGCAGTCACAACCAAAATCCTATGCTGGCCGGTCGAGCTCCGTCAATTACCGTGTCAGGTTTTGTGCCAAAGTCATCATCATCATTGTTTATGTTTCAGTTATTTATAACGAATCTCCCATTCAGGACATATCGAGGCATCAGAACAAAGCGGTATCTATTTTTTTGACAATTACTCAGCAAAGGAAGTGATTGCAGACTATCTTCTTGTTTCTTTCGGTAAAGTCATAATAAAATAATTTTCACAATTATTTTTATTATGTTTTGTTTTTATTATTTTATTATTTCCCTTCTACGTGACTTTACCGAAAGAAACAAGAAGATGAATCCTTGCAGTCACGAAAGCTTTAAATCGAGATTGCAGACTGAATACAACGTTCAAAAAGAATAGTATTTACGATGTGCACCACAACCAAGAATAAATACGGTCGAAAAGATCGATTGTGCTTAAGACTAAAGTCTTACATTGGTTAATCGTGGGTGCTCTAATTATATTCCTGGGTAAGCTGTTCCCTATTTTAAATGCCGAAAGACCAAATGCCCGTTCTGTAATTCTTAACGTCATCTGCTGCTCTTGTAAGAGAAGAAAAAAACCCACATCTCTATCACTGGAATCCCGCTAAAGGGTATAAGTTACCTTCACACTTTAAACATACGAGACTGCAGATATGGAGTCGGTTAGATTGGCATGCAAGACAACCGTGTCTTTGTGCAAAGTTGATTCAATACAATGGTTGTAAGTAATTTATTTAGTAACCTATCATTTGCAGATCCATATTCTTCCAGGTGGCGATCTTTCCACCCGCTTGGTTATGATTATTCGTGACTAGTGATGGTTTAACTTGCGCAATATCTTTGATTTCTCAGTAAATGCCTCGTACTATTTTGCCCAACGCGGTCATAGTACTGGTGTAGCAGTGCTGATAGCATCTGCACCCGTGGGAGCGATGTTTTACAGGGCCAATCGTGGCTCCAAATAAAAAAAAATCAACAATCCCATGACCCAAATGTGCATTCCCATCAACTGGCTTAACGTTCCAGGGCAGGCTCGTATCAAAACCTTCCAATATTTCTATCCCTATAACTGATTTATCTCGTCTATAAGACAGGGTGATCCAATTTATAGACACGCCCCTGATTGATAATGCCCGTCTTTACTTTCTTCTCAAAAGATGATTTAATATTTTGAAAGCGATAGCTTCATAGTGGAGAGTCTTTATATATAAGATAGCTTATATTGAGATCAGTGGGAGCTGTGCTCATTTTTTTTAAAGAATTGTAATTGTTTTCTCCATACCTTACCTCTTGTTATTTTCGTGGGGGTATCAGTAAAGTGTTAAAACGAAAAACTAAACAATTTTGTGTTTTACCAGGGAAAGCCCATTAAGCGTTAGAGCTCTTTCTCAGAAGCGACCTGGCCACAAATTATATCTCAACGAAGTGGCTTATCACGTGGAAATGTATAGTAGCCAAATACTTTCAACGCATGCTTATAAATGAGGAGGGAAAGACTGGAGGACCCGGAGTAAAATTCACGCGAGAACATGCAAACTCCAAATATACAGGCGTCAGAGTCGGGGTCAAACCCACGGACCTTCTGTATGTCAGGCGAGGTAGTTAACATCTCTCCACCGTGGTTCACTGATACCCCACTATATTTATGCACACGATACACGGGAGAGAGGTGGCGCAGTGGTTTGGCGCACTGCACCAAGAACTCAGAAAACCTGAGTTTGATTCCTGGACACGGCTGACATCTGTGTCGAGTGATATGTGAGGTAGTCATGGTCGCCCCTTCAGCAACCCGCACTGACCAGCGTACGGTCAGCGTACGCCCCTTCAGCAACCCGCACTGACCAGCGTACGGTCAGCGTACGCCCCTTCAGCAACCCGCACTGACCAGCGGGTTGGTCAAACAATTCCAATGACTCGGCAGGCCTTCATCCAGCAGTGGATTGCCAAAGGGCAGTAAGTTAGTATTATTATTGTTTACAAACAATAGTTTAACTAGATTCCTAATCGTTCACCACTGTTTTACACAATGTCTTCTGAGAAGTGGTTGAAAATAGGTGCTCTATATTAAAACGAACTAATTGCATTGTACACTATGAGATTTCTTTTACCAGTGGCAAAATATAATGGTAGGTTTTTACCCTTTTAACTGGTACAAAACTGACACCTTTATTAAAATAATAATAAAGGTGTCAGTTTTGTACCAGTTAAAAGGGTAAAAACATACCATTATAATTGCATTGTTTTTATAAATATGGGGGGGGGGGGGGGAAGTTAATGTACATTCAATAAATATATATTTTATTATCAGCATTCTGTGGTCAAATTAATCATCACAATTTAATTATCTGAATGTATAAATTTGCTGCTTCACTGAAACTAATAAATTCCAAGAGACAAAAAATATTAGATTTTATAGATAGGCAAACAATGTATCTTATTATTATCATTAATAATTATGTTTTTTTTTATAATGCCAAGATGAAGCTATTAATCAGATAACATTATTATTAGTGCATTACAGATCTTCCTCGTTAAATGTATTGTTCCTTTCACTTCGCAAGCAAACTTCTGTTTAAAGATGTGCGGTGTTTAAAGTGCAGCCTTGTCTGAAACCGCACCCAAAGCAATTTGTTAAAGGTGCATATCATCGGTTCTGTAGCAACAAATAAACCAAAAGAAAATAAAGACCCGGCAATAAAAAAACGAATTACCCTAACCGTATCATCTCTTATCGGTCACACCTCCAACAGTGCTATTTGTTGCTGAACGCAAGGCGTTCTGAGCCTTCGGCGCCTGTGTTCAGCAACAAAAAAACCCCCGGCAATTTCAAATAACCTCAACAAATAAAAAAAACACAGCAAATCAGAACGATGGCAACTCGCTATTTACCAAATAGCGCATCATCTCCGCAAAAAAAAACAAGAATGCGCCACGAACTCCGCGTTCGAATTTACTCTTCTTGCAATGCGAAAGAAAACAAAGTGTCCGCGGGGCGTGTTTGGGTTACACGGGTCCGTGTTTGTCCTGTCTGCCCCCCTTACCAGGCAACCTGACGACCCCACCCACCCACCCACAACCGCCGCCAGCCGCCAGCCGATCCGCGTGTCGTTGGACCCAGCAGACACCTATGCTCGCAGTCGCCACAGCAAGCGTGCGTGTGCGTGTGTGTGGCTCGCAATAGCGCAGCCGATTATTATCGGCGAGAGATAATTATCGCCTCCTTCCTGCGAGAGCGCGCGTGGGGCTTATCGAGGGGGCGGTGCGCGACGAGGGGTAAGGGCCTGTCAAACAAGCCAGCTTTCTCACCGAGGCGTCCAGTAAGAAAACAGGTATCTTTTGTAAACTTACGGTGAGAAAGCAAACAAACGCGTTATGTGCGCAGATACAGCAGACGGAATCTCGCCGATATCGCAGTTTATTAAAAGTTGCCGTGAATGACTTTTCTTTTTCCCTTTGTCAATTTTCTACTTTACTTTTTTTTGTCTCCCCACATGTTTATATGCGGTGCGTGTGTGTGGCAATTCTCACTGCCACTTCGGATGTTTATTGGGTGTGATGGTTTTAGGTGGGGGGTTTTTTTCAACGAATTTACCACGGTCGTTTTCTTTGTTGTTTATCCTCACAATTATACTTCTGCTGCTTGAATCACGTCCCCGGGATGATGACTTTTCCACACAAAACTCCCAAAATGAGCAACACGCATACGACCTTATGTCAGAGCACAGTTTCAGAGGATGACATCACATGAGCTACTTCTCAAGCCACATCAATGGGCCCCCATTTACTCACGCGAGAGATACACACCTTCTATACATACCCCACAATATTATACTAAAGGGTGTTGTCAGCGTCGCGTCACGAGTCAAACAATGCAATTGTGTCTCTCGCACAGCAGTGTGACTCTGTGTTAGAAAATGGCCGCACAGAAGCAGACTTCACAGAACTACTTCGCAGATGCCATCCAGTGACCTCTGGTCCACACAATAGGGGAAAACGCTTCCCCCTCCCATCTCACCCTGCTACACGGAGTAATGTCCATTGCATGACGGACAACCTGATAATTTCTAATTATCTGAGCTGGAATTGAACCATATTAGTGCAGAGCCAAATTTAATGTAATGGCCTTTTAAAAGTAAATTGTGACCAGGCTGAGACCATAAATTCAATACACTTGAGAACCAGTTTTAATCAGATGTAATTTCCTGGTTTTTAACCCCCAGATCCCAGTCGTTCCAGCTCAGTGCTTTGACCTCTGAGCCACCAAAAAGGGAAACTCTTTATTCTCAGATCTCAAATAAATTGAACAAAGTGTCGAACCAAAATTTGGACTTACGACGGTTTTTTTTGTTCGGTCACTACCCACTGGACTGAGACCAGCCCAGGAGACCTGAGAACCCTGATTGACCAGAGGGAAGCTGCCCAGATTGAAAGCCAGGTTCCCAGCATTCCCGGCTCAGCGCTTTGGTACGTTATAAGGACCCTCGACCACCCGGACAACATCAGTCCAGCTCCTGTTTGTGTTACATCTGCCAGGCATTGTGAAGTGATCATTCCCAAAAGCCCTGCATACATGTGGAATTAGTTTTTTTCTGCCAGAGTCAACAACAGCGAGGGTTGCCACCTTTGAGTTACAAAAAGCCAGGATATATTATAGGCAGAAGAGTATCTCAGAAGTCCTGGAACATGGGAGGATTGCATGAAAATGTGTGGTCTTGAGCGGTGAATTATTCTGGAAATGACAATTAAAAATCATTTTTATGTCCCGGTAAAACTTGCGGATTTCCGAGAAACCCTACCTAAAAAAAGAAGATCCTGGGAAATCCAGGACAGGTGGTAACCCTATCAGAAGCTCGTTACCATTATGCCACTAACGAGACCCGACTGCAATGGCAGCCGAGCAAATCCTTAAGCCCTGGCAGGTGCTACAATAATGGAATGGTGACTCCTGCAGCTCCTGACAACTCTAATGCTAAATAAATTAACAAATAAAATGTGACGTCTGCAACTGTTCTACATCCGACAAGACCTGTTGACACTGAGTAGAATCCGATCCGCAAATCAGGACATCGCACGCTGTTGGTCAGCCGACTTCCCGACGATTCGCCGAACTCTTTTCGTGAATTTTGCTTCAGAGATCGGGTCGATCCGAATTGTGAAGGCACACCGATGATTTAACAACAACAACACGCGCATTCATTGGGCCCTTACTCGAGGGTAGCGTCTGAACGGCGTCGCTTAAACACAAAGGAAGATCACCCGGACAAGTGATATAGTAGTCTAGTTGGCATGGGCTCTGGTGGAAGTAATTAAATGCCCTCCCCGTACAATGCTTCCTCTCGCTGTAGCTCGGCGTCAGGGCTTCTCCGTTGCAACTTCACAATCTGCACGCTCAACAGTCACGCCGCCAACTCAGACGAGTAACTCGGCTACCCTCATCCTCAGGCAACCCCCCCACCTCCATCCCCAACCCCCCCACCCCAACCTCACCCACACCCCCTGCGGAGGAGAGCAAAAAAGGGGGCTTTCGTGGTCCCGGGGGTAGGGAACGCAAGGGCAAGTGCGGCGGAGGCCCCGCCGCAGGCCACGGGGGCAGGAGAAAGGGGCCGCACCTGTGTGTGTGGTGGAACCTCCTGAGAACAAAGCCTGGGAACCCCCCAAAGGAGGAGGGGATGAACGGGGGGGGGGGGGGGGGGGCAGTGTGCGCCATCTCACCGCGGGGCACTCGGGAACCACGGGGGTCTGGGAGTTGCAGAGTAAAGCCGGTGAAGTCTCGGGAAATAATCAAGGACAACAACAACAACAAACATTTTTGTGAACAACTGTCAGCTTTTTTTTCATTTTACCAGGTAAGACCCACTGTCCCAAAGAGGAAAGATAATAGAATAAGTGACGTTTCGGGCAATGGCCCTTCATCATAGCAGAGAGCTATAATGTCCTCGTCTTTGGCGCAGTGCTATTGATGAACGTGTCGAGTTTCTGTGATGGGCGCTCTTGTACCACTGCCAATGCGGTCTTCACAATGTTTTTTTTTTTGTAAAAACGCCGTCCGGCTGCATGAGTTCATGTTTCCCCCCCCCCCTCACCGCAAGCCCTGTGTTAACATTTGTTTTGCTTAATTGATACTGGGGGTGGGGGTTCAGATAAAATAACATATGTATGAAACAAGTAGCGAATTACGTCGTAATTCCTTACGTAGACAGTTTTGTCTGGCCCCTTTTATCCTCCATCAAGGCCGTATCGTAGCATGGTTGGCATGGGCCCTGGTGCAAGAAATGAAATGGAACCCACCCCACCGCTACCTCCTATCCTGTGTTTCCCCTCTATGCAGCCCGGAGCGAGGGCCCCTCTGGTCTAAGTTCACCAACAGCTACGCACGCGCGTACATTGAACTTCTTTCGCACCCTACGTGGCCAATCGTGCTACGCCGCCGACTCGGGGCACGCCGATTCTTTTGTAGGTAGAGTCGAGCTTGAGGTGACCTGAGGCAAGCGTGTACGAGAGCACCGATGTGGCTTTAAATGTGGGCATCGGAAACAACAAACAAACAGCAACAAAAAGCCCCGAGCCCATCGCTTCTGGAGTTGTAGAAGCGCTCGTCACCTGTGGCAGTCGAAGCCACAACTCGGGTTTAGGAAAAAAAATATCTTCACGAGTGCTATGCTTCAGATGTCTGCCAGTTTGTTTGGAAAGTTGCTTGAGCAACGATTGCGTCGCTTAAGACACCAGTTACGTTAAATTTTATGATTACGCTTACAAAAATATTTAGAATACTAGCATTAACAAAAAATCGTTAATGTCGACTTTTTTGTTTACAGAGATATAGTATTATTTTCTTACATCTAGAGTAATGCTACATCTTTTTTAAAAAAAGTCCAGAGAAATTAATGCATTTGGGAAGAAAACCCCCAGTTCGACGAAAATGACAAAAGAATAATCATGTTCGTAACCCGCAGACAGCAGCTCAAGGCACAATGAACGAGTATCAACGCAAGTTCCGTCATGCCAACATTTTCAAACGGAGCCAAAAAATCCCGAGAACATTCACCCGCGGGCTCGCACAGCCCGACCATGTGAATCTCTAAAGAAACATTATTTTGAAAACCTTCCAGTGCCCCCCCCCCCCCGCGCGAAAACGTTTAGCCAAAGATTGACGAAAATCCTTCCGATTTAAGACATCTTTTCCCACGCGTTTTCACCGCACCGACCTGATGTTTTGGCATTCCCGCTCCTACCCGCTGAATCAATCCCGCCCGGCGCGTGTGATTTACAATTATCCGTTCAGCCTACTCGGCGCTCAGTCACCTTTGCGGTTGTTCTTTACGTGTTATGACAATTAAAAGAAACTGTTACTCAACCAACATTTTTTTTCTTCTCGTCACCCAAAGGCCCGCTCAGCCGGGCTGCCTTTGCCCGGCGCGGCTCATTGCAGGTGGGAAAGGTGAGACGGTACCTTTTCCATGGGGGCATGAGCCATCCCCTATCACATGCCTTCCGAGGCGACAACCAAGCCAACGATAGGGAGATAAGAAACCGCCAAATTCCTGGGAGCCTATATCTGCGGCGAATTTAGTTAAAAATCGTGCCGGTGTCGGGCTGGGCCTTGCGAGCGAAGGACCTCACACACCGTGCAGAGAAGATCGCGGTGGCGAGAAGTTAACTACTTTGTCTGGTATACAGGTGGTCGTGTGTTCGATCCTGAACCTGACGCCTTCATATTTGGGGTTTGCATGTTCTCCCCGTGGTCGCGTGGCTTTTTATCCGTGCCCTCTGGTTTTGCCCTCCACATTTAGAAACATGCGTTCAGAGTATTTACTGGCTGCTGTACATTTCCACGTGATATACCACTTCATTGGGCTATCATTTGTGGCCAGGTCACTTCTGAAAAAGAGCTGTATAGCTCACAAGGGTCTGACCTGGTAGAATATTTTAACCAAAAAAAATCGTTCGTAGTTTAAGATCGCAAAGATCCCTTCCCTGCTGTCTGTGCACCGTCGATGAGTTTATCCGGCGAGCTCGCATTGCATGGCCGCTGTGTCAAGTGTGTTCCACGCTGAGAGGGACCCCCCCCCCGCCCCCCATAAATAATCAGCGAAATAAATACGATAGCAAGTGCAAGGCGATGGCTGTCTGTCACGCTCAAGAAAAAAAAGCACGCGTGACCGTGAGAATTCATTACAGAGCACCATGTTTCTGCCGCAACAACATACATGTCAAATAGATAATTACGGTATGTTATTAAAGAATCGTATGAATCAAGAACATTCAGAGAAAACGGGACGACTCAGTGTGCGTGTGTATGTACACGTACGCGTGTTTATGATGACAATGCAAGAACATGCATCGCTAAATGATACCACTGGTCAACGCTACAATGGTGACGTGAGTCACACGGACTTGGCAATGTTTAATTGATTTATTTTCATTTAGTATTATTTAATTTTATTTTTATTATTTTATTATTATTTTTTTTACCTACGTGACCTTACAGAAAAAAACCTAAGAGTAATGTTTTCTCTTCCCGATTCGAGGTGATGCACGCGCGAGTGTGAACATTTTCTCGCAATCGCGACCCCTGTTTGTGTCGCGATAGAACCGCAATCACAATGCACTTGTTTTCAACCCTCGGTGCTTTGTAGCTCGCAGCAACGGTCCTTTCGGCGTCGAGTGGTAATTGGAAGTCAATTGCTTGTTTTACAACTCGGACATAAATACAATTCTCCTATTAGCATAGCCGAGGCAACAGTGGGCACGCTTTCATACGAGATTTATTTTATTATTATTATTCCTTCCCCCCCCCCCCCTGCTTAAAGTAGGCATGGCAGCCACAAAAAAACCCGAATAATCACCCTCTGCCAAAGAATTAAGCCGTTAGCGCGCCCTTGAAAGGAGGTGCTTTATAAATGGGGGTGGGTGGAGAGAAATAAATAAATTAAATAGACACCCGTCGGCAACACACGCTGAAGCGAGCACCAAAGTTGCGCTGGAATTTGAGGCTTTAGGAGAGACGTAAGGAGGGGTCACCCCCCCCACACCCACTAGCCCCCCCCCTCCGCCGGCCGCATGCGATCACGCACGGCCTGTGTGTTTTGTGAAGCTGACTGCTGCACCCAGCTGTGATATTAAGTGTTTTGGCCTCATGTGCGAACCCTTATGTGGTCGGCCCCCACTAACCCCCCCCCACACACCCCACCCACCCCCGCCCCGCCCCCTCTACCACTCTACCCCCTCCCCCCACCAAACCCTCGAACCCCCCTGCTGCAAGGTCAAAAGAGGGTCAAATAAGTGGCGGTGTTGGCGCACAATAGACCGGGCAGATGGGCGCGCAAATTTGCGTCCCGTGGCCCAGGCGTTAGGAAGACAATGGTAAAGGCGCCGAGCGTTAAATTGGTCGGTTGGATTAATAATGTTGATAGTTTTTTTTTTTTAAAGCGAGTTGTGTGTCGCCGCGCAAGGAAATGCCGTGAGTGCGCAGTATAACAATTTGACACAACGTGCATTAGGTCAACGTCACCGTCGAGCATCATTTAGTCGTGCCCTATCCACTGCTGGATGAAGGTTTTCCCAGGTTGCTGACGAATCTCGTGGTCTTGCGAAAATCCCGCTTGCTCCTGCACGCAACCTCTTCCTATGGCTGCCAATCCATCGTTCGTCTCGACCACCGGCCATCGTTTCTTCGAGAGACGTGTCCTGCCCGAGACCACGTGCTGTCTTGTCCACAACCAAATCACCCTTAATGCGCCCGATCTTGTGAGGTTGTAAGCTAAGAAGAATTTTCCCCGCTCGGTGATTAGATGGGAGATTCATTGGAATCACCAGCCGTTGGAGGCTTGAGCTGCGAGGTGTCAGTGAGATGGCAGAACAGCCATGAATGTCTTAAATAATGCGTGGAGCATCGAGCGTTGCCCCCTCGCACGTGCGATGGGTTTGCTCCAGGTATTCCCGTTCCCTCCCACATGAAAACGAACACACACCAGTGGTATCGGCCATTCATCCCAATGCAGCGGCCTCCTCAAAATTAGCGAGTCTTGAGACTCGGTGGCGGTATTGTCGATATTTAGAATTTTCTGTATAAATTCCATCTGCACAATTGCAATCGCACCTCGTGTCGTCGTCCAAGAGTAGTTCGTCTTCCAATACTGCGGCAGACCAAGTGTCGCGTAACCCACACCCAATGTCTGCATTGAGCCTGAGTCGTGCGCGATTTATCCGGAAACCATTCATTCATCCGACGGCCCGTATCGAGCGACTGGGTAAGACGAACCTCGGCCGCTAGAGACGTGCGCGTGCGCTCGGCTCGGAGTGCGGTGACCGGAGCCGCCAATCCGCGTCACGTGCTCGGCGAGCATTGACAATGCCATGCGTGCAGATGGCCCCCGCGATAATTTTGAGATAAGTGAGTTATCCCATGGGGGTTGCAAATTTTTTTTTCTTGTAAGGTGCACATTCCATTATCTGGTAGTGAATGAGACCATGCTAGATTAGTTGAACGTATATGCCGGTGCATTCGATGTAGATGTGTCACTTCAGTACCGTGGTGATGATGAAGTTCAGCATATGGGATTTTTTTTGTCAAGCATCATTTCACAACCACAATGCCATTTATGTTCGCAATGAATACAAAGGTGCCCTAACAACTCCACCACCGCTCCATCTGTATATGTATTTATTATTGGTCTTATTGTTTATGTAGATGTTTACAAAATATATACCAATGTAGGGTAAAAAAATAGCACATTTCAAAAGATGAACTTGTGAATGTTTAATGTGAGAATGGGGTTGGTGGTGCAGTGGTTAAGCATGTCGCGCTCTAAATTTTCCAACCTGATCCGATTCGCAGCGACGGCTAAACATCAGCGGTGAGTGATATCTCCACCGGCCTTGGTTCCTTCCCACCTTCAGCACCCCGCACTCTCCGGCGTGGTGAAGTATGGTCAAACAACACCCACGACCGACGCGACTTGGGGAGCAGGTCTTCATCCAGCAGTGTATTGACCATAGCCTGTAAACTTTCAATGCGAGAAGAGGTGAGGTGTTCCCTCGTGTGTGTGTGTGTGTACAGCTTGCGTGGTTTCACACTCGGGCCGTGCACCTGATTGGTTACCGGTTCAGCCCAGGTAAAGTTTTCCACCTCGGTCTGACAACTTTCATTGGTATTTGTCGTCCAATTCCATTAACAAAGGCGGGGATTTAAAGGCACTTTCGAAGGTATTTTATGCCACCTTCTGCCTAAACTTCAGCTCAGAAGAGTCTATATTTCACATTCCACAAAACAACAGCAATGCGCAGGGGCAGTAAATATATTCGGACTGTGAATTGCACAGTGTAAATATGCAACGCACGAAGGTTGGAGGCTGGTGGGGTAGTGGTGGGAGAGAGGGGGGCCGGAAGGTGGTGCTGCTGGGGGCCGGGGGGGGGGGGGCTGCTGGGAAGGGGATGTGGGGGGAGGGGCGGTTCAGGAGGTGACCGCACGGTTCTAAAGAGAAGACACCTCCTCTTCTGACCGTTCCGTTGGGATGTGTGGAATCTGAATGGTTCGCCGACTTGTCTCCGGGGTTCCACTGTGAAGGAGGATACATGTTCATCATCATCATCAGCAGCAGCAGCAATGATCAATCCGCTGCTGTACCATGAGCTTAATAATCGATGTATGTTGAACTTCTTTTGCGCCGTACATAGCCAACCGTGCTAATCGGAGGTGCGATATTTAGTATCGAATCGATGCATCGTCATGCTTCTAGTTGCTGTTGAAATTTTATTGACACGTTCACCGCGTTGCTATCTTTCTTTGTCTCAGGTCTCTTTTGGGGGGGGGGGGGGGGATGATAGCATTTAGAGGCTCTCACGTGGCTTTACATGGAACTGATTATTGAATAAGTCTAAATATTTGATGCGGGAAGTTCCGAAAGCAATCACATCGCCATCACTCTTCGTGTGGCTGGGCAGCTTTCGTAGTGAATGCAACATTCCATTAAATGCTAGTATTACATCGCTTTATATTTCAACTGAAGAGTGGTATTTACCCTGCAGTTTAGTGTAAACAGTGAGCAGATTCTGTAATGCGGGGTTGTCCGGACAGCTCACAATCCCTGTGCAAATGAATCTTGACGTGCCAACATGCGACCATGGGGCGGGTGGGGGGGGTGGCAGTGCAACCTGAGTTCGAATCCCAGCCACGGATAACATCAGTGGCGTTCCTGGGTGCCCACACCCCCACCCATTCACGGACTCGCACACACCAGCGTGGCGAAGTATGGTCAAACAACCTCCACGACCGAGACGGCGTGGGGGAGACCTTCATCCAGCGGTGGATTGACAAAAGGAGCGAAAATCATTATTATATCATGTGTCCATATTTGTGTCCTGTGTCTCAACAGGGCATCTCCATCAGATACACGAGACTTTTCAGACAAAACACAGGGGACTTATCACGACAGATAGACGCTCACCCAGAAAAAGGGGGTATTATTATTACCCCCCAGCCACCCCCACCACAATAAGCACACACGCGCACGCACGGCCCTTCTGAAAACTCGAAGTTACGCAAGACTTTTGTGAAGACAGGCAACACGGCTTGAATGCGCAGCAACATGGAGTATCTTTGGTGAATGCAGGTCGGGCGTCTATGGACACAATTCAAAGGGGGGATGGAGGGGGCCGCTCGGGCAGCCCTCAAACGCAAGCGAATAAAAGCGCTCCTCGTGTTGGTTTTCACGTCGTCAAAGCGCCGCTCGTCCCGTCGCCGCTTTTGTTTTCGGGGCCCCTTTTGTCTCAGCCCCCCCCACACTCCCCCGGCTCCCCCACCCCCTCCTTGCTGCAAGCCGCCACCTCCGCCCCCTCTCCAAACTACCGCAATCCGCTCGCTTAATCCCACTTAACAAAATCGGCCCGCGATGAGCGGAGCGCATAATGAGATGGTGCTTTGCTTTTTTGTGTGTGTGTGTGGTGTGTGTGTGTGTGTTGTGTGTGTTCTCCGGGTGCCTCCAAAGCTCCTTAGCGCATTCCGCAGCCCAAACGCGCAGGGGCTGTGTAATCCTCAAAGTAGCAGCGCAAGTCACACACTTGCCCTTTGTCGCCGCCGACAGCGGAGAACAAACCGCCAGGAAGAGCGCGTATCCTGTGGCTGTCCCTCCGCATGCGTCTCGCTCTCAACGCGCGTCCTTGCCCTCGCGTATCTCCTAGCATCCCGCGCGCGCACCTCCTGAAGCTACCATCTCAACCTCCACCACCACCACCGCCACCTCCTCCTTCCTCTCCTTCTGCTGCTTCCCTCGCCGCAGTTGAACGGTCGACCCGCCACGCTGTTTGGTGCTGGTTGTTTTGCTGTGAGCTTGACCTGTGTGGACACGCAGACCAAACGAGCCGCACACACAAGGGGCATTGGATGCATACCCCTTAAATGGGAGGGGGGGGGTTGCTTTTTGTTGTTTTGCTTAATTTAAAGAGCGGTAATTGAATCCGAGGTGTCCTCACCGTTCTGGGAAACTCTCCGGGTCTTTCAATTCGAGTGGAGATGTCTAGAAGCTTCCATCCGTCGACGTCATCGTCGGTCATGAGCAATCCACCGCTGGATGAAGACACCCCCACGCTGCCGCCGTCATCTCTCACGACGCTGCGATGTTCGTCTTCTTACAAAATTACATTTCACGCGGCTTTACGCAACGTTCACAGAGGAGATTGAGCGGCGGTCTACAGCTCCCACGGAGGAGATGGAGCGATGAAATCAGCCCCGCGAGCAAGTGCTTGGTTGATCATCGCGTCGCAGGGTCGTGAGAGGTGACGGACATCTTGCGGATCGAGCATGGCTGACGATGATACGCGTTGTACTGCGTAGCGTTTCTTGGCGGCTGTGCTGCAGGAAGCTCCCAGCACGTGGAGCAAAAGCGTGGCGCACACCGACACGTGGTCCAGACCGACGAAGCCACCGAGTGCCACGATGCAGCGTAGCTGATTTTTTTTTTTGTGAAACAATTTGTGCAACTCTCACATCTGGTCGTGTAACCAGCGCCACTGTGCCTCCCGTCACTTACCTTTTTTTCTTTCATCGGCATGGATTTCGGTCACGTTATCCAGTTTTCTCTCATCGCGAAAAAAAACATGCGATGTCATTGATGTTGGCCAAACATAGGCGGGCAATGGTGGCTACATGACACGGCCTCTACAATCCAGCACTGTGGAGGCAGCAGCGAGGGTTGGGAACCTCCCTTTCCCGCGGGTGTCGGGGAGGTGCCGTACCCTGGCTCGCCAGGAGACTGCAGTACAGCAAGTGGACTAATCGCCATCTGTTTCAATCTGTACGGGGATTGAGTGTTGCCCTTCGCACACGTCGGGTTTTTTTTTCGGGGTCCCCCCCCCTCCCCCCACTTGTATAATAAACGCAACTCGTCGTTATTAATTTGCTAAAAACATCTGAAAGTAAAAAAATGAAATGTGTGTCCCTGCTGAAAAAAAGACTCCTACGATCCAGCGTGGCTCTCCGGCACAAATAAGAAGGCAGGTAAATAAATAAATAAGTGACTCACAATGCAGGACCCTGAGTCAATGGGTAAATAAATAATGATTTTATATAAGTATTATTATAACGCCGAGGCCGCCCTCCTATGGTGCGTTGTTCACCCAGGTGCTGCTCACTGTGTGACCCTACCACCCTCATGCCCAATCGGCTCCTCCCATTAAATTGCCCCCACAGACCGCTTGCAATGGGTACCTGGAGAACTCCCCCCCCCCTCACACCACCTAACTCCCCCCCCACCCACCCCCCCCCCCTCCTCTCTCCTGCCTTCATCCTCCAATCCCACCAACCCACCAAAGCAAAGCACCACCCGTCCTTCCTCAATAATAAGTACATGCCACATTGCAGCTGGCACCATTAATCGGGAACATAATACCTCGGGGGTCTAAATTTAAACAGCTTGCAAATCCAATTGTCAGTGCTCATTCGGATAAAGTGCGCGCTCGCCGACCAGCGTAATTGAAACTTTTGTTTGACATTTTTTTTTTGTCCGTGCCTGGTGCTTAAAAAAAAAAATGTACGTTATCGCACGTAACACTCGGGCGGTATGGAATGTCTACAAATGTCCACGGTCCTTACTTTGCCCCCCCCCCCCGCTTCACCCCCCCCCCCCTCCCAAGATAAAAACTCATAGCGGTGTGGTGCGGCGCGCACAGACACCCAGTGACCCGTGCAAAATCGAGTGATTTGATCGCGATTTTAACCACCTTCAGAGTCCCACCCACCCACCCACCTTTTTTTTTGACAGACCCGTGGAATTAGACTGAGCCGCGAGTTCATCCGCCCGTGAAAAAATTGGAAATAGACTCATTTAGAAAATTGTGGGGTTATGTTTATTGCATGCCAGAACATTTTGGTGTGTGTTGTTTGTTGGTTCTGGGAGGGGGGGGGGGTTCAGAGCTTTGGTTTGTATTGTGTTGCAGGACATTTGCAGACTATGGAATGTATTTGCAGTGGGAACAATTATGTGACTTTATGTTTAATTTAGGGAAGTTTTACGGGTGAGAAATTCTCAGGTTCGGAGTGATTAACGCTCCGATCCTGGGTCGTGGGTCGACTCATGAATCACGATTTTTTTTGTTTCATATCATTTATACTTTTTCGGTGGTATTGTTTCTCAACTGTCCATCTTATTCGTACAGCTGTATTCACTTCATTATCTTAAATGTAGCATGATGATATGATTCCCCTATCATTTGTAGAATTCACGAATGATCACTTTTCACGAGATTAATCGAGTAATAAAATCGTGCTATCGGTACAGCAATCAAATCTTAAGTAATATAAACATCCCAGCTCTTGACATTGTTTCCCCCCTCACAATAATTTTGACGTTATCCGATGAGCCGAGTGCACCAAACTCTTCATCCCAGCGCTCTGCTACTCTCATGCTCGGTGACTTCAAAGGCGACAAGACTCCTCTGACCAAGAGGTGACCCAACCGCCGTGTACTCAAGCGGACAGCCGCGGTGACTCCAACTTCATGGGGAATCTCTCGGCGCGATACGCTTAGCCACGAAAGCACTCGGCGCTCGATTGTTACAGCTCGCAGCTAAGACGACTCCCGCAGTCAAAACCGGAGCCGTACAGTAAACACAGCAGCGCTCGGGCAGCAGCTCTGCCAGGTTGAAGGCCGGTAGTGGAGGAGGAAATAGGAGGAATTTCATCGGCGAGTTGTCGACAAACAGGTACTTTCTCAAGCAGAGGGCACGTCCCAGTCACTCAACCCTCATTGTGTGAAAGCTTCAAGCCACGGAAACCGCTGTGGAGTAATTACACTTGTTTCCAAATATTTTTTTTGAGTACAAAATCAGACTCGCCGCGCCAGCTCGTGTTTCCCAACCCGCCCAACAGCGTTTCACTTCGCGTTATGATGGTGATAATAATAATAGTGGTGGGGATGATGGTGGTGGTGGTGCCGGCGGCGTCAATCGCCACGTGGTGTCTAGCGTGCTCCGTGGGCAATAACAGCGAATTAGCAATCCGCACGCACTACAATCGCTGGATTTTGAGTTCTTTTGATCATCATCAGTCGCCATGATGATGGATGAAGGCCACCCCAAGCTGTCTTCATCTCGATCTCACGGTCTTTTGATGAGAGCTGAACTATGTTCTATTTATTTAACCACGTAAGGCACACTGAGCTTTCTAGCTCTTTTTCAGAAGCAACCTGGCCACAGATGATAGCTCGGCGAAGTAGCTTATCACGTGGAAATGTACAGCAGCCAAACACCCTAAACGCACGTTGATTATAAATATGGAGGGGGGAAACCGGAGGGCCGAGAGAAAAATCCATGCGACCACGGGGAGAGAGATAGAGGGTCACGCAAACTCCAAATATACAGCAGGCGTCAGGGTCGGGATCGTACCCACGACCCCCTGTATACCAGGCAAGGTAGTTAACATCTCGCCACCGCGGCGTCTACGTTGGCGAGATGGTGGATCGAGAGAGATGGTGGATCGTTACATCTTTCGATTAGAACGATCTACGTCGCGCCTGCTCATCCTCGCATGGTGGTGGTGGTGGAGGTAGTAGCGCGCGCATCCAGGACTCATATTCGCCGTGGCATGGGAATACAACTCGAGTGGTCAGGTTCATTAGCCATCACTCGCTCCAAAATTAATGTTGTGTTTGTTGAAGTCTATGCTTACTCCATATTGCTGTATATATATATACATATGAATAAATAAAGCTTCGTCTAGAAATTATTTTGTATATTCGGTCTACGTAAAAAAAAAAATCTGAGAACAATGCATCATACCTTGGCGCAGTTCAATAAACGTATTTACTCTCACGACTACTTAATTAAACCTTCGATCGTAGCGTCTGTTGCTGGCTACTTGACGTTCCGGCCGCTTTTGCGACCCATGGCTGAGCAACCGTCCTTTACAACACAACAAAAAATACAGCGCATGAATTGATTATGGATCTGGCTAAACCAATTTGGCTACTGGACGCAACAAAACGTGTACCTTGAGCAATGGATTGGAGGCTTTAGACAACAATGGGCGCTCACTTCCTAAGTTATGACAACGGGCAACTCAAACAAACACTCACTGTAGCCAAACCGGCGACCGGAGAGACAGAGAGGGTTCCCTTTTCAAGGGTCCGACGGGGGCCCTAGGGGGAGCGCCCAAAAAAGACAAAAATACCCCGTGTAGACTTAGCAGACTGTTGGGGCAAGTGCTGTTCGCGAGTAGCACCTATGAAGACCGGCACGGTGGCACACGCGGGGGTGGGTGGCCAACACTACGCCCGGCCACCTTTGTCTCCCAGTGGCGATGTTCACACATCGCACCAGGTACTCATTTGAGGCTGAGTCGACCTAGGGGAGGCCCAGGACCGGTTCAGAAAATCGTCACTGGTGTTGGCCGTGAGCGGGAATCGAACCCGAGTCGCCGGGTTCGTAGCGCCAACCGCGACAATACCGCTCCTCCCCAACACAGATACACACAGACACACACACAGACACAGACACACACAGACACACACTGACACACGCGCGCGCACTCTCTTCCGATGTCGGGAGGACTTCTCTGGCGTCGTGGGTATTTTAGCACGGGGGGGGGGGGCAGCTCCTCCTCAGTACGTGGCTCCTTCTCGTGGCCGACAATCAACGGGGTTTTTTTTTTGGTTTAAAGCCCATGTAACAAAGCGGAGAGGTGATGCTTTGAAAGCGGTTGATGCACTCAAACCTCCTCCGAACAGCTTTAGTTTATATAAAGGATAAAGCCATCGACAAAGGCGGGCACAGTCATTTTTTTGGGGGGTGGGGTGGGGGGGGTGGTGAAATCTTTGTGACAAAAAATAAAACAACACGCACATATAGAGCTCTTTTAAGTTCCAGACACCGACAAAGTTTGGAATGGTCTCGTCTGTTTCGTTTAGCGGCGAAGCTTTGTGCCCCTTGTAGTTGGGCAAGCGAGGCTTTTAAGTCTTTGTAACGGCGAGCAGTGACGGACGGGCAACGTTGAACTTAAAAGGAAATGTGAACGTGTGAAATTTTCGTCGGGGGTTACATTTTTATATCGAAATGTTGTTCTAAAGTAGGCGGAGATTTCGCGTATAGCCTCGAGAGACCGTTGGGGCAAGTGCTGTCAGCGAGCGCATCTGAAAGCCGGCACGGCGCACGAGGGGGTGGGTGGCCAGCACCACAACGCCCGTCCGCCTTTGTCTCTCTCCTAGTGGCGATGTTTCGTCAAGGAGCATAACACAAATCACGCGAACTCCGGCCATCGTCGCAGCGGCCTTAGGCTCGCTTCTGCGTCCGTCTCAATGCGCCCTTCCCTTCTGATATGAGGAAGCCACCCGAGATATGGACTTTTAATCGTTATTAACAACTCATTCCTTTAAAACTTGTTTTCGTGTTTAGTTTGTTATCCTTTCCCACACCTCAGATTAGAACGGTTGGCTATGTACGGTGCGAAAGAAGTTCAACACACACACATCGCACCAGGCACGCATTTGAGGCTGAGTCGACCCCACCAGAGGCTCAGGACCGGTTCATATAATCGTCACTGGCGTTGGCTGTGTACGGGAATCGAACACGGGTCGTCGGGTTTGAAGTGCAGCACACTAACCGTTGCACTACCGTTCCCCACGAAGTCTGAACACACTTCATGCCACACGCATCAAATCATCGCCCCCCCCCATAAAGAGAACCCTTAACAATTGTAGAGAAGTTCCGACGGACGCACTCGGAGACGGAGGTAAGTTAAGGGCTTCCGCCAGGGTTTATTAAAGCTTATCAATACTACACAGCAGGGTACACAACTCCCAGGGGCTAGGGCTCCTACTCTGAGTCTGGGTCCCTGCCGGCTAGCTCCGGTCTTTCTCTCTCGTGTCGGATCGGGGACTCTGCCGACTCCACCGAGCGGAGAGAGAAGCACCTCTACGGCTACCACGGGCTTCTCTCCAGACTCACCACTCGATCCCTCTCTCTACCCCTGGTTCCCTCTTCACCCTGCTTACTCTACCCGTTCCCACAGTGACCCCGCTTACGTCACGGGGTCTCCCTTAAGTACCCTAGGAGACGTGACGTCATCGCACTGAACGGCACACCTGACGTCACGTCCCCATTTTACTCCTCTACACAATGAACATGGCGGTGCGCGCCTCTCCATCTGGCGCCTTGGGGGCAAGGGATGGTGGATCACGGATTTTGCGAAACCTCTCAACCTGCTTGTTAAAAATTGTGAATTAGACAGAATGTGGCAGTTACATAAATAGATCTATTAATTTATCTCTATAGAGCTTTGAGTGGATATATCTCTATAGAGCTTTGCGGTAGCGAAATGTTAACTACCTCGGCTGGTATAGAGGAGGTCATGGGTTCGACCTCGACCCTGACTCCTGTATATGTGGAATTCCATGTTCTCCCCGTGGTCGCGTGGATTCTTTTCTGGGTCCTCCGGTTTTTTTCCTCCATATTTAGAAACATGCGTTTACAGTAATTTGCTGCTATAAATTCCCATATGATGAGCCACTTCGTTGAGCTATCATTTGTGGCCAGGTTGCTTCTAAAAAATGAAGCTATATAGCTCGGTGGGCCTTAACTGCTAAAATAAGAATCGTTTAGTTGAGTCAAATTTCCTCGTTATCAGTTCCCCCTGTTAAAGATGTGCCCTCTTTAAACCACACTTACCCAGTGTGGTGAGGGATGGTCACGTAACTCCTTGACCCGCGTGGTATGGGGTGCCCCGCCAACAGCAATAGATGAACAGAGAAGGCTTCACGTGTGTGCCTACTCTGCAAACACAATCACGGCTAAATTTCAGCAGGGCATTATCTGGGTCGGTACCACCGCTGTTAGTTTATGTGCCACCTCCCCCAGCTGACCAGCTAACCCAAAAAATATTCCGTGAGAAATTTCAGCCATCATCCTTAATCCTAGCATACACACACACACATATCGGCGACGCCTATAGGTGAGGTGCCCGGTGGCGTTGCGGCTCAGCCCGGGCCGATATAATATATATGCGCGATGTCTGTGTCGGTAAATAACGATGACCTGGGCAGCGACGCGGATCCGAGTGAGGTCAACACGGAGCACGCGGGCGGCACGATTTGTCAGCCGCGGCCACAGATGGAGCCGACCCCCCATCGCTCTCATTTAATGCCTCCCCCCTCCTCCACGCTTCCCATCAGCCATCCAGGATAACCCTGGCAGCGGACCAGAGCTTAATTTTCAGGGGTCGCCCATGAAGGTAGTGGGTTCGATCACGACCCTGACGCATGCTGTATATTTGGAGTTTGCGTGTCTCTCTTTTTCTCTCCCCGTGGTCGCGTGGATTTTTGTCCGGGTTCTCCGGGCGTTTCCCTCCACATTTAGAGGCGTGCGTTTTGAGTGTTTGGACTGATAGAAATGTCCACGTGATAAGCCACTTCGTTGAGCCATCATTCGTGGCCAGGTCGCTTCTGACAGCGCTATATAGCTCGGTGGGCCTTACCTGGTACAAAATAAAAAAAAAATTAGTTTTGCGAACCTGGCGACCCGCGTCGAAATCCACTCACTGTCAGCTCGAGTTGAGAGATTATCCTAACTCGTCCAGGCACCCATCTTCCCTCGCCAAGGTCGACTCAGCCTTTAATAGGTAACTGACTCAGTGGTGTAAACATCAGCAATGGGGAGAACACAGACGGCCTGGCGTGCTGCTGGCATCACCAGCCCGCTGAGTGCCGTGCTGGCCCACAAAGGTGCTCGCTAAACAGCACTTCTTCTTGGTTCTTTCGGTAAAGTCACGTAGAAGGAAAATAATAAAATAATAAAAATAAACATAATAAAATCATTCTCACGACGTTTCGGCCACAACGCAAGCAGCCGTCCTGCTGAAACGTCGTGAGAATTATTTTATTATGTTTAATTTTGATTATTTTATTATTTCCCTTCTACGTGACTTTACCGAAAGAACCAAGAAGATGAATCCCTGCAGTCACGAAAGCTTTAAATCGAAATATAAACAGCACTTGTCCCGAAAGCCTATGTTGGAGGGAGATCTTTGTCATTAAGTGTGTGTTTGGGACGGTTGGAGAGTTTATCTTTGCTTGTGTGCGGTGACTGTTCAACAAAAGAGTTCTCTCCACAGAGACACATCTTGGGAGTTGGGCCGGGGGGGGGCATGCGCTAACCGCTGCGCCACCGCTCCCGCGCCACCCCCCCCCCCCACAAAACACACGCACGTACACGTACATTTCACACCGAAGGCGAATTGCACGCGCAAACGCAGGCCGCCAATCACGATGAGGGCATTAACACCTGACGTGTCACAAATCCCACGCTCGCTGTGTGTTGTGAAGTCGCGCTTCGTTAGAAATTGTCGCTTTATCAAATCTTCGAGGGGTAGGGCCGCCCCAGTTCGCAGGTGTTGGCGACTGGCACCCGGACAAAAGCCGTCGTGCGACCCACGTGGGAGAGACACCGATGCCAACGAAACGCAATCGGAAAGGAATCCGCAGTGGCAGCAGCCGCGAAATTTCAGCCAGAGGCTCGAGGGGGGTAGGGGGGAGGACTTGGTGGTGGGGGGGTGGGATGGGGCAATAGGGGCAATTGCTCCCTTCCTAAAAATGTTTTAGATCTCTGTTGTATGCCGTAGACTTTTTTTTCTACCTATAAATAATTGCGAATGATTAATTAGTTCTTGTACATTTAATTTTAGATCTATTTCATCTTGACATTTTTTTTTTAAACGTAATTTCTGTGCAATGTATTCCGGCTGCGGACGTGATTTGCACTTTCTTAAAAACGACTCAGCACGGCGCGCAAACTGATTTCAGCGACGGAATTTGCGGCGAAAAATTATATTTGCCGTGCGTTTCATTGCGCCACCATTTGGCTGTAAAAAAACAAATCCCGATAAAACTTGCTCTCGTCTAAGTGCGGTATTTATCTGCGATCATTGCCGCACGGAGTTTTTCTGCGGCGTAATCTATGACGTTCGCGTTATTACAATGCTAACACTGATGAAAGTGACTTCCTCCGCACGGTGCTTTATGCCCCGATTGTTTTTACTCATTTGTTGTCATCGTTTCCCGTTCGGTATTTTTTTTTTCTTCTTCTGCCGGTGCCGTAATGTCCGACGTTAAATTAGATCAAACCATCGACCACTTAAATATCATGACAACAATCTGGACAAATATTAATGGAATTGTTTGCATCAATGCCCCCCCCCCCCCCGCGATAAATCACAAGGCTGTAATGTTTCTGTCGTGGTCTCCGAATTAAAACAATGCAGGGGGCAATGAAGCAAATAACACGGGGCAATTACTACAATGAGTTCAGCTGACACCATCCTATAGATGGCTCCGAACACAAGTGTACACACGCTGATCGTAAATACGGCACAGGGCGCTCCGTGAATACGATGCAGCGTTTATCACCACATCATTTAAATAAGAACGCATGCATCATAATCTATTCGCCCTCCTTTACATTACCTACTTACGTACGTATCACGGGCCCCGCACCTCCAATTAGCACGGTTGGCTACGTACGGTGCGAAAGAAGTTCAACATGCATACATTCTTATCTACGTACCTACGCAAGTAATTTCACGCTACAACCAAAGCAACCTGAGTGTGCCTGAGCTAATCGGATATCAGAAGATAAGCAGGTATGAGCCTGGTGAGTACTTTGTTGGGAGACTACCTGGGAATGCCGGTTATTTGTAGCCTTGGGCGGAGAGAATGGCCAGGAGATGGTGCTGAGCTCTGATTTCATCTCTTCTGATTTGCCGCGTGTTTTCTCCAGGTCCTACAGTTTCTTACCCGCACGTCAAAGACCCATGCGTTGCGTTGGCCAAAAATACCCACCTTGATATTAAGACTCGGAGGTGTTCCCGTGTGCAGTAAATCCCACGCACGCTTTTAATTCGGATGGAACGCGTGGTAATTCGAGGACAACGCGCGCGGGTGATCGAAGTCAATCGCTAGGTTAGGGGAAAGCGCGGCGGGCTTGGGCAGGACGCGTCGCTCGAAGGCGAATGACGGCCGATGGTCACGAGTGGCAGCCAAAAGGATTCTCGCCGGGCAGACGGAGCGGTGACATCGGCCCGCGCGTCGCTGGCTCGGTGCACCGTCGCATCGCAGGCGATCGCGAGAGATGGGCGACGGCTTCGTCCCAGCAGTGGATTGATCATGGCTGACGTCGATGATGACGACGACGACTATGAACAACGACAACATGCAGATGTACTGTAGTTTCTCTCACGTAGCGCTCATTTTCTGGGTTATTCTGAAGAATTGTAATCAAACATTACACAACCATTCATTGTAGGATTTCTCTATATATAAATAAACAAACCGCTAAAACATTCTACTCTTTCATGGAAGCGGGAACTCGAGTGCACCTTTGCTCATCATAAAACACTTTTCCATCCTACGAACTGCCACTTTGGGATTGACACGGGTTATAAAAGCATTACTCACTCCTCGCATCACGTATGGTTATATCACAAAAGGTTATTACTTGGATGCTTAGGTTAAATCTTTCAAACCGCCGGGTAAAATAACGCCATAAACTCCCCGTGCGGTGATGGAAATGAGCGGAGAGGCATAAATAAACAAACAAAAAAAAAACTATTTCATTGCTTTTCACGAGCACCGGCGCCGTAAATTCCTGAGCGGTGATGAATCGCTGCACGAATGCAATGTTGGTGGACGGTGGTGGCCTGGACGAAACGGCAATGGCTGGGGAGAGCAGGGGGAGAAGATGTGGGGACGGGGGCGGAGGGGCTAGGTGGAGAGTGGTGGGGGGGGCAGTGTTGTGAGTGGAAGAGGTAAAACAAAAATAAAATAAAAAAAAAGCAATGAGGAAGTGTCGGGGGGTGGTGGGGAAAGAGAGGGGGGAGGTCAGGGTTGAATTTACGCCGGCAGCGCCGTAAAAAAATATAAAATCTTCAAATAAATATTGCATTGGGAGAGAGCCATAATAGAAACACACACGTGGCAGCACTGCACAAATCGATGCTCGTGAGCCTGAATCACTTGGAGACGGGCGAATCAAAGGGGGATATAAAGACTTTTAGTTTTGTTTTATGTCCATCCGTTGGCAGGTAGCATTGCATTTTTCGCGACATTGAGCTACGATCCGCTGAAATCTATTGGACACTAACAGCACGGCACCAAAACTAATGACCTCACTCAAGGGAGCAGCGACTTGACCCTTGCATCGGGGCAGCTGATGGGGGCCATCGGCTGATGAATTCATCAACTTTCGTGACGGGAAGATGGGGGGGGGCGGGGGGTGTTAGGAGTGAACCCTCGGCTGCAGATTCGTCATACTTTTCAAAACGTTCCCTTGCTCTCCGTCGAAGCGCTGTTTGTAAAAAAATACTTTTTATTTTATTAATAATAATCTCAAATCATGGAATTCGTTAAAATTAAGTAGCGTAGTCGGAATGAGGCTGCATCGATTCGTCGATTGACATGGAAACTTGAGCTCACCCACCGTACATGCATGGCAGCGCGCGCGCTGGAATCGACTGGTAAATGTTGTGTGCGATAGGCTCTTCACCCTGCCATTGGGACACCTGATTGGGCGACGGATTGGGGATTAGTTGGTTCACATGAACCATGCATGTATACGTTGAACTTCTGGGATCATAGGTGCGAGGATGTATTAACATTTTTGAGATACTGATTTGATTTTGGTGTAGTGCCCTACATCATATCCCCTCGCAAACATTTGAAACTATTAAACTAAACTTATTTTTTATATTTTAGCAGGTATGGCTCACTGAGCTATATAGCTCTTTCATCAGAAGCGACCTGGCCACAAATGATAGCTCAACGAAGTGGCTTTATGTGGAAATGTATAGCAGCCAAATACTCTTAAACGCATGTTTCTAGCTGTGGAGGGGATAAACCGGAGGACCTGGAGAAAAATCCATGCGACCACGGGGGAGAGAGACATGCAATGTCCAGATATACAGGCGTCAGGGTCGAGATTGAAACCACGACCTCCTGCATACAAGGCGAGGTAGTTAACATTTCGCCACCGTGGAGCCCCTATTCGAAAGGGCACTCTACTGATGGTCCTGCTGTTGTGGAGTGATTTATGCAGCCAGCTATGAATACAGGGTTTGGTGGTACATGTTGTTTATGTCGTTTATTGTGAAATTTAGGCCAAAGTTCCTATTATCATTGTTACATTGCTTATGGCTTTATTTTGGTGATTTAGAAAACTTTTTTTGGTTTGGCCATGTTTGTTGTAGTACAGAGTTAGAATGATGGCTTTAATATAAGTTGTCGTGTGGTTGTTGTTGTTGTTTGACTTGCATCCCACTGGGATTTTTGCACAGAGTTGGTGTACGGTGCTTTTTTTCTGGAAGACTTTGCAATTTTTTCCTGGATTTTTCTGTTTGCGCATAGTCACTTATCATGTTTTTGTTTATTTTTTTGTTGCGGTTGCACCAGATTCAAGAGCCGAATGGCTCACAGGGCTATACCAAATAAATTAAACTGAAACCCCTAGGTGCAGCTCTCCCTGTGAGCTCAAGGTGACTCGGCACCTGACCTGCCAATCAGCCTGCCTGCAGGGGACAATGATCGCAATGCCTAATCCCAATCAAGTAGTTTGTGGGTAACCTTTGAGTTTATCAGTACTATAGAAATATTTAGTTCACAAATCGAATCCCAATAATTCATCAAATCGCTAAGAGTGTGAATATCTTCGCATCTATTAGCCAGATGACGCACATTGTGATGAAGAAACTAAACTTCGAGAAAAATCGAGACTTTTCACATAAATACGGGCACTTAAATGGGAATTGTTATGTTGCAATTTGCCCGTAACGTTATGAGTTTGCATCTTCGGCTTTGAACCAGCACCGACGATTTTCACGAGATATCAAATATATTTGCTCTGCATCAGCTGGCAGGCTTTGTTAAAAACGTAATCTGTGTACCGCGTGGCGTAACTGTCACTTTAAATCGACGTTCACAAATCCGTCCCTTTTACACATCGTGCTTATACATCATTCCTAAGCAAGTTGGATATGCAATCTGCCCTGTACTTTATATACAGGGTGCTTCAAAAAAATGTTAACACTTCTGATAATTTGCAACAATACAACAAAGAAATTCTGCCTGTGGGCTCTGAAGACCAGCTGGAGAAGATTCCAGGCATGTGTTGACAATGATGGCGAACAAGTGGAGACTCTTTGAAATGTTTAAACTGTTAACATACATTTGTTATCATGTTACAGTGTATTAATCCGCTCTTTTCCCATTCAAAACAATAGTCCCATGTAAGTGTTGACATTCTTTTGAAGCACCCTGTATATACGTACGGGATCGACAGTCGTGTGCCTTTTTTGTTACGACAGCCACCTCATCAACCACCATCGAATAACGCAAAAGGCCATCAACGTCTCGTTGCAGTCATCATCATCATCATCACGATCCATGCGCAGATAGGCCGTTATTTGTTTCCACACTTTCCTCGGGTCTTGTGCCAAATATTCGCTAGTCGTGCCACATCTCTCTGGCACCAATCTTTTCTTATGTCGTCGTCGTCGTCGTCAAGCCGTTCTCTTATGAGCTCTTCCCCTCTTTCCGGTTCCTTCCATTTTTCCCCGAAAAAAAACACACTTTTGATTTTCAACGCTGTTGTCCATCCTACACATGTGCCCAAATAGTGCCAGCTTACTTCTCGTTGCAGACATCACCCACTTGAAAGGCAATTGCTGGGTTTTCTCCGGGCGCTCTGGCCACATTCCAATTGCGTAAACACTCACCATTAAATGGTTGAAAACATTTGAAAATAAAAATCCAATGCGGCTAAACTAAACGAAACAATTTTATTTTATTTTACCAAGTAAAACTCACTGAGATATTAGATTATACATTTTCAGAAGCGACCTGGCCACAAATGATAGCTCAACCAAGTGGCTTATTGTGTGAAAATTTATACCAGCCACGTCGATTCTAAATGTAGAGGGAAAAATCGGAGGACCTGGAGTAAATATCCACGCGAACATGGAGAGAACATGCAAACTCCAAATATACAGACGATAGGGTCGGGATCGAACCGACGACCTCTTATGTACCGGGCGAGCTAGCTAACATCTCGCCACCGCAGCAGCAATGATCCTCCTGAAAAAGAGGCCAGTGACTCAGTGTGGTTTTCCTAAATTATTATTTTAATTGTACCAAAAAAGATAATTACACATATAAGCTGGCAGTGGTGCCATATGACTGGGAAATCATGCAGTCCGGGCGAGTGAAGCCACACATCGTAATCAGGAGCATGAATTAAAACATTATCCTCTTGACATTTTGCTCGCACGGCGCTTTGTAGTGATGGATCTCCCCGGTCAGATTTAGCACAAACACCCCAGGTATTAGAACACAAATTCTCGCTGACATGGCAAAAGCTTCAGTTGCAGCCTGACGTGACGCACGTGGGCAATTATCAATTATAAAGATATATTATTTGCAAAATAAAGAAACTGACTGCCGCTCAACTGACGACCATTACTGAATTAAACTCAAGGCATTACGCCGGACACGGCCGATGCGTCGTTCTAAACGCAGTGTGTTAAATAGTCAGGCCACAATTCATCATTTGTCAGAACTGCACATAATTTCACTCTGATGACAAGACCAAAACATGAAGATGGGGACTTTGAATGGTGATAACAGTTTAATGAAGCTACATGTATTTAGAAATATGTTTTGTATCTAGTGTGCTGTCCTTCCCCCGCAACTACGATTAGCACGGTTGGCTACGTACGGTGCGAAAGAAGTTCAGCGTGCGTACAAACGCGGTGAATTTAAATATCAGAATTATATGTCTTGGGGCCACTTAACAAACGCATGTGAATCTCACAACGCTCGCAAGGTCGCCTGGACACCGTGGATAATTTTCAGGAGTGGCTACACTGAGATGTTTGGCCGATCCCCTACACGAGAGAATCTCGTTTCGTGTGGGAGGAAACCGGAGAAGCCAGACAAAACCCACCACGCATACGAGGGGACAACACCCACAGCTCCGCACAGATTGATGCAATAATCTATTGCTATGCTGCCATCGCTTGGCCACCTCACAGCCCAATGTTTGTGTTCAGTTCGTTGTCCTTCCCCCGCACCTCCGATTAGCACGGTTGGCTACGTACGGTACGAAAGAGGTTCAACGTACGGTACGTACATAACACCTGGTATTCCCTGGCAGGCTCTCACCAAAGTACTAACCAGCCACAACCCTGCTCACCTTCCGAGGTCCGATGCGGTTCCGGCACATTCGGAGTGGTTTGGTGGTCGTGCAGGTCGTCGTCACCACACAAAACATTCCCTTGTGACCAATTAACCGCCCAATGGTGCACCAATACGGACGTTCACATGCCCGAGATTTTCACATGACCGCATATTCCTCGCTCGACAACGAGTAAAGCAGGATGTGCGACGTTGTACTGTGACCACTATACCAACAAATCGCCATAGAAATGTGGAATTTCCAGTGCAAACGGAGATGATCCGAGTTTGATTACGGGGGAAACACTCGGCTCGTATACGTAATTGTGTTGAAGAAGAAGAAGGATGGACACATAACAGCAGTAAATATTGAGCTCAAACGATGACAAGCGGAGCTACGCATCGCCCCGGGGCGACTGATGGAGCCGGGGAGTGGGTGGGGTGGGGTGGGTGGTGGCGGTGGGCAGGGTAGGGTGAGACCGAGGCAGTTTAAAGGGCCATGAAAAGGCCCCTGGTAATTGTGAACATGTGTAGCCCTGAGGCTCTGAGCCAAAAGAATCAATCAGCAATGGTTGCCCTTCCCTAAGCTGCCCCTTATCTCAAACTGAGCCTCTTCACAAAGCCAATTAGACAAATTGCAAAGCACTTTGCCTTTGTGCGGCTGTGTTTGCGTGCAATGTTTTCTTTTTTGCGTGCGAGTCAGTTATGGAGCTGATTTTTTTTTATGGAACTAAATAGCCTCAAACATTTGTTCATGAACATTAACACAGGTAATATTCATCTTCTTGGTTCTTTCGGTAAAGTCACGTAGAATGGAAATAATAAAATAATAAAAATAAAACATAATAAAATCATTCTCACGACGTTTCGGCCACAACCCAAGCAGCCGTCCTCAGGTGGAGAACAGGTCTGTCGAGAAGACAGAGTCTGAATGGTAATATTCTTCTCGAAATGAAATTAAGTTTTTAGGTTGTTGTTTGAACCAATTCCATCCTTGTTCTTAAGTCCATAGTGGTGTGTCCGGGCCACCTCCAACAATTGTCACTGGGGTTCACAACTCATTTTAGGGGTTCACAGCACACACCACCCCTGGAGTGTGCTGTGAATCCCGGCCACCCGAGTTCGATTCCCGGCCACGGCTAACATCAATGGCAAACGATATTGGTGCCTGTTCTGCCCTCGCCTTCTTTTTCAGAATATTTATTTTAACTGGAGGAATCCGATGAGCTATTAAGCTCTTTTTCAAAGATGACCAGTGGGGACGAGTCACTAAAACTGAACTTTTTTTATTTTACCAAGTAAAAGCCCACTGAGCCATTAGCTTTTTTTTCAGAAGCGACCTGGCCACATATGAAAGCTCAACGAAGTGGCTTATCACGTGGAAATGTATAGCAGCCAAATAATCTCAATAACCTGAATGTATGTTTTTAAATGTGGAGGGAAAAAACCGGAGACCAAAATCCATGCGACCACGGGGATAAAATGCAAACTCCAAATATACAGGCGCCCGGATCGGGATCGAACCCAATACCTCCTGCATACCATGCACAAAACAGGTGCTATAGGCTGCTGCGAGGCCTACGTTGTGGACAACAGAGGGCACTGCAGCAACATCCATTGTTGTACTGTACTATGCTCCCAAGTCTATGCTCCCAGTGTTTACCAACCGACCCGCAGTGACCAAAGTGGTCGAGAAAGCCCTCCGGATCTTCGAGGCACGGGGAAGCCTACATCCATTTGTGGACTCAGAATGGCTGGAATAAATGTATTTATTGAATACATTATTCTATTGTGGCTTCCCCTTCCCCAACCACCGAGGTTGCGTAGCTCGAAGCGGAATACAAATCGAAAACGTTCCGTTCTCTGTTGCTCGCGTGTGCGGGACCCAAGGCGTGCCTCGCCACCTTCGCAAGAATCGATCGGAATTGGTGACATTCGCTCGTCGCCGTAAACACCGCGGGGCTTCGAATTCATTTGGTAAGTGGCCCCTAAAGAAATAAAATCCTGATGTTTAATTCATTACGCAGCACCCTTCCAACGGGCATCTCACCTTTCACAAGAGCGAGCGCAAAAACATGACCCCTCCTCCTGCCTAGCATTGCCCACAACACGTCTTTCTCCTGTGTGGCTGTTTGGGGGGCCGTTATAATTAAGTGTGGGGGGGGGGGAGGTCAGCTGCCCATGCTCACAAGCTGTTAAACGCCAATTTTGGGTACAAGGCCCTTTAAATAAAATTACCTTTCCGTAATTGACGCGGATGAACGTTTAAACGTTCACTTGACATTTGAGGTTGTTTACGAATGTCGAGGGTAATACATAACGCTCTGTTTGGGAGGTTGGTTCGGGTTACGGCAAAGAGTGTGTTCCTCCCGCGGGGCTGATAGCGGTGGGAGAGTGGTTAGCGCTCAGCGATGTGAAGCTGAATAATTAGCAGGCAGGGCTAACAACACACAAATATTGGTGACGAGTCCTAGCACTGACCAGTGCGGTGAAGTATGAGGTGACACAACTGTCACGACCAACACGGGGTCGAGAGGCCCTCGTTCAGCAGTGGATTGACAAAGGCCAGTCAATAATCATAATGTATTCATAAAAATGCGTGATGTATTATAATAATTTATTTTAATTGTATTCTTCCATCCGGGTGGGTCCCTCCAACAGACATCTCACGTTTGTGTAACGATCGTGTTCTACGTGACCATATGTATATTGACTTCAACTTTGCAGCCTTTTTTTGAATGAAGTTATTCGTGCATTCCTTGCAGTTCGTTTTCACTTGTTATTTTATGATGCATGTTATTACAACCATAAATATAAATGGAAACACACATCAGAGCATGCGTACCGGAAGGGTTACTTACTGGACCGGAATAGCCAGTGCTTTTGTAAAACTGAACTTAATAATGACAAACGACAAACTCCAATGTGCCAAGAAAGGACAGTTTTCAACCATTGTCTATTACCCGTTGTGGATAAGAAACACAAATATTGATAAATAAAATGGAAAAAAACTGGATGATGATGATGATGATGGCGATTTGTACACAGAAATGGAATTGTACGTCATTCATAGGTGCGGCTTTTCGTGAGCGACAGATAGCGAATAGGTTTTAAAAGCCCTCTGGGACGAACGGTGATGCGCTTCTGTCGTAGAGACGCTCGCTAAGATAACAAGACAGCAGCGTGGCCAGGGTCAGGTTCACACAGGGCCTTAGGGGCTACAGCACAGGGCCTCGGATTCTGAGCAGAAGCTCGCCCAACAAAGATTCAAACGCCCCGCTTCATAATGGTTGAAATGTTCTTGGTTCTTTCGGTAAAGTCACGTAGAAGTAGACAGACCTGTTCTCCACCTGAGGACGACCGCTTGCGTTGTGGCCGAAACGTCGTGAGAATTATTTAATGATGTTTTATTTTTATTATTTTATTATTTTCCTTCTACGTGACTTTACCGAAAGAACCAAGAAGATGAACCCCTGCAGTCACGAAAGCTTTACATCGAAATTTAATGGTTGAAATGTTACGTTGAACTTCTTTCGCACCGTACGTCGCCAACCGTGCTAATCGGAGGTGCGGGGGCAGGACGGAAATGGGTAATTTGGCATTTAAAGCTGTGTCGTTCACTGCATCGAGACCGAGCTACGCGCTGAATGCAATTCGTCAGCGTTGTTCGTTCTTAACTCTGATTTTGCGTTACAGTTCGTGAATTCCCTATTTTTTTTACTAGCAATTATATAACCCAGGTGATTAACAGTGCAGTGTTTGGCATCATCGGCCACGGGTGATAGAAAACTGTCAAGGGATGAAATCTAAAATGCAAAGAGGAGCCCCCCAAAGCTATATAAGACCCAGCCCCCCCCCCCCCAACCTTACTTTATCCCGGAGTATGGCACAGTAACGACAATCGCATGTAATAAATGCGACATTAATGGAGACTTGCGTAACCGCAGGTTAGCAGCCTCCTTGGATGACAGCGATAGCTCCCGTCTGTGTCCTGTGAGCTGCACGCAGCCACCAAAGGCTGCGTACGTATGCACACGTGCTTACATGTAAGCTTGTAAACATGTACATGCGCGTAAACATTGATACGCCTTATCCGGAGGACGTTGAGTAAACATTTAAATTACTAGTTTTTTGCCCGTCCAAGGACAGCAAATCTGAAAATTGCAAACGAAAAGCAGACCGCGACGTGATATTCATTGCGTGAATGCGTGTGCAATTTGTAAGGGCGCGGTGACGCAAACCTATTTCATTTAAAAGTTGTAATCCCTTGTTCATCATGACGTCCTTTTTACTTCGATGTCTCAACAGCGTTACGGAGATTGCGTGACGTGAGGGTTCTGCCTTTGTAGTGAGGGTTGTAAGTTGACGCCGAGGAGTGACGTCACCCGCTCATGATTATTAATGAGGGGGGGTCCATGTGGAGGACGTAACCTGGCCATGATTATTAATGAGGGGGGCTGTTCGATGTGGAGTGACGTCACGCGCGGGACACACAGACATTCTTGGCTTATTGTAGTATTAAATTATCAATGGTATATTTTTGCCAGCATAAAAGTGATGTAAGAATAGGCGTTAACCTTTCTGGCAATAAAACAGGAGGTATGAAGATGTTCAAACACCACATCGACACCTAGCGAGGCATCAAGTCTGCATTTACCACACACGCTTGTGGCAAAAACATGCAAACACGGGTATCCATTTGGTGTTTGACAATCTTTATTGCCAGAGAGGGTAAAAAAAAGACCGTTTTTATTTTGTTCATCATTTAGATGATTCCACCGCTTTGCATCATCTCGCCTTTCCTTTCGCGCTGCAGCATGTTTGTAATGGTGTGCGTTCACTCGAAATCAAAGATAAGATGAAAAACATCGGGAAAAATGTATGTTGCACTGGAGGGAGAATAAAAAAATAAATATATATTGTGCGCTGTCGAGCGGTTAATGGCAACGGAGGCACCTCTTGGGGCCGCGGTCACCCGACAGTGGAAAAATACGCGGCTGGAGCAGCACTCCAACACGTGTCACGTCACAGAGACGCGCCAACACGTGCCGCGTCGGAGAGACGCGTCAACATTTGCAGCGTCGGAGAGACGCGTCAACATTTGCAGCGTCGGAGAGACGCGTCAACATTTGCAGCGTCGGAGAGACGCGTCAACATTTGCAGCGTCGGAGAGACGCGTCAACATTTGCAGCGTCGGAGAGACGCGTCAACATTTGCAGCGTCGGAGAGACGCGTCAACATTTGCAGCGTCGGAGAGACGCGTCAACATTTGCAGCGTCGGAGAGACGCGTCAACATTTGCAGCATCGGAGAGAGGCATCAACACTTGCCGTGTCGCAGAGATGCTCCAACACGTGCTGCGTCGGAGAGATGCGCCAACGCGTGCCGTGTCGGCGTCTCCTCCATGCCGTCGCTTGGCAGCGATGTGGATGTTGCCACCAAAAAATGTACGATGTGAACATAGTGCGTACGGTGGTTAAATTATTGTCAAATAACACCGATTATTAATAATGTTTTTTTTTACACGGCGATTGCATTTGGACAATACCTACACGACGAGGTGAAAAGTATTAATATACATATTCTTTGGGTCTTTCGGTAAAGTCACGTAGATAGGTTAAAAAAAAATAACAAAAAACTATGACGTTTCGATCGAAACACAAGCGGTCGTCATCAGGAAAAGGGGGTTCGCCTCTAAAGGCAAACTGTTTATAAAGGTTTAAAATGGGCGTAGCCCAAGTGTCAGCAGCATGGGCGGGGCAGCTGATGTTAATGTAAGTGGTGGGCGGGGCAGCTGATGTTAATGTGAGTGGTGGGCGGGGCAGCTGATGTTAATGTGAGTGGTGGGCGGGGCAGCTGATGTTAATGTAAGTGGTGGGCGGGGCAGCTGATGTTAATGTGAGTGGTGGGCGGGGCAGCTGATGTTAATGTGAGTGGTGGGCGGGGCAGCTGATGTTAATGTAAGTGGTGGGCGGGGCAGCTGATGTTAATGTGAGTGATGGTACTCGTAGAGTCAACGACGGCATTGGTGCTGGGTTTCCGTCAATCAAAGGGCTGCCAAGTAATCATTGCACCTCGCTTTACACACTCACACTGTTGAAGGTCGGAGGTCATTGCTAGAGGTGATGGTACTTGTAGAGGGCCACGACGCCACTGGTGGTGGGTGGGCTTTCACCAATAAAGGGCTACTGCTCGTGGTGGTGGTAGTAGTGGGCAGTGATGGTCCCAGTGGTGGGCTTCCACCAATTAAAAGGATGCCAGGTCTAAAATAGAAACATTACAGACAGTTATGACTTAAACTGGTTTATAACGTCCTTCCAGTGATTGCTGAGTTTGTACCCATCTTCTCGGTTGAAATTGTGTCTATGTCTGTATATATGGATGGCTTCATGAACGAATCTTTGTTGATAGCCAGTGGGTTTGCAAAGTACCTTCGTCTTAGAGAAATACATTTCGTGTGAGCCCACCGCATTAAAACAATGATCAGCCACGGCCGAGGATGTTAATATACAGTCAAATTGTCTTTAGCAATCTAATTGTATATGAATCAGGAGGGTTCAGCTTAAGACGACCTCATCCAGCAGTGGATAAAACAGCCAGCCAGCGTGTACGCAGCATCCTCCTCCATATCACCGATACCCACAGACTCACACAGAGATCCACAGACTCATGCAGAGACCCACAGTCTCACACAGAGACTCATAGGTTCACAGAGACCCGAATTAAAAATTGTTTAAAGTAAAAAAAATGAAATTAGCACAATTATATCCGGTGTTTAAAGGCATCAGTCACATTAACTGATTACAGAAATGCTGTTTCCTTATTTCAGTGCTGTGGCCTGGACATCAGAAGCAATTACGATTAAACGGCAAGCTAATAAGCCAGCCAATTAAGGAAGCCTCGCTTTGTTCGGGGATTAAACTGTACAAATGTGTACATGGAAACACACAGACGCTCACACACATACTAACTAACGCGCGTGTCAAGGTTACGTGAACTCTAAACTCTAACACTCGAGTGCTAATCACATTTGTACGCGTTAAATTATGTTTTTTAAACGTAAGAACACACTGTATTGAAACCATTTACATCGCCGTTCTGACCCCCCCCAAAAAACCATACAGATCTGTCGTTTTCGTGAAGACGCGAATTGTCCCCGGATATAGACATGGACATCGTTTTTCGGGCCTCCTTCGGACACAGACGCAGTTAATAACCATACGGGGCGAGAATCATCAATTCCGTCGGATGGCAATGGGACAACTTTGTGAATAATAATAATGATAATAACGATAATGCAATGACCAATTTTGGGTAATATTTGTAGGCCGTGTAAGCATATTGTAAAATGTGTTTTTGTGTAAGTTGGCATACAAACACGTCAAGACCTCAATGGATGTAAAGCTCAGCGTATTGATACTGATAACAAAATTATCATCGTCCAATCAGCAAAAGGACGTGGACACGTGATGGGAACGGTTTATTACAGCTGCCTGTAGGAGAAAACAATTCAGTTGTTCTTTTGAATTAATATCATTTCCCGACTTCATAGTAATAATAATGCTAAAGAAATAAAACCTAAAATCGTAATTACGATTCTATTTTATAATGCCTATGACACCGAAATATGTTTTTAAAATGTTTATCTCAGGATACTTAACAAAGTGGTTTAATTTCATAATAGTCCCGCACCCGGCACACCACGCCAAGTATACCCATCCTCATGGGCGTGGCTACTTCTAGTCACGTGCAACCTACCCCGGCCGACCAATGACTCGGAAAATATCCCGTTAGATGTTTAGTTCTTTTTTTGTTGTTGTTGTTGAATGAGCACTTTGGCTTCACGTGACGGGAAACTGGAGGAGGAGTCGAAGATAAACCCACACTTATTCTTGGTTCTTTCGGTAAAGTCACGTAGAAGGGAAATAATAAAATCATACAAATATTAAACAATAAAAAATTCTCACGACGTTTCGACCTCAACACAAGCAATCATCATCAAACCCAAACTTAGCAAGGGGTGGGGGGGGGGGGTTAACACTGCAAGATCCACGAAGATAGATTCTGTCCATCACTGAACTGCCACCTCCTGGAGTTCTGACAGTCCGACTGCCTGGTAATCCCAGGGCAGCCTCCCATCCAAGTAATAACCAGGCTCGGACCTGCTTAGCTTGCGAGACGGTTAGCTACGTACGGTGCGAAAGAAGTTCAACCTACATACGCACGCCTGACGCGATTGGGCTCATTCTGGGCGATTAGGTCTCACGCTGAACGAGTTGTTGGACTTCTTTCGCACCGTACGTAGCCAAGTTCACCAGGTGCACGGCAAACAAACCAAAAAACCGACGCAACCGTCAACTTTGCCGGCGCACGCGCTCACAGGCACCAACACCGAGAGAGAAATAACCGCGACCACGACGCAGAGCGTGTCGCCCGCCACTGGAGCCGCGGTCTCTGTTGTTGTTGTCTCCCACCCACCGTCCCCCACCCCCCCCCATTTTGAGTGAAAATGCTACGAGCGTGGCATAGGGGCAAGAGGCGGCGATGCGAGCGAGAGATAGAGGGGGCACGGGAGCGGCAGCCGGTGGCGTGCACCCTTGCTTACATTCCGAGGGCGAGCACGCGGCTCGGGCTAGCGGGCACATAAACAGCCGCTCTCGCCGCGGTTGCTGCGTCTCTCCGTCTCTTTCTCTCTCTTTCTCTACGGCGGAGGAGGCTGGCACCCGAGATAAGAGAAAATTCTCGCGGCGTTCGTGGGGCAGAGGCATTAAAAAAGTACGAAAATATCTTTGTGTGTGTGTGTGTGTGGGATGCTGCCATGGTGCGATGGGTTTTTGCACACTGAATCATTGCAATTGTCGAAAAAGTCTAAGTTATCTGCTGCACTAATACGCCTTTCAAGGGAATTTTGTTTTAATCTCCCGTTTACAGCACTGAGCCAGTCGTGGAAATTCCACATTCGTATGGCGGGGGGTGGTACCAATTTGATCGACTCCGAAAGGAATGATGGGCTGAGTCAACCACCCACCACCGCACCCCTTTAAAAAACCATAACGTGAACTCGTGATCTTGCGATTGCCAGCTCGACCGCTGAGCCACGTGGTCGGCCGGCTGCCCTTACACACGTTGCCCAACAGAGTCAACTGGGTGAGCCCGCACACGAAGGCCAGGATATCTGGGCCATTCTGTCGGGTTCAAACGGTGGTCTGGATTTCGAGCTGTCGCGGTTGACACACCGGACTGGCAATCTCGAGGCCACCGGTTCGATTCCACCTCCGGTGCTGTTGCGGTTGAAACAATGCGGAAAATGTATTAACCTCCCCACCCCCCCACTTTCAACAACCTGAACTGAAGTATGATCAATAAAACCCACGTGACTCATGGGGAGGCCTTCATCCAACTCTCTCTCAAGTCACTGCGGGCAGAAGGTCTCTCCCGCGCCATGTCGGTTTTTGGGGTTGTTTGACCATACTTCGCCACACTCATATCCGTGCGGTTTTGTGTATAAAGAACAATGCCTCTGGTTATAATAGGCGAAAAGGGTAGCGCCCACCTCCCCTCCCCACCAGTGTGACTGACGACAGGATGCGTGTGGTGGGGTAAATTGTGGGTGCTCACGAGACGAGCCTGGCAGAGTAGACCAAACTTCCTCTGGAGTAGCAGCTCAGAACTCCCGCTCGTGGGGGCCCTTCCACCAGCAGTGACGTGAGCAAGGCATTTCCGCGCTGCGCCTTCAACTTTTTTTCTTGCAAAATTGCGAAACGTGGGGCGGCTCGGAGTGGACGGTTGACACGTTTCAAGTTTAATTTGGCCACTATATTTCCGTATCTCCAGGTTGGGTAGTTTGTGTACTCTGTGCGGTTGACAGAAATTATTGTGCATATTTCTCCAGTTGTATTATACTTAACGATGGAATTGTAAATCTTGTGATAAATGCAGATTGAGGTTTTAACCATCATTTGAAATATAATCTTAAACGAACTACATTTCCCTTTTAACGGACGTAGTCAGCAAAGCCAAAACCGCTGGCTGGACATCGCGAGATGTTAACTACCTCGCCTGGCATGCAGGAGGTCGTGGTTTCAATCCCAACCCTGACGACTGTATATTTTGAGTTTGCATGTCTCTCTCCCCGTGGTGGCGTGAGACTTTTCTCCGCGTCCTGCGGTTTTTGTCTTCCACATTTAGAATATATATTCGATTCGAGTGTTTGGCTACTATACATTTACGCGTGATGATAAGCCACTTCGTTGGGCTATCATTTGTGACCAGGACGCTTCTGGGCCTTACTTGGTAAAAAAAAAAAAAGTTCTTAGTTTAGTTTGACAACTCATCCCGTACAAGTCGCCGGTCATTTTCAACGAAGTTTCTCCAAAGTGTTCCGTGTAGGACGCCCGCTGGCCGGGGTGTCGCGCCAGACGAGACGAGACGACACCAACACGACCACCTCCACCGCCTCCACCACCTCCACCGCCTCCACCACCTCCACCACCGCCACCTCCACCACCTCCACCACCTCCAACACCGCCACCACCACCTCCACCACCGCCACCTCCACCACCTCCACCACCGCCACCTCCACCGCCTCCACCGCCTCCACCGCCTCCACCGCCACCACCTCCGCCACCTCCACCGCCACCACCTCCACCACCTCCACCACCTCCACCACCGCCACCTCTACCACTTGCACCGCCACCTCCACCACCTCCACCACCGCCACCTATACCACCTCCACCACCTCCACCACCTCCACCACCTCCACCACCGCCACCTCCACCACCTCCACCACCTCCACCACCGCCACCTCCACCACCTCCACCACCTCCACCACCGCCACCTCCAACGCCGCCTCCGCCGCTGCCGCCGCCTTTTCGCCGGGCGCGTTTCTTCAAAAAGCGACACCTTCGCCTGCCGGGGGGAGAATTCGTGAGAGCCATCCGAGACGGAATTAGCGTAACGCCTCTGGACGGTGGGCACGTTGTCTCACACCTGCGAGGGAAACTTGCGAATGGCGCGATGGACGGGGAGGTGTGCAGCAACCAGCGACGCATTAATTAAAGAGCAACACCCCCACCCACCACGGCTCCTTCTCAAACGGCAGCGATGCTAATTAAGGTCTCGGAAGGTTTTAGTTTTTTTTTCCGCGGGCATTGAAGCGCCCGGCCGTGCCGCGCAGCGCAACGCTGAACCTCATCGTCCCTCCCTCTCCTGCGTCGACCGCCCCCCTGTAATTATTGTAAAATGCTACGGAAGACACATTAAGGGGCCCAGCGGCCACAAAACGCGCAAAGCTGGTGTCAAGTTTTTGCGGCCGCACGGGCACCAAATGGGCGTCGGCGCAAATGTAACGTCCCGTGCTGGTGGCGGTGGTGGTGGCGACGACTACGATGGCGCTGGAATAAATGCGGCGAGTCAACGCCACTCCTTGCTCGCTCGGGCACCCTTAACCTTGTGGCTACATCGGCAGACGTCTGCTCTCGTTGCTGGATAATTAGTCCCGGGGGGGGGGGGGGGGGGGAGACGGGGGGAGGGGGGTGGGCACATAACTCACTTGAGTCATAATCTGGACTTTCATGTCGGTGAGCGGTTTGGAGGCATCATCCAGGCGACTGTTGGTCTTGGGCAACTGGGGATCTTTTACAGAAGCATCGCAGCTTCGTGCTGTGATCACAGCGCGCGCCTCATGCTGTGATGGTGCGACGCGACTTATTTTTCGATTCCATTGTGAGTTTTTTTATCACTCGCGCAGTTTGCTATGTTCTCAAGTCGAGTTTCGACTTCTCCAGTGAAAATGTACAAGAAAACGCACGGTAATTGTTGTTTTATCAAGAAAATAGTGGGGCCCTCAGACACCAACTATCACACGGAGTGATCTTAAGTGTTCTGCCAATAACGTATAGCTTACAGTTCCACAATCAGAACGTGTCATCTCTGCCTTACAGTGGTAAGTTATGTTTGGGAAACATTCATCCCAACAGTATTTTTTACAGGGGGCTCTCTTCGCTGCAAATCAAGTAAACGCCACCAATTAATTTTCTTGCGAAAATAAAATGTCAAACATTTTAAACATTATCATTTTTGTGCCATTGTGACCGCTAAGTTATTGCATGTAGACCACGCATAGGGAGCAGTTTTTGTGTTAAATTAAAATAATTGCATTTTCGAGGCATCCGAACCCAAAACGATGACGAATTTGTCTCAAATCTTCCGTTTATGCCACTCAGCCCTCTAGCATGACCTTGTTTAGAGCGGAGCGTATAAAACTCAGGGTGGGCACACGCATGGCACACAATCAACGTTTTAAAAAAACTTTAAACAAATGTTAAACGCCCAACAGAATGGGAAACGATACGATCTGATTTCGTCTATCGTGCATTCTGCTCTCGCTCGCACCCCCTATGCAGATATTGCACCGACGTTTTTTGACCCAACTATAAGAATTTAGATTTAGATGGGAGGGCTGAGTCTTCAGCAGTAGGGGGCAGTCGGGTGGCGAGGGGGGGGCGGCCTGGGGGGGGGGGGGGCTCATCCCCTCCAGCCCCCCCCCAAACTCGACGGGGCTATTGCAACTTCTCGTAGCAATAGCCCCGTCGAGTTTGTATCTGCCAACATACATTGTCGTGGGGCCGCTACAATAAAAACAAACCACGGAAAAAAATCGTACTTTGCATATACATCACCCTGCTCTGGGAAAACTATCTAATTCCAGGTGTTAGCGGGTGCAACATTAAAATTGTGGATGGGTTTGCCTCGGGAGTCGTTCCTGGGGCGTTTGTTGCGGGAAGTGCCACGTAATTCTAGGCCACCGAATAGGACGTCTGTCTCCCGCGTGAGGGCCGGCACGCGTGAGTGATGGCTGTTTAATGTTTCCAGCATAAGAGAGCGCTCAAGCATTTGATCGCATTCATGCAAACTACGGCCGCTTATCATCTCATGCGCGTTCTACCGTTCGGAGCGCGGTCGCACACACGTGCGCGTGTGTGTGCGCGCGTGTGTGCGCGCGTGTGTGTGTGTGTGTGTGCGCGTGTGTGTGCGCGTGTGCGTGCGCGTGTGTGTGCGCGTGTGTGTGTGCGCGTGTGTGTGCGCGTGTGTGTGCGTGTGTGTGTGCGCGTGTGCGTGCGCGTGTGTGTGCGCGTGTGTGTGTGCGCGTGTGTGTGTGCGTGTGTGTGTGTGCGTGTGTGTGTGCGTGTGTGTGCGCGCGTGTGTGCGTGTGTGTGTGCGTGTGTGTGCGCGTGTGTGTGTGTGTGTGCGCGTGTGTGTGCGCGTGTGTGCGCGCGTGTGTGTGCGCGCGTGTGTGCGCGTGTGTGTGCGCGTGTGTGTGCGCGTGTGTGTGTGTGTGTGAAGTTGCTGATCACTCTGGGCTACAACCCTCGCGAACCCAAGTTGGATCCCGGCTCGTGGCGCACATCAGTGACAAATCATTATCTGAAATTGTCCTCCTGGGTCTACCTGAAGTCCACTCAACTTCAATTCAGTGCCTGATGTTGCGTGTACACATCGACACTGGGAAGACAAAGGTGGCTGGGCATGGTGCTAGTCATACCACCCCCTCGAATGCTGTACCGTCTAGCAGTGGATTGGCAAAAGGGCCGTCTGCCTTTGAAAACAAACACACAGACGCGCGCTGTAACGTGTAGAGTTGAACACACGTCAACGCGTCCTGTATTTTAAATCAGGTGACATATCGTTTGTGTGTGTGTGTTCACGTGAGTGCCTGGTGCGATGTGTAAGCATGGCAACTGGGGAGACAAAGGCGGCCGGGCATGGTGCTGACCGTCCCACCCCCTCGTGTGCCGTGTGGGACTTCAAAAAACTATTTAAAACCTGGTGACCCAAGTTCAATTCGCACTCATGGCCATCACAAGTGGCGAATCATCTGAACAGATTGCGGACTTCCTCTCGGTCGACTCTGTCGTCAAAGAGCACCCGGTGGGAAATGTAAACATCGCACTGGGAAGATGAAGGTGGCTGGGTGTGGTGTTGGCCACACCACACCACCGTAGCATTCATAGATGTTCGCTAACAGCACTTGCCCCAACAGTCTGTTAAGACTATATGGGGGATCTTTGTCTTTGTTGTGTGCACAATGATGAACTCTTGGACGGAGGAGCGCATTGTCAGCAACACCAATGGAGACTAGGCTCTAAGAAAAGCTGTCTCGGGTGTGGACCAATCAACTTCAAGGACAGTGCATATCATTATCATCATCAGAGTTGTTTCTTTTTGTTTGCATTTTGACTGCTTGTGTTGTGGTTATTGCAAACATGATGCCTCGTATAAAGGTGTCAGTTTTTGTACCAGTTGAAAAGGTAAAAACGTATTACTATATTTTGCCACTGGTAAAGGAGATGTCTCATAGTGTAAATGCTTTCCCCAAGCTCTCAATACTCCGATAGTGCACTGTTTTTGAGTTGTACGCCTTTTGGCGTCATCTGGTCCAACACCAATGGAGACTAGGTTCTAAGAAAAGCTGTCTCGGGTGTGGACCAATCAACTTCAAGGACAGTGCATACATTATCATTATCAGAGTTGTTTATTTTTGTTTACATTTTGACTGCTTGTGTTGTGGTTATTGCAAACATGATGCATTGTATAAAGGTGTCAGTTTTTGTACCAGTTGAAAGGGTAAAAACCTATTACTATATTTTGCCACTGGGAAATGAGATGTCTCATAGTGCAAATGCTTATCCCGAGCTCTCAATACTCTAATAGTGCACTGTTATTGAGTTGTACGCATTTTGGCGTCATCTGGTCCAACACCAATGGAGACTAGGCTCTAAGAAAAGCTGTCTCGGGTGTGGACCAATCAACTTCAAGAACAGTGCATATCATTATCATCATCAGAGTTGTTTCTTTTTGTTTGCATTTTGACTGCTTGTGTTGTGGTTATTGCAAACATGATGCCTTGTATAAAGGTGTCAGTTTTTGTACCAGTTGAAAGGGTAAACACCTACTACTATGTTCTATCTTCCTCCGCCCGGGCAACTGCGGAATGTCGCCACCAGAATTCACGAAGCAGTCTCGGAGTCACGAGGGACTTGACGGGGCTTCACGAATGTGTCCGCCGAGATTGTTACAGAGGGAACCAGGACCAGGGCAATGGGCTCATTGACTGCTCCTGAGCTAGGAGTAATATGAAATTGTGGAAGGAGGTGTGGGGAAGGGAGGCAGGGATCCGAACCCGAGCCGAGAGACAAAGTGGCAATCTAGTCACGCGGGGAAGTAACGTGGAAGGACGTGTCACCAAAACTAGTAGTAATCGCCGATATTATTTTCAAAGAGCAGAGAGGGCAATTCTGAGGTTGTTGCCTGGGAATGGGCCAAGTTCGGAGCTCCCTGAGATTTTTTTGTGGATCTGGTTAAAAGGACTTTGAGGATGAAGACTGCACAGTGGTGGTCACCTGGGACGTCATAACCAGATGCACGGCTCGATTCTAACCCAGAAATGTCAGAGGGTCAGAACTCTTGACGTCTGCCGTTGTTTCACTTCGCACCGTTTTCCCGTGTGTCTGCTAAGGGGCCATCCATTGAGTAGGTACGCAAACATCTGTCAAAACTTGACCCCTCCCCACCTCCCTGTACGCACGCGGACCTTTCACCCCCCCCCCCCCACCTGCGTAAGTACGCCTGACGAACCCCCCCCACCCCCGAATCCTATAGAACGGCCAATATTTAATACACGCAAAAACGATCAAGGATTAATATATTAACGTGTGTTAAGCAAACAGATCGTCCACCACCGGACTATCTAACTCATTTGATATCCAATGTAGACAAATTATTATCGAGGCTTCACCCCCCCCCCCTCGTTTCCTATGCGTACATTGTCAGTAGACCCCCCGCCGCCATACGCAAGCGTACGCATTTGGGTTAACCACCCGTCCCTCTCCCCTCCATGCGTAGTACTCAATGGATGGCCCCTAAGCGATGGGCTCAAACAAAACGTCTCCCCTCCACCCACCGCAAGCGCCGCGGGTTTCTAACGGCGCGCCGCCCGGTTCGTGTTTATGAACTTCGTATTTGTTGCCGTGCCGCGAGATTTTTCACACTTTAAATTCTTGCCGTAACGGCCGTTTCGAGGCCGAGTGGCGGAGACTCGGCGAGTGCTCTAGAGAGGCAGAAATGTTCTTTTTTTTCAGCCGTCCCGGAGCCTTTGATTTGGGTTCTTTCCCAAAAAAAAGAAAAACCCAAGCAAGTTTTATTTATTTATTTTAAAATTGACGGAGATGTTTGACATTTCGCGGCGTGAGAACAAGTGCGGTCGTTGAGGCGGGAGGGTGGGCGGGTGGGGTGGACATCATTGGGGCCGAATCAAACGCGAAAAGAAATCCAGCTCGAACAATAACATCGTGGCAGTGTTTGCTTTATATTTTGAATTACAAAAAATAAATGTCTCCAATTTTTTCCTATATTTCACAAGCTTTGGGAAAACACCGTCCTTGCTCATTTTGTTTTTACTAAAGTCTCACCTTGATATCATGAGCCAGAATTGACCATGAACCTCAAACTCATAATAAAGGTGCAGCCTTGCAACTACTCGCTCACGTCACTGCTGGCGAGAAGTCATCCGCTAGAAAGAACTCTAAAAAGCCCCTCCAGACCTTTTTAAATCCTTTATATTAAGTTCGCTTGCTTGCTTGCTTGCGTGCTTGCTTGCGAGCTTGCTTGCTTACGACTTGGACATTTTTCGGTCGTTTTTTAACCCACTTCCGGTGATCCAATCGAGTTGACATTTTCCACACAGACTCGTTGTGACAGACAATTAATGTTCGTGAAAAAAAATGCTAAAATTTTACACTTTTTAGGCAAAAAAATTTTATTTTACATTTATTCAAATAGAACTTTGGCTGAACGTCACAGTATAAGAGCCCAGAGCGTAACCCCTCCACAGGCCGTGGCGGAGTAGCGCAGTTGGTAGTGCCCTCGCTTCCCATGCCAAAGGTCGCGGGATCGATCCCCGCGTCCTCCACAGGCGAATATATTTTGAATCCTTTATATTAAGTTCGCTTGCTTGCTTAGGACCGTGCAAATCTTTCGCTCGTTTTTTAACCCACTTCCCGTGATCCAATCGAGCTGACATTTTCCACACAGACTCGTTGTGTGTGACAATTAATTTTCCTGAAAATTTTTTTCCAAAATTTTACACTGTTTAGGGAAAACAAATTAAATATTTAATTACCAATTGCTTAGTACTGGCAAACAATCATCTGACCCATAGATTGCAGCCATCTCAAGCCAGAGGACGAGAGGACTCTAGCCGCCACGCATATAAAGGATTTAGAGTGAAAAACTTTGTTTTTAAGGGTTTACTTGTTTTTAACCTACTTTTCCACGCTTGCCAGACGTAGAATTTATTTTGTATTTATTTTAACCAGGTGTAGTGACGCCGACACACGATCTTGCTTTACCAAGAGCCTTTATTGTGGACACCGACACTCTCCCTAGGCCCCGACTTCGGTTCTTGATGCTTGAACCTGCCTCTTCTCTCCAAGCGTCCCTTGCCCTTGCGTTATCCCCTTTTAGATCCCTCGAGCCCTCTTTCTAGAAACTTCGCTCACCCCATTAAACTCAGCCAACCCTCGACCTCCTTCTCTAACGGGTTGTCAACCGTTACCCGACAGTCCACCTTCGTTTCCTCGTCTTTTACGTTTGAATCTCTGTACCAATCAATTATCTGGCCCTAATGAGTCTTCATTGAGGCCTCCCTGTACCAAGCGGAGGCCTTTAACACGCTTCTTGACTGTCCGTTTGCCCTCGTACCGTGTAAGGCCCACTGAGCTACGTAGCTCTTTATCAGAAGCGACCTGGCCACAAATGAGAGTTCAAAGAAGTCGCTTATCATCGCGTGGACATTTGTAGCAGCCAAATACTCGAACGCATGATGTTGATTCTAAATGTGGAGGGAAAAACCGAAGGACCCGGAGAAAAATCCACGCGACCATGGGGTGAACATGCAAACTCCAAATATGCAGCAGGCGTCACGGTCGGGATCGAACCCACGACCTTTTTCATACCAGGCGATGTAGTTATCATCTCTTAGCCACCGTGATGATGGGAGAGAGAGAAAGAGACACCGCAAACTCCAAATATGCAGCAGGTTTCAGGGTCGGGATCGAACCCACAACCTTCTTCATACCAGGCGTGGTAGTTAACATCTCGTCAGCACGGCACCACCGTGTCTTGGAAGAGGAGGGTTTACCCACACTTTCATCCACCACACGTGACCTTCCCATCAACTAAACTGTGGTAATCGCCACTCGTACGGCTGGGTGTACAAGAGGTGAGGGTCATGGGGGGGGGGGGCGATTAAATAAACTTGCCCCGTGTGTCAACTGCCACGTCGGAAGACCGAACCAGCGACCTCAATAGCTTGCAAGTCCAGAGTGCCAACCCGTTTCACCGCTGGCAGCATCCCGCAGAGGTCAATAGGGACCTTCTTTTCAAAGACCTCTCGCATCGCGTAGTGGCTTTTTGGGCCACTTGACCGTTTTATTTTGGCAAGACGATTGTCCAAAAGATTGATACTCCGAGATTTTCGCAACTACATCGTTGATATTTTAGCTGAAACTGCGTTGCGTATTCGTTTGTGTCTGTTGTGTACAACAACGGCATGGCGTTCTCTGGTGAGCGGAACATAATTGTGAGTCACTGAAACTGGACACCCCGTCAGGATTGGATTTTGCTTACATTAACGAAATGATGTGTGTGGTTCGGAGAAATATTTAACGTAGTAAATGATTGCAAAATGTAATCAATGTAAAATAATTGATTTTAAAATGTATTTTTTTTTATGTTTCCCATGTGGTTTTTGTGTGTATACGGTTTGGGTGGTTTTTGCATATGTGGTTTTGATGTGTGTGGATTGTGTGTGGATTGTGTGTGTAGTTTCTGTGTGCGTGATTTGTGGGATTTGTGTATGCGTATACTTTTGGTGTAGATTTTGTTTGTGTGTTTTTTGTGTGTGAGTGGTTTTTGCATTTGTGTGGATTATGTGTGTGGTTTGTCTATTGGGAACGGTGGGGCAATGGTTAGCGTACTGCACTCAAACCCGGTTTCCTGAGTTCAACACCCACCCACGACCAATAACAGTCGACTCAGCCTCAAATTAATAGCTGGCGCGGTGTGTGAACATCGTCACCAGGGAGACAAAGACGGCCGGACATGGTTCTGGCCAAAAACCCCCTCGTGTGCCGTGCCTGCCTTTACAATAGGTGCTCGCTAACAGCACTTGCTTCAACATTGAAGGCTACAGCAGGGTATCTTTGCCTGTGTATCGCTGTGCTTTGCCGATGAGTGTGAGCGTTAGTAATTTATAAAAGTGGAAAATTTGCACAAGCCACCGATGGAAATCTTGTCTTTTTCATTAGAACAAAGTGACTCGCACACAGTTGCTATGGCTCGCCCGAATTGTACCCATTAATCACCGTGATGGACGCACACGGTGACCCGGACGGCAAAAGCAGATCAAATTCTACTTGTGATTGTGTTAAGCGAGGTGCGTACGCACTCTCGCTCATTCTCTATCCACCGCCAAATGACGGGATCTCTTTAGCCCCAATGAGTTTTGCGCGGCAAAAAAAATTGCATCGCTTTTGTCGCGAACCACCCTCGTGTGTTCATGCCAGGAAAGGGGTGGCCCGCTCCTGCAATCCATGATTCTGGCAGTGAGATTTGTGGTTTGTAAGGCGGTCATCGTCATCATTGTCGTCGTCATATGAGGGCGGCGTCCATCTGTGGAGCCACGAGGTGGCCCGTTAAAGTCAGGACAGCGAGTAGGTTTGTTTTAGAGGTTCATGCGAAGCTTCCTTGTAAGCGCGAGTTTTCTCCCGAGTGTCCTTGTTATCGTCTCGATGCTGCCACTGCTGTGTAACGGTCAGCGCGCTGTTCGATTCGATCTATTGGCGCCGCAGTTGACATAAAATGCGGAAAGTTTCTCAAATCTCGCCGCAGCCTCTGTGCTCTCGGCAATACAAATGGGTACGCCGCAGTTAGTCTCCCCGCAGTTACATGTGGTGGGGTAAAGTGTGGGTAACCTCCCCACCTCTTTCAAGATGTCTGGCTGGCATTAAAGAATAGGGCGGAAAGGCCTCCTGTAGAAGGAGTTTCTAGTGGGTATTTTTGCCCACTATGTTGCACCTTTGCCTTACCTGATTCATACGTGTACTAATCCCATCGAACGCATGTCTGTCGTATGTTTATTTGGTCATAACCATCAATTTCCTAATCGTCGTCGCACCTTTGCCATGACACGTGCTACTTGGACCTGTTGTTTGCGCCGTGCTGTCACGTTGTTTCCTTGCCGGATGGCATTCGAATACGAAGCTCAAAAGAAAAAATGGAAAAATGAAGAACATCACACAACGGCGAGACGCTGACGCCGTGGAGTTTCGATCGGCGAAAAGGAACGCCGTGAAGTTCCAGCCGGGGATTCGACACCCGTGACAATCACCCTGCGTCGCGAGTGGCGGTGCATAAGCAGCAGCAGGAGAAGAAGGAAGACGCGCAAGGCCTCAAGTAGGATATGGTCGCACTCATTACACGCAAAGTGCCTGCCACAAATGAACAACAATACCTTTCTGAGCTCGTCAAACAGCATGAACCATCCATCCCGGGGAACTCCGGTCCTTCTCGCTGCACCGCACCGCACGCTTTCAGATGCGCTTCTGCGGCCGTCTGGAACGTTCTTCCTTCCAACATTAGGAATCCACGAGAGGTATGCACTTTCAAATCATCTAGATTGAAAACGAATTCCTTCCCCCGGCACCTACGATTAGCACGGTTGGCTACGTACAGTGCGAAAGAAGTTAAAAATACACACGCAAGGGGATCTAGATTGGTGAGAAAAATATATATGGCTACTCCAAATATCAACTGAAATTAAGATTGCTAATAGGAATAAACAAAAAATCGTACAAATAGCACTAATTTGTAAAAAATATATATATTATTTGAAATACAATGTGTGTCCATTAACCTAATTATTTCACACAACGATACGAAATACTTAATCTGTATACCTAGCCCCAGCGTATAATGTTTCTGATGACCTGACACAGCTGGGTGGGAGTTGGTGGGGTGCTTAAACCTTGAAACAGAAAATAATATGGTAACGAAGCCTCGTGGTCTCTCTACACATCTCTCGTGTCGTCTGAAAGTATATCTCTCCCGTCTTCTAATTACTCTACTGTAATCTCTCTCTCTCTCTGAATATAACCACACACCTCATCATCGTTCTTTCATCCCAATGCAGCAACATCACTCTTCTGTCTTCTGAAGAATATGACTTTAGCCGTCTGTTGAATGTCACTTAACACATCTCCTGCCGTCGTACTCCTTTCTAACCTGATGAACGCATCTCATGTAGCCCATCTATATGTGTGAAGAAGACATCTCCAGCTATTTATTGTTTTGATCCCATCCGAATGCATCCACCGGAGAAGAACTTTTTATCCATGACCCCTATTACACACGGCTCCCATTATCTGCGGGAGCTGTAGATGGGTCTGCAAAAAAAACTCATTTATAACTCCAATTACTCTCGGTTATCCGCGAGGAATTGGAGAAACAGAGACACAAGACGAAGGCATTGGGCGCGGGCAGCCAATGGAATGGAACGTATCCGTGAGGACGTTCGCCGAAGAGATGGAGCAATGAAATCGATTGGTGTGCAAGGTGCATTTGGATGACGGGTGACGGTGGATAGCAGCAGTCGTGATAATTCGAAGGGGTTCTTGGGCCTTCCTCTAAGTCGACTCAGCCTTAATGGAGGCAACGGCAGTCTGGCGTGATACACACAGCATTACTCGTGCCCTCGTGACTGAATGTGTGCGAGTGTGCATCTTGGTTTGATTTCATCTCAAAAAATTGTATCAATTACATTTTCAACTAATTCGATTCACTCCTCCGAGCTGTTTTGCTGCCACTTCGTTGAGCTATCATTTGTGTGACCAGGTCGTTTCTCAAAAAGAGCTAAACAGGCCCAGTGGGCCTCACCTGATAACTTTATAATTGTTGGCAGTTTGTAGTTCATCGTTAATTTACCTCTTTTGCTACATTTTAATAAATTCATATTTTTTTGCTTATTCCGAATGATTATTTGATATTCAATGTTAAGCAATAGAAAACCGCTCGTATGTCAATTCAAAACTGTTCATTTGTTCAACTTAAACCGTCACCACACTTCAAGCCAGTTCATGGATTTGTCCTCTCCCTCTCTGCCCTGAAGAAGGAACACGGCCAAGACATCAGCCTTCCAGAGTTCTGTGCCGTCTTTTCGGGTGTTATTCGGCGTGATGTCCGACGTTTCACACCACGTGCTGGGAGCTTATTCAGGAACTCAACATTCAGTTGCTGGGGAAACTTTCCAGCATGAATTAGAAAACCTACCGAGGAGCCTCCTCGATATGTTTTTCTCTCATAAGGCGAGTCACTTTTCTAGCGCTGTCTCGAACATCATTAGAATGATGGTACATCAGTCACTCATCGTCCGCTCTATGTATATTAACGAATTGACTTTGGTGTATTGTTTTTATAAAGTTCCGTGACATTTTCTTTCACTGTTGTGGTCGGTGTTAATGATGCAGGTAAATAATGTTTTTGTTTGTTTTTAATCCATGTAATGTAGCGTTACATAAGTTGGGGGGGGGGGTGGTGGGAGGATTGGGGTGGTGGTGGTGGAGTTGGCAGAAATCTGGACACGACAAAGCGATCGCCTCCAAACAAAGGCAAAACTGTTGCTGGTGAACAAAGAAAGTTTATTTGCGTTGCTTGCCGTCGAGTGGGCAATCAGCAGCGAGAAGCACTTTCTCTCTATCCAGAGTCGCGCCACCCTTCGCTGGCGTTTGCTTGCGCTGGACGCACACAGCCAGCGGCTTCGGTGAAATGTCAAGAGCCTCTCTTCACGGCTCTCCACGTTGTCGCCGGGCGCCCCATTAAGAGCGCCCCTGAACGACGAAGAGGCAGCTCCCCCCCCCCCCCGCCTGCTTGATGCCTTCCAGAGGATTTGGAGAAACAAATGTGGGGCCCAGCATCGTCGTCATCAGCCTTGCTCAATCCACTGCTAGATGAAGGCTTCGCCCTTCTTGTTGTTGTTTTTCTTGTGAACGTGCGCCTAGCGGATGTTTGTGCACGTAGATTTTAAATGGTGATGAATGCAAATAAAATATCAGCTTTTTATGAAATAAAAAATAATCGACGGATTTGTCAATAACGCTGTCGCCTTAAGAAGGGGGGGGGTGGGAATCAGCGACGTTTCGGGCTATGGCCCTTCAGCGTACCGCATTCATTTTGGGCCATTGTCTGAAACATCGCCTAGGTATTGTTATTGATACACGTATCGAGTTCATATGTTTCGTCACGTGTGCTTTTGCACTCTTGCCAAAGCAGTATCGCCAACCAATTTGTTTAGATGACAAGCCAATTAAAAGCCAAAGGTTACCATCATCAACCACGGTCAATTAATCCACTGCTGGATGGATGCCTCCCCAAGCCGCTGCCATTTCTCACGATACTGCCACGTAAAGGTCCGCCTGACACCTGTACACGAGATGATTTTATCGCTTCGTGTATTTTTCGATGGGCGTCCTTGTTTCTTGGCTCCCACTCCCGTTAATTATTCTTGACCTTCAACCATCGTTCCCTCTCGCCATGTGTCCCGTCCAAAGCCCACTCACTATTATTATTATTATTATCGGTTTCAATGATGTCTTAAATCTTGCATTAAATTTTCGCAAATTCATGCCCGCTCCCCAGTTCTGCCTCTTTTTCAGTTCCAACGTCGATTCTTGCCGCATTAGTTTTCTCTCTCCGAATGTTTGCTAGTTTACAAAAGATAACGAAACGCTTCATTTTTATTGGGGGGAGGGGGGGGGGCTCTGCAGTTATTAGGCATTTGTTTGAATTCACAGCTGAGCTCTCGATAAGCCGAGGATTTTGACTCGCGTGCCCCGGCGAGCTGATGTTTGGCACGCGGTGTATATTTTGGTCAGCCTTTCACGGAGTAGCAAAAAGCCCCTTTAAGTACATTTCTACTGTGACGTCGATTGCACTTTAGAAGTGGACTGCCCGGCAGCGCGGTCTAAGCCACGCAGTCAATCACGCACAAACCAAACACGCTTCCCTAAATGGATCAAAGGGATTTGTCTATTCGAAGCGAGACAGTAGTGTGTAAAGAGGTAAAGTTGGTTAAAGGTGCAGCCCATGCTATATACTTGTTTCAGCCACCTGCTGGAGGGTATTTGGCCTACTCTTCCAAAAAATATTGGCCTACTCAGCCACCGCTGACCAGATCACCTCTTAATGTGTTTTCAAGTTCAAAGTGTGTGTGTGTGTGTTATAAAACAAATAAATAATACATTTTATTGGAAGCGCTAAACTACGTGGTGTAACCAGACACAAGCTGACATGAACCAAGCGTACACAGCAAGTGCTGCTTCATTCACCAAGTCACGTGTAATTGCATGTTAAAGGCATGTGGAGTTGGACCCAAGAACCGGGATTTGAATCCGTGGCCTTCCAATGAAAACCCCACTGAATAATTCCTTTCTCAATCCACTGCTGGATAAATGCCTCTCCACAAAGTGGCGTCATTCACGGGGGTTGTTATTTTACTTCAACATGCAGGTCAGTGCACGGTTGGTCAAGTAAGGGGTGGGGAGGGAGGGGGGGTTGAGGGAGCTCAGAACCACTGCACTCGCCACTGATGTTCGCCGTGGCCGGGGACTCAGCACAGTGCACCAGTGCTCCCACGTAATAATGATAGTACCGCTGCAGCAATAATAATAATAATAGTGTATTGCTAATAATACTGGGGTAATATCAATAAAGCTGTTCTCCTCTTCCATCACCTCCGCGGTCAAGCATCTCCATCACCCGCCGCGAAGGCGTGCGTTGGGTTATGGTGCACAGGAGGTCATATATCTTCCTTCCAAATAAACACTTTGAGTGAAAGTAATAAAGTGGGGGAAAACACACACGCGCGCGCGCACAGAAAAAAAGTTTATTTCCCTATAGTTTATTTCACAGGTCATTAAAAATTGGGCGGCTGATCGATGGCCCGCGCAGGGTTAATAATCCAGCGAGGTGACATGTGGCTGGGCAGGGAAGTTTATCCGTCACAATTGCCCAAGGCTGCCAAGGGCAGGTCTGCTCGAACAGACTCAACGTTACCACTCGATTGGGGTTGGATTTCTCCACCGCGAATTCACTGTCTGTCGGAAGATTCACGATCAATCTACGCTCGCGGCGCGTAGCTGCCGTGCTGCAGATGACCGGCACGCTGGCCCTGCAATCCAAGAAGGTGGCCAGTTCGATTCTTAAAATCACCCGCCCCCCCCACCACCCCAGCACACGGGCAGATCCCGTGTAGTGGGGTACATTGTCGGTACCGCAACCTCGTCCAAATTGTTCTGGCCAGCGTGGAAGAGAAGGCCAACATACCCTCCCGTGATGCTGCCCAGAGCTCTCCCTTCCTCTGCAGTGGAAGGCCCTTCTGTAGGCAGGCGTGAACAAGTCATTGCGAGGGCCGCGCCTCTTACCTTTCCCTTGTTAAACATTGGGGTGAATATAGCGCCGCAATTGTGGCTGCAGCAACAGAGGAAAATTTAAAAACATTGAATCTTCCCACACGTGATTCGGTGCGCGTGTCATGGTCTGAAGAGCTGATGTTGCACCATGCACTGTTACACCTTTAATGTTTAAAAAAAAAATTATATCACCATCTGTTCATGGCTTAATGATATTGTGTTATCCAAAGTAGTCACCTCCGATGACGCCATTTTCGATGTTGTCACCAGGCATGATCAATCCGCTTCTGGATGACGGCCTCCCCGAGCCGACGCCATCTCTCACCGTCTTGCAATGCAACGATTTGTTTAGCCACGGGCACACGAGTCTGTTTCATCGCTCCACCTTAGCGGCAGAGCATCCATCCCGAGCGATTTTCCCTCCTTTCGGCTGCCGCCGTCGGTGCAACTATTGGTACACGACTTCGCATCGGCATTACCAGCGGTGATCGATTCACTGCTGAATGAAAGCCTCCCCATGAGCCATCGTCATTACTGACAATTGCCGCGATGCAGCGATCTAAAGTCGTAGCTGGGGGCGAAATAAAACGTAAAAAATAACACGTAAATATAAAACGTTTGAAATTAAACGTTAAAAATGAAACGTTAAAAATGAAACGTCAAAAATGAAACGTCAAGAATAAAACGTAAAAAAATAAAACGTAAAAAAGAAAGCGTCAAGAATAAAACGTTAAAAATAAAACGTTAAAAATAAAACGTAAAAAATAAAACGTAAAAAACCCTGGCGGTGGGCGGGTAGGGGAGGGGAGGGAAGAGAAAAAAAAACACAAAACACGGCGGACTCTTTTTTTTTTAAACTTCACAGACGACGGCCCAGAATTACCTTGTGGACATACCCAAGGTGCTTAGGTGCCCGAGCGCCGTTAAGAGGCGAGCAAGCCGGGGGCGATCGGCCCGGCCGTGAATACCTGCCGCTCCACTCTCAAGCCACTCCAGCCTCTCTCCTCGATGAGCAGTAGCGAGAGAAAACGATTGCATTTTTTTCCCCCGGCTACCTGGCTGTTTGCTCACTTTCGTGGGTGGTTCTGTGTAGTCAGGCGAGCCGGGGGGGGGGGGGAAACCCCTTCGAATGCATCTTTGTGTCTGAAACGGGTCCATTGTGGCCGAGCCCGGTAATCTACTCGCTAAAAGCCACTACTGGTGGAGAATTTTTTATTTGTTAGCCCCGTCGCGCTTTGCGCGGGCGGCCCCTCTACCCGATGGGTTCACACGGTTCGTCCGTGACGACGCGCGTCTCAACATTCACGTTCTCAAAGTGCCGCGGGAGCTTCTTCGGCCAACAACAAAAAAACCCGAACCATTCGGAGCTTCTTCGGGAACTGCGTGAAGCTCTCTCCGGCACGGTTGGAGCGACACGTCGGACGTGGTGGCGGCTCCCCCTGACAAACCGACGTGATTTGTCGATTTAAAGCTTTCGTGACTGCAGGGACTCATATTCTTGGTTCTTTCGGTAAAGTCACGTAGAAGGGAAATAATAAAATAATAAAAATAAAACATAATAAAATAATTCTCACGACGTTTCGGCCACAACGCAAGCAGCCGTTCTCAGGTGAAGACCAGGTCTGTCGGGGAGACAGCGTTTGAAAGAGAAAAAAAAGTTCAGATGCTGTCTCTCCGACAGACCTGGTCTTCACCTGAGGACGGCTGCTTGCGTTGTGGCCGAAACGTCGTGAGAATTATTTTTATCATGTTTTATTTTTATTATTTTATTACTTCCCTTCTACGTGACTTTACCGAAAAAACCAAGAAGATGAAACCTACGTGACTTTACCGAAAAAAACTAAGAATACGAACGGCACGACCCGAAAAACCACAGCGGAGAGCCCGAAATCAGCGAACGCGCCGGCTGCTCAACCCTCATTTCTCTTTCTCATTAATTCTCATCATCCTCATCATCCTCATCATCCTCGTCATCCTCATCATCATCGTCATTTGCGATCACTTAAAACCCGCAGTGGTTATGCGGCTCGATCCACTTTTGCAAGTGCTTCGTAATCATTTGGTGCTGTGCTAGCTTATCAGTCCACGCTATTTCATTCGTCATCCAATTGATTCCGTGGTTGTACCCCCCCCTCTCTCCTCCTGTTTCCTTTATCCCTGCTGGCCTGTAAGATGACCCTTGATGGGATCACCTTTCCTTTCGCAAGTTCCTTTTGCCATTATGATCTGCGCGAAATGAAATTATCATTTATTACCATTGCTGCGGTAATCAGTTGGGAACAATGTTTTTTTATTTGTCGGCATACACATTGCAATATTGTAATTGATCATAATTACCAGCCATGATCGTTCCACTGCTGGACGAAGGTCCACCTCCCACCTACCCCCGAAGCCTTCGCCATCTCTCGTGGTCCTGTTATGTAATTATTTTGTACATACAAACAAATACAACAAACACATGTATTATAACAAGATGTTTCAAATCGTGCCTGTCTGATTGAATGACTGAGTGACTGGTGCTCGCTGTCAAGCTGGAATATGGCACAGTTGTGTATAACAAGTGAAACCAGGTTTTGTTAAGTTGACATTTTTGTTCACTTTTTGTTTTGAAGAGTGTGATGCCAAAATCAATAAACGGCGGGTACAACGCGACGTCGTCAACATCAGCAGCCATGGTCAATCTGCTGCTTGATGAACGTGTATCTAAGCCACCGCCACCACCTCCCACAATACGATTTAATAATTCCACCTGGAATCCTAAACACCAGGTGATTTCACCGCTCCATCTCCGAGGGGGACGTTTCCTCTCGGATGCGTTACATTCCTCGGCTGTGACTCTGTCACTTTTCTTGACCATCAGTCATCATCTCTTGCGGCGACAGGCTCTGCCCAAGCCCACTCATTATCCCTTTCCCAAAACGATGACGTAGTTGTACGTCATCAGTTTTTCTCCCGATTCCATTCCGATGCCGTACTAAAAGTTAAATAAAACTTTATCCCGGCCATGCGGGAGGACGTGTGGCACAGTTCGGCGCCGGCTATCGGAGAGTGCGGTCGTGTCGCTACAGTTCTCTGCGGTGAGCGCAATGTCTCTAACAACAACGGCAATATTCCTCTCTAAATAAAATTAGCGCTGTTGTCTCAGAACGGGGCAGAACAGTGTAATTATTAACCCGTGCATGTTCTATAATTCGTGCTAATTGTTGCTCTCCTCTTTCTATCTCCCAAGGCAATTACAAGTATGCATCTTCTCCTTGGTTCTCTGCGGACTACTCTATTTTGTGTTTATTTTTTTGTGAATGACCGTGTTTCTAAACCTTGTTTCATAGCAAGTGCTGGCGGGTGGAGGGGGGGGGAGGGTCAACCATTCTGACCATCGTCGTTCATTCTTCGTCCCAGTCGAATGCCAATCGAGGTGGATTTCCTATCTCGTCAACGCTGGCAGATGTTGAACTGCAGAGCTTTTATCTCCGTGTAAATGGAGGTGAACATTACATTAATCAATAGGGGCGACGCCTCGCTCACCAATGCAGCCAGAGAGAACCTGAGCTGACAGTCATTTATCTTCATCGTCATGAGCACCAGCAGCAGACATGCTCAATCAACTGCTGGATGAAGAAGTTTCCAAGCTGCAGGCCACCCCACACAATCGCCGCGATGCAATAACACAGGTCAACACACTTTTTCTGGCATAAGGTATTCCAACGGTTTTACGGTTATTTTGGAGTGCTGATTTCAAATCTGGCATCAGTTTTTGTCTATCACATCAGATTTTTGAGATATCAAATATTGCATTTTAAATAAAAACTGCAGAAGAAAAATATTAAATAAATGTGGATATCTACATAAAATGATATTATAAACACACTATCCTAAAAATACAGCACCATATTTTAACACTAAAGCAGTCACTGACTCGCAACAACTTGCAATCATAAGTGACAGAGTTAATTTCGGGTAAAATCAATGAAAATGGGGTATCCCGATAGCATAAAAATGGCATGTGATAGAGCAAATCTGAGATCAGACTTGGAATCAGCACCCTGAAATTAGTCTAAAGCAGCTGCAAAAGTCCAGGCCAGAACAAAATGTTTGTTTTTTGTTGACCAGTGTAATCCACCAGGCACCTCCCGCACGAGATGCGATTTTTTCACTCCGCATCCAAACTTTGCAAATAAACAAACACAGTCAGCACAGTCTCAAACGTTAACGAACACTTGGTTAATAAAAATTTGAATGAGACAGTATATTGACAAATAATTTATTAAATAAACAACGTAACAGGTACATTAATGGGGAGTACAGAACGTGTCAATATGAATACGTGTCAATATAAAATATGTAGCACAAAAAACGTTGCTTCTGTACGTTGAACGTATTTTTCTCACCATACGGAGACATGGGCAACGCTATGGCGGAGCGGTGATGTCCGCTCCCACCTGCCCCCGCCCCATCCCGCATCCTCCCTACCCCCCTCCCCTCCTATCCCGGTGCGTTCGTCATGGCTTTATCATATCGCACAAACTGAAATGCGGTGTACCGTTGTAGAAAATGTACTTATACATTGGAACTTGAGAAGTGTTGGGCCGTGTTTATTACCAAGATAGTGCTCCACATTTTCAAGGTGAAATTCGATGTTTTTCTGAGAATATCAGATTTTTTTTTCTTTTTTCGAGCGGGATTCATGTCACATCAACCTTCGTGGCGACGTGGCTCACGCGGGGTACAGCCACGCGGGGGAGATCTGGGCTGAGCCGCTGGGGTTGTCCCCCCCCCCCCCGCGCTCTACACCGGCCTTCTCCATCGCAAGGCCCGTGGGCCGCTGACGGCCCCTGGTGGCCTTTAGTGCGGCCTCTGACGTGCGGCCCCCCGACAATAGACAACACGTGACAACACCCCCCCCTCCCCCATCATCATCATCGTGATGTCAAATGTGTGGCGGCCCTCACACTTGATGATGTGTTATCTGAAGATTTGTCAAGAACGCTGCAAACGTTTGGTGGGAGTTGCATTTTTTTTTCAGTCAGTCCACAGTCAAGCGTTCCGTGACTTCCTCTTGTATCCGTCTCAAAAGCCCTAGAATAATATTAATAATAGGAATTATTTTCTACCGCCTTTAGCCATGCTACTGCTGGGTGGAAGTTGTTTGCCCCGCATGTCACCACGCTGGTCAGTGCTGGTTGGTGAAGGGCGTGGGCCCAACAGCACTGGGTCAGATATCGCTCACCCGGTGATATCACCCGTGGTCCGGAATTGAACTCAGGTTGCCGGTTCATAGTGCAGCATACTACCCAATGCCAACATCCTAATCTATGCCAGACATTGCACCTGCACCCAGACTCGATACCACATCACCCCAATACTCAAATCCCTCCGCCTGCTCCCAGTCCAAAGCCGGATACATTTCAAGATCACACTCACCGTCTAGAAAATCCTCCATGGACCCTCAACTGCCTACCTCTATCCCATCTCGTCGCACTCTACCACCCTCGATGCTGTCTCCTACCTCTCACCTCCACTCTCCGCTCCAGCGACGTAGACTTTTTCTGTCGAGGCCAACCCAGTCAACCACCTCTCTCCGTGAGAGGTCACTCGTTGTCCTCTGCTGCACCAAAGTTCTGCAACTCGGCTTCCCTCTGCCATCCGTGCTTGTCGAGTCATCTCCGCCAATGACTTGACCTTCGTCCATCTACGAATTAATCACACGCCTGCCCACTGTTTGCGCAATGTCCAAACGGCGCTTTGAGACGCGGTCACACTTAGACGCTTTACAAATCCAGGATTTTTAGTTACAAATTTAAAACAGTGGACGCTGTGCTCTGTGTGCGTCTGTGCACTATATCTAATTGTACGTAAGCTAGTGTCACATTGTGGTGTGAATCATCTGGATTTCCACCCCCCCCGCCACCACCACCGCCGTTGGACAGCCCCATCCACCCACCCACCACTGCCCGCAACGCGACAGCCAATTTTTCCCTTCGCTTGCAACGATTAGCGAAGGAAGAAACAAAAATACACTAAGTATAATAAAGTAAATATAATAACAGTAATGATAGCAACAACAACGACAACATCCGCCAATTAAAGTCGCGGTGAGTCTCGGTGACTTTTGAATGTGAGTTCTTTTTCAGAATGGTCCTGCACTGCTGCGGACGTTTCGCCAATTCCAATAATGAGCGCTCGGGTTTGGTGTGGGGTGGAAACCGGAGAACCTGGAGAAACCCCGCTGGCCACACGAGGGGATAGCGTTGCCTTCTGGCCCGCTGCTACGACCCCCCCCCCCTCTGCTCCCCCCGCTCCCCCTCCACCCCACGGCACTATTCCGCAGGGCTAGAGCGGCACAGCAGTTAGAACGTGGGGCTCGCGGGTAGAAGGTTGCAAGTTCGAATCCGGGTCGGCTGTCGGGCTGTGCCCATCGAGCCTTGCGTGGTGCCCACATTGCAACGGTGGCGGCTGATGTGCCGGAGCGAACCACAGCGTCGTGGGGAATGTGGAATTTCCACGATTTTGGTCAGCAATAATAATAGTTGAAGATGAGTAACTCCACACGGTCTTCTTGCGTGAGAATTGTGAATGCGTGTTTTTGAATTAGTAGTGTTATTCCACGAGCAACTTAGAAGACGGCAAGAATGAAGAGGAAAGGTAATCCTGGACCATCGATCTATTTCATTCAGTGGTACAATTCACCACAGCAGGTACTGCACTTTGGCAGCCGTATTGCCAGCTATGGCTCGCTGATGAGTGCCGTTTGTGCTTGTTGTTTTGGTGGCATTTATTCGTTTATTTCTTCTTTTTCATTTTCATCTAGTAGTAGGGTCTTCGTCTGCTTGGTAGTGGCTAGATATGGGATTTTGTCCTTGATTATAATTAATGTACAGCATTATGGGATGTTGTTAGCATGAACGTCGCTGTATTAAAGGACAGTATTATCATTGTGAACATGAAACCTGTTTTTGCTGTTATTTTATACGTTGAAGTTAACCTAAGGTGTAATGATTGGTGATTGCATTTTCACTCGTGCACGTACGCGTTACATTGAAGCGATTGGGAATCGGCCCTCCGTGGAGTCGCATTGGCTGGAAAGCGGTTCGTCCGGTAAAACCGAGGAGGTCAGTATTGCGTGTGTCTTGCTAAAGCTTACGCTTTCCGATAGTTGCGTTCATCGATAAGTGTTTATTAAAAGCGCGAAGCGTGCGAGGCGATGGGACGCATATCGATCGGGCTCCGTGATGCCGCGTTAAAGGATAGGGGGGGGGGTCACTCGCCAACATAATTTCTCCATCGCTCTCTTCTCTCGTTCTCTTATCGTGCTTTTGTAATTTTCCGCAGACAATAATTGTGCGCCTGCCTGCAACGCGGCGGCCGACTGAACGTGCGGCGTCCGAAGGCGGAAGGAACCCAGTGGAGAGCCGCCGATGTCGCGGCCGCTAGCTCGGCTCGACACCAATTTGACAGCGGTGGTCGTGGTGGTCAATCGGCTGCTGAATGGGTACTCGTCGACAATCCGTCATGATCCCCGCCGATTCTGCGATATGACACCGGTTATACGAAATGGGTTTCTACCGCGACAAAAATGTTTTTTTTTTGCCTCGATTGATTGTGGACATTGAAATGTAACGTAACGGGCATGTTACCTTCTTCATGTGTTATTGCAGTTATATTTTGATGATTTTTTTTACATGATATTTTTTTTGTCTTTCGTTTAGTTTTTGTTTTCAAACGTTAAATTTGCACTCTGAATTTATTTTCGAAAATGTGATCTTTGTTTTTAAATTATTTCCAGATGTAATTTATACATTCAATCCGTATTGTGAGTGTATTATGATTGTTACATTTCTCGAGTTGCATATTGTTTAAGTTTCTGTGGTATGTAAATGTTGTAAGTTTGATTTTTGTTGAGCGTGTTCTTGTACTGCTCAGATCTTTCTTGAACGATTGTTAGCTTTTAATAAAGGACATTATCTTGATCAAATCCAAATGGCTTAAACGCTAAGGTATTTTTTTTCTCGAGATGAAAAATATGATTTTATGTTCAAATTACTGAACCATGTATCATCATAATCATCAACAATTATCTACCCACTGCTGTATGAAAGCCTCCCCAAGCCTCTCACCTTCTCTCAGGGTCTCGCGACACAACGATCCATCAGGGGACCTACACACTTGCGGATTTCCATTGCTCCATCTCCATAACGGACGCCCACTCGGGAATTTCTTCTCTTTCAACTGCTACTGTCATTTCGCCATTTTTAAATGACTTTGTTTGGTATGAAGCAGCCATGATCTACCCACTGCTGGGTGAAGAAACCCACCGAGCCATCTCCATCTCTCATCTTCTTGGGATGCGACAATCCATCGAGCACCTACACACGAGCTGGTTTAACCGCTCCAACTCCGTGGTGGACACATAATTCAGAGTTGTTCCCTCCATTTGGTGACCACTCCGACGTTAGTCCAAACGACAGAGCCACGTGTATCATCCCTACGAGCCACGTGTGCTGACTGCCCAGGCGTACGAACTTTTCTCATCGGTCAATGAGAAGTTGTCTCTGACTCGCATGTGTTCTCTGATCCATGTGTTCCTCTCTATGGGTTGACAGTGATATTCCAAGCATGTGCCCTCCCCACGCTTCTTTACACACTTCTCAGCTTATATTCCACTCAGTTTGTCACTATCCAAGTTTTCAATGCATGTGTTATTATAGCAGGTGATAAAAACAGTAGACATGCACAATGCCACCTGGGTGTTCATACCCGGGTCATGTCAGAGTGTCTCCCTGCACACCCACACGCAAAAAAACCAACAGTGTGCCAGTGATGATAATTCCACATTTCTGTTGATGCGTGTAAGAAAAAAAAATATGATTCTCAGTTCAGTCTCATGCAGCTCCAAATCGTCATCATTAGCCATGGCCAATCCACTGCTGGATGAACGCTTTCCCAAGCTCCCTGCCGTGTGAAAAATCCACCCAAGCGCGTGCACACGAGTGACTCTCAGCGCTCCATCTCATGGCGAGTGACTCCCAACGCTCCATCTCACGGCGGCTGCCGTTCCTTCTCTCTTCACGATCACCGCGGATGTCGTTCCTTCCAAGCGACGCGTCCTGCCCGAGTCCGCGAACCTATTTTTTTTTTATTTCACAGCGTTAATGATGTACTTAACCTGCGAACGTTCTTAAATCCACGTGTTCACCATTCTGTGCATTACAACCAGCGTGCAATAAATGGTGTACGAGTCATTGGCACTGGGCCTTGTCCAATTTTTTTTTATCGGTCTGAGCATCACACTCCACGGAAGGCGAATGACTTGGTTCGCTGGCGACGCAGAGAAATCGAAGAGCGAGCTGCAGGATGACCCTTCTGCCTGCCGAACTCCTGACGATACATTTTTTTGAGGCCCGAGATCCGAAAAAGTCGATGCTCCGATGGCTCTCGTGCTAGGCGCACGCACTCTGCAAGACCGCGTTCGTGTCCTGCGATGCGGTGTTCGAAGCGCCCTAGGAGATCGTTAAAAAAAGAACACGACGCCACTCATTGTGTCAGATACAGAGTCACGATTACGCTTGACACACGTTTCTTTTCGAACAGCAGCTGCGTACAAGAACCTGCATCATCGTAATAATGATTATTATTATCACATGCTACAATCTACAGACCTTTGCTAATCTACTACTAGCCGTTGTTTGACCATACTTCACCATGCTGGTCAGATGTGCCAAATACCGGTGTACCATCGCAATCATGAGTTTACTCCTGATACTGCACGACCCATTGCAAAGGGGGTTACAAAGTGAGATGATCGCTCAGTGACGAGGTCATAACCCTCTCATCACCGAAGTTTAAGCACGTGGGCAGGAATGGAACTCAGGTTCTGACGGAATCTAAACGCAGTGCGCTAACCGCTGCGCCTCCACTCCACCCCTTGACCGCCCACCCCACCCATCGCATCATATCCGTGAGGGCTGTGTGTTCATTATCCCAATTAAGATCTCATTGGTTTATTATTGACATAGCAGAGAGCGGGGGGGGTCCTCTCTGTCTCGGAGGCATTGCGTGCACTGGAGGGAGGGAGGGGGGATTGCACGAAATGGAAAAGGCGAAGTTAGTGGGGGGCTAATGGGGGGGGGGAGGGAGTGAGAGGCAGCGAGAGAATTGGTGGGTGGTAACTTGTCAAAATAACAAACACATAGCCGCTACAAATCAATACTTTCGCCATTACCGCTGGCGGAATTTACCTGCGCCAATTTCATAGACGGCTGCGCTTTAAACGGATAGAGCGGCCGCCGAGTGATGAATGAAGGCGCCACTGCCAGGCGCTATCGATTGACCCTTGATATATCCACGTGATTTTAACACTCCCAATCCTGTTTTCAATTAAAGATACAATCCATCAGATACTCCGATTTTCCGGACGATTGATTTAAAACCCGCCCCCCCCCGCCCGCCCCTTTTTTATGCAGCCTCTTATGAGCGCGACTCGCACTGTGAGCATTACACACCGTTGTTTTGTTGTGTGCGTGTGTGAGCATGTGAGCGTGTGTTGTTGGGTGGGGACGCGGAGGGGGGGGGCGGTTAGGAGCGGTGGCGCAGTGGTTAGCACACCGCGCGCGATGCTGAACACGGCAAACCTGAGTTCGGTTGCCGGCCGCGACTGCTGGGCATCCCTAGCGAGCGATGCACACTGCATATAGGACTGTATATGAGAACCGGTCCCGGACCCTCTCCCCTTAGGTAGACTCAGCCGTAAATAAATACCTGCTGCTGTGTGTAAACATCAGCACTGGGGAGACAGAGGCTGCCAGGGGTGGTTATAGCCACGGCCACCCACGCCATTCCGGCCTTAATAGGTGCTCGCAAACAGCATTTGCCACAACAGTCTAATATGTTTAGGTGGTTGTGTGCTTAGCTTAGCAAATTAAATACGCTTATCCGTGCCGTTAATAGCCAGCTTAATTAAAGCAAACGACACAGCGAACGGCGTATATGAATGTGATATAGCCTCAGCCACAATAAGTCCGTTTGTCAACAGATTGTGAATGCAGTGCTTTAGATCAGTCGTCCGAAACGTCGACAAATTGTTTGCAAATGCTTACTCATCATCATCGGCAGCAGCAGCAGCCGCCGCCGCCGTAGAAAGCATGGTCAATCCGCTGGTGGATGAAAACCTCCGACAAATCTTCGCCATCTATTGGGTTGTTCCGCGATGGAACAACCCAATGAGCAAGCAGCTGTACAATGAGCGGATTGTATGGCTCCATCTCCCTGCTTGGACCCCCCCCCCCCCGCCTTTGGCTACCCACTCGGAAACTTGTTGTTGTATTGTTGACCGTAGACCCATCAATCCCCTTCCGAGCCGCGACGTGTCCCATTAATGTTTAATACGCAACCGAAATCAATCACGATACGCATGTTATGATGTCGACATTGAGCCAGACGTATTCTCAGGCTACATCTGTGGCCATGTATTGCGAACAATTTAGATACGAAGTGGCCAATACGTAACAATTATTACGTTATAAATATACATTTTTATATACGCACACGGTGTGCATTTATATACACATTCATATACACAGAGTGTTTCTATATAAAATGTATATGATACTGAGGCAGGCTATGAAAAACAAAGACATATATAAAAATCCCCCGAATAGCCTTTTTTAAAAAAAGCTTGTTGGGGCAAGTGCTGTTAGCGAGTAGCACCTATGAAGGCCTGCAGGGCACACGAGGGGGTGGGTGGCCAGAACCACGCCCGGCCGCTTTTGTCTCCCCCAGTGGCGATGTTTACACACCGCACCAGGTACACATTTTGAGGCTGAGTCGACACGCACATGAACACACACAAACACACGAACGATATATCACCTGATTTTAAATACAGGACACGTTAACTTTTGTTCAGCTCTACACGTTACAGCGCGCGCGTGTGTGTGTTTGTATACATGGGCAGACGGTCCTTTCGCCAATCCACTTCAAGGCGATGGCATTTCACAGTATGTGTCTGTGTGTACAGTATTGTAAAGCAATTTGTAATCACAATGATAGGCGGCTTGCACTCCGTTGGGATTGCAGGGGGTGAGGAAATTACTATTTGTTACGCGATTCGATCATAGTTATCGCTTCCTTGTCTGTAAAAATTGCAAGTGGCTGTGGCGGGGGGTTTCGAACGGCCCCTACGTTTGATGAACTGAATCATACGGGGACATAAGGCGCACGACTTGCAAAAACATCGATCGTGAGTGAATTAAGCAGCCGATGAATCGTGTTAACCCTTCGTGTGTACTACGTGGAAACTAAACAAATAAAGGTTCCTCTTGTTGATTTATTTGACCAAAAAAGATGACAATACAGTTTAAGTTTCCTGTGGAATAACAAAAGCACAGCGGATGGGCTTTTGACCCAAAAGTCTCCGCTCCCGAGTGCCGCTTATAACGAATGACCAATACTCATGACATTTCTTTAGCCGCGAGAATCCCAACGAGTGTCAAGAGCTGCGTTTTAATGAGGCTCTTGCTACATCCTCAGTCCACGTTGGGCATCATCTGGGCGAACCGCACACGCAGACTGCTTGCTGCTGCTGCTGTCTGTCTGTCCCAGGCCGTTTTTCATAGTACATAAAATCGTGTACTCCCGTATATTGAAACAATATAGGAGGTGAGTGGTGGCCCAGCCTAACCCTTTTTGCGCTATGAACACAGCCACCTAAGTTCGATTCCCGACCACGGCTAACACCGGCGGAGGCGAAGGAGATACCTGAACCGGTTTCTGCATGGACAATCCCTTCATTCACCAAAACGAACCGACCAGGGTGGTGAAGTATGGTCAATCAATCCCCCATGACGAACGCGGCGCGGGGAATCCATAATCCAGACGTAGATTGACAAGGGCGACTGTGCATTATTATGATTCATAGTATTATATAAATAAGTTAGTACAATTAAAAGATATGCTAGGTGCATGATTATCATCGCAGGATCCGTGAGAGTCCGCGGAGGCTTCGGGGGGCATTCATTCAGCAGTGGACTGACCGTGGCTGAGACAGCATTGGGTTTTTTTTGTGTGTGCGCGTGTATTATGAAGCTCGCTGTACGTGAAGCATATGCTTCAATTGTGGTGTGTAAACACATCAATAAATACGCCTCAATATACCTCTCCGTCGAACCCGTGACCACAAAAAAATGTGTTTTCGCCCATAAGCAGTCGTTTGTTTAAGCAAAACAAAAAGACTGTCCACCGGTTTGCTTTAACAAACAAGACTTTGAAGATTGAAACCAGTAAATCATGTAAACGACTGAACACAATATTGCTGCATAACGATTGTGCAGATAACTAATTGGTTGATGGACGAGAGACAAAAGGTGATTTTAGTTCTACGCGAAAGGGACGTTGCGGATATCAACTTTCCCTGATTTGCCGCTGTTATCTTACGTGCAGCCCTTTGTCAATCCGCTGCTGGATGAATGCCTCGCTCAAGCCGTGTCGATCCACGGGGGTTGTTTTGACCATACTTCACCACGCTGGTCGGCGCGTCTTGGTGAAGGTGGGGGAGGGGGGTGAAGAGTGCCATAATTCGTGGCCGGGAATCGAACTCGGTTCAACCGCCAGGTTCACGGCTCAGTGCGTCAACCGATGCGCCACCGCTCGGCTCGTTATTATTTATTTATTTGCCAGCGAGTGAATTGTGCGGGCGCATTGTATTGGGCTCAAAGGCGTTGTTTGCGCGAACTACGAACAATCATTGCGCTCCAGTGAGCGCAAGAGCTAATTCCCCGCTATAGCTCACCGAACCGGTACCAGGGTGCCTGCCATTCATTACCGTCGTCTCCGGATTATAAGACGCACGTTTGTACATTAAACTAAAAGTTGAGGGGTGCGTCTTATAATCAGGTTCGTGTGTGTGTGTTAGAGAGAGATAGAGAAAGAGACCAGATTGGTACTACTATTGACGCCAGGCACAAGTTGTTGTTATTTTTTTGTTGGGTACGGGCGGGAAGTGTGCGTGCTTGTGTGTGCGTGCGTCTTACTCTCGGAGGCGTCTTATAATCGAGAGAATACGGTATCACGACGACAAGCGCGTGTGCACAACAGAATCGGTGTGCCCACTGCTGACGGCCCTTGTTGAGCCCACCACCGACAGCAGTGCAAGTTCCACGGGCTACAGCGACATTTAACACACAGGTAAGAAACGATCATCTCGGAACGGTGGCGCGGTGGTGCGCGCACTGCCCTACGAAGACCCGAGTTCGATTCCTGGACGAGGCATACAGCAGCATTATATTTAGCTTTGTGTCAGTGTGTTCAATGAATACGTAATTAGCTTAATGTTTGCTCTACCCGATGGGTTGTATCACCCAGCGGGGAGTGGTGGCGCAGCGGATAGCGAGCGCACTGCGCTACGAACCCGGTCGCGTTGAGTTCGACTCCCGATCAAGGCTGACATTAGTGGCGAGTGATATATCTTCCGTTTCTGCATGGGTAACCCCTCCTTCACCAATCGCAACTCACCAGCATGGTGAAGCATGGTCAACCACCCCGTCACTGCCGACGCAGCTTGCAAGGAGGTCTTCATCCAGCAGCGGTTTTAACATACGACTGTCATTTATCGTATCGTTTGTGATGGCGCCGATAGGAAAGTATGTGGACCGATATTGTTAAGCAGAGTCTTCACCAGCAGTGCGCAGGGAGACAAATGGGGCCACGTCAGTTCCTGGTGCACAGATGGACGTACAATGCTGACGAGTCCTAAGAACGACGGGCCCGGAATACAGCTTCATTGTTTTCCTCCTGCCGACTAAATACAAAATTGATGCCAATCACTCGGCCCTTTTGATATTTTGACCCGAGCAGGAATGGTGATGTCACATTGACATGCAACAATCATGCTGAGATTTCTCTTAATACTTTAATGTTGTGGATAGATTATTATTAAAAAAAAATTAAATTATTTGTTTATATCCTGCACCAGTTTGCGTGGCAGTTGGGTTGCCTTTCCAGTCCGTAAAACCAGCGTCTCCTTTCTGTTGTTCGTGTTACTGGCCCTGCGATTTCGCTACGCGGTGCGCGTCAAGACGCGGTCCATCCTTCCTCGTGTCCTGGAAGCTTGCTTCTTCCTCCGCTTTGACGAATTGTTCGTCTTGTTTCTACAAACCACTCGGACGCCGCCGCTCACGTTACATTACGGCCGCGAGACCATCGTTTCGCCCTGCGGAGGGGGCCTTCCATCAAGGGTGCTCTTGCGGAAGGCACATCGAGACCGATTTAGCAAGTGTGGCCTTTCTCCGCAATAGTTCGCTGGGTTGTCCATCAATTGCATCCGTATTTATGCAGCATCTATAGTGCCATCCGTATTTTTATAGAAATCTTTCCGTGTAATTTCATCAATATCCACACCGTATAGTTGCATACATATTTGTTGAAATGCTTTCATATACGTGTGTGTGTGTCTGTACATGTATTTTCCAATAGATGTGTCATCTCGGATTTTTATCATTCTTTGAGGTCGTACGCATATTGAACATGATTACAATATCAGTAAAACATTATGACGACGTCAATTTGTCTATTTTTTTTTGAACAATGTTGCTTTATTATTACCGCTATTTAAAGACACACGAACGATTCAGTGTGACTCCGCTGATTCGTATTTCTGGGCGACGGCAATTTGCAAGCGGCACTCGCGCGAGCTATATTCTGTTAAACAGACTTCACATTTTTTAGTTGTCTTGTGTCTAAGACATCATTAACAAGGCAAGGTCAAACCACCGCCGGATGAAGGCACCCACGATCCCGTGTGATTGCGTATATGCCAGTGGCAATGAATACGACGTGAATACAGGCATGAGGCGGTGGGGCAGTAGTTAGCGCACTGCACTTACGAAACCCCACGGATTCAAGTTTGACTCCCGGCCACGGTCTAACATCACGGTGAAGTATGGTCATGCATCCCTCTTAACATAGACGGCGTTGGAAGGGCTCAATCCAGCAGAGCATTAACAAATGGCTAGAGATTGTTGTTTATTATTGATACTACTGATGCAATTAGTCACAACAGAGTTATCGTTTCGAGCAATGGACGATGTGAACAAAGACCATTGCTCCGTCAAAACGAATTGTTCACGGGGAAATCGCCCGCGTGCAATTACAATCATACGCCGGGTATATCGATTCGCACGCTTGGCTACGTACGGTGCGAACGAAGTTCAACGTACGTTTAGATTCTTCAATTACTTGCCGATAGATGTTTGCCCCCCCCCCCCACAGCTCTTTGATGATGATGATTATGATGATTATCACCATGAACATTAAATTGATTTAAAAACAACTTTGACCGTGTTTTTTTTAACGTAGAAATTGCCGCCAACACGCACGAGTGTCTGAGCGAGCAATGTAACTTCGCAATCGTGCACGCCGGTGGTGTCAATCCACTGCTGGATGAAGTCCACTTCAGTGCACGCGTCGGCCGTTAGGCGTTTGTTTTGACCATACTTCACCGCGCCGGTCATGCTCTTGGCGTACTGGGGTTCGTGCATATTCATACATCGTGATGGCCGTTGTCTGGAGCTGCCGTGAGGCTGAATGTTTGCAATACGGTGTAACGCAGGCACATTAAGATGGACCTGTTAACTGGTCTATACAAAAGAGGTCTTATCTTGTACCAACACACCTGGACTGTCTATTGTGGGTTGTCCCAAACCACCCAATTCGAAGCTTAATCCATGGTAATCATCGGCGCTTGGTCAATCCACTGCTGGATGAAGACCACTTGACCATCCAAGCCGACCAGCAGCTGTTAGGTGGAGATTGTCGGATCCGGAACAACTGAACGTCTGTTATATAAAAAGAGCTGTATAGCTCATCGGATTCTGATTGAACCAATGGAACTGACCACATTTGTACACGGGCTGATTTCATCGCTCCGTCTCCTCGTTATATATATGTAATAATGCTCGGCCTCTCGGATTTGGACAGGTAGATGTTTGTAAAACACGACGGTGAATGCGCCCCTAAACGTCTCCGCATTTGTCTTCACTCCCACCGTGCACTTTCTTCACGCCACTGGAGCGCCATAATCACACTTTCTCCACAGTCACTTCCGAGTCTCTTGGGGCAGGCGGGGGGGTTTGGCATGAAGCAAAATCTTCAAACCTTGCCTGTGGCAGCGCCACATGCCCTCCCGTCGCGCCGCTGAGACTCCCCTATTCATGGTACTCCCGTGAAGGTGTTCTCTGATATTCTGCACAGCTCCCCCGATGTCTGATTCCGTCGTTACCGCGTTGGTTGTTTGTTGTTGTTGTTGTTGTCCGGCATGCTGTCCGACGTTTCGCTCCACATTCTCGAAATTGAATTTAGTCCCCACCAAAGAAGCTGAGAGATGGGCTTTTTTTCAATCTCGTGTTTCGTGGTGTCTTGCCGTGGCCACCACGTTTGCTCTCTGGATGTCTCCAGTCGTCAATTCAATATTCACCTGCACGAGACATCTCTCTCTACCCTGCGACGACTCACCGACCCGCTGAGAAACCCGCTCACAACACAAGCGATGTCACAACCCCCTCGCGATTTGTGATTCCCGCCCGCGCACATGTTTGGGAGGCACAAGGGTTGGTGGATCACGTAGGGAGTTGTGAGACTGCCAAGACTCGCCGGCCCGTTGAGCGAGGTGGCCAGGAGATGGCGAGGATGGATAGTGGGTTCGTCAATCCGTCTGTGCGGCTATCTCCACACGAGCCAGTCCCTTTGTCCACAATAACGGGATGGGTGGAATTAGTCAAATATGTCAAGGATGTGCCAGCACCCTCCTGAAAACGACTCGTGCGGCCGAGGGATGCGTTACTACTTAACAATCACATTGCTTATCACATGATCAGCCAGGATCTATTCACTGCTGGATGCGTACCACCCTAAGCCGTCACCACCTCTCACGGTCTCGGCCATGCCAACGGATCAATGTGGCAATTGCACGTGAGCTGATGCAATCGCTTCATCACCCTCCGCGTCCGAACGTGTTCCCCGCCCCGCCTTTGATTGTTACTCCGTCCTTAGTCTCGACCACGAGGTCATCACTCCTCACAACATACGGTATTTCCTGTCCAACCCCACCGATTTCCCTCTAGATTGAAGTTCTCAAACATACTTCGTAACACGGCGGGTCGACAGGGAAGCTGTATCATGAGATATCCGTGGGGACATAGAAATACAATACAACACCGTTTAAATTGGATGCAAAAATTGGCTTTTGGGGAGAGAGAGAGAAAGCAATCAATCTGGATCATATTTCCTGGGCGCAGGCAACGCAGAGGATTCTGGATGTTGTCAACGGCGCTGCTCCTCCATTCCCATCGGGAATGTTTCTTTCATTATTTATTCTACATTCCCTGCCACGCGGTTCATTCCCTTGCGAGTCGGTTTGTTCCACGAGAGGGCGCTGGAAATGTTGATCCGCACATCGTTCATTCTCTTCCCAATCGGGAATTTCGATTCGCTTGGTCCCTTTAAAGCCTCGCCATCGGCTCTCCAGAACGGCGAGTCGGGGCCCCGCGCACGCGGTTATCAATCGTCATCCCCGAGATGAATAAAATGGGCATTCATTCACGCGGTGCGAGGGGGGTTGCGCGTTATGGTTACGGACCCATGCCACTTGATGTTGACATTTGTTTTTGATGGCTCTATAATGGTGCGCCCTTATTGTAGACCACTCACGGTAGCCTACGGATGATTATTATTATTATTATAATAGTTCGTGCAGGTTACAGATTCAGATACCATTTTTTTGCTCAAATGTATTTTGTCTGTCTTAATGATGCCCCTTTGTGATGTATTGATGAGTGTTTACGGCAGACCCATTATCTCTGCTACTGATTATGATTATTATGATAATATTGGTACGTATAATGCGATAGACGTATTACATGAACGGGTTTTTTTCTAAATTTAGCTTGGTCATATCATGATGCGCTTTGCGATTTTTGTCGTTGTTAGAAAAATGCTTTCAATATTCTTGTTGCTACTGATGATGATGCTGATGATATTGGTACTTAGGCTACACAGTTGTCACAAACAGGCATTCTTTTCTGAAATAGATTTTTTATTGGGCGTATCATGCGCTTAATTATTTTCATACGAGAGTGCATATGTTTATGCTGATGATAATGGTGGTGGTCGTGGTGATTATTATCAATACGATTCGCTTTGTTTGGCATTGGGATAAAGGCACGATTGGATTAATGAAAGAATGTTTAAGGGCGATTACAATACTGCTCCTGCTGAAGATGGTTCGTAATGAAGAGGGAAAGGCAGCGTTGTTTGGATCGCTTGCCGATGCATTCACTTGGCAACGCTTCGCTCGCTGTACACATCATTGTCCATCGACAGGAATAATCGAGTGTATTATTCACAGAGGCGAGGCTACTCGCAGACTGCTGCTGCTGCTGCTACTGATTCACGTGACTGATTATGGGAACGATGATTTTTTCTCTTGCTTGTGTTATTGTTTTGTGGTAACACAAACGACGTTTAGAGACCCACGCTTATTCATGTGATGTTTTGCTTATCGCATAATCCTCGTGGTGAGTTAATTTTGTTGACTTTTGTAAAGGCTTCTGATGACGACTTTGATATCGATTATTGATGATGATGATGATTATTACAATTTGAGTAAATATATCACGGCATGCCTTGTGATGCATTTAAGTAAATATTTCATTATAAAAAAAATTAGAGAACTTGCGACGCGACTGCAACTGGCGATGATGGTGATTACGATTACGCTGATGATGATGATGATGATGAATAATGATGATGATTATTGATTCGCACAAGATTCGACTGGAATAATTTGATTGTCAAATAGTGCGCCTTGTGATTTTGTTAAATTTTTGTTGTTATGCCACGAGTGATTACAATGCTGCTACTGGTGACGATGATGACGATGATGAAGACGACGATTATTATGATGATGATGACGACGATTATGATGATGATGATCAGGTTTAGCCCTCTGAGCACTCAAGTCGAAGCGACAGACGACTGCCACCGACACGCATTTATTTATTGATATTTTGTTTTGTACATAACACATGCAGGCCAATGCGATTGTATTTAATTATTTTCTAAACACACTGCTTACAGAGCTGCTGCTGTTGATGACGATTACTGGTGATGATTGTTTGATGATTATTGCGGTTACGATTTTCAGTACAGACGATGACACGGGCTATTGTTATGCACGTGTGCGTTTTGGCGTAAATTAGTTTTTCTAGGTCACGTAATGAATGCGCTTCGTGATATATTTTATTATTATTTTGCATAGACTGTTTGTCAATGCTTCTAATGACGACGGTGTCGATGATGATTGTTGATGATGTGGATCGTGATGATAATTATTCATCCGGTTTAAACTCTAGACTATATCTTTTAACGGAGAGCCATCGTTGTATTTATTTTGTTAGCCCATATAATGCGCCGAATATATTTATTTATTTTGTCAAAACTGGTAGCGAACAATGCTAATACTGCCATGAATGCTGATAGTGATGACGATGTACACTAAACACGCGCTTAGAGTGTTTGGCTGCCGTACATTTCCACATAAAGCCACTTCGTTGAGCTATCATTTGTGGCCAGGTCGCTTCTGAAAAAGAACTATACAGCTCAGTGGGCCTTACTTGGAAAAATTTAAAAAAATAATTATAATTTAGTTTAGTTTATGTTGGAAAATCGAGAAATTTAGTTGACAATTTTTGATGGCAACTTAATGGAAGCCAAAACAACAACAACAACATTCTACAACAATAAAGCCTTGCCTCTTGCAAATAATCACCGAGGTCCTGTGTCCCTTCAGAATATCCGACACGAGTTTTGAATATTCCTTACATCGCTGCAGCCACATCCCTCTCTCTCTCTATCCAAGCAAATAATGATTTCATTAGATTTACGTTAATTGAAACGTCACAATGTGTTTATGTGACGTAACCTGATGACGTCCATGCAGCGCCATAAGGGATAATCAGGGCGTAGCTTCGGGATTCATTTATTTGGGCCGGGTCTTCATTAATTGTATTCTTTTTCATTATCATAATCAATTAGCTTTTATTTTTTTTCACATTATCTTCAATTGATGATAATTTGTCTCTGTTCTTGATTGATTCTGTCTCGTTCGCTCCAATAAAACGAAAATACGCTTCACCACTGACTCGCGTCGAATGGCCAAGTTGGCTCAAGTGTCGTGGGTCGTGTCTGGCTATCTCCGTGGCTCACGATGAAAGTAAATGAAACACACTCGCTGCTATCAATGTAATTAACGCACTATTAATGTTGAGGTTTTCCGAAGCAGAGATGCTTGACTAATCACGTTCTGGAAGGGGGAGGAAGATAATTTTTAGACGCAAATGAAGTGGAAACGGTGCTGATGACTTTTCATATTGAACACAATATACAATTATACATTTTGGGCCTCGAAGCCACGACTGAACGCGGCTGTTGGGATCTTTCATTGGTACGGCGGGGTGAGCGGCCGTACACAGTTCCATCCATTGCCTCGAGTCTCGCGGCGACAAACAATGCACCTCTGATAAGCACGGTAGGCTACGTACGGTGCGAAAGAAGTTCAACATACATACCTTAATAATAAAAACACGCGCACATACACGATCCTCATTGTCAGTGAACCACAATAATTCGCCCCCTATGGATGGAGACGCTAAACGCCACGTACTCGACAGCTCTCTACGTGCACGCGTCTAGCCCGTTTGGAAATCTACTGCTGGATGAGGCTACGAACTAACCATCAATATAAACGACCAATGTGTACGATTCAAGTATGCGTTCACATCGCAGATATTTTTTATCACAAGCACAGCCGCGCATATTGTGTGTATATAATGTGTAGTACATTGGTCAGGAATTAATTTTAAATTTGCGATTGTACCTAGAATCATTATTACATTCCCGTTATTGAAACGAGCATTTTAATTAAGGGGACGGAGCGGTGGCGCAGTGATTAACGCCACCAGGAGACCCGAGTTCGATTATCAGCCAAGGTTCTAATCGGTGGCGAGTGATATCCGAGCCGATCCTATTAGGTGGCCCCACTTTCACACACCCGCATTGACCAGCGTGGTGAAGTATGGCCAAACAACTCCCCCATCACTGATACGGAATGGGGCGGCTTTCATTCAGCAGCAGATTGATAAACAGCTGTACATCGCGATCATTATTTTCAATTAAGAGTTGGGAGACGATATCATTTAATGTAGACGCTCGTGACCGAGTGAGCGATTGGTGTCAAATCTGATTATGTGTCTAGGAGGGATAGAAAGCCTACCTTTGGCACAACTATTGCCGATTCTATAAGCATAACCGAGAATCAGGTGTTGGCCACATCTTCAGAATTTCGACAGCTAAAAATAAGGGTTGCTGTGGGCTGATTGATTTCAAAGTTCGACGTCGCTTCTGCTCTAAGTCTGCCGCTTAAGACTCCCCGCATCATTGACGATCCACATTATTGGTGAACCGAGTAAATTGCCGTTCGTGGAGTGTGACGCTAGAACCGATAGAAAGCACGCAGGCGAATCTCGCTACCGGCGACTAGTTGGTTATACTTACAGTTGAATTATCCCAATAATAAGACGGTCATTGTTATAATTTGTTTTAATTCGTGGGTTTGATGTGATGTGTGTGCGTGTGTATCAGTGACCTACATACACAAGGGTAGACATTGAAGGACTGAGTCGGCGGCGGCGATGCAAAGAAACCGCACAAAACCAAATTTCACCACCGCGATTATCACAATCGACACTCAAGAAGGACAGCTTCGTAAAATAAGGACCATCGCCCGAAACGTTGTCTCACATCAATATGGTACGAGGGCAATGTTTGTAACGACAGTGGCGATTTAATTTTGGTGGGGGGGCTGATGCGTAAAAATACACATTCTTCATTATCAACAGAGGCGAGGCGGCACACAGCATGTTGGCGTGTTAGTTTGCTGTAGAACGCTGCTGCTGATGATGATGATGATTCATACGACTGACGGTGGCAACGATGATTTGGTTGTTGTTCCTGTCGCTATTTGTAATACTACGGACGATTCCTACGGGCGCAGGTTCTCTTGTGTAATGTTGTTGTTGTTGTTAATTTTCGTGATTGATTCTTGTCGACTTTGTAAATGCTTCTGCACAATTCTGCTGCTGATGACGTTGATGATGACTATTATTGATGATGATGAGAATAATAATCATTATTTATCAAATTTGTGTAAATATATCACGGCGTGCTTTGTGATACATTGAAATAAATATTTTATTATTAATTTGCTTAGAGAGCTTACGGCTGCTACTGGCGGTGATAATTACGATTATGCTGACGATGATGAGTATTGATGATTATTATTGATACCCACGAGGATAGACTCAAATTGTGTGATGAATACATAATGCACCTTGTAATTGTGTTCACTTTGTCGTTGTTACGTCACGATTGATTATACAATGCTGGTGATGATGATGATTACGACGATTATGATGATGATGATGATGATCAAGTTAATTTCTCTGAGCACTCGAATCGAAGCGACAGACGACTACGACCGACGCGCATTTTTTCATGCTGTTTTGTTTCGTACATAACGCATACAGTCCCATCGCGATTATATTTAATTACTTTCCGAACACACTCCTTACAAAGAGCGACTGCTGCTGTTGACGACGATTACTGATGACGACGAGGATTTGTTTGATAATGATTGCGATGCCGATTTGCAGTACAGACGGTGATGCGAGCTATTGGGGTAATTTCGTTTTGCTCGTCGCGTAATGAACGCGCTTTAATAATTTTGCATCGACTGTTTTTCAACGCTGCTGCTGATGACGATGGTTTCGATGATGACGATGATTGTTGATGATGATGTGGTTGATGATGATAATTAGTCATTCAAATTAGACTATAGACTATATTGTTTTAAATAGACAGGCATCATTGCAGTTGATTTGATTACCCGAATAATGCGCCGAATCTTTTAAATTCATTCTGTTGTGCAAACTGCTAGCAAACAATGCTAATGCAGCCATGACTGCTGACGGTGATTACGATGTTGGAGGAATGGGTAATTTAGTTGACAGAACGCCAAATTTGCTCGCAACTTAAAGGAAGCCACAACAACAACAAACAACAACAATCAACAACAATAAACCAGTGGCTCTTGAAAATTATTGTCTTGACCCTATATCCATTCGGAATGTCCGACACGAGCTTGAATTTTCCTTACATCGCTACAGCCACATCTCTCTCTCTCTCTATCCAAGCGAACAATGACTTAATTAGATTGACGTTAATTCAAACGTCACAATGTATGTGTGTGACGTCAACCGATGACGTCACTTCAGCGCCATAATGCATAATCAGGCCGAAGCCTCAGAATCCATTGTTTTGGGTGGCATCTTCGTTAATTTCTCATTTTTTTGTTGTCTTAGTTAAATTTTATTTAAATAGTTTTCACATTTTTTTTTGTAATTGGAGGAGAGGCGGAGGAGTGGTTCACGTACTGAGGCTATGAAACCCGACCACCTGAGTTCGGTTCCCCGGGCAAGGCTTACGCCAGCGGCGAGTGATACCTGAGCCGATACCAGGATTCACCCCCTTCACCAACCCGCAGTGCCCAGCGCGGCGAGGTATGGTCAAACAAACCCCAACGAACGAAACGACATTGTGAGGACCTCCATCCAGCAGAGGATTGACAACGGTCTAAATATTCGTGATTTTTTGTTCATTTTTTTTTACATGATCGTTCTTAATATAGTTGTTTGCGCAACGCCATGCATTGCAGATGTGAACAGGTGAATGTATTATAATTTCTCACGATTCTTGATTGAGTCTGTTTCGGTCGTTCCAATAAAAACAATACTTATTCTTACCTCATATATGTCGTCAGCATCGTGGATCGATATTTATATTATATTAACACCGTCACTCCACTCATGCAGGTAATAATATCACGTGTCATTCATGGTATGGACATGGCTATGCACTTTTACTCTCCGTGAGACAGAATATTCCTACTCACTATTTGTTTACACTCATATATTATGCCTGTTATCTGTTTTCTTCCAAAACCATTGATCGTGTATATAAAAAAAATACCTTATGATGCTGATAATTATTATCGTTCATGTCTATTGTGCGTATAACTCCATTTGTATGGCATATCAGTGTATTCAGGTCACGGCACATTTACAAGAAATGATAACAATGAGCAATACATGTGATTTTCTTTTACCAAGCTTCTCCACGCCCGTCGATATAGCAGGACCTTGTCTAAATATCCGTCCCTTCTTCACTGACGTTAGCCGTGTCAGAGTAATCTAACTCAGTCAAGCCACGTGAATAGCCAGCGTGATAACCGCTGCGCCACCGCTCCAGGGAACGGACCCCATAACCCGGTGGGTTCTCAACCTGGGGTGCACGCAAGCCCAGAGGGGTGCGTGTTACCCTTTCTGTGGGTGCGAGACGTGGCCTAGACTTTGTTGTTTGAAGACAAATCATCGAAATCACAAATTAAGCAGGGGCACGTAAGTACATCGACTTTGTTTCATCAAACCCCGTTGTATTTATTCACATTGTAGATTTTTGTTATGATTGAGCAAGGCTGCGGCAAAGGTTAAGGACTACTGCATTTACGCATCGCGCTAATATCGCACACACGCAAGTGGCCGCGTTGTGATTGTTATTTAAAATTGCCCCATTTTAACGAGACTGTAGTCACCGGGGAGTCAAACATTCATCTTTGGTCATCTTCGACCGTGCCTTGCGTCGACATAACGCGCTGATTCAAACACTGGTACACGACTTGACAGCATTTCCATATTTTCCATGTGCTATGTCGGTTTAACTGTGCAAGCCGGTGAATACTCTGTTTAATTTAGTACACGATTAATGTCGTACATGTGAGTGTACCTTTGGGGTCGTACGGTGTTGCATCTGTTAACACGCTGTGCTATAAAGCCGGCGACCGCAGTTCGATTCCAAGCCACGGCTGTTAACATCAGTGGCGAGTGATACCCGAACCGATCCTGTCCCATACAACCCCCATTTTGTTTTCACCAACCCGCATTGACCAGCGTGGTGAAGTATGATTCAACAATCCCTAAGGACTGGCATGGCGTGGGGGAGGCATTCATCCAGCAGTGCATTGATGAAGGGAACCATATTGTTAGCGAGTATTACATACTTTATTATGACATTGGAATATATTACGAGCTATATTATGATCAGGACCTACGTCATCAAGGCACGCTACATAACCTGTCACGGGGATACGTGGCGCATAGACTCGTATTGAAAATAGACAATGTTAATTAAATATAAATAGTGGCAAATGCGATTTTATTTTTTTTCTCTTCTTCAACAACGAGGTCACATAGGAGTAATCGTAGATGATATCGACCATCATGACTGACCCATGGCAACCGTGATGATGGCCAGGTTGACTCAAGCGTCCAGGATCTTGTCTTGCTCTCTCTTTGGCTCATGATTTCATAAAAACAATCACTCGCTGCTATTAATGTAATTAACACTGTGTTGATGTATAGGTTCGCACAAGCAGGGCGACTTTACTAATCGCGTTCTGGAAGGGCTACGAAGATGACTCTTGTCGCCAATAAAGTGGAACTTGTGCTGATGACTATTAACGTTTAACAAAATATATTTTCTTACAATTCGGGCCTCGAAACAACGAATGGACGCGGCTGCTGGGATCTTTCATTGGCGCGGCGGGGTGAGCGGACGTACACAGTTCCATCCATTGCCCCGAGTCTCGCGGCGACAAACAATGTACCTCCGATTAGCACAGTTGGCTACGTACGGTGCGAAAGAAGTTCAACATACATACCTTAATAATAAAAACACACGCACACACACGATCCTCATTGTCAGTGAACCACAATAATTCGCCCCCTATGGATGGAGACGCTAAACGCCACGTACTCGACAGCTCTCTACGTGCACGCGTCTAGCCCGTTTGGAAATCTACTGCTGGATGAGGCTACGAACTAATCACCAATATAAACGACCAATGTGTACGATTCACGTATGCGTTCACATCGCAGATATTTTTTTTTATCACAGGCACAGCAGCGCCTATTGTGTGTATATAATGCGTAGTACATTGATCAGGAATTAATTTTAAATTTGCGATTGTACCTAGAATTACCTAGAATCATTATTACATTCCCGTTATTTAAACGAACATTTTGATTAAGGGGACGGAGCGGTGGCGCAGTGATTAACGCCACCAGGAGACCCGAGTTCGATTATCGGCCAAGGTTATAATCGGTGGCGAGTGGTATCCGAGCCGATCCTATTAGGTGGCCCCACTTTCACGCACCCGCATTGACCAGCGTGGTGAAGTATGGCCAAACAACTCCCCCATCACTGATACGGAATGGGGCGGCTTTCATTCAGCAGCAGATTGATAAACAGCTGTACATCGCGATCATTATTTTCAATTAAGAGTTGGGAGACGATATCATTTAATGTAGACGATTGTGACCGAGTGAGTGACTTGTTGTGAATTCCGATTACGTTCTAGAAGGGCTAGAAGTCTACCTTAGGCACAATTATAGCCGAGTCTATAGCCGTACCAAGAATCGTTCTTTACAATTTGGGATTCTAAAAATAAGGGTTGCTGTGGGCTGATTGATTTCAAAGTTCCACGTCGCTTCAACTCTAAGTCTACCGCTTAAGACTCCGCGCATCATTGACGATCCACATTATTGGTGAACCGAGTAAATTGCCGTTCGTGGAGTGTGACGTTAGAACCGATAGAAAGCACGCAGGCGAATCTCGCTACCGGTGACTAGTTGGTTATACTTACAGTTGAATTGTCCCAATAATAAGACGGTCATTGTTATTACTTGTTTTAATTCGTGGGTTTGATGTGATATGTGTGTGTGTACATCAGTGACCTACATACACAAGGGTAGACATTAAAATTACCGATTCGGTGGCGGCGATGCAAAAAAAAAACTTCACCACCGTCATCATCATCATGGTCGACACTGAATAAGGACAGCTTCGGATTATAAGGGCCATTGCCCGAAACGTTGTCTCACATGAGTATGGTACGAGGGCTATGTTAGTAACGAAGGTGGCGATTTTATTTTGGTTGGGACTGATACACATACACAAATACATTCTTACAACAGATTTGTTTTTTCCAATTCAGTTAGCGAGCACCTATTAAGGCCGGGACGACACACACGGGAATGGGTGACCAACACCACTCCCGGCCACCTTTAATGTTTTAACACAAACACGCGCGCGGCTGTAAAGGGTTTTTATTGTTTATAAATTTAAATTTGATTCTCAGCGCTGAAGGAAGACGCACAGCCCCCTTTCGGTTCCCATTTGTTGGGTATTCGAGCAGCCACAGCGCGCTCGCTATGGTGCATTACTCCGAGCCATCGTTACCGTTATCATCATCATCATTGTCATCATCAGCAACATCATTGTCTTCGTCATCTTTTTATTCTTCTTCCTCGTCGTCGGCGTCGTCGTCATGAACGTCGTCACGTTCGCGACTGGCTTTTAGAGGGAGTTTGTATTTGACGCCTGTTTCGTGTGTGTATCCCACTCAAACGGAAACGCACGGACGCACCGAGCGAGTTTCTCACTTTGCCCAACATCGATGAAGAAATTTCCACTGTGGTCCGAATGTTTATTGTTTGTCTTCGGAATTTTGGTAAAGTGTCCCCAATGTCACCATCATCACCAGCGACAACGAAAACAACAACAACAACAACAACAACAACGGAGTAGTTACCGGAGACAACGCGCGCGCCGTAACGACGCCAATCTTGCGCACACAGCAGGGTAACGTCTCTGTTTGGTAGCGTGTTTATTGGGGAGCGGTGGTGCGGTGGTTAGCGCACTGCGTTCGCTATCGGACCCGGCCGCCTGAGTTTGATTCCAGGACCGCGGCTTCTATCAGTGGTCGAGGGATTTGTGGACCGGGTCCTTGTCTGGTCAAAGAAACCCCACGGCTGATATCGCGTGTGGATGGAGGCCTTCATCCAGCAGTGGATTTACGCATTTTTTTACGACATAATTTTTTTTTAAACGTGTTAATTTTTCAACGATTTTATATACGTTTTTTTTTATGAGCAACATACTTTCTTGCCTTTCAGTAGAGGATAAACAATGGCAAACTGCGCGTGATTTCTGGACGATGTAATCGTCCATGCGTGGAGCTTCATAATTGCCGTGGATGGAACATATGACTTTGATTATCAACCAATGTTAATCATTGTGTTGTAACGCGCACTGGATAGATTTAGGAGGGGGGAGTTATTGACGGCCGGTGATTTTAATTGCATAAGCGGGTCGAACCATATTGCTGCGTTTCGCGCCAGAGACATTATTTTACACTTTTCTTAGCGGTATGAAATACGTCTCCTTTTTTGAGCCCTTACGCATACAATCACGTTCGTTATCGTTGTTTTACTTTTACGAAGAGCCTGCATGGATGGACGCAGCGGTTTGTAACCAAGCCCCCGCGAGAACGGCTCCGAGTTTCGACATCGGCGGCGAGGGATATCTTGAAACCGCTCCTAGGCACTCCCGTTTCTTCGCGTGAAGCCGCCGCTTGCCCAGCTTTGGTGAAGTATGGTCAAATAGCCGCTACGGCGGAGAACTTTCGTCCAGCAGTGGATTGACACTGTGCGTTTCTGACAGGCGCTTGCGTTGTACAGCGTTGCGCACGTTGTGTTTTGCACGATGCGTGGATTGCATTCGATGTCATATTTTCAGTGCGTGCAACAGTCTGCAAGGAGCGCACTGACTTTAATCAGGGTTGTGCGAACCATTGCCTGTGATGTTAATTCATCACGCTTTCATTCTTTTCTGGAATTTAGTTTGGCTACGATTCTACGTATTTACGGCGGTGCTTACCGAGTCTGTGATAACGATGTTTGGTTCAGGTACACACTTGCGCTATGTCACGAGCACTCTTGTATAATTATAATATACTCATTTATCCATTGTTATTCTTCATATGTTACGTAGTATATAAAGTGATTATTGATGGCATTTTATGCATATATACCACAGCGTGTGTAAATATATATTTTTTACGAATGGATTTTTCAATGACCGGGAATCACACACAGATTGATCGGGTATATTTAAATTGATAGGATCGTGAGTTATTAAGTATAAACTGCTCAATTGTCCTGCGTTTGCTGTAGCTTGCTCCGAGACCAACATTACTACTCCTAATACCCTTTACACAAATATATAGATGCAGGTGCGACGCGCTGTCGTACAAACATCACGTAGCGTTCATTAAATTGTGCCAATTCGAAGTCCTTCGTCAAAAGGTGTATCCAAATGTTGTTTTCACAAAATACAAACGCAAACATCCCCCGTACAGCATTAGCAGACTATTGGGGCAAGTGGTGTTAGCGAGCACCTATGAAGACCGCCACGCGCACACGAGGGGGTGTGGGGTGACCAGCACCACGCCCGGCCGCCTTTGTCACACATGCAAATGCACACTTCGTATTTGCAGCCTTGACGGAGCGTTCCAGCCAACAGACACTACTCACTTGACAGGCGGCCTTGTGTTTAACACACACTTCCCGTGGGTATAGCATACAGTACGCGCTGTTTTCGTGCGCGTGAGAGATTACTCGCGCACACGTGTACCTGTGTTTACACGGTTATATGCGAGGCTACAGATAGCACGACAACAACAACAACAACAAACTCACCGCTTCACGCTCACCATCACCTCACGCTCGCTCGCTCACACTCAGGTATTTATGATGAAACACCTGCGTTCGACCGTTTGCTATAATTGCTACCTACAATTCCATAGCAACACGCGGATCCAGTAACGTGGTGTTTGGGGCAGCAGCGCTTCATTGCGCGCAGCAACAACCTCCTTTGTCTATATGCGCGTCTCTCTCCCTCTGTCGTTCTCAATAAATAAGCCTCACTCGCTCTCTCGCGACACTGTTATAATTAACACGCCGAGCGCGTTTGTGTGTGTGGGGCGGGAGGGGAGATGCGAACCGCAGTGTTGTCTTCGTGAATATTTTGAACGAACGAACGGACAATCGAGCAAGAGTTTAAAACCCCAGAACCCCAAAGACAGTGTCCATGCGAATGAAATTTAACGATGAGTGAATTCGGCGCACAAATATCACGCGCTCCTAGTAGAGCGCTTCGCACTCGCGCACTCACGCAGCCACACTCACACTCACGCAGCCACACTCACACTCAGGCATTCACACTCACACGCCCGCGTGAAAGAACGCCGTTATATCGTTTACACGTCTTAGATTCGTTCGCTTCTGTGTTTTGAGCCGCGAGGACAATTTCCTCTGTTAACTACGGAGCGAAAAGTGCGAATGTTCAGGTCACTTGGACTTTACAACAACAACAAAACCGACCGTAGCAAAACAAAGAAAAGTGGGTGGGAGCGAGGGGAGGGGTGAGGGGGGCAAGACGTCTCTTGCTTTAGCAATAACATTGGCCATCATCGAGGGGAGTGAGCGAGCGAGCGTGCGTGCCGGTGAGCGCATGCGCTTGCGTGGCACCACCGGAGTGTGCGTGAAACCCACAGTGATTGTGCCACCTCACGACGGCGCAACCACCCACCCACCCACCCACTCAGCAACCCACCCACCCAGCAACCAATCCCCACCCAGAAACCCTCCCTCCCCTCCCACCCACCCACCATCCCACCCCCACCGTTTCGTTTCCCCCATCTCAAACCCCACCTGCCAAGTGAGACCCATCGCACTCCGACATGACAACGGGGCGAAGCGAGGCGCGGTTGTGAGCGGCGCTCCTCTGGTCTGCGAGAGCTGAAACCGCAGTCGGAGAGGCGAGGTCGAGGCGAAGGAAACTATTCAAACAACGCGAACAAAACACAACGCGTCTGCTGGGGTTGGCGGGCCAGGACGAGTAGGGAAGAAAGGGGGAAGGGGGGGGGACGCGTTCCGCCGCACGGACAGAGGGCGACACACGCGTTCTCTGCATCGCGTCTGCTGCTGCGGCTGCGGGGGCACGGATCGAGGCGATCGCCCCGTCGCCGAACGACCCCGCGTGAGCCATGATGAACGCGTACGGCGCTCCCTATGTGTACGTGCCCGCGGCGGCCAGCGGCTCGCACCATCACCACCACGGCCACCACCACGGCCACCACCACCACCAGCAGCAGCAGCAACAGCAGCACGGCCACCCGACGCACGGCGGAGGGCAGCATCCGCAGCAGCAGCAGCAGCCTCCGTCGGGCTCGGCACCGCGCCCGCCCCTGCAGCGTACACCCAAGTGCGCTCGGTGCCGCAACCACGGCGTCCTGTCGTGGCTGAAAGGTCACAAGCGCTACTGCCGCTTCAAGGACTGCGCGTGCGACAAATGCATCCTCATCGTGGAGCGTCAGCGAGTGATGGCGGCGCAGGTTGCGCTCAGACGGCAGCAGGCGAGCGAGAGTCCTAGCCGTCTCTTGCCCGAGGGTGGTTACCGTCCCATTGCGGGCGAACTCTTCGCCGCAATTGGCGTCGGAGCTTCTCAGACGGCTCAGCAGCAGCAGCAGCAGCCTCCTGGTGCTGGTGGTGTTGGCGGCACGGGAGGAGCGGGTGGAGGTGATCATAACTCCGAAGGGAGCGCGGAGGAGAGAGACTCGAAGAGCGACGTGGAGTGCGGAGGGGAGAGGGCAGGTGAGTCGAGTGAGTCGAGTGAGCGAGCAGTTGTTTCAACCAACGTTTCGATACCTGCACCATCGTAGCCGATGCTCAAGCAGCAGCAATTGTTTGACGGGTATGACTATGCCGACGTGACTCGAAAGGGGGTGACATTTGCCCAGAGTTTTACCTACTTAGAACAAACGCATATGTGTAACATTGCACTGTTCGTCTGGAAGTTTAATTGGCTAATGCATTAAAATGACACTTTACAGTTGTATTTATTTTCGCAAATTTAAATTTCTGCCGTTTCAGGTTTATGAGAGGGGAGGGAGGGGGAATGATGCATATGGAGATGCGGCCTCTTACGGAGATGCGCTGGATGTGTTCACCAATCATCAGGCGCATGCAGCGTGTAACGACCTAAATTATTTTATATTCGAGCGGAGATTGCTTAAAAACAGAGGGGCGAACCGCGGACTACATTTTGAGAATGTCCATGAACGAGCGTTTATACAACGACTACATTCCACGCTCCTGCCCTCGTTAATCAATCACTTCGCTGAGCGTTTATAAGCAAAACTCCGTTTTGTCTCCACACGTAAATAAAGAGTTTCTATTTGTTTGATCGTTTCACTTATTTCTTTGAGTCCATCAATCGGCTTTCCAGGCCAATATTACCAAGCCGCATTTGTTTACACAAGCGGGCGAGCTCTAAACTCGTTTCGACCTTCGAGGTCTGCTCGTCGTTGTATATGACACACAAACGCTGCTGCTACATTGGCACGAACTTACTGGCAAGAAATTGTTAGTTTTTTAGCGCCCCATCAAATAATCGTTGAGTCGTTACGCGATGCACAACGCCCAGTGTTTGGTAAACGTGACAGACTGGCACGTCGGTAGCGGCGTGTCGACTAGGGGTGTCGTTGGGGGGGGGTAGAGAGGTCAGAATCCTTGATCACAGTAAGCTCGTCATATGTGTGTGGAGTGGGATTCATGACCGACATCATCATCATCAGCAGCAGCAGAATTATGCGCGTGTTTTGCACAACATTGTACAGACTCTCCAGCATGCCGATGATGATTGTGAATGGTGTTGTGAGTATTCATTGCTGAGTCAGCGGTTTGGATATGTGGTATGGACAGTATATAATGTATACTGTAGCTGTGTGGATGTAGCAATCAATCGTGGTGGCGCTGCGCTTAGATCATCAACGAATGTCTATGTGTGTCTGAGAGACGGTGTGAGTACCCTCTATATATATGCATGCATATATCTATTTGTGATCTGTACATATCTGAGATGGGTATACTGAAACGGTGTAATGGAATTGTTATATGTATTTTGAGGTGTATATTTGAAGTAACGTATCTTAGATGCGTGTGTATTGTTGTGTGTATCTAAAATGTGTGTTTATATTGAATTGAGCAGCGTTGTACGCATTTGAGATGGGATGTAGATTTGTGTGATGTGTACTTGCATTTCGAACTTAAGTATGTTTAGTGTCAATATCTTAGTAACTGGCATTAATGTACGTATCTATAAAGCTATAGGAAGTATTCAACATTATATATCTTATATGATGAAGTATCGGAGATACATATATATGACTATTTGTATTATCAGTTGTGCATATGTGTATTAAGGGAGTATATAATGCATGCGAGATGTATTTATGAATGTGTCTTGGTATTAATATGTGTATGAATGAAAGACATACGCGTACACATGCATATGAGGGTACGGTATAGTATATTTGATTATCACACCCAAGTGACATCCATACATACAGAGACTTTGCGTATAGCCGTTAACAGACTGTTGGGGCGAGTGCGGTTAGAGACTCAGCACACGAAGTGGCCAGCACCACGCCCGGCCGCCTTTGTCTCCCCAGTGCCGATGATTTACACACCGCACCATGTACTCATTTAAGGCTGAGTCGACCTATCGGAGGCCCACGACCCGGTGTTAGTCAGCTTCGTAGCGCAGCGCGCTAATCACGACTCCACCGCTCCCCGCCCATATCGCACATACACCAAAATAAATATTATTAAATAAATATTATGAAAAAAATAACAATTTACATGTATAAAGCGCCATTAAACAATCGTTGTTATTATTATGAAACACAAGTATTGTGTTGATGAATTCCAATACATACGTTGTGTTCATACTATACGCACTGGTAAGTAGATGAAATCACTGATGACGTGTGGATACATCATAGACGTATACACGTACGGTGACATTACCATCATCATCACCATCATCGTGTCATGTTCTAACCACTGCTGAATGAACGCCTTCCCCAAGATGTCGTCACCTCTCGCAACACTACTTTGCTAAACGCACTATAATCCCGAGACTAGTTTAACGGAAACTAATTGTTTATTCAAAATCCCATTTTATTAATCATCCCAAACATGTGTGTGTATATAGATATATGTTCCAAACCGCACTCCGATTAACACAACACCACATACATTAACAGTGCGTCAGCATACACCACGGCTAATGAAGCCAACCGTGTCATAAAACGCGCATGTATCAACGTTGACACTATGCAATATTACACACTCTGTTGCAGTGCTCATGCCCATTGCGTAAGTACACACGTGTACGCTGTGTAGCGTCGGTGGACGGGCATGAGTGGAGAAGCATTGTGTCAGGCGTCTATCATCACTTCTACAGGAGATGTTTCTTTTACACTCTGCCGTAGGACATGTATCTGTGTTTTGCGTGCAGGATTTATATATGTTTGTATAGGCCATAATTCTAGATTTGAAGCTTTCGTGACTGCAATGATTCATATTCTCAGGTTTTTTCGGTAAAGTCACGTAGGTAAAAACATTAAAATTAATGAAAGTAAAATAAAACAAAACAAAAATAAAATTCACGACGTTTCGGAGGCAACACAAGTCTCCGTCATGACGTTTCGGAGGCAACACAAGTCTCCGTCATGACGTTTCGGAGGCAACACAAGTCTCCGTCATGACGGAGACTTGTGTTGCCTCCGAAACGTCGTGAATTTTATTTTTGTTTTGTTTTATTTTACTTTCATTAATTTTAATGTTTTTACCTACGTGACTTGTATAGGCCATGTTTGTGCCCTTCGTGTAGGTTGCGAATGCATTCGCTGTACAAATCTCTGTGTACACACTTTGCATTTGGTATATCTTGGTTTTCATACTTGTATGCACAATTAGATATCATGTGTATGTTGACTTTATGTAGATTGCATGTACACTTCATATAGACTGTGTATCCACAGTTTATATAGAATCTGTATGCACATTTAATAGACTGTATGTACACACACATATATATTGTGCAAGTAGAGTATTTACAGCGTATATATATTATTTAGACGGTGTATTCAGTTTTTCAGAGTAAATTAACACTTTATGTAGACTGTATGTGCAATACATTCAGACTTTGTGCACGGCATGACGAGTTGTGATCGACACAATCCAACTGCGCTGGGAACTATACCCAGAGCGCGGGCTGAACACAATTTCTCGGCCACGTGCACCTTTTTGTTGTTGTTGTTGTTGCTGTGGTTTATTTTTTAGCAACTGAACCCGGTGAACATCGCATGAGCCAACAAAAAAAACGCCAAAAAACATCGCCGGATTTGGTGACATAATTGCGACACGGGAGTCACACACACACACACCACTGTACATTGTGCGTCGCGGAGAATAATTTCTCAATGTGAGCCCGAGGACACGTGGGGATAAACTCGGGTTAAACGCGCAACGATAAAAGCTCCATCGATCATCCCCATGGGTCACACAAATACACGCGCGTCAGCAGCATACGGCAGCCGCAGCAGCAGCAGCTGCAGTCGCCAACGCGTTAATTCCCCGATACACTCCTCGCCCGCTCAGGTGCGAAATTTTAGCTGCGGCCAAATAATGATGAGACGCACTGGACTTGCAATTCATAAGTCGCCGGTTCGAATCTACCTACAGTTCGACAATCAACCCAGCCCCCCCCCCCTATCACGCTCCCCCCACTGCCCCCACTCCACCAAACCACTCTCCATCCAGCAGTTCAAATGTGTATAGGTTCATGGGCAGGTCGCTAGCTGCGCGGTAAATTGTGGGCACACCCACTGTTTGTTTTCAAAGATGTATTTGTGGAGGAGGGGGGGGGCGGTCTATCTATCTCTTCTCCCAGCAGTAGCGTGTCAAGCAATTGCAGGACCGCACCTTTGCATCCACATGTCACATAACGTGTGTGTGTGTGTTTTTATACAAATCCTCTAACGCGTCTTTATTTTTTTTTGTTGGACATGCAAAACAATATAGATCGTGGCAATACTGTATACTTCTTGGAATTGCGCGTGTGTGTGTTTACATCGATGGTAATGATGTTCTTTATTTACACTCAGGAAAGCCTCGCTGAGTCTCTATTGGGATGTTTGGGATTGTTTGGCCAATACCGTTAACGAGTGTTTGGCACTTTGACATTTTGGAGTCGGGACAAAATCCCATTTAAAGACGCAGCCTGTATATTCATCCCCTGATCCCTTCCGTTTCATCCAGATTTTGTTTGTGGTGATGCCGCTTTAAATAAAATATACATTTAGTTACGATCCTGATGGGACTTCATAAAATTCCAGTATGTGGATTCTCCTTTTGGAGTTGTTGCATGGCAGATATCTTATTATATTTCTTTTGGCTAAATAATCTGCCGATAACATTTCATGCGACACTTTACAAACAATTTTTTTTTAGGAATTCGTTTCAAAGTAATGGTAACTTGAAACTTTCCTTTACGATTAAAACGAATTTTTTTTCCAGAATTAATGGAATTTCCAACTACCATCATCATTATCCATGACAAATCTACTGCTGGATGAAGGCCCATCCACAGGCCGTCCCCATCTTTCACGAGCTTTGACTGCCACTCTTTATTTTTCTTCACCATTGATCATTATCTGTGGTCAGCGATGTGTCCTACTCAGTGGCCACTTTAGTTTCCTTCACCCTCAGAGTCATGTCTTTAACCTGCGCTTGTTCTCAAATCCGCATGCCTCCTCCTCTCTTTCTCTCTCGACGTAATTCCAAGCACGCATCTTTCCCACGCTTCATTTGCGCACCGTTCATCACGTGCGTCCGTACATTCACAATCTAAACCCACTCTTTGAGACGTCACATTGTAAAAAGTTGTCTCTTTCTCTCGAAATTCATAAGCTCCTGATAATTTCATTTCTCCTCGTCTCTGCTCTGAAGTAGAATCACGGTCTGAAACGTCTGCCTATTGTGCATACATTCGATTACGAGTGAGTGTATTAATGTCCACAGTGGCCAATTACATTTTGAGCACTCTGTAAAGATAACGTAGGTTCCTGTTGCTTTAAAATGGAATAGTGTACCGTAGTAATGGGCAATGAATGTGTGTGTTATGTACACATTACTATATTAACACAGACTCCATATATGAACACTGCCAGTCACGATATCATTACTTGTGAATATTAAAATATCGGATAAGCAGAGGTAGACCATGACTGGTAACCCAATACAATGAGAAAAAAAACATTATTTATTATCCAAGGATATGATCATTTTCTTAAATATATGGAACGTTCGTTAGTTTAATTAGACATCATCATGGTCCACATTATACCGTCACCCAGAGCAATGGCAATGCACGTGACTCTCTAAGCATTAGTGGCCAAAATTAACAAAACATGTTTAGAGTAATTATACATAAAAAATATATCGTAAACAAATTAGATAGTGTGGCAGTCTATGAATATCTATCATCAAGCCACACCGCACACGGGTATCGAGTCGCGTGTGTGAGAATGATTTTGTTTTCGATTCGTAAATGTTGTATGTAATTGGGTTTCATGTGACCTTCCCCCCCCGCCCCGAGGCCGCTGGCATTCAACGATGTTACGTTTAAAATAATCGAATCTTGAGGCGAATCGCAAGCCTGCGTCGGGACAGGGGGTGAATAGTGGCAGCCGTCGAGTAACCCGTGTGTCTCTCTGCGTGTGTGTCTGTACGCGCATCGTCAGGATAAATACATAGCCCGCGGATATATTCGACAATTTGCGTACGGTGGGTGGGGTAAAGTGTGGGTGCTCCCACCTTTTTCCAAGACGTATGTCCGGCGTGGAAGAGTAGGCCAAATACCATTTAGAGTTGGCTCTCTGGAGCTCCCTCGAGCGGAGGCCCTGGCAGCAGCAGCGGCGCGTTAGCGAGCCAATTGAACGGCTACGCCTTTATCATTTTAAAGTCACAATATTGATGATAATTTAACAAACTCTTTATACGTCAATCGTCGCGCTTTACAAGGACCAATTCCTCGAACAACAGTCGCTCACCCTCCTAACAAATCTGATCCCAAATATTTTTTTGCATTTCCTTTCGCTCGCTCGATATGTTTGTTTTCTTATTCAAGGAGTTGCACCGCGCGTGTTGTTGGGCATGATGTCTGACGTTTCGCTTCGCGTGCCGGAAACCTCTTCCTTAAAGAAGCTCTCAGCACGTGGCATGATGTCCGACGTTTCGCTCCGCGTGCCCATGGGGGAGCTTATGACGCGAGCTCCTGAAGAAAACTCCCGGCACGTGACATGATGTCCGACGTTTCGCCCCGCGTGCCGGGAGCTTCAGAGTTCAGTTCTTTGAGAAAGCTCCCGGCACGGCACGTCGGACATCGTGCCGGGCAACACGCGGTATAACCGGCGGGGTGTGGGGAATTGGAGAGCCGTGGACGCAGCCACCACCCGTGAACGCCATGGGCAGCTGCGTGCCGTTCACTGGACTCGGTGAGACCCGCGTTGTAAGACGGAGGCCAATTAGGCGCTGCGGTGCTGATGTTATTTTTAAAATCTGCCGCGTCGGCGTTTATTAATAGTTTGCGTAGAGTAAGGGGGAAAAAAAAGGAACAACCCCCTCAACGTGAATTGTATAAGGATTTAAGAATAGGTTTTTCCCTTATTTCTGGCAACAAAACAGGTGTTAAGATGTTCAAACACCAAACTGAAACCTTTTGCAAGGAATCATGGATACTTGTGGTGAAAATAAACAAAAAACATGCTCTGACAATATATGCATTGTCTTTGAAACTGATTGGTCCACACCAGAGACAGCTTTCTTGAGAGCCTAGTCTCAAACGGTGTTAGACCAGAGGACGCCAAAAGGCGAACAGCACAAAGACAATGCCACTATCAGGGCATTGAGAGCTCGGGGTGAGCAGCAAAGGAGGTCCCATGATGTATAAGGATTATCACGAATTGGTTAGTTCTCGAATGTTGTGACCAACCACCAAGCGGGCTTGCCAGGTGTTGTAGGCGCGGGGCTTCGGTAGATGGCAGTGCTGATTGTCCACCCCACCCCCCTCCTCCTCCCACCATACTCGTGTCCAGCAGCGCCGTGCTGGTCATCTCTCCGGAATTCCGCGGTTTTGCCTCCTCCCACACGAAGCCGAACTCTCGCCGATAATGGAAGTGGTCAAACATCGAAAAATGTTGCGTCTCGAGACTCAGCGAGGCCCTTTCCAGTGTAAATAATTTGGCGTTGCTCAATTGAAATTGCGTATACTGCAACGCAATTAAACTATACAACTAAATTATTTTTTTATTTTATGATACCAGGTAAGGCCCCCTAAGCTATACAGCTCTTTTTCAGAAGCGACCAAGCCATCACAAACGATAGTCCAATAAATTGGCTAATCACGTGGACATTTATAGCAGAAAAATACTCGAAACGCGCGTTGATTCTAAATGGAGGGAGAAACCGGAGAACAAAAATCCACGCCACCACGGAGAGAAAGAGAGAGAGCCATGCAAACTCCAGATATACAAGCGTCAGGGTGAGGATTGAACCCGCGACCTCCTGTTTACCAGGCGAGAGAGTCAACATCTCGCCACCTCGGCGCCAATTGCATCGATAGTCGAGCTGCTGCTGGATACGGGCCTCACCACACCGTGCGGATCGTGGGGAATTATTTGACCAAACCTCACCGCGCCTGGCGAGTGGTGGGTTGGTTTAGACGGGGAGCCATAGACGCCGGTACATACAGTACTGCACAACAATACAGTGCGCTTCACTGCCCTCTCTGGATAGCGCAGCTCGTACAGTACAATCCCTTAGGCACTGGTGCATGAGGGCGTTCGGGTGTTGGAGGAGGTTATTTGACCATACTTCACCACGCTGGTTAGTGCCGGTTGGTGAAGTGTGTTTGGTGGTGGTGGAGTGCCAGGGCCCCGTTCACCATTTATACCACTCGCCACAGACATTAACCGTGAATGGGGAATCGAGCTCATACGTAGCTCTGAGCACGAACCGCTCAGCTCCATATGCAATGATTGACGTTGGCAAATTGTCTCCGGATGATAAACCCAAAAACACACGCAAGCGCGAGTTACCATCCGTGTGTGTCCGTGTGTATCCGTGTGTATCGGTGTGTATTCGTGTGTGTCCGAGTGTATCCGTGTGCGTGCGTGTGTATCCGTATGCGTGCGTGTGTGTGCGTGTGTGTGTGCGATGCGATGTGGGGAGCGGTGGTGTTGCGGTTAGCGCGCTGAGCTGCGAACTCGGTGACCCGGGTTCGATTCCCACTCACGGCCAACGCACAGTGATGATTATCTGAACCGGTTCAGGGCCTGCCGCTAGATCGACTCAGCCTCAAACGAGTACCTGGTGCGGTGTGTAAATGTCGCCGCTGGGGATACAAAGGCGGTCGCGCGTGGTGCTGGCCACCCACCCCCTCGCGTAGCGTTCCGGCCTTCATAGGTGCTCGCTAACAGCACTTGCCCCGAGCCTATACTGGGGATCTTTGTCTTTGCTGTGATGTCCACCGCGGGTAGGGCCGGTGTTGTGGGTAAGATTTCGTCAACAGTAAAATGAGAGTGATTGATTTAGAAAACAATAGCGGTCGTTTACAGCCCTTCGTCAATCCGCTGCTGGATGAATGAGCTTCTAGCGGAGGTTTTTGGACGATACTTCACCACGCTGGTTCGGTCGTGCGGCTTGGTGAAGTGTGGTGCCACTTGCTGTAAGCCGTGGTCAGGAACGCAACTGGCTTTCCGTAGCGCAGCGCACTCACCATTGCGCCACTGCTCCCCCAATTTGATTTCATATTAATCTACGTTCATTGTCAACTCGTCCGGGAAGTGACATTTTCCCCGTTGTTTAAATTAACAATTTAATTCACAATTAAAACGACAACGACAACAGCGGCAATGTAAACGCAATGCTATTGTTTTTTCTTGCATGGCGAATCAACAGCCATGCCCCACCCCCCACCCCCTGAGTCGACCTGTGAAGGATGCCCAGGAGGACCGGTTCAGATAATCATCACTGTGCCGTTGCCCGTGAGTGGGAATCGACCTGACTCTTAGCCGCAGCGCACTAACCCGCTATCCGATGACACAACAACAACAGCAGCAGCAGCAGCAGACGTCCATTCGCCACTAAGTGGCGGCCACGTGAAGTGTCGACGGCTCGCCTGCTGACAAAGGCGGGTCACACGGGACAGAGCCCGCCGGCAGGTGCCACGGCTTTGACTGACCGAGATGACCGGGGGCCCGACGTCACAGCCCAACGATTCGGCGTCTTGTAATGCGCGCCAAGGGCGACGCCTCGCGCGACGCGCGGATGGAAATGATTCGTCGCGTTATAACCCCCCCCCCCTCCGCAACTCGCCAGCACTCAAATTAGTGTTCACATGGCCCCGGGGGAACAATCACCGCCGGCTTGCTTCGGAGTAACTTAGCGAGAACCCCATCCACCCACCCCCACCACTCTGATTGAAATCCTTCCGTCGCTCAAGTGTGGGCGAGGTTTATAAGAACTCAATAAAGGGAGAAGAGAGACGAGGGAGGGGGGTGGGTAAGCGGAGGGGGGGGGGGTTTCCACCCTTGAGTTGTAAAAAAAAATCAACACAACGGCCAAGTGAGGGCGATTTCACGGATAAGCGAGCTCCAATTGCCTTCAAACGAGACCCAAATGCCGTTTGCATTGAGCCTCGCAGCTTTTGTTTGGAGGGGAACGCGAAGGGACTTTGCGAGTAAGAAACCCCCGGGGCAAGTTTCTCCAGAGAGGTATGGGGAGGAGGAGGAGGGGGGGGTGATCAATCCCTCCACAGCCCCCCCCACTCCTCGACACGTTAAACCCAAGATACACCGTCTACAAAATATGGTCGCAAGAGCGACCCGTTAATCAACCACGATTAGCAGCACTAACAGCACCAGCGCCATCACTATCATCATCAGCAGCAGCAGCAGCACAAATAGTAACAACACTGTCACCATCATCATCTTCAGCAGCAGCACAAATAGTAACAACACTATCACCATCATCAGCAGCAGCAGCAGCAGCAGCACAAATAGTAACAACACTATCACCATCATCAGCAGCACTGACAGCAGCAACATCAGCGCATTCTGCAGCAATACAAAAACAACAGACAGCAGTTGCCACTGGCATCAGCACGGGTGCGTTACCACATCACCAGCAGCAGTAGCACCACTGCCATCATCACCAGCAGCTGGGATAACCCTGCTGAAGACCCACCCGACCTTCTAATTTATTCCGGTCAACATCAAGAAATGTTGGTACAATCGTTGTTTTACGGTCATGTTACAGGGTTACGTGGGCAGCAATGGAAGTGGGAGGGTGGGGAGGGGAGGAAGGGAGACAGGGAGGGAGGGATGGAGGGATTGACACTTCACATAAGTCTCATCGCCACGGTTAAAGTTGTGTCGCCAGGTCACCAGTGGGCCACCCGAGACTGTCATTATTACTCCGGCGACTACAACTACATTTTTGGGTTTTCTCACCCAGCGGCTCGGCTCGGCGGGAGACACTCGGACACCCGACACCGCATGGTGTGACCGCAAGCCCCGCATTTGCCGACGTCGCCTCTCGCCACAGCGCCCTGGAGCCGAGTGCCCGCGTCGAGATTAGGGGTCGCGCCAGCAGACACGGCGACAAGAAAGGGGAAATTAATTGAGACGTGAACTCGGCCCCAAGGGTTTTTGCCGCGCGACGGCAGACGGAGAGGGAGGGAGGGTGGGTGGGTGGGTGGTGGGGAAGACGCAATCTGCGAGCTGCCCAGGAATGGAATTCGTGAAGCCGTGGGGTTGTTCGGAATGTGCGTTGGTCTCAGGCGCGCGACGGGGGACGCAGTGACTGCTGAGTGTCGTGGGGGTCCGGACCCCCCCCACGTCCCGCTCCTCCACCCCCCTATCGCCCCCCCCCCTTCACCACAACAGTTGTATGAATGTTGGACTTCTTTCGCAACGTGCGCACGGTAGCCGTGTGAGTGTATGTTTGAGTCTGCGTTCTTCTTCCGTCAACAAGGTGATATTGATACAGAGTATGGTCAAAACGGAAACGTTCAATCCGTGGTAGAACACAGAAGTTGGCTCAGTACGGAGTCCCGGATCCCATCGTTGATGTAATCGATACCACCGGGATCCACTCACGAGTCGGGCACCCAACTCATAAAGCGTAGCTGTGACCCTGGTGTGCGCGCACACACACACACACAATGACCGCACACACACAATTGCCAAGGGGTGCACGCCAAAAACCTTGTCGGAAATACCAGCACCACCAACACTAGCACCAACAGCAACAGCAGCTGATATTCGCCACTAAGTGGCGGTGACGTCTCCACCGCATTTGTGCCAGGTCAGTTGCACTCCGAGGCCACATGAAGTGTCGAAGGCTCGCTATAAAGGAGGTCACCGAACAGATCCAGGTGCCATGGGTTGACTAACCGAAATAACTGGCAGATGCACCACCTGTACCCCCCCCTCCCCTACTGTGCTAACTTGCTTTATTTTATCCGCCCGGCGGTCCGCTCGTTGTTGTGAACGTCGCTCCCCTGCCCTCCGCTGTAGTTGGAGAGCGACTGCCTCCAACTGTCCAGTAGCGTCTTTCACGAGCTTTCGCCAGAGGCCATTCTTGCCACCGCTGATACCAGTCTTCGACAAGTCCACTCCGCTTCACATCCTTCTGCACCGCATCAGTCCATTTCTTCTCCAGTCAGTGCCACTCCCGTCTAACCCCGTCTATCCGGCCAAACAGAAGCTGCTTGGGCATGCGATGGCTGGGCATGCGGGCTAGATAAGTCAACGCATCCTCGCCTGCTGTAGGAGCTCACCAATGGTACTGTTCAGATTTTTCAAGGGTTTTTGAGCTCATCACACAATGCATCCTGGTTAAATCCAGAATTAATCGTAGTAGGCAAGCCAGCCTAAGTGTTTAAAACCGGCGCAGATATTCCTTCAGAGGGGGGTACACTTTCGCAAGCATAGAGAAGGAAGGGCATAACTGTAGCAAATAACACCAGGAGGTTTTATACGGAGCGACCGGCCTGGTAGCTTTCACACACAGCATCACGCAGCTAGCTGACGAAAATAATACCGCTCGGCTAATTCTGAATGAGATCTCTGCTGCCAAAGCAGAACTAGTCATAAGCACACTGCCCAGTTATGGGAACTTCATTCTCTCCGCAACTGCCCCCATCATTCATTGGGAGTGGAGGGGGTGGAGTGTTTGATGATATAAAATACCCAGGCAGGTGCTTTGTTTTTGTGGAGCTAATCGTAAGGCCCCACCTCTTAGCAACACGTTCTAGGTACAGCAGCAGTCTCTCCAAATCCTTCTCAGAATGAGCTGCAATTACGAGATCATCTGCATGTTTAACGTGGTTGTCCAAAAAGGATCACACCTGGGCATCGATCAGTTTCTCATTGTATCTATACCAGATGGTAATTCCACTGACACAGCTATGGAAAGTCTCTCGAATTTCGTGGTCAAAAAATTTGTTAAATAATGCAGCACCCAAAGGCCGTCCCTATCGCACCCCAAGGTGCACTGAGAATAGCCCCGACTCTACCCGGACCTGCCCACCATCATGAAGTTCCTAGATTATTGTGAGCATGGGGTCAGGGGCCCCGAAAGCGCGAAGGATAATCCACAGCCCAGGCCTGTTGGTGGTATCATAGGCCTCGACTCACTCAGCTCCTCACCACGCTACAGGCCACAACCGTTTCTCTTCCAGCTTCTTTCCTCGCATTGCTCCACTTGGGAATTCCAATCGCGTCGTCTCTCTTCTCAAAGCCTTGCAATTGCGACCTTGCTCAAGTCGCGAAACGTCTTCATTATTTTTTATATGTCACAACTTTGATCGTGTCGTGCTGTTGCTGGACGTCTGAGGTTTTTTTTTTGTGTGTTGGTCCTTTGGGCCTTGTAGCACAGCAGCTGTTATTAATATACGACAGACATGGCCAGGGCCGGATTAAATTTGAGGGGGGCCTAAGGCTGATAGAGTGGTTTGGAGCGGGCTATTTGTATATTTAATTCAATCCCTTGACTGTTGTACTACTGCTGCTGGCACCACCACACATGGCAGATTGAAGTCAAACACCCCATGGATAAAGCTTGACTTAAAGCTTTCGTTACTGCAGGAATTCATATTCTTTGGTGAAGTCACGTAGATAGGTTAAAAAACAAACTACTACGACGTTTCGATCGCAACACAAGCGATAGTCATCAGGTGACGATCGCTTGTGTTGTGATCGAAACGTGACTTTACCGAAAGACCCAAACAATACCCCATGGATAGTTTAACACGTAGGCTTCATCAGGCGACAGACATATTTTCCACAAATGGGACTGTCGCCTGATGAAGCTAATTGTAGTTACTGGCGAAACGTCGTACTCAGATTGTAAATGTTGTGGCTTGGCTCTCCAACACACCGGTGTGCTGTACTAGTGACGAATTGACACGTTCTGTTTACGTGACAACCCTTACTCGTTGGCTGTGTCGGGTGGTGGCGGGTTTAACAACACATTTATATATTTACGCGATCTAACCCCAGCAAAAACCTGCGTTATGGACCCCATGGATACTCTGCTTGGTTCCTTCAGTTGTGGTCTCTCTACGTGATGCCGCGTAGACTACCCTGGAGCACGCAGCACACCGCTTCAGTCTGCGCTCCTTCAACAGAAGATGAACAGAAAAACCACGCCAACGAACCTCTCTCTCTCTCTCCTAAAGCCCTCTCGTCGCGGCCAGGAGCAGACCACGACGTCGGCATTTTAGCTGCCGAACGCACAGGCTTGCCATAGCACGCAAGACCACAAGAGTGAAACGCTAACCGTCAAGCCCAAAACGAACACAGCAACTGATTTAACATTTCGACTGGTAACTGGAAGTGATAACACACGCAAAGGTCGCCCGTGTAGCCTTTAACAGGCTGTTGGGGGCAAGTGCTGAAAGCGAGTAGCAACAGCACCTATGAAGGCCGGCACTGTGGCACACGAGGGGGTGTGGGACAGCACACAACGATATACAACGGTGGCTTTAATGAGCAAAATCCGCTGCAGGAATAATCATTGGTGCTGCGGCATTGCGCATCAACTATTACGAAGCATACTCTTAGGTTTCTTCGGTAAAGTTACGTAGGTAAAAAATAAATAGAAAAAATAATAGAAATAAAATTAAAAAAATCACGACGTTTCGGAGGCAACACAAGCCTCCGTCATCAGGTGGGACCGTCACAGCTAAATTTACTGTATCAAGTGAGGAAAAATCCAAAATACCAGCCCTTAAATGACGGAGACTTGTGTTGCCTCCGAAACGTCGTGAATTATAATTGTATTTCTATTATTATTTCTGTTATATTTTTTATTATTAATTTTTATTTTTTACCTACGTGACTTTACCGATAAAACCTAAGAGTATGAACCCTTGCAGTCACGAAAGCTTCAAATCTAGAATTATTACGAAGCAGTCTATAATTTTATTTTATTCCGTTTGAGTGGTGTGTGTGGGGTGGGGGGCGAGGGAAGTGGGGGGGGGGTGGTCCCCGCACCTTCGAAAGGCACGACCGTCTCTGAAAGTTCAACGCACGTGGCTTGGCGCACGTGAATCTCGCCCCGCGCACGGTGGCGTGGCGCGCAGGGGAGGTGGAGTCCCCCCGTTCACCTTTCCACCCCCTGTGTTTTGTTGTTGTGCCGTAAATGTAAATAATTGACCTCTCTTCTCACCGCTCCACGAACCCCAGGAGGTGAAAGATGTCGCCCGATGTTTACCGACACCGCGACCTCCTGCAACGTTAACCAAAGTCAATCTCGTCTCAGCAGTACTTGCCGCCTTTCGTTCGCGTAGATTCCCAGTGCGTCCGTATATCTCGCCCAGCCTAGTCGGATCTCTCAAGCTGTGCAGGTCAGAGTCAGTTTAACACGTGGCAGGCTTTCGCGACCAATATTATTCATAATATAGGTTTTTTTGGGGGGGGAGGTTTAGATCACGTAAGTATGAATGTGTCGTAACCCTCCAGCACCCGAGACAGCCAGTAAGGTTTGTCAGTTACTACTTCAGCCCACCGGTGTGTTGGAGAGTAAATCCACAACATTTACCATTTGAGTAGTACGACGTTTCGCACGTAACAACATCCGGCATCATCGGGCGATTTGCCAGAACAGTGAAGCAATCCACTTGCTGCCGGTCTTAAACAGAGCGAGTAAGAGCAATATGATGAATCCATTGAGAGATTGAGATAAATACTAATTATTTTAACAGCTACAGGGCTTAGTGCGGCCTGGAAGCGTATTATTAAGTAATACATCTTACAACTGCATTCCTTCTAGAGGAAATGCATGCTAATTAACTGATTACTAATCTACTATATAATTACAATACCCCCCCTCCTACGCCTCTGATCTCTGCACCTGATAGGTTAAAACCAGAGAAAATTGTAGGGCTACGTTGTGGGTAACATCTATTGTTGTACTGCACTATACTTCCAATGCTCCAACAACTACGCCTCCCCGTCGTCCCCAATCCGTACATGACCATAAAGGTGAAGTATGGTCAAATAACTCGTTTAAGGCTGGTTAAGGACTGGTTCAGATAAACCCCAAATCATGTTGCCCGCGGCTGGGAATCGAACTCGCAAACACAAAGACACAGACACACACACAAAGACAACACACACACACACGAATGGAATTTCCTGTTATATATTTATAGGCCGTAGGAACCAGGGCTGTTAGCAAGCATCTATTGAGGCCAGTACCATCACACCCGGCCACAGTAGTCTCTCAGTGCTCATTTAAGGCTGAGTCGAACTAGGGGAGTTACAGCACCAAGTCAGATAGATATTCGCCGTGGTCGGAATCAAACTCAGGTCATAGGGAACGTAGCTACCGCTTCCGTCCCCCCCCCCATCATCCAAACACTCACAAAGACAACAGATAAAGATGGCCCGTATAGCCGTAAGAAGCTGTTGCGGGCAAGTGCTGTTAGCGAACACCTATGAAGGTCCACAGCAATCGAGGCGGTGAGTAGCCAGCACCACACCCAGCCACCTTTGTCTCCCCAATGCTGATGTTCTACACGCCACGCCAGCTACAGTTCCGATTTAAGGCCGAGTCGACTAATGGGGGAGGGGGGGGGGATGCCCAGGACCGATTCAGATGTCCATCACTGATGTTGGCAGTGATGTATGTGTGTGCTAACCGCTGCGCCAGCGCTCCCCAACACACAAGACAAAGGTCCCCGTATAGCCTTCACAGACACACAAATAGAAAAAAAAATCCCCCGTATAGCCTAAACATACTGTTGGGGCAAGTGCTGTTAGCGAGCACCTATGAAGGCCGGCACGGCACACGAGGGGGTGGGTGACCAACACCACGCCCAATCGCCTTTGTCTCCCTAAAAATAAATCACACTAGGTACTCATTTAGGCGGCTGAATCGACCTAGGGGGAGCCCAGGACCGGTTCAGATAATCGTCACCGGTTTTGGCCGTGAGCGGGAATCCAATCCGGGTCGCCAGGTTCGTAGCGCAGCGCGCTAACCGTTACCCCACCGCTCCCCACACACGCACACACACACACGGCCAAACAAATTGTGTCCAAGCCGTACACCGTGAAAACGACGCGTGTTTACACACTTTGGCAGGACAAGTGCCAGGAACAAAAAAAAGAATGAGGCTGAAGTTGGGTGGAGGGGTGGGGGGTATGGGTGGCGGGGTGTGAGATGGGGGAGGGAGGGAGGGGAAGTGGGTGAATAGAGAATGGAGGAGAGCGAGAGTTTGAATGAGTGAGCGAGCTCCGCTACGAACCCGGCCACCCGAGTTCAATTCCCGCTCACTACCCAACCGGTAGTGGTGAATATCTGAACCGGTGCTGGGCCTGCCCTAGGTTGACTCAGCCTTAAATGGGTACCTGGTGCAGTGTGCAAACATCAGCACTGTTGGTGATGACCACACCATCCACCAATGCGCATTTTTCGGCCTTCGTACAGGAAGGAGGTGCTCGCTAACAGCTCTTGCCCCAGCAGTTCTGTGCAGGCCAAACGGAGTGTGGGAAGGGGACCTTTGTCTTTGCTGTTGAAGGAGGGTGCTTCTGGGAAGGAACCACACACACACACGCACACACCCGGGGGAGCGGGAGGTGGGGGAGGGTGGGAGTACGCGTTTCGCAAGCGTCCATTCATGTCACAGTTTCCGTGTCAATATCAACCGCGAACTGGAACACGCGAAATCCATCACCATCGTCATCGTCCTCCGCGTCAAGAGTACACAGTGGGAGTCGCTTGTAATCCATTGTGTGTCACGACTCGCCACTTCGCATCCGGACAAAGTGCTGCTTGCTCGACCTCACTGCTCGTTACAACGTGACCCCCGTTACTACAAACACGCGTGTGCTTATAACACGTGTGTGTGTGTCTGCGCGCTGCACTCCGAACCCGGCAAACCGAGTTCGATTACCGCCCACGGCCAACATCAGGGACGGTTGTCTGAACCGGTGCTGGGCCTCCCCTAGGTCGACTCAGCCTCAATGAGTACCTGGTGCGGTGTGTAAAATGCATCGCCACTGGGGAGACAAAGGCGACCGTGCGTGGTGCTGGCCACCCCACCCCCTCGTGTGCCGTGCCGGCCTTCATAGGTGCTCGCGAAGAGCACTTGCCGCGAAAGTTTGTTAAGCCTATACCGGTGACCTTTATCTTTGTTGTGCGTGTGGCGTTGATATTTTTTTTCCTCCCTCACCCCCCACGTGAGTGACACAATTGCACCATGACCCGCGGTGCGCAGTGTGAGCGCGACAAGGGGGTGGGGGGGATGGTTGTCTCACTTGTTTGAGCCACGGGGCTGCTTTGCCAGGAGTTGTCTCCCCGCATTGCGATGTTCGTACGTAACGCAATTACAATTACTCGTGGATGCGTTTGCATTCGGCGGGAGGTGATGGAAAGGAGGGGGGGGGATGTGCCCGGATATACCTGCCAAACTCCCACGACGAGGCGTTGTCACTCACAACTGCGCAATTGTATCATTCCGCTTGTGCAACCAAGGAAAGCCGCACCGAGTCTCACGGCTCGCTTTCTGGAGGGTGATGTCAGTGCGCCACGGTGGTTTAGGAGATGTTAACTCCCTCGCCTGGTGTACAGGAGGTCGTGGGTTCGATCTCGACCCTGACACTTGCTGTATATTTGGAGATTGCGTCTCTCTCTCTCTCTCTGTCATCATCATCACGGTGGCTAGGAGATGTTAACTTCCTCGCCTGGTGTACAGGATGTCGTGGGTTCGATCTCGACCCTGACACCTGCTGTATATTTGGAGATTACGTCTGTCTCTCTCTCTCTGTCATCATCATCACGGTGGCTAGGAGATGTTAAATTCCTCGCCTGGTGTACAGGATGTCGTGGGTTCGATCTCGACCCTGACACCTGCTGTATATTTGGAGTTTGCGTGTCTCTCTTTCTGTGGGTCGAGTGGATTTTTCTCCGAGCCCTCCGATTTTTGCCCCCACATTGAGAATCAACGTGCGCTTAAAGTATTTGGCTGCTATACATCAGCGATCAATGCAAAGACCTAAGAGATAACAATGATAAAGTTAGCATGATTAGTATCATCACGAACTTATTTCTTACGTCACGGTGATAAGGTGTTAACTTCCTCGCCTCGTATACAGGAGGTCGTGGGTTCGATCCCGACCCTGATGTCTGTTGTACATTTGGAGTTTGCATGTTCTCTGTCCCCGTGGTCGTGTGCATTTTTCACCAGCTCCTCCGGGTTTTCCCTCCCTATTTACAATTAACATCCGTTTAGATTATTTGGCTGCTATAAATTTCACGAGATAAGCCACTTCGTTTGAGCTTTATTTGTGGCCAGGTCACTTCTGAAAAAGAGCTTTATAGCTCAGTGGGCCTTACCTGGTCAAATATTGTTTTTTCTTGTTATATATTAATATTATTTTATTATTTCCCTTCTACGTGACTTTACCGAAAGAACCAAGAATAAGAATCCCTGCAGTCACGAAAGCTTTAAATAAAAAAAATATAAATAGTTTAGTTTTGTTTCTGATGTGCCTGTGGCACCAGATATTCTGAGAAACTAAGTCAGTCCTCCCGTTCACTAAGTAAATAAAAATAGTTAGTTACTGATAGACTGGCACGTGACCTGTTGCCACAGCCATTGCATACTGGATGTCGTGCGATGGGTGCAGAATTACTTTCCAGATGGCCGAGCTGAACAGACGCGGCCGAAATTCCTCCCTGGTTATAATTCACACAGTGAGAGAAAGAAAGAGAGAATAAAGAGACAATTTTCAGAGGTGGGACAAAGTCATTGTTATGCAAGTCCAAGTCGAGTCGCAAGTCATCAAATTCATGACTCGAGTCTGACTCGAGTCCAAGTCACATGACTCGAGTCCACATCTCATAGGTGGGACAAAGTCATTGTTATGCAAGTCCAAGTCGAGTCGCAAGTCATCAAATTCATGACTCGAGTCTGACTCGAGTCCAAGTCACATGACTCGAGTCCACACCTCTGACAATTTTAGACGAAGGCAACGATGAAGGCTCCTGAATCTGAACCGGAACGTTGCCAGGCAAGCAAAATGCTCGTCACAAATGAATCATAAAACCGCGCCGATCTCATCAAGGAGCACAAACCATCACGTGGATTCAGGTCATCCTCGCAGCAGCGGCTTTTGGTTTGACCATCGGACAAAGACGGTGGTCACTGCATCGCGCGCACTTTAAGATGCGCTTCTGCGGCCGTCTGGAACGCTCTCAAATCCTATATTCGGAAGCTGCTTGAGTTACGCATTTTTAAATCATCTCGATTGAAAACTCATTTATTTAGAATTGCCGTTTGTGTTTAGTTTGTTGTCCTTTGCACGCATCTCTGATTAGTGCGGTTGGCTACAATGTGGGGATATTCTAGACAGTGTGGGGAAAGCAGGAGCAGCTAGGGATCCCATCGATCTCGTTCATCGTCCAGCAGCTTCGTCATGACCTTGACCCCCCATGACCTTTACCCCGCCATGACCATAACCCAGCCACGACCCTGACGCTGCCACGTCCTTGACCCCTGCCACGACCTTGACCCACCACGACCTTGATCCCACCACGGCCTTGACCCTGTGCCGTGACCTTGCCACGATCTTGACCCCACCACGGCCTTGACCCCACCACGACCTTGACCCCGCCACGACATTGACCCCACCACGACGTTGACCCCGTGCCGTGACCTTGACCTCGCCACGACCTTGACCCACCACGGCCTTGACCCCGTGCTTTGACCTTGACCCCGCCACGATCTTGACCCCTCCACGGCCTTGACCCCCACTCGTGTCGCCTCTGTGCTCTGAACCGCAGATGACTTCGACCGAAAGAGCGACGACAGCAACTCCAGCGATGGCGGGGACGAGCTGGTCTCGCGGAAGAGCTCCAGGCACTCCCCCGTCCCGCTGGCTCTGCACGGGGCCGCACGCGCCCACTCCCTGCCGTGCGCGGGCGACGGCTTCGCGTCTGCCGACGAGTCGAGCGACGTCTCGGAATCCAAGGGCCCCGGGACGCCGTCGGGGCCCAAGGAGCGGTCGGCGAGCGTCGAGACGCCCTGCGTCGGGGAAGGTCGAACGGCCTCGGCGTCGATCAGCGAAACGCTCCTGCAGCATCATCATCATCAGCAGCAGCAGTTCGCGCTCGGAAGCCTGCTGGGCACGTCCGCCCCTTCCAAGACCAACCGACCACCCATGGAGCTGCTGACCAAGATCTTCCCGGGGCACAAGCCCGCGGTGCTGGAGCTCATCCTCAAGGGCTGCGGCGGCGACCTCGTGAGCGCCATCGAGGTGCTGCTCTCCAGCCAGAGCGCGGGGACGCACGCCGCGCACGCCGCCGCGGCGGCCGCGGCCGCTGCGGCCACGGCCGCCGCCGCCGCCGCTTCCCAGCCTCACCACCACCACCACCTGCACCACCAGGTGCTCTACGACATGCGGCGCGCCAGGGACGACGCGGCGGCGGCGGCGGCCGCAGCGGACGGCAAGGCCGCTTTCACGCTGCCCGGCGATCGAGCGGCCCTGGCCGGGTACCCGGCGCTCTTCTCGGGCTGGTCCATGGGCTCGGCCTTCCGAGCCCCCAGCTCCTTCCGGCTACAGCCGGCGGCGGTGGCGCGCGGCGGCGGCGGGGCCAGCGGAGGCGGCGGCCTTCTGGGAAGCGTCGGGGTCGGGGCTTCGCCCGCGCACCTTGCCGTGTCGCTCCAGCCGCCCCCCCTGCAGCAGTCGCAGCAGCAGCAGCAGCAGCTGCGCTATCCGCTGCCTCCGGCCGTGTTCCGCCCGGCGCTGTCGGCCGCGTCGCTGGCTCCGTTCGGCGCGTCCGGCGCGGACGTGGCGCTGTGGGGTAGCGTCAGTCTCGCCGCAGCCCAGAGCCACCACCTGCGGGGGCCCTACGCGACCGTGGGGGGGGCCCTGGGTCCGGGGGGCCCCGGCGCGCTCATGCGAGGCTACCCCTTCCTGGGGGGGGGGCAGGGCGGGGCGGCCGAGTGCCTCAGGCTGACCCTGAGGGAGCAGGACTCGCCCGACGACGCGTCGGCCGACGGGAGGCCGTCTCCGCCCAACAACGACTCCGCCGTCTTCCTGAGGTCCATGTCGCCCTCCGAGTAGGCGGCTGCTGACGACGAGGAGGTGTGGGTCGGGGGGGGAGAAGCGACGTCTCCTGCGCGTCGGCCACCAGTTAAATAGTCGGAGCGGCGATCCCCCCCTGCCCCCCCCCCCCCCGTACGCGGATGAGCGACGGGGGCGCGATTCCAGCAGCCTCTGTCCACACCCGGCATGCCACATCGAAGCATACATCTCGCAATGAGCCGTGGCTCACCGCGAGGCACGTGTGCTACCGCCTACTGAAGTCTACCAGCGACACGGGAGTTGGTCTGTGAGAGGAATTAAGCCGAGGCGATAAATATGGGGGGGGGGGAGTTTGGAGGAGAGGGGGGGGGTGACGCTCATCTTCGCTGGAAGTGTCGTGGGCGAGAGGTGGAAATTGGACATTGCTCTGGTGCATGGCGGAACGGTCCCATCCGTAGATCAACGGCAATGCGCATGCGTGAATCGTAGCCGTCGACGAGGACGTAAAAAAAAACAATCTCCGTAAGTAACGGGATTCGTGCCGTTTAACACAAATGTTGTTTTACGTTCTGCGCTGCGAAAAGGGTGAACGAGCAGAAGGTGGGTTTGTTTTTGATTCTGGACACTCGCTCGGCTGCGGGCAGCGATTGCTGCGTGTCTGACAGATGGAATGGACAGGGTCACTCTGGTTGGCTCAAGGCGCCGGACTGAGTTGTTACGACGCACGGCTGTGTTGAGAGGGAACTGATTCACAAAACTGCCAGGAGTCAAGAAGTGTGGGACACACACACAGAGACCGACTCGGTGAGACGGGAAATGGCTCATTAACGATTGTAAATAGAATGTGAAACGATTAAGTTCACAGTGAGGTGGGTTAAGTAATGATCACGATGATGATGATGGTAGTATGCCGGTAAATTGTGATGTGAAGATGATGATGATACGAAATCATTATTTGGCTTACGAAATGCTGATGATGAGGATGGCGATGCAAAATAATTGTACTACAAACATGTTGATGATGATGATGGTACTTAATTCCGCTCTACAATATGACGACGACAACGATAACTACCATGACGACGATGACGACAACGATAACGACGCGAACGCGTGAGACGTCATAGACCACAAACGATCATGACGGATTGCGTCACAAGTGACGGGAGCCTCACGTGACCCTCAAGGCACAGCGCGGCCACGTGGAGTGCGTTACCGCACTCGGCCAATTGGATACGAGGAGGCTTCTTCGGGGTGTCAATTGCAGCGGACGCCGTTCAACAACGCGTGGTTTAGACGCCGTTTTTAACCGTTTCCCCCATTTTCCAGGAGCCCTCAAAAATTGGCGGCCACTGCTTTGTTAACCCTCTCGACTCCGTGTCTTGACACACAACATTTGGCGGCCGTCTTAATCACCAAAAAAGACAAAGATCCCCCGTGTAGCCTTAACAGTCTGTTTGGGGAAAGTGCTGTCAGCGAGCACCTATGATGAAGGCCGGCAAGGCACACGAGGGGGTGGGTGGCTCGCATCACACCCGACCGCCTTTGTATTCCCAGTGGCGATGTTTGTTGAATTCACCGCATCGATTCAGATGTCCAAAACTGATGTTGGCAGTGAGGGCAGTGTGCTAACCGCTGCGCCAGCGCTCCCCAACACACAAGACAAAGGTCCCCGTATAGCCTTCACAGACATACAAATATACAAAGATCCCCCGTATAGCCTTAACAGACTGTTGGGGGCAAGTGCTGTTAGCGAACACCTATGAAGGCCGGCACGGCACACGAGAGGGTGGGTGGCCAACACCACGCCCGGCCGCCTTTGTCTCCCTAGTAGTGATCACAAATCACACCAGGTACTCATTTGAGGCTGAGTCGACCTCGGGGAGTCCCGGGACCGGCTCAGATAATCGTCACTGGGCGTTGGCCGTGTGCGGGAATCGAAGTCGGGACGCCAATGGCATCACTGGGACCAGAAGTTTCCAGCAAAGTGACACATTCTTGGGGGGTATTTTTGGGGGGGAGGGGGGGGGGATAGTGTCGTCACGGTCGAGGGGTAGCACGTTCGCTGCTCGTCTCAGAGGTCCGCTGTCAAGATGTTCAAACACCAAATGGATACCTTCTTTTTTCTTGCGACCAATCAAGTCTGCATCAACCACACGCACTCATGGTGGTCACGCACACAAACGCATCGCCTTTGAAACTGATTGGCCTGCACCAGAGACTTGCCTTCTATAATGGCCTCGTCTCTCTGTGATTGCCTTCCAAAGTTACGTATGTCTTTGGTGTCTGAGCATCTTCACACCCGTTCTATTGCCGGAAAGGGTCAAACCTATTCTTAGTTTTCAGACACCTGTCACTTTGAGTCCCGGACTCTAAACCTGACTAGACTCGAGAGGTGAGAACTCCAGACCCTGAGTTAAACAAAGACAAAGATCCCCCACCCCCCGTGTAGCCTCAGGCTGTTGTTGCGGCCAAGTGCTGTGTTAGTGAGCTCCACCGATTGAGGCCGGCATGGCACACGAGGGGGCTGGCAACATCACGCTCGGCCCACCTTTTTCTCCCCAGCTCTGATGTTTTACACACCACAGCACCGAGTACTTTACTCGTTTGAGGCCGAGTCGACCTAGGGGAGGCCCAGCACCACACACAACAAAGATCCCCCGTATAGCCTTAACAGACTGCTGGGGGGAGGCACGTGCTATTAGCGAGTAGCACTTATGAAGGCCACACACACGCACACTGACGTGTTTAATATATTATATATATATAAAGAAAGGAAATGTGTTTAAACAATAATTATTACGACTTCTCGTTGCTCGCTTGGGTCGCGCGCGCGCCTGCGCGTGTGTTGTTTTTGTTGGTAAATACTGCCCCTTTTGCTGTGCGTATCAATTTGTTGTTTTGTTTGCGTTCGTCGGGGTTACATCCGTCCCGACCTCCCCTCTTGCGGAAAGGCTTTAGCGGAGAGCAAGCCCCATGCCCGCGATGTTGTTGTTCTGTGCTTCGTGGGAACGTGGACATTGCTCCCGACTGCGCGGCGAGAGAGACCTCGAGGCGGAGATCCGAGACGAATTTCCCCAGCCGTAGCCTCTTATAAATACTGTACAGCATATGTTTTTGTTTTCTTTAAGGCCAGATTGTTATTTGATTGACGACGTTGCGGACAACGGCCCCTTCATCATGTATGTCGCTATGAAGGGCTGTTGGCCTGAAACGTCGCCCATTACATTTCAATAGGCGGTTGGCTACGTACGGTGCGAAAGAAGTTCAACATTCACACGTGACACATTTCTGATTGTTTTTTTCTCTCTCTCTCTCTCCCTCTTTCGTGTCTGACCGGCCACAGCACCGGCTTTGACGGCCGTGTGGCAGAGGTCGCAAACGGGTTTTGATTCCTTACCCGTACCCGTACCCGGCCGGGTACAGGTAGCCGTATCCTACCCGTACCCTACCCTAAATGAGTGACAAACGGTTACTCACCAGTGACTCACGGCCTACCCGTACCCGTACTCGGCCGCACCAGGGTCGCAAACTGGCACCCGTAGCCGGGTATCGGGTAGGGTATGGGTATCGGGTACCCGGTTACGACCTCTGCTGTGTGGGTTGTCCCTTTTTTTTATCTGACGAGCGACATTCTGCAAGATCCGTTCGGCTCGCGTGCCCCCTGCTGCCCGATCTCATGTTCGTCACGCGCACCGCAACTTGCGGTCACTCCGAGACCTGTGGTTCTTCATCTGGGGGGGGGGGGGTGCGCCCAATCCCTGGGGGTTGCGAGATGCCCCTTTTACTGGGGGGGTGCGAGACATGAACAGATTTTTTTTTTTAGAAAGTAAATCATCGAAAATACAAATCGAGCACGGGGCCCGTTAGTACAACTGATTTTGTTTCATCGAACCCTCTGTTTTTTTTTATAGCATTATAAATGTGTTGTTTTGCTATTGAGGGCCCATGGGGTCCATTGGACCACCACTTTTGATAGCCACTGATGCCGAGGGTTGCCGTAGTTCTCAAAGTGATGATTCGGGGGAACGAAGTGTGGTCTCCACTCCACCGCTGGTCTGAGATGCTCTCCCACGTGCTCGGGGAGGGGGGGGGGGGGTTGGCTGTGATACAAATGCAGTTTCAGAAACAAGAACGGAATATTTATTTTCCACTGGAGGAATCCGATGAGCAATGAAGCTCTTTTTCACAGATTTCCAGTCGGTCGCAGATGTCCGGTAGGTTGATCCGTAAACAATGACAACGTTTGTACCTTTTGTTTAGGACGTGAATTAATATTTTACTCATGAGATTTTATTTAAAAATGAAGTTAGGTAAACTACCCTGAAAATACTCCCCTTACCCGAAGATCTAAATGCCCCCTTGAAATCCTTATAACTGCGCAAATTTGTTTTTATGTTCCGGTAATGAATAATTTCGTATTGCCGGCATGTTTAGAGAGATACGTGAATTCGTTTTGTCACCAGGGGTTAGGGTGAAGGGGCTGTGTGGTGAGCGGGAACACTATTAACTTCTACAACAACAATTTTAACTCCTACAACAACACTATTAACTCCTACAACAACACTACTCACTTCCACAACAACACTATTCACTCCTACAACAACACTATTCACTCCTACAACAACACTATTCACTCCTACAACACTATTAACTCCCACAACAACACTATTAACTCCTACAACACTATTAACTCCCACAACAACACTATTAACTCCTACAACAACACTATTAACTCCCACAACAACACTATTAACTCCCACAACAACACTATTCACTCCTACAACAACACTATTCACTCCTACAACAACACTATTCACTCCTACAACAACACTATTAACTCCTACAACAACACTATTCACTCCTACAACAACACTATTAACTCCTACAACAACACTATTAACTCCCACAACAACACTATTAACTCCTACAACAACACTATTAACTCCTACAACAACACTATTCACTCCTACAACAACACTATTAACTCCTACAACAACACTATTCACTCCTACAACAACACTAATAACTCCTACAACAACACTATTAACTCCCACAACAACACTATTAACTCCTACAACAACACTATTCACTCCTACAACAACACTATTAACTCCTACAACAACACTATTCACTCCTACAACAACACTATTCACTCCTACAACAACACTATTAACTCCTACAACAACACTATTCACTCCTACAACAACACTATTAACTCCTACAACAACACTATTCACTCCTACAACAACACTATTCACTCCTACAACAACACTATTAACTCCTACAACAACACTATTCACTCCCACAACAACACTATTAACTCCTACAACAACACTATTAACTCCTACAACAACACTATTCACTCCTACAACAACACTATTAACTCCTACAACAACACTATTAACTCCTACAACAACACTATTAACTCCTACAACAACACTATTAACTCCTACAACAACACTATTAACTCCTACAACAACACTATTAACTCCTACAACAACACTATTAACTCCCACAACAACACTATTAACTCCTACAACAACACTATTAACTCCTACAACAACACTATTAACTCCTACAACAACACTATTCACTCCTACAACAACACTATTAACTCCTACAACAACACTATTAACTCCCACAACAACACTATTAACTCCTACAACAACACTATTAACTCCTACAACAACACTATTCACTCCTACAACAACACTATTAACTCCTACAACAACACTATTCACTCCTACAACAACACTAATAACTCCTACAACAACACTATTAACTCCCACAACAACACTATTAACTCCTACAACAACACTATTCACTCCTACAACAACACTATTAACTCCTACAACAACACTATTCACTCCTACAACAACACTATTCACTCCTACAACAACACTATTAACTCCTACAACAACACTATTCACTCCTACAACAACACTATTAACTCCTACAACAACACTATTCACTCCTACAACAACACTATTAACTCCTACAACAACACTATTAACTCCTACAACAACACTATTCACTCCTACAACAACACTAATAACTCCTACAACAACACTATTAACTCCCACAACAACACTATTAACTCCTACAACAACACTATTCACTCCTACAACAACACTATTAACTCCTACAACAACACTATTCACTCCTACAACAACACTATTCACTCCTACAACAACACTATTCACTCCTACAACAACACTATTCACTCCTACAACAACACTATTAACTCCTACAACAACACTATTCACTCCTACAACAACACTATTAACTCCTACAACAACACTATTAACTCCTACAACAACACTATTAACTCCTACAACAACACTATTAACTCCTACAACAACACTATTCACTCCTACAACAACACTATTAACTCCTACAACAACACTATTCACTCCTACAACAACACTATTCACTCCTACAACAACACTATTCACTCCTACAACAACACTATTCACTCCTACAACAACACTATTAACTCCTACAACAACACTATTAACTCCTACAACAACACTATTAACTCCTACAACAACACTATTAACTCCTACAACAACACTATTAACTCCTACAACAACACTATTAACTCCTACAACAACACTATTCACTCCTACAACAACACTATTAACTCCTACAACAACACTATTCACTCCCACAACAACACTATTAACTCCTACAACAACACTATTAACTCCTACAACAACACTATTAACTCCCACAACAACACTATTAACTCCTACAACAACACTATTAACTCCTACAACAACACTATTAACTCCTACAACAACACTATTAACTCCTACAACAACACTATTAACTCCCACAACAACACTATTAACTCCTACAACAACACTATTAACTCCTACAACAACACTATTAACTCCCACAACAACACTATTAACTCCTACAACAACACTATTAACTCCTACAACAACACTATTAACTCCTACAACAACACTATTAACTCCCACAACAACACTATTAACTCCTACAACAACACTATTCACTCCTACAACAACACTATTCACTCCTACAACAACACTATTAACTCCTACAACACTATTAACTCCTACAACAACACTATTAACTCCCACAACAACACTATTAACTCCTACAACAACACTATTAACTCCTACAACAACACTATTAACTCCTACAACAACACTATTAACTCCTACAACAACACTATTAACTCCCACAACACTATTAACTTTTACAACAACACTATTCACTCCTACAACAACACTATTAACTCCCACAACAACACTATTCACTCCTACAACAACACTATTCACTCCTACAACAACACTATTCACTCCTACAACAACACTATTAACTCCTACAACAACACTATTAACTCCCACAACAACACTAATAACTCCTACAACAACACTATTCACTCCTACAACACTATTCACTCCCACAACAACACTATTCACTCCTACAACAACACTATTCACTCCTACAACACTATTAACTCCTACAACAACACTATTAACTCCTACAACAACACTATTCACTCCTACAACACTATTAACTCCTACAACAACACTATTAACTCCTACAACAACACTATTCACTCCTACAACAACACTATTAACTCCTACAACAACACTATTAACTCCCACAACAACACTATTAACTCCTACAACAACACTATTAACTCCCACAACAACACTATTAACTCCTACAACACTATTAACTCCTACAACAACACTATTCACTCCTACAACAACACTATTAACTCCCACAACAACACTATTCACTCCGCAGGGTTTCCCAAACTCCACCTCTCGCAGCTGACCACCACCACCACGCTCCGTCTTTCCCGCATTTACCAATCGACTCCTTCCCATCCAAGTGCAAATTAACGCGTTCCACGCTGAACACGCCCGATAACACTGGTCAACACACTTTTTCTGGCATAAGGTATTCCAACGGGTTTAATGTAATTTTGGGGTGCTGATTCCAAATCTTGCATCAGTTTTTGTCTATCACATCAGGTTTTTGAGATATCAAATATTGCATTTTCAATAAAAACGGCAGAAGAAAAATATTAAATCAATTTGGATATCTACGTAAAATTATATTATAAACACACTATCCTAAAAATACAGCACCATATTTTAACACTAAAGCAGTCACTGACTCACAACAACTTGCAATCATAAGTGACAGAGTTAATTTCGGGTAAAATCAATGAAAATGGGGAATGCCGATAGCATAAAAATGAGATGTGATAGAGCAAATCTGAGATGAGATTTGGAATCAGCACCCTGAATTTAGTCTAAAACAGCTGCAAATGTCCAGGCCAGAAATGTTTTTTTTGTTGACCAGTGTTATCGTTAAACAACTCCCCACGCGACGCGCTAAGCAAAGAAGCGCTGTCCGCGTTCTTCGAGCCGATTCAGATGAATATCGATCGTTGTGTGCGTGCGCGCGCGGCCACGTGCTCCTGATCCGCGTGCGTTTGTTTCCCACTTGACGCGCACAGCGTGAATTGTGTCGGCGCGTCACGTTGAACGTGTTTAACAACCATCCGGTGCGTGCAGCGTGACACCGGGTCATTGTTTTTTTTTGTATCTGAATGGGGGAGTCAAGTTGGTGAAGGAGCTTGGGAAACCGCGCATTAACATTCGATTCCCGTCGGCGATGCCTGCATCGAATTGCGTCCGTAAAAGACCAACGGTTGTTTTGTTATCTCCCCACTCATTGATTAGTTTGTCTTTAATTGATTAACGCCAGAACCCCCTGCAGGCACTAGAGGCCGCTACATATACCACGACGTTGAAAAATATATTTTTTGTCAAAACGAATCGATTACCCATAATCGATAATTAATGGAATTTGCCAGCGGGAATAATCGATACAACTCAATGGGGTACCGTATTCTCACGGTTATCAAATGCTCCGGGAAATAAGACGCACCCCAAACTGGTCCCCGCTATCAATAGGGCCATACTTGTCAACCCCTTATCAGTGCCCATACCTTATTACAGACCAATTCAGACCTTATTGGTCACCCCGTGCCCTTATAAATCTCAAAGTTCATCCTACAAAGTCCCATCACAAGTGAGAAACACATTTTTTTTTTTACAAAATATGCACGTATTGAAACGGCTGTACGCCGAATGGACCTGAAAACCCAATTTCCCTGTACAAGAATATGGGGTATACCGTATATGGGTTGACAGCTATGATATACAAACTGGTCATATGCATGCATACCGGATTATAAGACGCAGCCCCAGCTTTTGCTTTAAAATACCCCGGGGAAAAAATGCTTAATTTAATCCGGTTGAATCCGGCAATGCTATATTTTAAATATAATTACGTAATTCGTTTATTCGGGAAAGCTTCATTGAGTCTCAAGACATTTTCAAGAGGGTCCTGCAACATTGGAATGGTTGGACATGTTGTTTTCATCGTTTAACACGTAGGCTGTCACGACCAATATTATCCGTAAGAGGTGTTTAGTTTAGATCGCGTAAATATATAAATGTGTCGTTAAACCCTTCACCACCGACACAGCCAATGAGTCAGGTTTGTCACGTGAACAGAAACGTGCCAATTCGTTACAAGTCCAGCAACACCGGTGTGTTGGAGAGTAAACCCACAACATTTACAATTCGAGTACGACGTTTCGCCAGTAATTACAACCAGCATCATCAGGCGACAGTCAGAATTGTGTAGAAATCCTCCTCCTGTTTCGGTCTTAATTGACTCTGCGAAACGTCGTTCTCGAAATGTTAAACGCGCGTGGGTTTACTCTCCAACACAACGATGTGCTGTGCCAGTAACGAATCTCCGTGTTTTGTTTACGCGGCAAACCTTGATAATTGGCTGTGTCGGGTGGCGGCGGGGTTTAACGACACGTTTATATTTACGCGATCTAACCGAGGCAAAGACCTCCATTCTCGCGTGTTGCTTCGCACGAGAGATGCAAGCAGAGCTCCCGAAGAAAGCTCGCCGCGCTTGCGACGGAACAAACGCTGGCGACAGCGACACACAACAACAATGAGATTACTACTCTTCGGTTCTTTCGGTTAAAGTCACGTGGGTAGAAAAATAAAATAAAATAAAACAAAAAATAATATATCACGACGTTTCGATCGCAACACAAGCGGTCGTCATCAGGCGGAAAAAAATAATCCAGCAGTGGAACTGTGGAACTGCTCGATTTTTTTTAGGACGATCGCTTTGTGTTGCGATCGAAACGTCGTGACATTATTTGTTGTTTTCTTTTATTTTTCTACCCACGTGACTTTACCGAAAGAACCAAAGAGTACGGAGTCGAAAGCTTCGCATCAACAGTGCCGTTGCCGCGTTGTGTATGTTCCGAGTCATAAATGTACCTTGTTTTAGTTGTTGATGTTAACATATCTGTTGCGTCAACTATTTCACGGATTTACTCATTTCCTAACCACGAGTTGGGAAGGGGTGGCGGGGTTCGGGGAGGGGAGGAGGGGTGGGGGAGTGTGGGACAAATCAAATCGAAATGAAAAGTGAATGCAAATGATTCCCACGGTGTAAATATCCCACGTAAGCGCGCACACACACGCGGACGCGTCCTGCCTGTTGCTTGTACAATACACAAAATAAACAAGTAGTTCACTTAAATGGCTGGAATTTAGATCGACGCTCGTTAGTGTTAACTCGTCGCTTCTGTAGCAGACGGAAAGTACACAATAAAGGTGTTTGCAACCTTCGCTTTGTGTTTGTCGGTGTTGCTAAAAGAGAAAAACTGACATTTGGTTCAAGAACACGGTCGTTCGTCAACAACAACAAGAAACTGAACAAAATCTGCAAAGAAGCACGGAGAGATGCACGCTTGTCATTACAGTGATGAGCGCAGATTGTTGACCACGTCGCTGTTAATTGCATGAATTAAACTGTTCATAAGTGTGGGCATGGGAAGTGAAAGCCGCTATACGGAATGGCCATGGAAGGTGGTCAGGAATAGTAACGGATTGGCAGCCAATAAACGGAAGGCGGCCCAAAGGACGTTCAGCGGGGAGATGGAGGCGTTGTGCAGGCGTTCGGTCGATCATTCATATCGCAGAATCGTGGTAGATTTCAACGGCTTGAGAAGGCCTTCGTCCAACAGTGGGTTGACCATGGCTAGCTAAGATTGATGATTATGATTACCACTAATATTCGCAATGAGTGATGTATTCCCATATTTTTTTCATATTGGATCATCCGATTTTCGGATGATCCAGTATGAAATGTCGTCACTCGAATTACGTCAATTCCTTGCTTTGAATGCCAAAGGTGGTGTCACAATATAAAGCTGTGTGGCGTCAACTTCATCAGCACCAAAACAGGTTTATGTTATTCACGTAATGTAATTGATCCCAAAATCCGGAATAAAAGATGCTCCAAAATGGTCCTTAAATGTCCGATTCATATTTTCTTGAACGTAACTAAAAAGGTTACAGTGAATGGTAGATGATGATGATGGTAATGATTTACCCGCCGAATTGCCCCCCAAGAACTCCATTTAGGTCACGCGCATAAACCACAGCAGGAGAGTGAGTGGCATTGTAAAAAGTAGCTGCATAGGAGATACAATCAGGTTCATGTAAAGCATGCATAGAGAGGGGGGGGGTGGTACATGCACCTCCCTGGTACAAAACAGTTGACAACGCAGCATTGAATAACGTCGGGCTGTGTATAAATACAAATCCGGAATTACCAGTCCCTCTCTGAAATTCCACACGCGCAAACTTGAGCGCCCACGTCGCGCTAATTGCGGTGAGCAAAACGCGTACGGCTCCCTTCGCCACAGTTCAACTCTGGCTCGAGAGCTCGGTGGGAGGAGGGGGGGGGGGTGACCTGGTGTAGTCATTACGACGACGTAACAGGAGCTCGAGTGGCGGTCGAGAAACTGTGGTCCTCCGCGTACGCCTGGGGGGTAGCGGTGACATCTATTAGGGGGGGACCCGTGACATCTATTAGGGGGGTAGCCGTGACATCTATTAGGGGGGGACCCATGACATCTATTAGGGGGGTAGCCGTGACATCTATTAGGGGGGGACCCATGACATCTATTAGGGGGGTAGCCGTGACATCTATTAGGGGGGTAGCCGTGACATCTATTAGGGGGGGACCCATGACATCTATTAGGGGGGTAGCCGTGACATCTATTAGGGGGGGACCCGTGACATCTATTAGGGGGGTAGCCGTGACATCTATTAGGGGGGGACCCGTGACATCTATTAGGGGGTGACCCGTGACATCTATTAGGGGGGTAGCCGTGACATCTATTAGGGGGGGACCCGTGACATCTATTAGGGGGTAGCCGTGACATCTATTAGGGGGGGACCCGTGACATCTATTAGGGGGGTAGCCGTGACATATATTAGGGGGGGACCCGTGACATCTATTAGGGGGGGACCCGTGACATCTATTAGGGGGGTAGCTATGACATATATTAGGGGGGGACCCGTGACATCTATTAGGGGGGTAGCCGTGACATATATTAGGGGGGGACCCATGACATCGATTAGGGGGTACCCGTGACATCTATTAGGGGGGGACCCGTGACATCTATTAGGGGGGTAGCCGTGACATCTATTAGGGGGGTAGCTATGACATATATTAGGGGGGGACCCGTGACATCTATTAGGGGGGTAGCCGTGACATCTATTAGGGGGGGACCCATGACATCTATTAGGGGGGTAGCCGTGACATCTATTAGGGGGGGACCCATGACATCTAATAGGGGGGTAGCCGTGACATCTATTAGGGGGGGACCCGTGACATCTATTAGGGGGGTAGCCGTGACATCTATTAGGGGGGGACCCGTGACATCTATTAGGGGGGGACCCGTGACATCTATTAGGGGGGTAGCCGTGACATCTATTAGGGGGGGACCCGTGACATCTATTAGGGGGGTAGCCGTGACATATATTAGGGGGGGACCCGTGACATCTATTAGGGGGGTAGCCGTGACATCTATTAGGGGGGGGGCCGTGACATCTATTAGGGGGGTAGCCGTGACATCTATTAGGGGGGGACCCGTGACATCTATTAGGGGGGGACCCGTGACATCTATTAGGGGGGTAGCCGTGACATATATTAGGGGGGGACCCATGACATCGATTAGGGGGTACCCGTGACATCTATTAGGGGGGGACCCGTGACATCTATTAGGGGGGTAGCCGTGACATATATAGGTTGTACGCGAGACTAATCACGCGATAATGATAACAAAATTAATCTCAAGACATTCGTTGAAAAACTCTGTCTCAAAAAGAAAAAGTGTGTAATCGGTGAGGCCAAAGAGGTAGAGAGATTTGTGATTGTAGTCGTATTATTACTTGTGCACCACCGCCAACGCAGCGGCATCACCGATATATCGTATATTTATTTACGCAGTGAAGGTGGTCACGCAGAGATGCTCGGCACTGCGTAATGGCACTTGCAGTTCTCAAGCTCATTGCGTGACTGTTGTGTGGAATCGGGCGAATCCGTGAGCATGGACAGGATCGCAATCAGAATATTTATACAAGAGGAATCCGATAAGCTACACAACTATTTTTCACAGATGCCCAGTGCTCTGAGCTTTTCTCGAGATTTATCTTATTTATGAAAACATTTTTTTTTTAAATTACAAATTAACAAAATATGTTCTGCAACATATGCAGTGAGCAAGCCCAACAGAGAATCTCTCCGGTAACCACATCCATTGAACCCCCGCTCGCCCCTCCCCTCGCCCCTCCCCTCGCCCCCCCTCGCCCCCCCCCCTCGTCCCCCCCGCCCCCTCTGCAGAATGATGATGGTCAGCGAGCCGGCGAAAACGGTGCAGCCGTGATTTTGTCAAATTATCATTATAGTGTAAACATGGCATTGTACATATAAAATTATTACATTTTTCCGTTTCTGATTTATTAAGCTCGTGTTTACTTTATTTATTTCTTTACAGACTTGCTGAGCACTAGGCCTCGCGAAATCCAACACGTCCAGCGACCAGCAACAAACAGCACGATCGACGTGATAAACAGGCTCGAGTTCAGCGCGTTACTTGAATGGACGAGCGAGGGTTATTATCACAAGGGCTTGGGCTCCGGCGACGGACCGATCGGTGAACGCCGTGAATGCAAATGCGCCCTTCGGTACGTTCTCACCGATTACATCAGAGCGACGCGTGCTCCCTGCATGCTCGGCAGGGGCATGCACGGCAAGGGAGGCTTACGTGCGGAAGAAGCTCCGCTACATAAACCAGAGAGAACGCGAGGCGCTCGAATCCGTTCCCGAAGAATCTCCCAGCGCGCAGCGGCGAAACGTCAGACAACGTGCCGACAGAACGCGCGGCACAACCCCGAAGTCGCATCGGTGAGTTCATCGAATATTGTTTTAAAAAAAAAAACGATCTCTGACTCCAAGTTAGCTTACGAAAAAATGTTATAGATATACTATGTTCATTGTTATTACATAGCCAATGTGTTACCCTTTGAAGTATCGCCGAGTCTTTAAGACACATGTTTTTTTTGTTTAAAAGAGGGGTCCCTGCTGAAACCACTCTGTTTATTTTCGCTTACGGGACGGAGTGGCCGGAGAGAGCCAATCCGCGCGTGAGAAGGCACCACTTGGTAGCGACTCTTTTTAGATATACACACACACGCGATATATACACACGCAATATATATAGACACACACACACACGAGCAACAATAGAATAGCCAACGCGTTACTCTTAATTTGCGGAGGAACACGTGTTTTTTTTGTTGTGAAATGAGAGCGCGTTACATCGGTTGGCGTTCATTAACGCCGCAGAAACACGCGTTCTCGAGACATCAGACCAACTCACCACCACAACGTTGTAAGCAGCATTCTGGTCTGCGGATCGCGATGATGATGATGGTGGTTCCACGTGGAGAGAGAGGGAGAGGTGGGGGAGAGGTGGGCTATGTTATTACATCGATCGCTACGCCGTAAGTTTTCGCGAACGTGCAGTATAGATCTGTCGCCGATGCGTTTTCGTGTTTTTCGTTTGTTTGTTTTGGGTGTTGTAACGGTGTGGCCACGACGTTTCGCTTCACGTGCCTCAGAGCTTCCTTAAAGTAAACTAAAATTACGTAACCGAAAGAGAAAGAGAGAGAGAGAGAAATTAAATCAGTGTCTAAATAATGTGCCGGCACGTGGAACGAAACGTCGGGCAAAGTGCCGAACAACAACAAACAGTGTCTAAATAATGGGCTAGTCCATTTTAAATCTCGCACCACAATCGAACCACCACCACCACCATCCTCATCTCTCCTCGTTCCGAACTATCGGAAAAACCCCTGCAAGTGGACCGCCTGTCCACGGTGATCCATTTACAGACACACCACTATCTCCCCCCCCCCTCCTCATCCCTCCCTGAATGTTTGTACAACCGGTGACTGAATAAATGTAGTTAACAGCGGCGCCTCCATATCTCTTAAAACGTTACAGAGGGAGAGCATTGAAATATGTAACGACGCCAATAATACCAGCAACAAAAAGTTGTGCAGTATTGAGGTAGGTTGTGGGAGACGCGGTGGAAGCTTTGAAATAAAATGTCCTTCAACCCTTTAATTATATAATTACTCTCTTTTATTGTGTCAGCGGGGTAGCTACAAGTGGATCACTCTGTGTGTGTATCTCGCGGTCGTCGGATTAGACGCGGTCGGGTTACACGAGCCACCGGACGGAATGGAATATTCTGGGCCATGTGCTGCTGCTGCTCTATGGCCTTGCCTTTGCACCCCACCCCCTCCACACACACAACAACAACAACAACTCCATCAGTTTCTGGTTACCCGACAGAACGCGTGATTATTTTATTTGCAATTCGCTTGTAAGTGGCATAAGTATAAATAATCAGACGCATTAAATCAATCGTACTGTATAATGTTCAAATTCTTTCGCCGCACCGCACGTAGCCAAACGTGGCAATCGTCGGTGCGGTGGAAGGACAACAAACTAAACACGCAAAAAAAAATCGGTTCTTAAATTATTTTTCAATCCGTAGATTCGACGGCAATCTTCAACTCGAACATCACGCGCACGTGACGAGCTGGGCGGAGCGGTGGCGCAGCGGTTAGCGCGCTGCGCGAAAAAAAACAAAAATGAACCGAACCCAAGTTGGGTCTCTCAACGATGGCGAACATCGATGGTCAACGCGACACCCACAGCGCCCCTCCTCCCCTCCCCGCGTCTCCAACAACCCTCACGAACGAGCACAAGTACGGTACAAAAAAACTAAACGACCCACAACTAGCGTGGGGGAGGCCTTCTCTCATCCAGCAGTGGATTGGCAACGGACTGTGCGTACTTACGTGACAGCTCAGGGTTGAAGGGAGAGAGAGAGAGAGTGAGACTAAAACTCGGCACCACGGACCAATCGGAGATAGAAGCCGAGTCCGGCAAGTCTCGTGTCTGCAACGCGTGGCCACGTAACCTCGGCGGACAACAAACACATCCAAACCCATTACAGTTATTAGGGGTGGGGGAGGGATTCGATATAAATCAAGGGCAGTGGACGGTGTTAAATGGATTCTACTTCCAGTGGGGTAACCCGACCCACGGCCACTACCGTGATTGCTGCTGAGCAATGCTGTCCCATTTGACGTGTGCCCGCGTGCGGTGTCTCCTTGCAGCTCTTTGGACGATTCAAAATCTCGCTTCCCCCGCGAGCGACAACCGAGGGAGGTTTTGCAGTGGGCAGCTGCTGCAGTACCCAAATCATCATCATCAGCCCCCACCGCCGCCGCAGCAGCAGCAGCAGAGGCAGCCGTGGTCAATCCACTGCTGGATGAAGGCGCTACTCCTCGTGCTCACCCCCCACTCGAGCCGACACTATAATCTTGCGATCGTGCGATGTAATTTATTATCCGCCTAACACATTTGCTGCTTGTATATTGAGTTTGCATGTTTTCGCCGTGGTTGCGTGGATTTTTTTTCTCCGGGTCAACCGGGTTTTTCCTCCACATTCGTAAAATGCATTGACATTTAGATGATTTTGCTGCTCTAAATTTCCACCTGATAAGCCACTTTATTGAGCTATCATTTGTGGCCAGGTCATTTCTTAAAAAAACAAGTTAATACCTCAGTGGGCTTTGAATCGTATGATGGGGATGGTTTAGTTGGATTTGTATGTTTTCGGGCAATTCATTTCCTGTACTTTGCACTCCTATTGTGTTGTTTTTTTGCATTTTTTTGTTGTTGTAACGTTCTTATCTGCCCCGACTGGACACCTCCGGTATAAATAAATATTCTGAGTCTGATTTTCCCTTCTTGGTGTCGTGTCCTGCCCAAGCCCACTTACCCATCCCAAAAGTTAGATTCATGCCTTCATTTGCCCCCCGTAGGATCTCTCACCCACGTGTTCCTCCGCTTTCTGTCCCTCCAACGTAAGTCCTTGCATGTATCTCTCGATTCGTGTTTGAGCACTTTTTAGCTTCACTTGTGCACTCTTCGAGAATTTTCCGTGCTTCCGAACAGCACGTCACAGTGGGCAAGTGTACACCGATAAAAAGCCTTCTCCTTTGGCCACGTTGCTATGGGTAACTCGCTTTGCAGCATCAGATTCACATTTGCAAAAGAACTCCAGCCGGCTCTCGTCTATCTCTTTATGTCATCAAAAAGAAGCGTGCCTAGGCCGTCAGCGAGGATGGGAGCTTTATCGGTCTTAATCTGATCACGCCATCGGTAGCCAGCACCACGCCCGGCCGCCTTTGTCTCCCGAGTGGCGATGTTTACTACACACCGCACCAGGTACTCATTCGAGGCTGAGTCGACCTAGGGAAAGCCCAGGACCGGTTCAGATTATCGTCACTGGCGTTCGCCGTGAGCGGGAATCGAACCCGGGTTCGTAGCGCGGGCGCGCTCACCCTGCATTGTCGCTCGTCACGACACCCACAGGTCACGTCACAGCACACGTCACAGCATACGTCACAGCACACGTCACAGTATACGTCACAGGTCACGTCACAGCACACGTCACAGTACACGTCGGGCTAATGCCTTACGACGTTGTCAGTTTACCCAACAATGCGCCGTGTGGTGCAGCGGGCAGTAGAGGGCAGTGCAGCAAACATCGACTGTTCTGCACCATCTCCAGCTTCACAAAATAGCAATGGCCAGCGTGGTAAAAAAATGGTGAAATATACAACCACGGCCCAGCAAGGCTCGCGGTGGGCCCTCATCCAGCAGTGGATTTACAAAACGGGCTGTGCGTGTACGTGATCGGTCTCCTACGCGGAAAGCTTAAACAGCATGGCCTCACCAATAACATCTCGCAACACAGCCAATAAACATCAGGAATGGAACGTGACCGAGAGGTGACTGAGAGGGTGATTGAGTGAGCGAACGCGTGGGTGGGCAAGAAGGTGGGCGAGTGTGTAAATGAATGAGTGAGATGGTGAGTCGGTGAACACGTGGATGAGTGAGATGGTGGGCGAGCGTGTAAATGAATGAGTGAGATGATGAATGAGTGAGTGGGTGCGCGAGTGATCGAGTGGGCGAAGACGTGGGTGGGTGTGTGATGGTGGGCGAGTAGGTAAATGAATGAGTGAGATGGCTGAGTGAGTTCAAGTTCACGCTAGACAGCCCGTTGGTGTCCACTGCCTTGTGCCAATACGCTCGAATGAGCGCCACATCTTTCTGGCACCAATCGCTCAAGTCGTCAAGCCATTCCTCGTTGGGCCTTCGTCTCTATTCCGATTCCAATGAGCTCTCACCTGCCGAGGTGACGGGTCTCCCGAACTCTGCATTGCGCCGCGTCACTCGCCAGAGGGCGGCACAGACCCCCGTGTTCTCCCTCCACTCGGGCCGCGCGACAGTTTGCACCCAAAGGACGCGACTACGACACAACAATTGCCGCCGTGGTGTTTTACCCATCGCGCGCCGGCTACTCGTCCGAGGCGGAATCGACCTACGGGGAGTTCCAGCACAAATGCACACGTATCGCCACTGATTCTCAGCCGTTGCCGCAAATCAAACGCAGCTCACCGGGAACGTGACATGGTGTGCTAACCACTGCGCCACTGCAAGACAAAGATCCCCCCGTATAGCCTTCAGACTTGTGGGGGAAAGTGCTGTTAGCGAGCATCTATGAAGGCCGGTACGGCACACGAGGGGGTGGGTGCCCAGCACCACTCTGGACCGCCTTTGTCTCCCCAGTGGCGATGTTTACACACCGCAACCAGGTGCTCATTTGACGCTGAGTCGACCTAGGGGGAGGCCCAGGACCGGTTCGGATAATCGTCACTGGTGTTTGCCGTGAGCGGGAATCGAACTCGGGGCGCCGGGTTCGTAGCTAACCACTCCACCACCGCTCCCCACTGCTCCCCCATAGTCACCCACATAACACAGTTTCCCCCGTATAGCCTTGACATGCTGTAGGGGCAAGTGCTGTTAGCGAGCACCTATGAAGGCCAGAACGGCACACGAGGGGGTGGGTGGCCAGCACCACTCTGGACCGCCTTTGTCGCCTCAATGCTTATGCTTACACATCGCACCAGCTACTCGTTTAAGGCAGAGTCGACCTAAGGGAGGCCCAGCACGACACACACACACACAGATGTCTTCAGATAATCGCCACTGACATAGCCACTCACCACTGATGTTGGCCGTGAATGAGAATCGACACAGGGAGGAGGGAGGAGGAGTGGGGGGGGGGAAATCTCCGGATTCGTAGCGCAGTGCGCTCACCACTGAGCCACCGCTCTCTCCTCCCTGCCGAAGCAGCCGCCTCCCTGTCCACAGACCGCGCCTCCCCCTCCCCGACCTCCCCCCCCCGGGAAAGAAGACATGCTTCAGCCACTTCGTTAGAGACAGACCTCCTGATGGGACCCCATAAAGAGATATCCTTCATAGGGTCATCATTAGGGACGTGGCTAGTTTCTCACTCGATATTTTCCGAAATGCTGCTAAGGCTGGCTTGGAGTAGGGATTGTTTGACCTAAGGCACTGCCACTACGGTATAAGGCACGGCTATCCTTAATAATCATCTATCTTGTGTACCCTCTATATTTATAATTACATGAAGGCAGTTTATAACTAAACTAATTCAAAAATGACAAAATTATCGTAACGGTGATGCGGTCTGTTCCGATTAAAACTAATCACCGTCAATAAAAATGTGTATCCGAACGTTAACCTGACGTACTTAGAATGAGACGGTGTGTGCGATCGGTCAACGTGATCCCGGCAGCCGCTATAGGCCGCTACATTCACTACAATGAGGGAACAACATTTTTTTTTTATTTTCAACGCGAAGTAGGGATCCGTCGCAGAGCAATGCACATTTGTGGGTCATAGAACGTACCGTGGAAGGAGACATCACAGAACTACTAATGAGATTGTATCCACACTAGGGGGGGACAGCACTCGCCCAAATGCCGACATAGATGTTCGTTGTCATGACACTCAATCAGATATTTTGTAATTCTCAGAGCTGTAATTTAGGCGCATTAAGCGCAAACCAGAGATCGGTGTAACAGGACGGAGTATACCCGGGGTTTAAACGGCCTAGGCTAGATTATACCCGGGTATATTATGGCCTAGGCCAATTTATACTCTGGGGTATATTATGGCCTAGGCCAAATTATACCCCTCTAGGCTAAATCACACCCCCATGATAGTAATAGTTTTGAGCGATATACACATGAATTACTACATTTTTCCAACATTTTATTTAAAACTGTAAACACGTAGACTTTGATTTCTTCAACCAGAAAAACTTTACTAATAACCCTAACCCTAAAAATGCTTCAATTGATCAAATTGAGATTCTTACTTCCATTTATACGCTTTTTAGATATCGATTGAAGTTCGTTGTCGGCTGTTCTCTGTATGGATAATTGCCTTTGAACTTTCACATGGGGCATATTTTGGCCTGGAGGGGCATGGTCTGGCCCAGTCTAATTCTAGATTTGAAGCTTTCGTGACTGCAAGGATTCATATTCTTAGATTTTTTCGGAAAAGTCACGTAGGTAAAAAATTAAAATTAATAAAAGTAAAATAAAAAATACCATAATAATAAAAAGTGGGCCGTTCCTGGCCACCCCCCCCCCCCTCAACCATTATATATACGGAGTGGTATCTCTTGTAATCTCTCATTTACTTGATACAGCTATCGTGCTGTGACGGTTCCACCTGAAGACGGAAGCTTGTGTTGCCTCCGAAACGTCGTGATTTTTTTTATTTTTTATTTTACTTTTATTAATTTTAATTTTAATTTTTTACCTACGTGACTTTACCGAAAAAACCTAAGAATATGGCCCAGCCTGGTTTAAACCCCCGGGGGGTATAGTTTAGCCGAGGACACTTTATCCCCCCGGGTATACTCTGGCCTGGGCCAAATTATACCCGGGTTTAATCGGGACAGGGGTTATTTTAGCCTGTTACACCGGGTTGGGACCGTAAACTCCAGACACTTGGAAGAAGAGACGACGGGAGCTGGAAGCTCTCGAGAACACCTCTCTAACAGGGAACTTTGGCCTAATCTTCCACGCCGGTCACTTGTCTTCGAAGAGATGTGAGTACCCCACGCTCCAACCCCATCACAACGCGACCTGCTGGAACTTGACATCTCAGAACTACCTCTGAATTCACTGGTGACCGAACTGAGATCCATCCTATTCTTGGTTCTTTCGGTAAAGTCACGAAGAAGGGAAATAATAAAATAATAAAAAATAAAACAATAAAATAATTCTGGCGAGAATTAATAATTCTGGTGAGAATTATTTTATTATGTTTTCTTTTTATTATTTTATTATTTCCCTTTCTACGTGACTTTACCGAAAGAACCAAGAAGATGAATCCCTGCAGTCACGAAAGCTTTAAATCTAAATGAGATCCATAAATTCGTGACCGAAACCTGCGTTCGAACCCAAGGTTCTCAGCAATGCTGCCGACCACAACTCTCCGACCTCCGAGCCACACGGACACTTTAAACCTACCGTTCAACATAGCAAACCTAGCGCCGCTTCATCCTTGCACGTAACACGATGTTGACATTAAGAACGCTACAAAACGTTGGATGGAGTATGAGGGAGTCCCTGAGCCATGAACCTGCCACGGGGCAGAGCCGCTGAAGAGAGAGAGAGAGAGACAAACTGGCTCACACGTTGTGGTAGGACTGCACGGTCCAACTTTCAAGTGCCGCCGCCGCTCCAGCAGCCGCAACCTTCCCCTCTGGCCGAGCTAGGAGGCGCATTCCTGGGATGGCTCCGCGTTAGACACGGCCCTCCGGGCACCGCCCGCCCGGCCACTACGCATGTAACACATTAGGCGGCTAACATTACGGCAATAAATCTTGACATCGGGGAAAGTGCAGGTGTCTCCCTCCCCCCTCTTCCTCCTCCTCCTCAATCCTCCGCAACCCCAATTTCTCTTCTTTCTTCACAGCCCACGCTCCACATCATCATCACCCACTCCTCGTTTTCCTCTGCAACTCCGATCCTCCTCCTCCAGGGCTCCCGCTCCACATCTACATCACCACGATCATCGTTATCACGCACTCCTCCTCGATCCCACATCTTTCTGCCTGCTCTTCCTTCACATACATAATTTATTGTTATCTTTATTTGTCGACATTATCGTCATCATTTTGGCCACATCATCATAAATCAATCATCATCAATCAATCATATAGTCGTCATCGCCGTGAATGTCGACTCGTCATCACCATTCACTCATTATGCACCGTTCATCATCCTGCCTTCATCAATGGTGATGATCAATCATCCATCCATCAGCACGTCATCACCATTCATTAGCCATCAGCCGTGATATGTCCACTGCCACAACGAAAGCCTCCATGTGCCGCCCGCAAGCGCCACGGCTCTTGCGATGCAACGATCCATCGCACTCCTGTCCACGAGCTGACTTCGTCGCTCCATCTCCACGGTGGTCGCCCTCTCGGGGGCGTGCGATCTCCTCCCCCACCCCCACCCCGGGCTGCCGTTCCGTCACGAGCCGAGCCCTGCACGTATGAACATAATCATCCCTTGGCGTGAGATGACATTGAATCGACACCTTCCCGAGTCTCGTCAGCAGGGTTTATCGCCAGACTTTCCACAAATTGCTAGGCAATCTATTGTATCGGCCCTTCAAGGATGATGGGCTGTGAGCAAAATTAATTATATAACTCAATTAATTCAAAGTATACGTATTATTATTATTAGTATCAGGGAGATAATGTAGAGGTCAGCTTCAGATTGAGTAGGCATGGATCAATTTGCTCCGCACGTAATGTTTGTTTAGCCTCACTATAAATAAACACTGCCTTGTAAATTAAAAAATATAAGCTGATGTTGCGTGCCATGCTTTTTATTCAGAGAATCCGCGCAGAGGAACAGAGAGAGAATCGACAGAGAAGGCTCGCGACTTTATAAAGACGTAACAAGTCACGGTGGAATTAACCGGTGTCACAAATAATTCTCGAGGCACTGCCCAGGTCTGACAAGGTCATTAAACATTATGAGAACAGGGTAAGGAATTAGCAGACGCGCGTGTGTGTATGTGGGTGGGTGGGTGGGGAGCGGTAGTGTAGCGGTCAGCACGCTGCGCTACGAACCCGGAGATTCCCGTTCACGGCCAACACCAGTGACGATTAATTGAAATCAGCATACACACACACGCACTACAACAACAACAACAACCGCCATTCGCCACTAAGTGGCGGTGACGTCACCACGACGCTTGTGCCAGGCCATGTGCACCTTGAGGCCACGTGAAGTGTCGAACGCCCGCTGGCAGGAGGTCACGGGGCAGACCCAGGTGCCACGGGTCGACTGACCGAGATGACCGAGATGACTGGCTGATGCACCACCTGTGCCCCCTACTGTGCCAACTTGCTGTGCTTTAACCACCCGGCGCTCCGCTCGTTGTTGTGAGCGTCGCTCCTCCGCCCTCCGTTGTTGTTGGAGGGCGACTGCCTCCAACTGCCCAGTAGCGTCCTTCACGAGCCTCCTCCACTGAGGCCGATCTTGACACCGCTGGTACCAGTCATCGGCAAGTCCACTCAGCTCCACGTCCTCCTGTACCACATCACTCCATCTCTTCTCTAGCCCGTGCCGCGCCCGTTTAGCCCCCTCGATCCGGCCGAACAAAAGCTGTTTAGGCATGCGGTGGCTGGGCATGCGGGCTACATGACCCAGCCAACGCAGCCTTGCCTGCCGGAGGAGCTCACTGATGGGACTTTGCCCAGATCTTTCAAGGACTTGTGAGCTCTTCACACAATCCAGCCTGGTTAAACCCAGGATGGATCGTAGGCAGGCCAGCCTAAATGTTTCCAACCGGCGAAGATGCTCCACTAGGGGGGTCCACGTTTCGCAAGCATAGAGAAGGGAGGGAATGACCGTGGCCGAGAAGACCTGAAGCTTCGTGCGGAGCGACAGACCAGGTAGCTTCCACACAGCGTTACGCAACCGATGAAAAGATATTGCCGCTCGACTGATTCGGAGTGAGACCTCTGCTGATAAACTGGAGCCGGTCATGAGCACACTGCCCAGGTATGGGAAACTCTCTACTCTCTCCACAACTGCCCCATCACCGATTGGGAGTTGTGGGGGCGGAGTGCCCGATGGTACAAAATACCCAGGCAGGTGCTTAGTTTTGGTGGGGCTGATGGTAAGGCCCCACCTCTTAGTGGCACGCTCCAGTCTCAGCAGCAGCGTCTCCAACTCCTCTTCTGAATGAGCAGCTATTACCAAATCATCGGCATACATAACGTGGTTGACCAATAGGGAGCCATCCCTTGATCGCACCCGGGCGTCGATCAGCCTCCCATTGTATCTGTACCAAATGGTAATTCCCCCGGTACAGCTATTGAAGGCTTCACGAACTACGCAGTCGAAATAGATGTTAAATAATGTGGGAGCCAGAGGACATCCCTGTCGCACCCCAAGGTGTACAGGGAAAGGCTCCGACTCCCGGCCACGTAGTTTTACCCGGGCCCGCTCACCATCATGAAGGTCCTTAATGATCGTGAGCAGAGGGTCAGGGACTCCGAAAGCACGAAGAACAACCCAGAGCCCAGTCCTACTGATGGTATCATAGGCCTTGACCAGGTCAATAAAGCAGAGATGTAGGTCTTTTTGGAATTCCCTACACCTCTGCTGTAGCAGACGGACAGAAAATATGGCATCTGTGCAGGACCGCCCTTTCCTGAAACCACATTGGGGCTCCGCAAGCCTCTCCTCAGCATGCCTAGCAAGGCGATGTTGAATAATCCTTGCCAGGACCTTACCCGGCACACTGAGGAGTGAGATGCCCCTGTAGTTGTTACAGTCGGTACGGTCCCCCTTCTTAAAGAGGGGGACCACCAGGGCATCCTTCCAGTCCTGCGGAACCCGTCCAGTGGTCCAGACTGTTGTTATGATGTCATATAGGGCACTCTGTGCACAAACGCCACCCTCCCTCAGCATTTCGCCTGGGAGATCATCTCTGCCCGGTGCCTTCCCTGGTCTCAGACTCCGGATCGCCCTCAGTACTTCCTCAACAGCCGGTACCTCAGCCAGCCACTCACAGGGGGTGACCTCTTCCAATATTTGAGGCACCGCAGCCTCAGCAGGGTTATCCCCACTTTGTGCCATGATGTTTTCCTGGCTGAGAGATTTTCCCTCCCCCAGGACCTCACAGAAATGCTCAGCAAATCTGCAAACCTGTTCCTGGGGGTCGGAGATTGGATCACCGTTTTTTCCTCTAATGATGGTAATAGGTGTGGCGCTGCAGGTTACTTTTTTGATGGAGTTAAATAGTGATTTGTGATCGCGGGCCACTGAGGCAGACTCCATCTCCTCAGCAACCCGCGACCACCACCCATCCTTACAGCGCCTCACGGCTCTCCGAACCTCCGAGCGAAGACTGCGGTAAACCTCCTCATTCTCTGACGTGGGATGCTGTAGGCGATGAGAGTGGGCCTGTCGCTTTTTCTCAATTAACCTGAACACCTCCTCCGTCAGCCAGGGTTCCCGGGGAGGTCTGGACCGCGTACCCAAAGCAGCCATTGCAGCTGCATGAGTCACAGTCTTAAACCTCGCCCATTTACCCTCGACATCAGGTGGAGTGGGGGACGATGCCAACCCCAGCTGCAAGCGATGATGAAATTCTCGCTTGCAACTTTCATCAGCTAACTTAGACCAGGCCACTTTTGGTTGGAATGGGATCCTGGGTGTACACCCACCACCGGAGTGGAAGAATGGCAGGCGCATCTTACAGATGACTAGTCGATGGTCAGAGGGCAGATCAGCTCCACGGTAGGTCCTGGTGTCAAGGACATGGGCTCGCATCCGCTGGTCCGTCACTACGTAGTCCAGCAGATGTTCTTGCTTGGACCCGGCATGCATCCATGATGTTGTGTGGATGCGCCGATGCCGGAAGAGCGTGTTAGTAATTACAAGCCCATGGGCTGCACAAAAATCTAGCAGCCTCCTACCGTTATTATTGAGCTGATCTGGCCCATGCCTTCCAATCACTCCAGACCAGGTGCCAGTATCATGACCAACTCGGGCATTGAAGTCACCCAACAAGATGACTCTGTCCCGAGTGGCCACTTTAGCCAGCACCTGTGACAGGAGGTCATAGAAAGCACGCACTACAAACACGTACACACATACACTTTACATATACAGAGCCATACTAACAATCACACATATGCACGCACACCCACGCAAAGACAAAGATACACACAGACACACTATGAAACTACATACAGAAAGACAAAGATCTCCCGTGTAGGCTACATAGAGTGTTGGGGCAAGTGCTGCTAGGGAGACGATGCCCGAGTGAGTGGTGTGACCAGACAAAGATCCCCCGTGTAGCCTACATAGAGTGTTGGGGCAAGTGCTGCTAGGGAGACGATGCCCGAGTGAGTGGTGTGACCAGACAAAGATCCCCAGTGTAGCCTACATAGAGTGTTGGGGCAAGTGCTGCTAGGGAGACGATGCCCGAGTGAGTGGTGTGACCAGACAAAGACAAAGATCCCCCGTATAGCGCACTGCGCTACGAACCCGGCTATCCGAGTTCGAATATTTGAACCGGTCCTGGGCCTCCCCTAGATCGACTCAGCCTCAAATGCGCACCTGGTGCGGTGTGTAAAACTCAACGCCAGGGAGAGAAAGGTGGCAGGGCGTGATGTTAGCCACATAAGCACTCACGAAGGTGCTTGCTAACAGCACTCACCCCAGCAGTCTATTGAAGCCTACACGGCCGAAACGTCGTCTTGAGTACGTCTGTCTGTGTGTCCGAAGTGAAAAGAGCACGAGTTCAAGCGACGCTTCAGAAACGTCGCGGAGACCTCAGCGTCGTTTACCCGTTACGTGGAGTGACCGCTCTTCCATCGACCGCAGGTTGTGGGACTTTGCCGTGTGCCGGGGTCACTCACTGGGGGGGGGGGGGTCACTCACTGGAGGAGGGGGGGGGGGGTCATTCACGCGCCTTTCGCGACAGCCGGGCGCGTCCGCACGTGAACACTGCGTGACCCGCTCCCTCACGTGTGCACGCTTTGCATTCTCCGTGCGCACGCGTCCGCGTTTTCTGTGCGTGCGTGTACGCGCACAGCCTCTGTTGTTGTTGTTGTGCTGTTCTCTGGTTTCCTCGCCTTCGCCGATCGGCAATGACCAGCGTGGTGAAGTATGCTAGCAACTACGAAAACTGCCCCATGATAAATATGGCGTAGGGATGCCGTCATCCAGCAGTGGATTGGCAACGGGCTCTTTACATTATGAATAATTGGACGATACGCGGTTTAAATAAATAAAATATCCGTTCATTCCTTCCCATTTCCTCGTCTTTTTTCCCCCCAAGCTTTAACAACCGTTCGTACATTCAAGAAACGCAAACACCGTTTGTCTTCATCACCTTCCACGGTGCTCTTTGTTGCTGGCCGCGTGACGTTTTGGGGGCTTGGGTCATGACCCGAAACGTCGTCTATTAATTAGCTCAATAATACACAGCAATATGCATTTGCAACTCGCGTTTTTTTTTATAATACTTGCGCATATAAAATATACAGTATATGTGAATTTATATGTATTTTATACCCAACACAATGTACAATATAGATACACCATACGATATCATAATATACGTACAGAATATGAAACTAATTATTTGGTGGTGATGCTGTTAATGCGTGGGCAGTGGTGCACAAGCAAAATGAACAACAGCAAAGCTCAAATTCGTTAAACACACTGTGGCCTTATAAGTACATATATCATGCGACGTATCGGGCAATAGCCCCTTTTCACAGCACACGTTTACGTGTAATGAAGAACGTGTTTCGTTGCGTCTATAAATGCACTCGTTAAAACAAGTACCCTTCATAACATTGATACGGAGCCAGCACTCCCAGGCATAACCAGTGCTGCGCAAACTATTATTTAGCAAAAAAAAAAATTCACGAAACAATGAAATGCAATGCGTGCGTTAAACAGGGATCCCCGGTCCCGTAGACCCGATTTCTCTCGCCAACAACATCCAGTTGTTTAAAAGTCGGACTCTGCTGATGATGAGACCCAAGGGGTCAGAGCCAGCAGAGGTTTGTTTGTTTGTTTGTTTCTTTCTATCTGCGGCTTGGATAGTGTTGGTGTGGGGAAGCCAATAAAGTCGATGGACTGAACATATCTGACGTTTGCATGTGAATAGACGCTCTAAAAAAAAAAGGCCACATCTGTCCACGTCTTAAACGATGTGTTCACTCGTATATTTGTACCACGATCGATTCCTGGCCAGCGAGGAACATCGGTGGACAATCTGTGTAAAAAGAGATTCATAGCTCATCGGATTCCTCCAGTTTAAATAGATATTCATATTGTGAGTGACCAATTAATTACTCCAAGACACCGTCCCCCCCCCCTTCCACCCACCGTCCAATTACCAACGCCCATTGACTCAGCGTGGTGAAGTATGGTCAAACACCCCCCACGTGTGAAAAATAAAAATAGGTTTCCCTTAAAACAGGTGTTGAGATGTTCGAACACCAGATAGATACCTTTTTGAAAGGCATCAAAGTCCGCATTAACGACACGTGCTGGTGGTGAACATACAAACGCAAACATGGCTCTCATTATAGTAATTGCATTGTCTTTGAAACCGATTGTCCCACACCAGAGACAGCCTGCTTTACGGCCTAGTCCCACCAGTGTCAGACGAAACAACAACGCCAAAAGGCGAACAGTACACAGACAATGCACGTGGCAGAGCATTCATAGCTCGGGGCGAGCAGCTATATTATGCGAACTTAACCTATTCCTACTTATCATACTTTGATACTGACAAAAAGGTCCCGAGATAACCCCCCCCCCCCACCACCGTGAACGACACGACATGCAGGGAAGGCCTTCATCTCACGCTAAATTAATGTTTCCGTATTCTGCAGATGAGATAAGACATCACATTGCCTACCCCACCGCCGCTCGTCCTTATATTTAAATGTAAAGCATGCGTCTAATAATGCCCGTAGGCACGAGGTGCGTGAGACCAGATTTGTATAACTTGGATCGGCACCAGGCACGCGTCTTGCTTTTCCCGAGGGCAAATATGCTCGTCGGAAGTGCGCGGCATTACCTTTAATTATTTACACACACACACACACACAATTAAACAGACTCCCTTTTCTAAGAAAAAATATGCATTACGCATTGCAAGCAAATGTAATTCACACCTCCTTGTAATCTAAGCGCAGTGCTGGGTACATTGCGTGGTGTGTGTTCATGAGAAGCGGGCAAAAATGAGGGCTGGATAGTCTTACTCGGCAAACGGATCGAACACGGCCTCATGCGCTCTCTAATTATCGCAGATGTTTGCGCTAAAGATTGCGAACATCACTCTCGCTCGCAACGTTTGTTTCAAATTACATCTCTCGGCGTATCCGTTCAGCAGCAGCAGCAGCAGCAATATTACTTTTTGATTTATAAATATATTAAATATATATATGTCTAACTCTGAGCTCCACGTACGTCTCTCCGTACGTCTGCTAGCATTGCCTGACTTCCACTTAGCTCTGTCCATGATATTTACTCAAGCACATTGCATTCGATAAGCCTCGGTTGCTCGGAATTGTTCAAATTCATTACATCGCTTAATTATCCGTCTTCCCCGGATTCTCACGCCTTGAATGTTCAAAACATTGAACTGTAATTCCCTGAACGTATATAGACTACATCGTAGCCATCGAACACGGCTAATCCCATATCTGCATTTCCCATAAATATGCTAAATTCCTCTTGATATGCAGATTCCTTTGTCAAGGCGCCCCTTCCCCCCTCCAACCCAGCTTAAATATACGCTGCCAAGCCTGGTGGTGCCCATTCAGACACTGTCTTCCCGACAGACATGTTCTTCACCTGAGGACGGCTGCTTGCGTTGTGGCCGAAACGTCGTGAGAATTATTGTATTATGGTGCTTAAGAAGTTCAACGTACAAGGAAACTATGGACCGTAGAAGATAAATCACTGTCGTCTGCGCTCCTTCAACGGAGGAGGAACACCACAACGACACGAACTCTCTCTCTCTCTCTCTCCTGAAGCCCTCGTGCAGCCGCTGTCTATCCACTGCTGGATAAATTAGTTTTCGACTCCACACCTTCGATCGCAATCTCTCTAAATTTGACGCGACGCGAAACTAAGTAGGCTCTATATTATTGGTCCTTTCGGTAAATTCACGTAGAAGGGAAATAAAATAATAATAAAAATACGAGAAAATGTCCTTGCTGTGGATTTCACACCTGATGATGATTGCTTGTGTTGCAGTCGAAACGTCGTGAGAATTGTTATTGTTTTAAATTGTTATTATTTTATTATTTCCCTTCTACGTGACTTTACCGAAAGAGCCAAGAATATGAATCCCTGCAGTCACGAAAGCTTTAAATCAAAATTTAAGTAGGCTCTAGTTATACTAAACGTATCCCTTAATATTTACATGCATGGAGCGCGTTACACAGTTTATTCGTGCTGATTTCTATTCGCTTCGTTGCTTTGCTCTGCTTTATTTATTTTCGCTTTTGCCATGTTGGTGACCCAGGCCACTCTGGCATTGAGGCTCATCCTGCTGCCTTAAGTTCTCACGAGCTGATTAAACAACATAAAAATAAAACACGTTAAACCACACACGACAATACACAGTGTGTACATTCAGATAGCAATGCTATTCAACGTTGCTGTGCCGGTGGTACGGGTTTTGTCAAGTCTTAGCCTCACACTTTAACGTCTATGTTTGACATCGAACTACAGCAACTATCACAATAAAAACAATAACAACAATAACATCCATAACAGTTGTTTTTGTAAGGTTAAATCGTGCAAATATAAATGTGTCGTTAAACCCACCACCACCTGACACAGCCAATTAGTAAGGTTTGTCACGTGCCAATTCGTCACTAGCGCAGCACACCGGTGTGTTGGAGAGCAAATCCACAACATTAACAATCTGAGTACGACGTTTCGACAGTAATTACAACCGGCATCATCAGGCGGCAGCCAGATTTGTGGAGAAATCCTACCGTTTCAATAACAACAGTAGCAAAAATGACAACAATAAAAAGCACAGCGAACAATAAAACACTTGACACATTCGTCGAGAGGACCGCGTGGCCTTCAAATTAAAGTTATATAATCGGTGACGTTTCGGGCAATGGCCCTTCTTCATGGCACATGTGTCGAGAGGCCGGAGAGACAGAGTTGGACAGCAAGAGAGGTAGACAGCACCTGTCTTGAAACATTCACAGCTACTAATAAAGTTAAACGCGGTGAAAATTACAAGGGGTGTGAATTCTTATCCGTCAATGAAGGCATTGGACAAAGGCAAAGAAACGAAGCAAGGAGGATACATCACAGTCATAGCGACGCACGTACAGACACACAAAGACAAATATCCCCCTATAGCCTCAACATACTATTGGGGGCAAGTGCTGTGAGCGAGCACGCGCTCGGATGTGTCTCCCTAGTGGCGATATTTACACATCGCACCAGGCACTCAAATGAGTCGCAGGTGACAGCCGATACAAAGGCAAAGATCCCCCGTATAGCCTTAACAGACTGTAGGGGCAAGTGTTGTTAGCGAGCACCTATGAATGCCGGCACGGCACACGAGGGGGTGGCAAACACCACGCCCAGCCGCCTTTGTCTCCCTAGCTACGATGTTTACACATCGCACCAGGTACTCATTTGAGACTGAGTCGACCTAGGGGAGGCCCGGGACCGGTTCAGATAATCGTCAGGGTCGCAGCGTAGCGCTAACCGCTACACCACCGCTCCCCGCAGATAAAAAAAAACAAAAGACTCACCCACACATGGGACCAAGAGATGCGCAGAGCAGGAAGAGACTGGGAAATACAGAGATAGACACACGCACAGAGAGCAAAGGTACACAGACAGACACACGGGTAAGGCAGCAACACGCGGCACGATGTCTACACATAGAACAAAGACACAGAGAGAGAGAGAGAGACACGCACGCAGAGACCAGAGATAAACGGACGAGTGAGTAATAAGAAAATATAAAGAGACAGACGGCGAAGATGGGCAAGAGGCACACACAGACCCGTCGACGAGTAACACATGCAGAGCGAGGAGATGTACAGACAAGCACAGAGAGGGATAGAAGAGAGAGACACGCAGAGACGCAGACAGACAAACGGAGAGCAAAGAGAGACACCGCAAAGGGATAGACAGAACAGAAGCACTGACACACGGTGACACACACACACAGAGAATGTAGAGAGACAAGCAGACAACAGAGACCCCCCCACACACAGCGGCTAACACAAAGACCGAGAGTCGGTGGCAGATGACGGGGAGCTCTGCATGCTGATATGAGCAACCCGTCGGAGGCCGTCGGACTGCGAGAAGGGCTGCGTGCAGAACGAGAGAGAGAGCGAGAGAGTGAGCGAGAGGTGGGGGTTTACATGAAGCAAAGTTATTATTAAAAAAAAAATTACGAAATGATGAACGAAGCAAAGTGCCGTCTACACCGAGCATCTTCTTGTTTCCACTGATCGTAAAAAAAAAAGAGACAGACAGTCACGGTCAGAGGTGCCCCTCTCAAAAACCCTCCCATTGTCAATGACCGCACATCTCTCTCTCGCGCGCCGCCTCCTCCTCTCCTCGCCGCGTGAAGCAATCGCGCCGCGTAACTCCGCCCGCCCGACTCGGTGGAGCCTCCCTCCCTCCCTGCCTCCCTCCCTGCCTGCATCCCCTGCCTGCCTGCCTGCCTCCTCCGCCGCCGCCACCCGCCTCTTCCCCCTTATTGGCCACGGAGACGGACAGGAGGGGACGTGGGGCAGCCCGGGTTTATTAGGCGAGAGGCGTTACCCTGCCAGAGCACATGGTGGTGGTGGTGGTCCCAAGACTCGGCGCTTTTCCCAAATGCGCGAGGCCGAGCAGGGACTCGTGCCCCAGGCGTGCCCAGGTAAGTGGCGGTGCGTGCGGCGGACTGAACATTCGTTGCGCGCGCAAGTCAACGTGGCCTTTGAGCCGTGGGTGGATATGGTTATCATCATCAGCAGCAGCAGCATCTGAATCATTGTTCATATCAACTGCTGTGGCCGAAGTCGTTGTACTCGTCGGCAGCAAACGAATTGATATGCACTTCTGAATGAAGGCGACTTCTGCATCTCCATCAGCAGTCTTCCTCCGACTGATCATCAGCCTTTGCCTAACCGCTTCTGGTTTACAGATTTTCTTCCGACTGCTATTGATCAGCTATGCACTGCTGGATGACGGATTCCTGCTAATTGTCATCATCATCAGCCATTGTTTGATCCACGGCCTATTCCTGCTGCTAATTATAATCGACAGCAGCCAATGTCTATCCACCGGTGTATGAAGTCTTCCTCTAACTCGTCATCAATCATCACCCATTGTCTATCTACTGCTGGATGAAGGACTCCGCGCGCCAAAGCCAGCATCCCTGCACGGTCCTGCGATGCCACAGCTCACTCCTCGTGCCATCACACGCGTGTGTCTACTAGTGTGCGTGTATGTCGATGTAGATGGACGTTTGTGTGTGTGTGTGGTGTATGAAAATGTAGTGTGCGCGTCTGTGCATGTATGTATGGGGAGCGGTGGCGTAGTGGTTAGCGGTGCTAACGCTACGAACCCAGCGACCCGAGTTCGATTTACGCTCTCATGGCCAACACCACTGACGATTATCTAAACTGGTTCGGGACCTCCCCTAGGTCGACTCAGCCTCACAATGAGTACCTAGGTGCGGTGTGTAAACATCGGGACTGGGGAGACAAAGGCGGTCGGGCGTGGTGCTGACAACCATAGTGTGCCGTAGCACTTGCCCCAACAGTCTGTCAAGCCTGTCCGGGCAATCTTTGTATTCGTTTTTTTTTTGTGTATGTACATTGCACTTCTTTCGCAACGTACGTAGCCTACCGTAGTGAATCGGAGCCTAACTGCTACACCGTGTGGTACCGTTTCCTCGGCGCCGCGAGTTTTGAATGGTCTCTATCGTTCTGCGGAATACGCTTTGAATGAGAGAGAGAGAGAGAAACAGACAGGGGTGTTCGAGAAAACTATTTTGGGGAGTGGTAGCGAGGGTGGGGAGGCGTGCGCAGTGATATTAGCTGGGCAATTAATGCACTCGCTCGACCTCGTGATATTGCTATTCCATACCCAAAGCTGCGACGGTAGTTCGACATTCACCGGGACTTTTCTGTTACACCAAATCGTACGTGATGCTGTGTAATCGACGGCGTGGGGCGAGTGCTTAATCGTCCAGCAGTGGATAGAAAATATCTCATGATGATGGCGAGTGGGTTGTTGAAAATGTTAGTCGGTAATTCTCCGCGTGTAACTTGGGAAACGAAAGTAGAACGCGACGAGTTATATAGATGGACATTGAAACAACTGCGTTCATATTCACGGTAGGTAAACCTTTCGAGAAGGACCCGTGACCTCTGAAACGTGGCAAGCCAACAAACTCTGAAACCGCCGCCTCACTGCCATCTGCGAGTGGCAAAAAGCAATATATGTTGAGCGAATTAAATAGAGAGCGCGAGTTTTGAAAAGGCGAAGTGAGGGAGGAGTGGGAATTGAAGGCGCATTGCAGAGCAACTGAATTTCGCTTCCCCACGCACACGGCATAGGCCTATAGACAAACGTCACCCAATGTAGCTTCTTTTTTCCTTCAGCGCATTCGGAAGAACGTGTGAACGATGAATAACAGATTTGTAAACTTTCAGCTAGAGAAAAAAAACTTTTTTTTTTACACTTTTTGCTTGGACATCTGTGAAGAAGAGCTTTAAAGGTCATCGGATTCCTCCAGAATGAAGTAAATATTCTGATTTTGGTATGTAAATGTATAGCATTACACCGTGCATGTGTGAATGACTTCGAATAATGCATCTATGCAGACGCATCCATATGCATCTACTTAAAAAGATGCTTACACCGCTTTCAAAACAGTGTTTCTCAAAATATTGCCGATTGTGTGCGCATTTAAAGAACAACTTACGGCTGTCAATCCACTGTTGGATGAAAGGCTTACCCAGGTTGTGTCGGTCATGAGGCCGTCTAGCCATACTTCACCACACTCGTCAGCGCGTGTTGGTGAATGGGTTGCCACAGGACAGGTTCAGAAAGTCGCGCGCATATAGTTGTGTGCTTACCACTGCACCACCGCTCCCTTCCAGCGCATAGACATATATATAGTATAATGTCAGTGTTTAAATAACAGTAATAATTACACGGGCGCAGCGTTGTTTTATCCAATGATGTGTGCACATTTCATTAAAAAAAACACATTAAATTCGACGGTAACGTAATTACACGCGGGGGCGGGTACATATGCAAGTGAAGCTATAATGTTTTTAAATTAAGCAATTGACATGTGCTTATTTTATCGTATACAGTTATTATCATCATCGTTTACACAGCAGGTCGGTGGATTGTATGGACAACAACAACAACAATCGCCGCATGATGGAACGCGACTCTCACGCCTTGCCATCGATAGACCCAGCAGTTCCGTTACCGCGCTCGCATCATCAGCACCGCGCGAGTATTGATTGTGTATTTATTTATTCAAATCAAGATGATTTATCGAGAGTTTTGTGCCGCTCTATCATTTTGGGTCGAACTAAATAGGACCCCCCCCCGCCCCCCCCCCCATATCGTACAGACCACGCAGTGTCGTTGATCAATGAGATCCCCATGAGCATTGATTCAGAGCAAGCCTTTGCCCTGCTGGTGAGACGCTATATGCCGAAACGGGGTCCAGAGTTTGCTTGTCCTGCATCATTGCTGCTGAAATTATTACACTCGAGTGGCTGCTGGGGTTGCGAGATGCGTGAGCAACTCTTATAGTTGGTTACGTGGAGAGACGGATATGCACGGACGTATGCTGAACTTTTTTCGCGCCGTACGTAGCCAACCGTGCTAATCGGAGGCAATGCGCCTCTCATGCGAAGGAGATATTGCCTGCCTATTTATTTTGTTATCATCAGCCATGGTCAATCCACTGCTGGACCGTTCAAGACCTGGCCCCAAATCGCCACTCGCACAGCTCACGGTCGCGCGATGCAACAATCCCAAAGACAAAGATGCCCCGTATAGCCTCAACAGGCTGTTGGGCCAAGTGCGGTTCGCGAGCGGGCACCGATGAAGGCCGGCAGGGCACACGAGGGGTGAAGGTCACCACCACGCCCCACCGCCTTTGTCTCCCCAGTGGCGATGTTTTTTTTTACACAACCGCACCAGGTACTCATTTGAGGCTGAGTCGACCTAGGGGAGGCCCATAACCGGTTAAAATCACCGTCACCGGCGTTGTGCGTCAACGGGAATCGAACTCGGGTCGCCGGGTTCGTAGCTCAGCGCGCGGACCGCTGCACTACCGCTCCCCACACAACAACAGACAAACCCGCGCTACTTTAGCATACACTGCGTTATTATCGCATTAAGTCGGTAATCATTCCGAGCCGGCGACAAAGACAAACACACAACCACCGTGAGATTAAGAGCGGCCGAATGGAGCACGGCGCGAGTACAACCGTGCCGAGTTACGTGACCGTCTATTTGCACGTGGGATTAAGTTTTTGTTTAGCCTCCCCCGCAAAGTCGACACCGGTACATGTTTGGTGAAGTTGTCGTTCGATGGTCGCGGTAACCGGAGCCTTAATCGCCGATTAAAGTCATCACTCGGAAGGCCGAGAGGAGAAGGACGTGACACTGGGGTCGATGCTGGATATTCTTAGATTTTTTTATTCAACTTTTTTTTTACCTACGTGACTTTACCGAAAGAACCCAAGAATATGAATACTTGCAGTCACGAAAGCTTCAAATCTAGAATCGATGCTGGATTGCTGGCTACCGTGGTGTCTGTGGTGTCTGTGGAGCCGTGCTTATTGGTGGTTTAGCGCACTGCCCTACGAAACCCGGCGACCCGAGTTCGATTCTCGCTCTCACGGCCACCGCCGGTGACGATTATCTGAGACCGTTCCTGGGCCTCCCCTAGGTCGACTCAGCCATAAATAAGCACCTGGGTGCGGTGTGTAAACATCGCCACTGGGGAGACAAAGGCGGTCGGGCGTGGTGGTGGTCACCCACCTCCTCGTGCACCGTACCGCCCTTCATTGGGTGCTCGCGAACAGCACTTGACCCAACAGTCTGTTACAGCCTACAGGAGGGGGGAGGGAGGGCGGGGGGGAGTTCATTGTCTTTCGTGTCTGCGGTGTTTGTGGCTGGCAGAATTCATTGCCCGACAGATGCAACCCGACCCGGCTTAATGATGGGCCTCCCGTGAAGTCACGGAGCGGTCGGTGTGACGTGATTCATAATCATCGCCGGGTTGCATTGCAGTCCGCAAATGCGCTACCTCGCAAGCGGCGTGGCTTGGCGAGCTCAGTGCAATTGCGTCAATTGTATCATGAAGTTCATAGCATCAACACGCAGCAGCAGCAGCTGAATATTACTTGGGGCGCCCTGCCACGCAAGAACGTTCGTGACGTACGGGATCGTGGCGACGGTATTACATACACGCGCGTACTTATATATGTGTGTGTGTGCGTGTACAATAGAGTATATATCCAAGTTCAATTATGTTGTGCTGCTGCGGTGACAACTGTGCAATCAACAACAACAATCCCTCACCACGTGCGTTAATAACACTGCGTGACCTTAAAAGGAAAAATATATATAATGGGCGACGTTTCATGCAATGGACCTTCTTCGTATCACATCAAACACGTACCACTGCCCATATTCACGGCACAAAATCATTTGTAATTGATGTGCTATGAAGGGCCATTGCCCGACATGCGATGTAATATACATATATATTATTTTAAGGCAGTATTATTGACGAATATGAGTCTGTTTTTTAGTATATATATGGATCGGTATGTACTACCTGCTATGACACGGTACGTTGATAATAAAAAATAGAACAAAAGTGCGCAAAGAAGCATGGAGAGTTGCGTGCTTGGAATTACACCGACAGAGTGAAAGATAAACACGTGGATTAGAGAATTATGCACAGGCTAAAGACATCTTTCATAACGTTCAGAAAAGTATGTGGGCTTGGGCAGGACATATCGTGCCTATGGGGGGTGGTGTTGGTGATGATGGTGGTGTTGGCGATGATGATGCTGATGATGATGGTGCTGTTGATGATGGTGGTGGTGATGATGGTAGTGGTGGTAATGATGGTGATGATTGATGATGGCGGTGGTGGTGATTATGGTGATGATGATGGTGGTTGTGGCGATGATGGTGGTGGTGGTGGTGGTGATGGTGGTGGTGATGATGATGGTGGTGATGGTGGTGGTGATGATGATGGTGGTGATGGTGGTGATGGTGATGATGATGGCCCATGGTGAAGAATAGTGATGGAGTGGCAGCCAAAGAATGAAACGCATCCGGGAGGACGTCTTCCAAAGAGGCTGATCGATGAAATCGGTCCGTGTGCGAGGCACATTGTTACATCGCAGAACGGCGACAAACAGCGACGGTTTCTTGGGCAACCCTTCATCCAGCAGCGTATTGAGCGTGGTTGATAGTTTACGATATCTTTTATAATAAAAAAGGGATAGTCATAGGTATAGAAGGTATGAGGAAGGTCTTGAGCCTGGCAGGGAGTTAACAACACGGATGCCTGTGAAGGGAGGACGTTCGTATTCCGTGGTGAGCAGAGGAGACATGATTGTCGAGAAGGGATATAAAGGTGAGATGCATGCGCACGTGCACGATTGAGTACACGTGCGTAAACCCAGTTCTAACAATACGTAAACTACAATATTCGATGTTTAACTCCACGGAAATTACAGCCGGGTGCGGTTGAGTGGTTTATTGCCGCGGATGGCGATTCCTGGTTCTAATCGCTGGAAACTCTGTCTCGTTACAAACACTTCAAACGATGCTATCGCCATCATCAGTGAGGAGAGGAATTCGCCTCGCGACGGTGTGGGGTCCATGCCATCACGGGATGTGCTGCGCCGGCCTTCACTCGGGGTTCGCTAACAGGACTTGAAAGCGCAGAGCGGTAGAGCAATGAATAGTAGCGCACTGCCCTACCAACCCGGTTTTTACCTGAGTTCAATTCCACCCCCTCTCCAAAAAAAAACTGGCGACGAGTTATATCTGAACCGCTCCACTCCTTCAGCACCCCCCCCCCCCCCGCGTTATCAACGAGCGAGGTGAAGTATGGTCAAACAAATCTCCATGCCAGCCACAGCACTGGGAAGCCTTCACGTCACGGTGGGATTGGCAATCAAGCTGCGCGTTATTATCATTATGTTTTATTATGATTAACGTTAGCCAGTGAATGGAGTGCTCCTCTGAGAGAGCACGTCCACCGGGGGAGACGGAGCGATGAAGTCCGTAGGTGTGCAGGCGCTCGCTCGGTGGTTTATCAAACCCAGAGCCCGCACACGCAGTGGGGTGCAAGCTCAGGTGGGTGGCGCTGAACCGGTGGTTAACTGCTGTCACGTTCGGACAACGATAAGTCGTGCACGGCAATAATCCTCACGTTCGCGTTTCTTGCAGTGAACTCCTCCACGCGGCGAGAGAAAATGAAGAGAGCGGAATATTCGACGGAACTGCAGCGGCGAAGTGGAAGTCACTTTTAGTGATACTCGCAACTGTTCTTTTTTTTGCCGTGGCAAACAGCACCATCGCCGTCAAACGAATTCCACGAAACAACATTTAGCGTCTTACGCCATCAAGGACACGTGCTGAGACCGCGACGATCCATCGACAACTATCACCGCCCGCTTGCAATAGGCGACAGAGATAAACTGCAAGGAACACGCGGACACACCCGCCGACGTGTCTGGATAGGTAGGCTGGAAGACAAACCTTGATACGTCACCTGCAGGAAAGGACAGATTTTTTTTTGCATTTATGTTAACTCTGCTATTAAGGACCATCGACCGAAACGTCGGTCGCCCTGTGATGTTTCCTTCTTTAGGGCGGTGTTAATGCCGAATGCGTTTGCGTTTTTGATCAGATACGGTCACACTGATAATACAATTATATCGACATAGTATATTCACTAATTTGCTGATGGACCAAATATATATACAACTAAACAAATAAATATACTTTATATAAAAAGCAGATTGATGGATTGTCGACAGAGTTCCGCGTAGAAACATACACAGACAGAGAGATATGTACATGACATCGTTGTGTCAAGGATAAAACACGGCAATCCCTTTGACTTCGGAATAGATTGATAGCCCATATATAGGCATACAAACTGACGGATGATAAACGAACAACACAGATAGATTGTTAGACGCGTTGTCGACAAAGTAATAGATTTATAGAGACAATTATATATCCCTTACATATAGAGACCCATTAGCTGAAAAGTTGTACTGAGATTGAACGAATGTATGTTGAATTTCTTTCGCGCCGTACGTAGCCATCCGTGCTAATCGGAGTTGCGAGTTTGATACATTGTATACAGTGTAGACGTACGGATACAGTACATGGTTTGAGAGGCACATATACACTTATAGATGTATATACTTAAAGGTAATAAAGACGAATAGACCATACATAGACTCTACTGTTAAACTGATATTTAAACATATACATGCATTCACAGACCTCAGTAAATACACTGACAAACCATAGAGACCAAAGGCCAACACACGTGTAGCCGTATTGATACAAACATTGATAGATCCTACACACACACATATATATCCATACAAACAGACTGACAGATCACAGACGCGCTGATAGGTGGGCACGCAAAGACAAAGCTCCCCCCTTTAGCCGACACAGGCTGTAGGACAGCGTACTGTTAGATACACACACACGCACGTAAAGACAGATCCGTCGTATAGCATACACAAGCGATTGTGGCAAGTGTTTTTTTTTTTGCCAGCACTCATAAATACACACACACACACACAGAGAGAGACCATGGATAAAACCACCACGGGCGAAGACGACGTGGATGTGGAGAGCGTGGATGACGAAGCCACGATTCCAAATCGTCATCTCCTCTCCGAACGACCTGGGTCTCTTACGCAACCACAGCAGCAGCCACCGCCGGGCGTTCTTGCGGTCAGCCCCGAGCAGAGGCGCATGGCGCGCACCCCCAAGTGTGCGCGCTGCCGGAACCACGGAGTGGTCTCGTGTCTCAAGGGCCACAAGCGCTTCTGCCGCTGGCGAGACTGCCAGTGCGCCAACTGCCTGCTGGTGGTGGAGCGTCAGCGCGTGATGGCGGCGCAGGTGGCGCTCAGGAGGCAGCAGGCGACCGAGGTGAGGATGGTGAATCCTTGCAGTCACGAAAGCTTCGAATCTAGAATTAATACACCTCCACCTGATGACGGAGACTTGTGTTGCCTCCGAAACGTCGTGATTTTTATTTTTATTAATTTTAATTTCATTTTTTAACCTACGTGACTTTACCGAAAGAACTAAGAGTAAGCAGCCGCGGCCACCGCCGACACCGCCGACGCCAGCAAATATTAACCCGGCGACACAGGCACGTCCATAGGGGATGGAGGTGCGGGGGTCCCGGGGCAAAAAAAATCACACGACACCTCCAAACTGAATCGTTGGTAGTACATCTTACACTGTGACGTCGAAGCGTCTCTCCTCCCTCCCCCCCCCAAAGCGCGGGGCCCGGGGCAGTCGCCCCGATTCGCCGAATCCTCCGGATGGCTCTGCCCACCCCCGCAACCTCCCAGACCCCTGTCGACTTGGCAGCACTGTTTGGGAGCTGTTAGCACGTGCCTGGAGCTTCTTGGGCAGGGGGGGGGGCTGCATTTAGGGTTCGTGCACGTGAACCGAAACGTCCGGACACATCACGCTGACTAAACACGCGGTACGAGTAAAACACATTACACAAGAGACCTGAACAGCCCATCCCTGAACAGCTATAGGCGGTAGAGCGATCGCGGATGATGACGTGGGCAGATAATATACCTTGGTGCAATGTATTCGATCTCTGGAGCAAAGCTGGATGCAACCCGGACAGCACTCTACTTGGGTACTTACTTGCACATCTGTAAACAAGAGCTTAAAATAAATTAACTCACAAGCCTCCGTCATCAGCAATTTACTGGAGCGGTTACACCTGATGACGGAGGCTTGTGTTGCTTCCGAAACGTCGTGAGTTAACTTATTTAATTTTTTTTACCTACGTGACTTTACCGAAAAAAACAAAGAGTATGAATCCTTGCAGTCACGACAACTTCAAATCTAGAAGAAGAAAAAAACAAGATCTTTATAGCTCATCGGATTCCTCCCGTAAATAAATATTCTCTATACGTGTGACCGTCACGAATAGCAGGTGTTATGGGCGACTGCGCTGCTTCGTTGCGCTCCGAAACAAGAGGCCCGCGCTGCAGTAGACATTGTTCTGCTGTACGTCTATGCTCCCACGGTTCCGATGTTTAGCCGTCACCAAACCGCACTGACCAGAGTGGTGAAGTATGGTCGGATAACCACGAATAGCGATGGCGTCGAGAGGCCCGAATTCGCGAGCCACAGATTAAGAGCTGCACATCTACGCGTGGATAAACGCGAATTAAAGGGGCCATCCATTTAGTACGTGCGCATGGAGGGGGGAGGGGAGGGGGGTTAACCCAAATGCGCAGCTTGCGTATGGGGGGGTCTACTGACAATGTCCGCATAGGCAACGGGGGGGGGAGGGAGGTGAAGCCTCGATAATAATGTGTCTACATTGGCCTTCAATTGAGTTAGATAGTCCGGCGGTGGACGATCTGTTTGCTTAGACACGTTAATATCATTAATCCTTGATCGTTTCTGCGTGGATTAAATATCGGCCGTTCTATAGGATTCGGGGGGGTGCATCAAGCGAACGTACGCAGGTGGGGGGGGGGGTGTAAAAAGTCCGCGTGCGTACAGGGAGGTGGGGAGGGATCAAGTTTTGACAGATGTTTGCGTACCTACCCAATGGATGGCCCGTAACCTGGGCGTGGAGTGGTGGCGCAGTGGTTGGCATACTTCGCTCCGAGTCCAGCCCGCGTGAGTTAGATTCCTGGCAACGTGTAACATGAGTGGCGAATGACGTCCGAAACGGTGATGGTCCTCCCTTAGGTAAACGCAGCCTTTAAAACGCAGGCGCCTAGCGCGTTATATCAAATATAACTCAAGGAGAGAAAGAGGTTGACTGTCGTGGAGCGGGCAGTCCACCCTTAATAGGTGCTCGCAAACACCACGTGGGGAGCGGTGACGCGGTGGTCAACACACTGTGCGGCGAACAATGCCACACATGGCTTCGTTACCTATTCACGTTTCGCAACAGTGGTGAGCGATATCCAAACCGGTCCTGTTCTCTCACCTCTCTCTCTATCCCTTCAGCAAAGTAGTAATGATCAGCGAGGTGGGGTACGGTCAAACAATTACCCTGACCGACACGGCGCATTTGACCTTCATCCAGCAGTGAATTGACAAAGGGAATTGTGCAATTATATATGCTCTATGTACAGTATATTGTACACATGTATATGGGAGAAAGATTCGTGAAAAGCTGAGGAGTGTGAGTAATCGGATGATGAGGAAGAAGCGCCGTATGCATGTGTGCTGTAAGTGTGGTGGTGGTGGTTGGGTTAGTGGTGGCTGTACGCAGCATGGATGAGAGGAAACAGTCAATCTGGTCGAGCGGGTCCTTGACATGGGCGCAGTCGCTGTCAGGGCGTGAAGTTCACGCGAACGATAACCGTGCTCGGGGTAGCGACACAAGAGCGATAAGGAAGACCAACTCTGAAGGGCGGAAGGGTGGAGAGACGGAGAGAATGACAAGCGACGGACGAAGCCGAGGACAGGGAGGGAGAGCGTCGAACGAGCAAATCGAGCGAGCGAAACTGCTCTGCGCGATGGCGTTCAATCGAGTGGACTAAAAATGCGGGTGGCCAGAAAAAACACACGAACAACAACAAAAAATCTGCAGCAACTGCAACCCCGAATTGTTGGCCAGAGTACTCCGACGAGGAAGACGGAAATAAGTGTGGAGATGGAGAGGTCACGGGCATGGGCGGAGGGGGATAGAAATGCGCGTGAAGTCTGTGGCGCTCAACTCGGCCGTTGATTGACACGCGCGCTTCCAAACAATTCAGGCGAACAAATCTGAAACGACTTCGGCCTGCCGGGAGCAACTCAAATCCACGTGGCGACCGAGCCTCAATGATCAGGCAACACGCCATTCAAGATTGTCGGGGGAAAGTGAGGCGGCATCCTCGCTTGCATGTTTGTGGTGGATGTTTTTTAATGATGATTATAATTTAATTGTGAACAGCGTCATCCATGCAATTGCATCCCACAACGCTGCACATCAATTATACAGTTCCGTACACAGATAATACAAAAATAAAACAACACTACCTTTGCAGAAAAAAAACGTAAATAACGAGAAGAAAAAAGCATATAACAATTAAATAATAATTAAAATAAATAAATCCGTTGGATCTCCATACCCAAGACCATAATCGCAACATTTCGCCGGATTTTGGAGAACCTTCACTGGAGGGGTGGTGGAGTGGCCAAAAAGTTACGAGCCAGTTGGACGATAATGTAAATGCCTCTTTTCCAGCCGTGTAGTTTTTGAGAGCGTTTTGTCTGTGGTTCAACCACCACACTGTCGGTCACAACACAAACAAAAAGACGACGATCCCCCGTATAGCCTTAACAGACTGTAGGGGCAAGTGCTGTTAGCGAGCACCTATGAAGGCCGGCACGGCACACGAGGGGGTGGGTGGCCAACACCACGCCCGGCCGCCTTTGTCTCTCTTGCGGCGATGTTTACACATTGCACCAGGTACTCATTTTAAGCTGAGTCGACCTAGGGGAGGCCCAGGACCGGTTCAGATAATCGTCACTGGTGTTGGCCGTGAGCGTGAATCGAACCCGAGTCGCCAGATTCGTAGCGCAGCGTAGCGCTAACCACTACACCACCGCTCCCTTCAACACAAACACTCACTCACCCACGCACACCCAAACTCACTCACCACACTGCAGGTCACGCCCACACACACCGCCTACTCACTCATCCTTCCCATCGCACCGCTCCATTTTTGGATTTCCTTTTCCCTCATCCCTTTTCTCGAGTTCTTATAGCAACATTGGGCAATTGAAGAAACGCATTCATCATTATCATTACTGCCGTAAGAGTGCCGTTCGTGTCTATCCCCTTGGCGTGTCGGTTCTTCGGGCCTCTGCTCATGTAGACGCGCGTCTGATTACAAACCTGAAAATGAGACGCGATATTCAAATGTGCTCTCAGCAGGGGTCTAATATTTATGATGAATACGATGATGATGGAAACTCGGGGCGCTTTGTCAATCCACTGCTGGATGAAGCCTCCCCCCCCCCCCGTTTCTCCGTATCCGGGAGTTGTTTAACCTGGTCAGAGTGTTTGTGTGACATGGAGAATAAAGGGAAGAACAGTTACAGCTTTCAGTTATAGCTCTTCGCTGGCGTTAGCCGTGGTCGGGAATCGAACTCACGCGGCACGAGTTCATCATGCAGCGTGCTAACCACGGCACCGCCGTTCTGCCCCCACAGAAAAACAACTACGCTAATTTATACAGCATTTGCAAATGTGGATATTTGTATATGCAAATACGGATACAATGTGAATGTATTATTAAAAGAAGGGCACTCGGTGTGCAAATCAACACAACACGATTGTTTGTCATTGCCAGCACACAGCTTCCTCGCGACACTTAAGTATTTTTGTAAAGTTATGCATGGTTATTATATATAAGTGCAAAACTAGCGTAAGTGTGGAATCATTAACGCATCATTCCCGTGCACCGATTCGCGTGCAGTAATCAATATTTTAAGTTGATAGCCAATTATATTGCAAATTGCATGGTAAATTATTCTGTTAACATTGGTATTTCCCGAAGTCACGCACATTTTTTGTCCCGAGTAGGACGTCGAAAAGTTATTGAGATTTAGATTGAGTTGTTATTTCACTTTATTCTAAATGTAACAATTTTGCGGAGTGGCGGCCAAGGAATGTAATGCATCGGGAAAATTAATTCACAACGTGGAGATGGAGCGATAAAAATTAGTTAACGTGCAGGTGATGGTTGGATTGTTACATCGGAGGATCGTGAGAGATGTCGGCGGTTTGGCAAGCCTTTCATCCAGCAGTGGAATGACCTCGCATGATGATGATAACTGTGTTACATGAAGGCTTAACTGAGCGAGTGACACCGCAAAGCAGCCTGCAAAAAAAGATCCAGAAACGATACAATCTGGAAAACGATTAAACCGAGACAAAAAAATAATTGACCAATACATCGATTCGCTATTTTTTCATCGCAATAATTAATATAATCGTTTCATCCTGCACGTGTGAGTGCGAGCCTGGGGTTTATGAGGAGCGCTAGCGTAGCAGTGAGTGCGCCGCGCTGGAAACCCGGCCACCCGAGTTCTATTCCCGCTCACGGCCAACATCAGTGACGTTTATCTGAACCGGGTCTGAGTCTCCAGTAGTTCAACTCAGGTAAACTGAGTACCTGGTGCGGTGTGTTAACATCGCCACTAGGGAGACAAAGGCGACCGGGCGTGGTGCTGGCCACCCACTCCTTCGTGTACCGTGCCGGCCTTCATTGGGTGCCCGCTAACAGCACTTGCCCCAACAGTCTGTGAATGCTATACAGGGAGTCTTTGTCTTTGTTTGTCTGTTGTATGAGAGGAGCGGTCGCGTGGCGGTTGGCGACCTCAGTATAGCACTCGTGAGCAGCACTTGCCCCAACAGCTTGTGTCGGCTACAGGGGGGATCTGTGTCTTTGTTACGTCGCAGATTCGCGAGGCATGTGGCGACAGCTTTGGGAAGACTTCATCCAACAGTGTATTGAGCATGGCAGCTGCTGATGATGGTGGTGGTGATGATGATAAATAGAGGCAGCAGTTAACACCAGCATCCTGGTAGGGCTACAGGGGTTCTTCGTGTGTGTGTGTGTATGGGACTAGCTGCGTGTGTGTGTGTGTATGGGACTAGTTGCGCGTGTGTGTGTGCACGCTTCTATTGGTATCGAGTTGCGAGTCAGGATAAAACCAGCGCGGACGGAATTGGTCCGGCTTATATGCAACACCGAAATCATCATTGGCGTCGTCGTGGAGAACACAACGCAACCTTTAACCCGTAGAACGCCACCACGGGGAGTGGAATAAACTAATCTAAAACTATGTTTTATTGTACTATAGGTAAGACTATCACAAACGATGGCTCAGCGAAGTGGGCTTATCACGTGTAAATGTGTATACAGCAGTCAAATACTCGACACGCGTGACGTTGATTCTAATTGTGGAGGGCAAAAAAACGGAGGGATCCGGAGAAAAATTCACGAGTCCAACACCGGGAGACAGACACGCAAACTTCAAATTATCCAACGGGCGTCAGGATCGGGGTCGAACCCACGGCCTCCTGTATAGCAGGCGAGGTAGTTAACATCTCGCCACCGTGGCGCCCAAATAAATATTCTGAATCTGACTTGCATCAAACGGAAGCGATTTTAATCAAATAACATCTGGATCTGTTTTGCTTTCCACAGTTAGGCCGTGATCAATAAAGACTGCTGCTGCCTAATCAGATTAAGTTCGTAAGATCCCTCTACATTAGCCGAGTGGTAAATTACCAGTCGTTTTCCTGATCTATATCTGGGCTATAGAGTGGGCGTTGAGTTGACATCTCGGTCTGGCCTACAGAGTGAGTGTTGCAATCCAAGTCTGGGATTATAGAGTGGGTGGGTGTTGAATTGTTGGTCTGCGCTATAGACTAGCTGTTCATTTGGAGATATGGACTCGTACAACGGGTGCTGCTGGGTGGTAGGAGCGGGTGCTGAGCGTTGACGATGCGACGACACAGCGTGCACGGAACGGGAGTCACCGCGATGAGTGGTTACGTCATCAGATCTTGAAAGCCACGTCCCTGATCCGCTCAGCACCTCCTCTCACCACCCCTTTCTCCTCCCTCTCCCCGACTCCCTCAGGCCAACAGCGGACCCCAGGCCAAGGAGGCCGCGGCGAATCGGAGGCCAGTCTACGTCTCTCAGGCGAGGACGCCAAGTCTCCTGGCCAAGAGCATCCTGGACGGTATAACCATGACTGTTCTCTTTCGCCGATCTCGTCAGCAAGGAGCATAAATCATCGCACGAAAAAAGTTCGACTCACATATTATGAGATTACTACTACTCATCAGTAATTGGCCGTAGTCACTCCACTGGTGGATGGAGGCCTCTCCAACCCCCTCACGATCCTTCTGTGTAATGATCCTTCTAGCCCCTGCACATGGACGGATTCATTGGTCCATCTGCTGAGTGGACGCGTTCCATTTTACTTGCTATCGATAATAATAACTTACAGCAGTTTAAATTTCGATTTAAAGCTTTCATGACTGCAGGGATTCATCTTCTTGGTTCTTTCGGTAAAGTCACGTAGAAGGGAAATAATAAAATAATAAAAATATTACATAATAAAATAATTCTCACGACGTTTCGGCCACAACGCAAGCAGCCGTCCTCAGGTGAAGAACACATAATAAAATAATTCTCACGACGTTTCGGCCACAACGCAAGCAGCTGTCCTCAGGTGAAGAACAGGTCTGTCGGAAAGACAGCGTCGTGAGAATTATTTTATTGTTTTATTTTTATTATTTTATTATTTCCCTTCTACGTGACTTTACCGAAAGAACCAAGAAGATTAATTACAGCAGTTTGTCAATCCCCACCCGTCACTTGAAGGCGTCCCAGTGCTGTGTCGGGCATTGGGATTGTTTGACCATACTTCAACGCGCTTGTCGGTGCTGTTTGGTAACGCGGTTGGAGGGGGGGGGGTGTGTGGAGCGGTTCAGATATCACTCATTGCCAGTTTGGGGAATTGAACTCGGGCAAATCGGGAGTCCTGTGAGCAAGCGTGGAGCAGGGCAGCGTCACCCAGACGGCCATGTGGAGAGGGCACCCAGAGGTCGGCCACCACAGGGGAACAATGAGGCCAGACCACGGTGGTGAGGATGGGAGACTGTGCGATCGGGCCCTGGGTAGGGCTGCACGCTGACTTTACTAGCCGCTGTTGGCCTCCAGCGGAATGAAGCGAAGATGAGGTGTTTGAGGCCTTGGCACGGCGATGACCGATTGGTAGGGGGTGTATGAGCTATGCCAAGGCGTCGGCAACCAAAAATAACAAGAAGGAGCATTTTTTATTTCAAATTCGGAGTATATTTTTAAAAACTCGATATTTCAAGCGCCGCAATGTCCATTGATACGAGATGGTGGGTCCTTAATAAGACAACGTCACGAAGCAGCCGCGTGCGGCTCCAGATCCCAGGGCTATTCGCAATTCACATCTTTACAAAGAATTGGGGGGGGAGGGTTAGCATGGTCACGTTTGAGTGAAGCTGGGCCCCACCGAACCCCCCCCACCCCCCGCCTCTCCCCCCGACCGACGACCCCCGCCACCGCCTTGACCCTCACCGCTCGCTCTCCCTGCAGGCTACCGCCCCACCAGCGCCAGTGGCGGCGGCGGCGACGACCACTTCGGCAGCGGCGCCCCGCCCCCGCTGCTGCCCCCTCTGAGCGAGCGGATGCGCAAGCGCCGAGCCTTCGCCGACAAGGAGCTCGACTCGGTGATGCTGGAGCGAGAGGCGCAGGCGATGCTGTGCGCGACCAGGGCCGCCGCGCTGCCCCAGCTGGGCGCGCTGCTCCCGCGCTCCCCTTACGCCACCGGGGGTGGCGGTCTGTACCCGTGCGGCGCTGGCACCGGCGGCGCGCAGCATTTCAACGCCGTGGGCACGCACTTCATCTTCGGTCCCGCCGCCGCGCTTACGACTGAACCTGGCGGAGCACTTATCCACAGGGGGTCTGCGGCGGCGGTGGCGGCAGCAGGAAGCGGGCAGCACCAGCAGCACCAGCAGCACCAGCAGCACCACGGAGCGTTCCACTGCTTCGGAAGCGCGCTCGCTGTGGAGCGGTGCGCATTTTGGTCCAAGCTGTCCGCGGGACACGAGCGGTTTTATCAGCAGCAGCAGCAGCACTTGCATCACCAGCACCACCAGCAGCAGCAGTCCTTCTTGAACTCGAGTAACGAAACGGACAAAGTCGTCGTATCCAGGACTGGCCACGAGGTTGCGCCGGATGGACCCTCCGGCAAAGCCGGCCCGCACTGCAAGGTGATCTTGGGCAGCCCGGCCGAGCTGCGACTGTCGCTGCGAGCGGACGGCGTGGCCTTCCTGCCCTTCAGGAAGGCCGCGCCGTGGGTCCCGCAGGCCGACTCGATGCACCGAGCGGCAGCGGACTCGGTCAAACGGAGCGACGCTCAGCAACCGCAACAGCAGCTGCCGCAGCAGCATCAAATGCCGCAGCAGCAGCCGACTGGGCCTCGCGAGCCAGCCGTGTGCAAAGGCGAACATCAATCGGGGACCAAGGCCTCCGTGAGCAGGGGCCACACACAGTGCAGGCAGCCGGCGGAGGTCACGCGCTGCGAGAACGACGCGGCAGCGTCGGGGAACTGCGTGAAGCTGTCGCACGAGAGGTGCCAGCCGATCAGCAAGGGCGCGGGAGCGGCTCTCTTGCCCTTCTCCGTCGAGTCGCTGTTGAGAATCAAGTGAAGGCCGCGCAGTGCGTGGGGAACGGGTGCGGGAATACTGAGACGTGAGAAGGTGTCATCGATGAGGTGGTTCGGGACCATGTTGGGACGGTTGTGCCTTGATTGTGCTGATGGTGGTGGTGGTGGTGGCCGTGTTACTCATTACGATGATGGCGATGGTAGTGGTGATGCACGTGCTGATGATGGTGGTGGTGGTTGTGATGATGGTACAAGTGGTGGAAGTGATGGAGATGGTGGTGTCGTTGAGAGGTGCAAATGATGATGATGACGATGATTGCTATAGTGAGATGGTGATGGTTGTGATGATGATGATGATGATATCGTAGTTATGACAGTTGCTGTGAACTATAATAATATAATTGCGAGAATACTAAAATGATAACAACATTAATGAGTTGATGATGGTGGTGATGATGATAGTGGTGGTGGTATTAGTGGCAGCGAAATGTCAAACTTACGGCGTTGTTGAACGTTCCGATTTGTTCTCGGTGCCCCTGGTCTCTCATGAGAATAATAATAAATAATAATCGCATTTTATTATTATTTATTAAATATTGCTATAAAAATAATTTTTCCTCTTCTCGATAAAGCCAGCTCAGCCACCGCTTGGCTGCACTCATCCAACCATGCAATAGTGTGGAAATTGTATGTAGTAATATATTACACGTCTGTTTGTCATGCTTGTTTATAATGTAACCATCTGCTGTAAGCCTGTAACCAAATATTGACGTACAAAACCACTTCGTGTGGTCACGAACCCGGATTAGTCTGTTTCGGTTTTTTTTGTTGTTTTGCGATATAGTGGAGGTTGCTCACGAGGTCACACATCAGCAAGAGGCCGGAGCTGCCTCGTAGGGCTGAACTCCGGAAAATAAAAAAAAAACATTCCATTAGAAATTAAGCCCTGTGAAAGTACAAAGATTTAGGTAGTCGTCACCGGTGTTGGTCGTGAGCGGGAATCGAACTCGGGTCGACGGTTTCGTAGCGCAGCGCGCTAACCGCCACACTACAGCTCCCCACCCACCGATGTATACACACACACACGCTGTGCAGATACCGTGCACACACAACCTCAATGCATTCGTGAGTAACACCGTGGCCTTAAAAAGGCAACATATATCATCAGTAACTTTGTGAGCAATGGCCAACCTTGATAGCGCGTGTAATGAAGAAAGGCCAATGCTGGAAACGTCGCCTAATATATATTCATCCTTTTGAGGCCACACGATGTTTATTGGATGAAGGTGGTGAGTGTTTGTTATTCGTGCTTGTGTATGGGTCAATGAATCCATGCGATCTTATGCTTGCTAACACAATGCTCTTTGCCTCCGCCTGCTTCGCCTATCGCGGTGTTTATATCGGAATCGTTATTAAACTATGCATTTCCTAAGTATGGATTACGAGTTTTTTGTTGTTGTTGTTGTTGTAGTAAATATATGAGCGCGCACACGTGGCTTTGAGAGGTAGGTGTGTGGCAATAGCTCCTTCTCCCCTCCCCTCGAAGGTGAGGATGGCAACTAGCGCAGCGTTATCACCGAATGCCGTTGTTTAAATCGCAAAGCCACTGCTCAAGAGGTTGCAATCGTCCACTCTATGCCGCGCGCGCAAAAGGGCGCGACCCCGTGTAAACATCGTATTTTTTTAAGGACATTATTGCGCGGCGATCCGCTCTTTACACAGTGTACACAACGTCGATAAGCACCTCGGGCTAGAGTTGATGGCAAACACATTACGCTGTGCAAACAAGAGGCTGCAAGTCTCGGGTAAAAGACGAAAATTGTTTTTGAGGCGGAGCCCTTTGCAACGTCAACAAAGAAAGGGGGACAGCAACCACAGGTCCTGAACTCACCGCTGGATCAAACTGCCCGTCAGCCCGGGCCCTCTCTCGCTCGCTCGCTCTCTCTCTGAGACCAGCAGAACGCCCAGCCAGCGACACGGGAAATGTATGGGCAGGTCACCAGAAACCTTGGGCTACTTTGACACGGCAACTGTGACCATATGATGGGGTTACTCCCAGCGTGCCTTGAATGCCACGTGGCATCTAAAACAAAGGCGGTGTGCATCATACACACGGGATCGTTTCTGGCGAATCACGGTTTGCAGAGTTCGACCCACATTTGCAAAGTGGCTGACAAAGAAGCAGCCAGCTCTCCCGAAGACGTCACCACGTGTCTTTAGGTGAACAATTTCGATTTAAAGCTTTCGTGACTGCAGGGATTCATCTCCTTGGTTCTTTCGGCAAAGTCACGTAGAAGGGAAAAAAAAAACATAATAAAATACAATTCTCACGACGTTTCGGCCACAACGCAAGCAGCCGTCCTCAGGTGAAGAACAGGTCTGTCGGAAAGACAGCATCTGAAATACGTGATTTTACCGAAAGAACCAAGAAAATAGGTGAACAATGTTGTGATGAACTTGGGATGAGAGCCGATGGGAAGGGAGCGACATGCAGTGTGGCGATTGAACAGAGTGTACAGGGCTTGGTCCAGATGTCCCCCCTCCCCCCCTTCAATTAATTAACCCCGAACATTAGTTTTTCTCGTTTGCGTATTCATTTCTGTTTCAAATAAAGATGACCTTACAAAAATAGATTACGTTTTAGATAATTAAACGCGGGGGTAGGGGGGGGGGGCACAAGACATCTGGATCGCCCTGTAGATGTCAGTCGGGTCGAGCGAGTCCTCAACATACATTGGTGTGGAGGCATCAATGCGTCAAGTTCACGAGAACTTTCACCTAGGATGTAGCAACAGAATAGCGCATTGTACTCGGAACCGTGGCAGTAGCGATAGAAGAGTGATGAGGAAGTGATTGACCGCCGGTGAACGAGTGACTATTGAATCAGCCACCACTACGCTCTACACCCCCCCCCCCCCCCCCCCCCGTAGAGCCTGTAACAGACTGTTGGGGCAAGTGCTGTTCGCATGACACACTAAGGAGTGAGTAGCCAACACTACGCCCGGTAGGCATTTGCATCCCAAATGCTGATGTTTGCACAAAGCATCAGGCATTGATTTTGAGGCTGAGTCGACCTAGGGGCAAGCCCTAGGACCGGTTCAATTGTTCGCCGCTGATAGTGGTCGTGAGCGGGATGCGAACTCGGCTCGCCGGTGTCCAAACGCGCTGCGCTAACCGCTGCGCCACCGCTCCCTTTTTCACGGGCACCGCTTCAGACGGAGTCGAGTGGGCTGGCTGTAAATAATCCGCCCTGTGGTTGTTTCAACACAAAAGCTCCTTTTGCCCCGGAGGGCAAGGCGTTGAAAAGACAAAAAAAAGAAATAAAAAAAACGATGGAAGGGTTAAGGGAAAACAAACAAAAAAAACTATCTTAAACAAAAAAAAACGTACGGCTCAATTATTGTCCTTCTCGACGCTATCTCGGCCGGCGTAAGCACGGAGAAGTATTCTTATCTCTGCGCCTCGAGTCCCCTTGCCCGTCTCCGGGTCCGCGCGTTGTTGACGGTTCCGCCGAAAATATCGGCGACGGAAAATTCTCTCTGCAACTATCGGGGACTCTTGTCACGAATGCGGAGACGCAGGCGGCTAGAGAGAGAGAGATGGGGGGGGGTTTAGAGGCAGATTTCAGAAGACGCGAAAGGAGAGACACGCAGTGTGGGTGCCGCGGATGACTCGGTCACCGCATCGCGTGGCGCTTCCAGACGCGCTTTTGCGGCCGTCTGGAACGCTCTTCCTTCCGATATTAGCAAGATACTGGGAGCCATGCACTTTCAAATCTAGATTGTAAACGCATTATTTTCTAACTGCTTTTTGTGTTTGGTTTGTTGTCCTTCCCCGAACCTCCGATGAGAACGGTTGGCTACGTAGGATGCCGAAATAAATTCAGCATGCATACAACTCCTCCCCAACCAAGCCACCCACTCACCACACCTTTCGGCTGTCGGGGTTCATTGACCATACTTCACCAAGCTGGTTATTCCGCGCGGGTTCGTAAAGTGAGTGCTACCACCAGCAGGACGGTGTCAAATAGGACATGCGTGCTCGGGAAATGAACCATTATCGCAGCTGCTCGAAGCACTGCACCACCCGCTCCACCGCCATATAATTGTGTATTGTATACTGTCATGGCTGGTGGTCGAGACTAACGATGGCGGGGGAGACGAACGCAGCTAACAACGACTCGTTTGCAAAGTGGCCAATTTGATCGTTAGATTGTAGGATTTGCGTAACAGTTTCGGCCTGAGGAATAAACTAAACACATTTATTACTTTTATTTTACCAAATGAGGACCACTGAGCTACGTAGTTCTTTTTTAGAAGCGACCTGGCCACAAATGATCGCCCATGTGGAAATGTATAGCGGTCAGTTACTCTAAACGCCTGTTTCTGAATGTGGTGGGATAAACCGGAGGACCCGGAGAACAATCCACGCGACCACGGGGAGAAAATACAACTCCAAATATACAGGCGTCAAGGTTGGGATCGAACCCATGTCCTCCTGTATACCAGGCGAGTTAGTTAACATCAATACAATAGTGGATTCAAACTGGCCACTGATGCTGCTGCTGATACATTCTGAAAGGCAGTATTGTTTTACTGTCGTAACACTCATTAATTGTGTTAATGGCCCATTGTGCGCGCCGTGTTGTGTGTGCGTGTGTGTGCCGTGCCACTAATAATAACAGCAACAAAAAGAGGCCGGTATTGTGCGGTTACCCTCTCGAATGCGCACAGTAGCCAGAGCGTAGAACGGGTGCGGAGAGACGGAGCGCATTGATTACGCAGGCTGCCCGAGTGAGGTTCGTGTGGTTGCAGGTGTCATCGCGTTGGGCATTGCCGATTGCACACATTCATAGTGCATCACCATCGCAGTCCAATATCGTCATGAGCATCACGATCGATCACCACGATTGTTCATTCGCATTTTCATCGCGGTCATAATCATTTTAGGGTCGCGCTCATTGCACACAAAGTGCTTGCCACAGATGCACCACAATAACTTGCCGATCTCGTCAAGGAACATAAAGCATCACGCGAACTCCGGTCATCCTCGTAGCAGCGGCGTGTTGGCAAGTCGTCGAACTAAGACGGTGGTGGTCACTGCATCGCACGCGTTCAGATGCGCTTCTGCGGCCGTCTGGAACGTTCTTCCTACCGATATTATGAAGCCTCTGGAGCTACGCACTTTTCCATCTCGATTGGAAACTCATTTCTTCGAAGCTGCTTTTTGTGTTGAGTTCGTTGTCCTTCCCCCGCACCTCCGATTAGGACGGTTAGCTACTTGCGATGCGAAAGAAGTCCAACACACATGCATAGCCTATTATTATTATCATCATCATCCTTATCACTGATACCGTCATCACAATCACTGTCGTTGTTATCGTCCTCATTGTCATCGTCGTCATCATCACTCGCACTACCATTGTCATCGTCCTCTTTGGTTTTTTCGGTAAAGTCACGTAGGTAAAAAATCAAATCAAATAAATGAAAACAACTAAATTAAATTGTTTTCATTTTTTTTAACCTACGTGACTTTACCGAAAAAAACAAAAAGTATGAATCCTTGCAGTCACGAAAGCTTCAAATCTAGAATTGTCATCGTAGCCACCATTGTCATCATTGTCAACATTGTTCACTATTCAACGTCGTCATCATTGTCATCATATGCATTAACCATTATCGTGCCGTTATCGTCATCCTCAGTTATCATGCATCACTATCATCGTCACTTCCATCAACCATATGAAGTATTATTTATCATTACAATTATCATTGTCATAACTACCATGAACACAATCACCACCACCACTATTGCCTATCACTATCGTATTCCATCATCATCATGGTGACAGGTGAACTACGCATTTGCACTTGCGTTGAAGTTCAAGACGTAAGAGACGCTAATGTAAAGAAAACAATCTTCAATCAAGGACTCGTGTCGGTTTGGCAGGGCTCATTATTATCTTTAATCACGCGTCAGGCGGTTATTCATCATCCTCGCTCTGCAATCGAACTCACAGCGACACCTGGTAGGTGAGCGAGGTCAATTTCGCTCTCCGCGTGTTCTCAGCTGGTAGGTAAGAGACGTGACCTCAGCACCCATCAAGCTCCACGACACCCGAGTCACCCCAGCCACCTATCCACCCAATCAACCAATCTAATTTCCCAAACACTAAAAAGAATCCCCACAAATGCCAAACGTTACCGAGTCTGCAACACGAGACGCACTCTTAAGGAGCCCACGTGGAAGCTAAACTGGATCTCGAAAAATCCACGCGCGGTAGGGATGTATGGTTTCCATTGTCTCCCTTTATTTCCGTGCAGATGAAACGGCTTAATTTAGGGGCGAATATTATGGAACGGCGACGGATGAAGCCGTCTGTGCATCTGCCACTCCGAATTAGGAACATGTGCAATTCTCCCTCGGCCCTACCCCGTTGCAGTCGTGGGGCGGCGGGGGGCATTGATTTCCACCACGCGGAGCATCGCGCTTATGAGCCACCGACACCACCCCCCCCGCCCCCCCCTCCCTTGTGCCACTCAGTGACGGTGACGCCACCACGGCGCCTGTTCCAGGCCAGGTGCACATTGATGCCACGCGATGTGTCGAAGGCTCCGCTGACGGGAGGTCGCGGGACAGACCCAGCAGGTGCCAAGGGGTTGACCGACTGAGATGACTGCCAGATGCACCAGCTGTGCCCCCCCCCCGCACTTTTCATTTTAACCGCCCGGCACTCCGCTCGTTGTTGTGAGCGTCGCCTGTCTGCCCTCCGTTGTTGTTGTTGTTGGAGGGCGACTGCTTCTGACTGCCCAGTAGCTTCCTACACGAGACTCTTCCATACTACCACCCAGTGCCGGATTGGCCAAATAGCAAAATTAGCTACATGTGTAGTAGCTACATGTGTAGTAGCTACATGTGTAGTAGCTACATGTGTAGTAGCTACACGTGTCGTAGCTACTTATGTAGTAGCTTCGAGCCCCGCACTTTCAAGGGCCCCGCGCTAAATGCTTTCAAGTTATCAATTCCGGTTCAGTGATTCTGCACTTGCTCTATTACTATAGTACTATACTGCCTTCAACTTTTATGAAGGACTGGGTGTTTAAGGTTAGCGATTTGTCGTATTATCTGGCTGTATAGCAAATGAAAAAAAATACAATAATTTTACTATGCAAGTTAAAAATGTATATTTGTAATATTTACGTGTTTTTTTTTTATTAGGGCCCCGTTATAACATATGCTACAGGCCCCGCACTCGCTTAATCCGGCACTGCTATCACCTGTCCCCCCGCGTTGTGCATCTTGTAATGGTCTCGGTGTTACAGGTCCCGGTTTAAAATCGTGTTTGGCCGGAAGATGTGACAGATTTTTTTTCTCAGGCAGTTGTTGTGGACGGTTGATAGGGAGTTTGTGTCTATCTTGGTCATCATCCTAACTGTTAAGAAAAGTTGAGAGAGAGAGAGAGAGCTTTGGCAGGACACGTCACAGGTAGAAGATGATCTACGTCGGTTAATAAGATTAACGACGGAGTGGCAGTCACGGGAGCGGCACGTGCACCGTGGAAATGGAGCGATAGAATCAGTTCGCCTGCTCGGTGGATTATCACACCGCAGGATCGTGAGAGGTGGCGGCAGCTGCTCGTGGTGGCCTTCATCCAGCAGTGGATTGACAAGCAAGGGTATTAAGTAATGAATGGTAGTCGTGTTGCGCGCGCACACACACACAGATTGTAACACATTGCTCAGGTCTGGTTACTTTGCTTCGGCGTAGAGATCGTGACATGCGCATTAAAACGATTAGTGACAGCTCCTAGTTTCATTCTAGCGACGTTGTTTTTCATGGTTTGATTGACACTTCGTAACCTTGATCAGCATGCACTGTCGCCGATTACAGTGGCACGGATGTTTCATTTTTCGGTGTATATTATTTTAAAAAATGTGTTATTTAAAAAATAAAATCTCATACCTTTCTAATAATCCACCCCTATCAAATGACGCCCAACCCGCACGCGATGTAAGTTATCGAGGCTATTGGAGCATACTTCACCACACCGGTCACCGCGGGGTCGGTGAAGGAGACGCCAGAGTGGGCAAGTGCGGATATCGCTCGCCACTGAGGCCAGCACCCGCTGCGGGATTTGAACTTGGGGGTTGTGCTCCGTTCACGGCGCCGTCTCGCCTACCCTAAACCTCCCGTCATCGCTCCAGCCGATAAACCGAACACCAGAAAAAGCACCGCGCACGTACAACTCCCGACGTGTGACAGCGAACGTTGGCTCGAAAGGTCACAGAAAACACGCTCAAAGTAAACCACTCGTTGGCCCGAACAACGCTCACCGAGTGGCCATTCGCGCGCGTGAACAACCGCGTGTTCACTGGATTTCAAATCAGAAGAACTGATTTTCTCTCTCTGTCTCTCTCTCTCTCTACCGCGACCCTCCCTCCTCCTCCTCCTCCTCGCCTCTTTCACAGTCTACAAGCCACCCTCTCTCTCTTTCATGCGGTGGGTATTCCAGGACGGGGGGGGGGTTAAGGAATTAATACAAACGCATCGTTTACAAAGAGGAGTAGCACGCGAAAGCGCTTCAAGGTGGAGAGTGAACCGTTGATTCTTCGCACGGCTTGAACTCGTCACCCGCGGCAAGAAAGAGGTGAGTCGGGAGCGGGAAGGGAGGGAGGGAGAGAAATAAAAGGACAAGCGATGATGTCTAAATGAGCCCACAGAAGCCAAAACAATGCTTTGTTTGTATCGCGTCAAAAATTATCAACAACTGCGCGGTTTCCAAAACAAGGCGATTCTCACAAACACCGCTGCGGTTTCCAAAACAAAGCAGAGGCAGCGATCATCCTCGCCGAGGCCGTGTGGGGTTTCTTTTTTTCTTTCTCCTGTGTGAGATAAAGCGAAGTGAGGGTCCCGCAACCACCAACCCCTGACAAGTCGATATTAAACACTTACCCACGAGCGGGAGCGCGAGACACGGCCAGCGACAGAAACATGTTTTTCTTTCTTGCGAGCTCACATTTAACAACTCAAACAATGGTTTTCTTTCCCGCGCGTCCTCTGCCCTCTCTCGCTATGCCACCCCCACCCACCACCACCCCCATCCCGGCTCTTCTGTGGCCCCAAATGAAACTCCCCCCCCTGCCTCCCCGAGCAGTTTTTCCGCCTCAATGGCAAAAGACAAGTGTCATTGTTTTGAGTTATCTGGTCTTGGCGATCGCGTCTGTTTGGAGGAATTCCAGCTCTTATCCGAGACGTACATCTGTGTTGGCATCTTGTCCAAACACACACACACACGCACGCACCCGCGCGAAGTTAGTGCGACTCCGTCGGTCACATCCAGGTGAAGTGTGCTGCTGCTGCTGCTGCTGATGATGCTGCTGTGCTGCACTTGGTTTGCGGTCCGCGCTTTACGATTTTATTACAGCAAAACAAGGTCGGGGCGGTGGTAGTGACGGTGAAGGGGCAGCCCTGCAATTGCACGTTCGCGACACTGCTGGCGGAAGGGCCTCCACTGAAGCCACCCCTCCGTGAGAACCTATCTAGAGGCTGACCTTTGACCTACTCTTCCACGCTTGCCCAGACCGTCTTGAAAGTTGGGAATGCCCACACTTCACCCCACCCACACCAAAACGCCACCTTACCGATTGACTTGCTGCAGATGAACAGAGGCGAGAGGAGGTTGGGGGTTGCGAGGCGGAGTGACTCAAGAAACTTGCACCATTATTTGACCTCAGCGTTGCAAGTCCAATGTGCTCACCGTTACACCGAGACGGCGTCGCTTTTCTCCTACAGAGTTTCACCACCCGGGTGGGTTGCTGTGTTGTGGGTTCCAAATGCCCACTCGCCTGCCCAACCTGGCCACCCTCCACCAAGAAGGGTCTCTGCTTGATTTACCAATACCGTGACACGATGGCGAAAAAATAAGCATTTCTGGTGTTGTGTACTCAGAAATACTGTAACACAGGGGCGGTTGTGGCAATGGAGGTGGTGGTGGTGGGTGGGTGGGTGGAAGGAGGGAGGAAGGGAGGGGTCGGGGCCTGGGGGGACGTGACCGATGTCAATTGAAGACGGGTCGATCGGTGCCGTGCGTGCGCACTTTCGCGATGCCACGCGGATTGTCGTCAGGGAACGGAGAGGCGCTGCCTTGTCAACGGCACCTAAGACGTCTATCTGATCGCCTCTTAAGCTCTCCCGAGAACACGAATTGAATATCGGTGGCAAAAAAAACTTTGCCGTTGCAGCAGCAGCAGCAGCAGCAACATTTTGGGACAACCTCGTTTCCTCACGTCTTCCTTCAAAAAATTATCCGGAAGCCGAATTCTAGTGCTGGATACAACCACATTTGCAAATGTTATTCGAACCTTTGATCCTTACCCGTGTATCGAACGTTCAACAATGTTTAGGTTTAATTGTATTGAGGGGCTGTGTGTCGCGTCTTGGTGTGATCTGGGGTTGTTGTTGTTGTTGTTGTTGTTTTTTGCTGCCTTACCCAAGCTCGCATTTAGTGTTGAAAAATCAGTCACATGGCCACACGAGAGATATGTTAATTGGTTCTTTACCCTTCTATCTGGCAACAAAACTGACACCTTTTTACAAGGAGTCATGTTTGCATAGACCGCAATACCTGCAGTCATAATACAAACAAAAGAACATAACTCTGATAATGTGCACTGTCCTTGAAGTTGATTGGTCCACACCCGAGACAGCTTTCCTTAGGTGTGGACCAATCAACTTCAAGGACAGTGCACATTATCAGAGTTATGTTTTTTTGTTTGTATTATGACTGCAGGTATTGCGGTCTATGCAAACATGACTCCTTGTAAAAAGGTGTCAGTTTTGTTGCCAGATAGAAGGGTAAAGAACCAATTATCATATTTTTACTGGCAAATGAGGTTCCCATAGGAGAGATATGTTGTAGAAGGGCAGCGGTCAGGTGCCTAATATATTTACGTTCAATGGGCAGGTCGCGATCAGTTTCGTCGCCCACAGTCGATCAAGAATAACGGAGTCCACTCGTGGAACGGCAGGTCACGTGTGCGGTGGTGCGGTAAAGCGTGGGTCCGCGTTTCCCATCTCTCTTCTTTCAACACGTCTGAGCGAGCGTGGTTTAAAAAAAGGATCAAATGCCACCATCCCGCTTCCTGTAGAGTTGGCCTATCGCTCCTTCGAGTATCTGTGTGGGGGTGGGAGGGTAGGTAGGCAGGAGCCTTCCCAAGAAATTTCAGGGTTGCACCTTTATGCTAACGGTGTAGGGTTTAGAGCAGTGGTTCTTCACCTTTACTGCAGCCTTGCCACCCCTTCGCTTCTCAATCGTAAAAAAAATGTATAATGTTGAAAATACATCGAGGGTTTGATGAAACAAAGTAGTTGTACTTACGTGGCCGTGCTTAATTTGTGTCTCGATGATTTACCTTCTAAAAAGAAACATCTGACCACATCTCGCGCCCCCAGAAAGGGCATCACGCACCCCCAGGGGATGCACCGTAGGCTAAGAACCACGGGGTTTAGTGGGATGGAAGCGGTAGCGGGAACTACACAATGGGCTTCTCGATTCAGTCTCACCTGCCCGGACCTGCGCCGCTAACGAGTCCAGGAATTCCAGTGCAAAGCCGAACTCCCACCCCCACCTCCCGACTCGCTTGCGTTAGCGTGGCGCTGCGTACCGGGGTGGTGGTGATGGGGGGCTGGTGGTGATGGGGGGGTGGTGGTGATGGGGGGGTGGTGGTGATGGGGGGGGGGGGGTCCTGCCACGGGCTGGTTGTTTAACGTCGAATCGCCGCACCTATACGGCGCGCTGCGGTGGCTAGGAGACGTTAACTTCCTCGCCTGGTAAACAGGAGGTCGTGGCTTCGTACCCCACCCTCAAGCCTGTTGTATATGTGGAGGTTGCGTGCGTGTCTCTCTCCCTCTCTCTCTCCCCCGTGGTCGTGTGGAGTTTTCTCCGGGCCCTCCGGTTTGCCACCTCCGTGTTCAGAAACAACATCGCCACGCGTTTTGAGTATGGAGCTGCTGTTATAAGTGTCCACTTGATAAGCCGATTCGTTGAGCTATCATTTGTGGCCAGGTCGCTTCTGAAACAGAGCTATATAGCAGTTCAGTGAGCCTTACCTGGTAATTTTTTTAATGTCCACAGAGGGGATGATGCGCGCCCGCGAGATATCGATTCAGACGATCGTTGCCACCGCCAATGTGTTCACACTCTCTAGGGCGGTCCAGATGTCCTGTGACCCCCTCACCCACCCAATTAATTGACGCCGAACATTTTTTTTGTCATTTGCACATTCATTTCTGTCTTAGATAAATCTTACTTTTAAAAAAATTCACTGTTAGATTTTTTTTCATTATGATTAAATGGTTCTGGGGTCACAAGACATGCTGACCACCTTGTAACATTGTCCGTCGTGATGTAACGTAAACTCTCCATCGACACGTGACTCAGGACGTTATTGCATTAATGCCTCGATTTACGTCGGATAAGCGCTCCTGAAAGGTGCGACGACGAATATCGAAACGGCGTAAAACCAAAGCGATTTGCAGGGTACGAGGCGGAGGCGAAAACCGAGAGGCGACGGATCACGAGAGAGAACGGACGATGCTGCCAGCGACGTAAGTGTGGGCTTGAAGCGGCGCATATCAAGTCGTGGTATTCACAAAGTGACGACGTATTTGCGAAACGACGTACAAAGGGAGAGACTCATTTTTGGTATCACTCTAGGTTTATTCACGTTTTTAAACGTGCCTTTATACCCCCCACCCCCACCATCACACACACTCACATGGACCTCAGTATGCCTTATATGGGCATTCTGCAGTGATGACCTGACAGCAGCCACGCTCAACCCACTGCTGGATGAAGGCCGCCCCCCCCCCCCCTAAGCGGACGCCATCCTCGCGGTCAGACGACGCAGCAGATCCATCTGTGGCTCTTGCGCTTGAGCCGATATCGTCGGTCCAACCCTTCGGTGGCAGCATCCCCAGGCACGTTGGCCGCTTTGTCTGCTACTCGGTCGTGTGTGGACCACGTGGGCCCTCAGCACCTGTGGTGACGTGTCCTGCCCAAGCCCCGCTTGTCTTATATCAGTCAGTATGATGTATCACCTGCACGCACGCACACACACACGCACGTGCTCCGACCCATTTGTTCGTCTTTCCGTCTCTCGGTGTAAATTCCAAGCACGCATCTCGCCATGCTTATTCGAGCACTTTTTCAACATTCTGTTTCATTTTTCCCCCATCGGGTGTCCGCATTTGTGATCTTTTCGTCAACCCGTGTGCATTAACCCCGCTGCGACAGATGGACCCATAAACATGGACATTCGACAAAAGGAAACCTGTACAGATCTTAACCATAACATGAATTCTCACCTTAACACGAGTCCTACCCAACAGCCCCCTGACTCTAACCCTACCCATAGCACTCGGCATAAACATAATGTTAACCTTAGCCCCAATCATAATATAGACTATGGCTCCTAACACAGTGCCTTCTGTAGTTCTCGCCCCTAATATTAGCCCTAGCCCTCGGCTAAACCTAAATATTTCAAAATGTTCACCCACCTACGGTTGTGCAAATAAGCAAACACTGGGATTTAACCTGCCATCGGACAGAACCTCGCGGACAGACGCGCGCGCACGGACCGGGGGAAGCTAACAACACCGCAAATACCGCTGCCCGCAGGCGAGACAGCGCACCTCAAAAACATATCCAGGTAGCGACTGAGCGAGCCAAATTGCTCATCGACACTTTCATCAAACAACGCTTGCCTAAAACGGGGCGAACAATATGCGTGTGTAGATGGCCGTTTCGGGTAACAGTCTTCCATGGTGGCAGAGGGATCACTGTGGAAGTGCCAATGCCCAACAAGTCGCCTGTTTATATAGAGGTTTTTTTTCCCCTCTTGGGAGGGCGTTGTTAAAGTGCATGATTATTGTGTTTAAACCCGGGGACCCCCTCTCCAGGGAGCAGAATGAGACGCGTTTGCAGAGTGGCCCCTGAGTCAGCTGAACGACAAGAGTAACGAACAAACTAAAATTCCAGCAATGACGCAAATAGAACTCCTGTGCTTTTGTCGATGAGCGTGTTTGCTTTTTACTGGTTGTACTTGTGCACCACGAAAAGTGATTTTTGTGCCCGGATAACAATTGAGGTTGGTCATGGGAAAATTACGCGTTCCTATGGAGGGAGGGAGCCTTAATCCATAGAACAGATGACTTCACCACAAAGTGGTCCAAATTTTATCGACCCCCCTCCCTCCCAGAGAGCATGATGGGTCAGACCCCCCCCCAAACGCAAAAACCTCCAATTGTGAGCCGCCTCACGCGCCAACTCCCAACGCCACAGATTTCACTTCGTGTCCGCACGGTTGGGTGAGATGGCTGATTGACACTGATTGACGCCGATTGACACTGATTGACACTGATTGACACTGATTGAGGCCGATTGACGCGCCGATTGACGCGCCTATTGACGCGTTCCGTGACTCAAATTAATACTCGGATGTTACAAACCGGGTACTTGTCGATCCTCATCTAAGGTTACTGGAATGTGTTTGCCCGTCAGTTGGTGGCGACTCGAAGTCACAAATCCCGGCGTCGGCGGAGGGCTTGGCCGAGACGAGCGCGCGCATCTGAACGGCCCTCGACGGGATGGGGAGGGGAGGGGTCCACGTGTGGATTGCTTCGCAATGTAAATATTTTAACAATTTTTGGACAATGCCGCCCACACTGTACGCGCCCTTAAGTCCTTACCTTTCTCCGGTCGTGTCTGTTTGTCCCCTTAGAAACGCTCTTGCGCCGGCCCCGAACTGGACATCAGTGGGGGGAAAAAGAGCTTTATTGCTCATCGGATTCCTCCAGTGTAAATAATGATTATGAAAAAAAGTGCCAATGTGACAGTTCGAACGCCTTCTCGGCACATGCAAAACCTGATGCCAACAAGTGGGGTGGGGGGGGGTCACAATTTATAACAAATGCTTAATTAAATTTCGATTTAAATGCTTAATTATATACTTCTGATAACAAACACACCGATGGGAAGCGTTACATGATTTACGAGTACGCATTATTATTTTTTTCTATCGTGTTCTCAGATGACATCATGCGATTAAGAGGAAGTCGAGTCCAAGAGTCTCCCTGTTCAATGGAGCGCTGAAGGGTCGCATTGACTGTTGGCCACCTCGGGCCGATGGGTGGAAATTCCAACATTCACTTGACATGCTCAATTACGAGATAGTGTCCTGCAAATTGACCAGGCGTGCCAAATAACGAATGCATATTTGGTGATACTCTGTTGCCAGTGGTGCACAAGAGCAAATTCATTAAGCAAAACAACTCAGATTCATCAATAACGCTGCCTTAACAAAGTGTATCCGAGGCTATGTTTTGGGCAACGGCCCATTTTCCTTACAGTGATGAGGCCCCACCTATCTGGCCTCTCTGCGATCAGGCCCTACCTCTCCGTGATTACGCCCTACCTCTCTGGCCTATCTAGATGCAGTGAAGAGCCCATTGCAACAACGAAAAAACGTCATCTCTCATATAAACATATATATTATAATAAAAGGTGTTTGGGTTAGATCGCGTTATTTATAAATGTGCCCCAACCCTCCACCACCCGACAAGGCCAATCAGTAAAAAGTGTGTCACGTTGACAAAAGACAAATATTCTTGGTTCTTTCGGTAAAGTCACGTAGAAGGGAAATAATAATGTAATATAAATATAAAACAATAAAAAAGACAAATAGTTCACTACTTTAGCCCACCGGTGTGTTGAAGAGTGAATCCACAACATTTACCATTTTTGAGTACGACGTTTCGCTGGTAATTACATCCAACATCATCGGGCAATTCGCCAGAATAACGAAGCCCTCCACCTGCTCCCGGTCTTAAATAGAGCTGCAGGGTGACGTCATCGTTTAACCCAATCAGGTGCAGAGATCAGAAGCGGAGAGGGGGATATTGTAATTGTATAATAGATTAGTAATCAGTTAATTGTTCTGATTAGTAATCAGTTGTAGATTAGTAATTAGTTGCAATATGTATTATTTAATAATTCAACCCAATCACTATACCCAATCAGGTGCAGAAATCAGAGGTGGCGGAGGGTTATTGTAATTATATACTCCGTTAGTAATCAGTTAATTAGTATGTGCTTCCCCTATAAGAAATTGTAATATGTATTATTTAATAATACGCTTCCAGGCCGCACTCAGCCTGTAGCTGTCAGAGCGATTAAAGTTATTTCTGTTTCTCTGAATTATAATGGATTCTCTAATTAGTCTTGGCCAGTAATAATTAGTTTTACACAACACTTCAACGTTATCAAAATCAATTGAGTGTCCTTGTTGGCAAGCGTGTTCTGCCACTGCCGACATTTGTGTTTGAGATAATTTAATATTTATTTGGTGTTATTTTAGTCTTCGGCTGATGTTACGTCCAATATAGCATCTGCCACATTAGCAATTAATCCATCCGATATACACCTTCTGTTGCTAATTTAGGTAATTCGTCTTTAGTACAAGATACGAGTTTATTTTTTTATTTTGGGTACTGATATACACATTTGTTTCTGTTCTTGAACAAACGTGGAAGTTGTATTCATGCGGCAGTGGGAGTGTACACTGACGCCTCCGAATGACAACCGCGGTGACGTCCGTCGGTGCCGTGGCTTTGTACGAGTGAAGCATCCCAGAAATCCACTCTTCCCCCCCCCCTCCGCTCCATCCTTCGGACAAAACGATCGAAACTCACCCGACCCACACCGAGGGAGTCGCTTTTACGGCGGGCGCTGAACGCTCCGCTCGGTTGCTTTATCGTCTCAATTTGCTAAGTTGCAATAACAAGCCATGTGGAAATAATGAACGAGGTAGGAAATGGTGGGGGGCGGGGGGGGTTGGGGATGATGCGATGGGGGAAGGGGGGTGCGCCTACCCCTTGGAGCCACACACTGAGCCTCTCTTGCCGCCTCATTGAGCAACAATCGCTGAGCCATAAGCAAGGCTTTGTGGCCTGTAAAACAGCGCGCGTCGATTCAATCGCCACTACAGCCCACACACACCCACCCCCAACGTCATGCGTTTGAGTTACGTTCTTCACATTTTCGTTCTTTTCTTCTTGGTTCCTTCGGTAAGTCACGTAGAAGGGAAATAATAAAATAATAAAAATTTTACATAATAAAACTTTTTTTTTTATTTCCCTTCTACGTCACTTTACCGAAAGAACCAAGAAGATGAATCCCTGCAGTCACGAAAGCTTTAAATCGAAATTTTCGTTTTTCTTTTTGAACAAAAATGCGACGGTAAAGGTGCAGCCATGCAGTTGCTTGCGAACGCCACTGCCTGGAGGAAGAGACGACAGAAAGTGAGAAGCATGAGATTAGCTCCGTCTCTAAGGAGGGCATTTTGGCCTAATCTTCCACGCTGGTCAGATGTCTTCGAAGGAAGTGGGAGTACTCACATTTTACCCAACCACGCGGTAGCTGCTGGAATCTGACATCACATAACTACTTCTAAAGTAATTGGTGACCACACTGAGGCCCAACAATTTGCGCCACTTAAAAAAATCCGGTTTAAATAAGCGATCAACTATTTTTGTTTGACCAGGTAAGGCCCACGAAGCTACATCGCTCTTTCTTATTCAGAAGCGACCTGGCCACAAATGATAGCTCAACGAAATGGCTTATCATGTGGAAATTTAAAGCATGTTTCTATATCATGGGACCTCCTTTGCCAGTATCAAAATATGAGAATAGGTTTTCCCCTTTTTTTCTGGCAACAAAACAGTGAAAGCTGTCTCTGGTGTGGACCAATCAGTTTCAAAGACAATGCATATATTATCACATTATGGTTTTTTTTGCAAAAGTAGTGTGGTTAATGCAGACATGATTCCTTGTAAAATGATTTCAGTTTGGTGTTTTAACATCTTAACACCTGTTTTGTTGCCAGAAAAAAAGGGGAAAACCTATTTTCATGTTTCTATATGTATCGGCGAAAAACCGGAGAACCCTGAGAAAAAGTATATGACCACATGGAGAGAGAACACGCAAACTCCAAATATACAGCATGCGCCACGGTCGGGATCTAATCCGTGGCCTCCTGCATACCAGGCGAGGGAGTTAACATCTCGACACCAAAATCACGGGCGGTGACCGATACCAGGATTCGAAGCCCAGGATCTCAGCAGTTGCCGGCTCAGCGATCTGACCTCTGAACCACACAGGGCCACTTCGTTCTATCTATCGTGCAATACGGGGCACCCCCTTAACGGCTTTGGGAGAAGCAATTACTGCTTAGAGTTTAACGTCCCGTGACCTCACGGCGGAGTGGAGGAGAGGAACTCTCAGTCGATGACTGCCGATTGATTGAGTTGGGCCGCTCGGGACGAGCTCTGCCAGTCACCGCTATCTGCCAGTCACCGCTATTGCGGTGGAGGAGAGTGGCTCCTGCCGTGAAAAATGTGGCGTTTCACCATCACGAGCTCGGGGTCATTATACACCAAGATCGAGCCCAGGTTGTGGTTTATGGTGGAGTGTGCAAACCACCCTTCACCGCACTACACGTTGTCACCTGCCAATATACTCCAAGTGCCTTACCCAGCTTTCGCGACCAATATCATCCACAATATTGTCTTTTTTGTGTTAGATCGAGTAAATATATAAATGTGTCGTTAAAGCTGCCACTACCCGACACGGACAATTAGTAAGGTTTGTCACGTAAACATAACATGCCAGTTGGCTAAATTGTAAATGTTTATATTTACCCGATCTAACCCAAAAAAACCTGTATTATGTGCCTTACCCAGAGGAGCATAGGGGTGGGGTTGGGTTTTAAAAACTATAAACAATTTTCATGTTACCAAGTAAGTCCCACTGAGCAACGTAGCTCTTTTTCAGAAGCGACCAGGCTATCACAAATGATAGCTCAACGAAGTGGCTTATCATCCCGTGGAAATTTATCTCAGCAAAATACTCTAAACGCGTGATGTTGATGCTAAAATGGGGAGGGGAAAACCGGAGGACCCGGGAGAAAAATCCACGTGACCACGGGGAGAGAGACACACAAACTCGAAATATACAGCAGGCGTCGGTGGTCACGATCTAACCCAAGACTTCCTGCATACCAGGCGAGGTAATTAACAGCTTGCCACCGTGGCGCCTTATCGCAGGCAGACAACTGCCTCTGTTTTGAACGAGGTTCTAGAGTGTCGTGATGAAGGTTTTGTTTGGGTTAGATGGCGTAAATATAAATGCGTCGTAAACTCACCACCACCCGACATAGCCAATTAATAAGGTTTGACAAGTAAACAAAATGTTCCAATCAGTTACTACTTGCGCACACCGGTTGTGTGTTGGAGAGTAAACTCACAACTTTTGGTGAATTTTCACCGGTTTTCAATCGGGCAAATCCCCGAATAGCAACACAACGTTATAGCTGCAAAGTTGAATTCGCATTGGGTGAACTTTAGGAGAATGATCGTGCCCCACTCGACATCCAACCCCGTTATGAATGGACGACAGAAATGAGCTTGTGCACGAACATAATTACAATACTAACAATAAACAACTCGGTTTTTATAAAGGCGAGGTGGTTAACATCCATTGTTTCAACGTCTGCGCCGGCGTGCAGACTGATGACTTCTCTTCCACCACGGTGGCAGCAACCCCCCCGCCCCCCTCCTCACGCTCCCCGCCCCCCGCGCCCTGCCCCCCCCCCCCCCTCTTTGCAGAGTAAAAAAAAATCCGTGGATGCGAATTGGAGGTATTCCTGGCAATCCTATTATATTATCGTCACCTGAACACGATACGTTGTTTTGCCTTAACACAAAGCACAGATTGTTTCATTTCAATTACACACAGATTGGCCAAGGGGAACCCTATAGCTGTTATGTTTAATTGGAAACAACCGCGCTAGCCTCTGGGTTCTCGCCCCCCGCCTTTGATGTCACTCAGACCCTGTTATGTCTGCCGGCTTATACGGAGTTTTAGGCAAATATTTGCGCAGTAAGGTGAGCGGTGGGCTTGCGTGTTTTCTTTGAAAACAGGCGAATTAATCGCTCCGAATTGGTGTGTGTGGGGGGGGGCTAATTTACCATCCTCGGCGCAATTTGTAATATTTTTTTTCCGCCCTAAGGAAAAAAAAGTGAGGGCCGCACAGAACAAATCAATTGAATGCAGAGCGGTAGGGTGAGCAGTTTTCACAGCTGTGTTATGATTTCTCGCCTGGCTCGGAGGAGGAGGATGAGGAGGAGGATGGGCGGGGGGCGGTTGTTGGCAGGAGAGGATGGACCCACGTGCTCGGGAAAGGAAACCGGCACGAGAACCCTCAGCCGAGACGAGGATTTTGGTAGCAGGGAAGGAGGGCAACCACAACACCCACCCAGCACCCCCCCCCCTCTCAACCACACCCCCCCCTTCCCACTCCCCTCAGCTCCAGACCGCTGCAACAGACACCATGTGTCCTCATTCATTCATCGGTCATTTGTCAATTAATTGATTCATTCAATCTGATGGAGTCATTTGTTCGTTCATTGATTTGTCCATGTATTATTCTGTTCCTTCATATGTCTATTCACCCATCCTGACATTCATTCACTCATTCATTCAATCTGTTGTGGAATAATGTTTTTTTTACCCTTTTGTTGCTTCATTCTTTCATTAGTTCCTTCATTTCTCAATATTTTTATGCATTTGCTCATCCGTTTAATAAATATGCCGTTGTCTTTTTTTACTCATTTGCTATTTCATTTTACATAGGTGCATTCATTTCTTCATTCACTCAATTGATCGATACGCTATTATGTTGATCGTTTCTGGGGCATTCAGTCATTCCTTGCAAATGTATTTCAGTTGTTTATTCTAATTGTTGTTCAATTATTAAATTCACGAATTCATACCGCGCTTAGATCCAGACGAGAACCCGGCAGCGTTTGTAATATTCTCCCATTTACCAAGTCATGCCATCGTTACTCCGGGAAAGAAAAAAAAACTAATTGAGCAAACGTTTTCAGAGAAATGAGCAGTAGTTGCCCTTTATTGAAACAAAAATCAGCTACCGGCATAGGAATGTGGAATTTTCACCACTGGCTCAGGACTGTCCAGGGGAAGGGGGGGGCAGGTGCTAAATATAACGAGTTTGAGCAAGTCGGGCATCGAATTTGCCTTTCTCATGAGTCACGAATAAATAAGTTTACGGGTCAATAATTTTACGCCTCCCCCGTGGGATTTACGGAGCTCTTCAGAAACGGCAGGAGCTTGGCAACTCAACCACGAATTGAGTTCAACGTCCGTCGTTTGAACCACGTGAGCGCCGCGTTGACAAAAGCATCACACCCGACGGGTGGCAACGCTTTGCCCACCGTCTCACCAGGTACTCGTTTGAGGCCGAGTCGACCGAGGGGAGGCCCGCCCAGGACCGGGTTTCAAATATTTCGCCGCTCTTCATTTAAGTCTTGAGCGGGAATCGAACTCGGGTCGGCGGCGTGTGAAGCACGGTTCGCCACGCACATGCAGACGTATAAAGAAAAAAAAGAAAAATACCCCCTCCTCCTCGTATGGCTTTAATAGACTATATTCTTAGGTTTTTTTCGGTAAAATCACGTAGGTAAAAAATTAAAATTAATAAAAATAAAATAAAATAAAAATAAAATAAAATAAAAAATAACAGACTGTTGAGACGAGTGCTGGTAGTGAGCACCTATGAGGGCCGGCACGGCACACGAGGGGGTCTGGTGGCCAGCACCACGCCGGGCCACCTTTGTCTCCCCCGTGGCGATGTTTACACACCGCAGCAGGTACCCGTTTGAGGCCGAGTCGACCTAGGGGAGGGCCCAGGACCGGTTCAGATAATCGTCTCTGGTGTTGACCGTGAGCGCGAGTCGAACTCGGATCGCCGGGCGGAATGCACACGTATGCACGCACAGATACATGCGCACAACGCATTATTGAATGAAGGGGGGAGAAACGCCCTGGCAATGCTTAACGGGTTCATCTGGACCTATTTCACGGCTCAGTTTTTTGGGGGTCAGGGGAGGTCAAAGGTGGGCGGCCGCTCTTCCACAGATTTAACCAGCAACAAAAAAAAACCCCTCCAGCGCAATCAGTCACGGCACCACCCCCATCCGGCCCCGCCAGCACCTGCAGCTACTTACGACGGTCACAAGCCACGCGGAGCCACTCACCTGGGGGCCCAAGCGCGCAAACGAGCGAACAAATGAAAAAAACGTGAGCTTATTTTTCCCCCTCTCTATTATTGTACGTTTGTGTAACTTCTTTCGCACCGTACGTAGCCAACCGCGCTAATCGGAGGTGCCGGGGGAAGGACAACGAACTAAACACACAAAAAGCAGATCTAAAGAAATGAGTTTTCAATCGATTACACATGACCATGCAGGCAGGCGAGCCGATCAATACCAACCGTCAAACAAACGAATTCTTCAATTCGGCCTTATTGTATATAGGGTCTGATCATGCTGCTGGATACAATTCAGATCGTCAGGTTTCAAGTTTATTTTTTGCTTCACCAGGTGAGAGAACTCAAGAGACGAGGATGAAAGTCTCATTGGCAATATTGACATGGGATATTCGTCTGCAGGTTTGTGGGCGATGATTCCTGCTGTGTATTTACCAAATCGAGTTAATTTGCGGTTGCAATTTTCGAATATGCCAAATTTGGACCGCGATGCCGGCACACAATGGCTTACTACTCCTGCGAATAACGTCACGGTACGCGTAATGTTAATGCGGTTATTACTTCCTCAGTAGTAATGACCTGAGTAGTAATAACCGTAATAACCAGGGCGGCCGCCGAATTCGAACCGTGAACCTCTGCAAATAGCGACCAACGGCGCTACGGCTGGGCCACGTCACTATAACCGCGGGGCATTATGGGGGGAAAATAAATTAAAGGCCGGACTTTGCTTTAAACAAATGCTGCTGAATAATAATTAGAAGCTCAGCTCAGTTGTACCAGTCACAGCAGAGTGCGGTACAACCCACCCAAAAAGGGCCATTGCCCGAAACGTCGCCTATTATTAACTTTTAAGGACATGGTGTAATTGACGAATGTGTCTAGTCTGTTTTTTATTGCTATTTGTGCACCACTGCTTGTATCGCCAAGTCACCAGTTCAGTTCACTCAGATCGTAGCACCACCGACTAGACTACCACCCAATAGTCACGGCCAGAAATCGTGGCCTCATGAAAACTCGACGCATGTGCTACCCGACTTGGCTGTGCGCAAAATCCCACCAGCGAATAAGAGAAGAAAGAAGCGGCTTAAGCTGTAAACGATGAAAACGAGTGATTAGATCGAAGGAGAAAGAGCGAGAGAGAGAGAAAGGAAAAATATAAAGCAGTGCACGGGCGACGTCGATAAGTGTGCACTCGGTAGACAAAGATATAGTGTGTGTGAGATGGAGCTGCCAGATAAATTGTTTAGCTTATGTTGAACACACACACACACGTGCACACGCACGGATCACACCCATTCCGAGCAATGTGCAAACCAGCAAGTTCACATGCCACTCTGAAGCAACAAAAAAAAATTAGAGGCTGTAAGAAGAAGAATATTTTTATTTAACTTTGAGGAATTATGAACCCCGCAACAACATTTGGTTTTGGGTTGCCATTCGCCGTCCTAAATGCACTATAGTATTTCACACGCCCAGTTATGCAAACACGTCTAAGTACAGTATTGTATAAACCGTGGGCGCGCGCACGGGCACGCGGACGCTTTGCCGCCCCCCCCCCCCTTGGCGAATCGGTTAGAGGAGGAGGAGGGGGGGGGGTGCCGCAAGCACCGTGTCGGTTTGGGTTGAGTTTCCATAGCCCACGAGCCACGATCCGTGCCACCTCACTCCCCTCCATCAACCCAAAACCTCCCTGGCCCAACCGCCCCCCCCCCACTCCCCCCCCCCACTCGCCGCCAAAATCAAAATCCCAACACAAATCAACAACAGAAGTGTCTCGGAGTGGTCCCCCCCCCACACACCACTCACAATCGGCAATTCAAAATAATCCACGCGTTGACTCAACTGGCACTAAAATAAATTCGGCTCGGAGTGCCCCCCTCACCCCACACCACTCACAATCGGCAGTTTAAAATAATCCACGAGTTGACTCAACTGGCACCGGGTCGAGAGCTCTGGTCAGAATCTCCGCGACGTTGTTGTATTTGAATGGGCAAACTTGTTTTTTTCTTATAAGTCCACAGCAGCCCTCTTGGCAATCCACTGCTGGGTGAGAAGCCTTCACACTCAACTACCATTTGGGGTTTTAATGACATGCATGATAATTTTCGATTTAAAGCTTTCGTGACTGCAGGGATTCATCTTCTTGGTTCTTTCGGTAAAGTCACGTAGAAAGAACAGGTCTTTCGGAAAGACAGACCTGTTCTTCACCTGAGGACGGCTGCTTGCGTTGTGGCCGAAACGTCGTGAGAATTATTTTATTATGTTTTCTTTTTATTATTTTATTATTTCCCTTCTACGTGACTTTACCGAAAGAACCAAGAAGATGCATGATACTTTATTTGTTTTAACTTTGCGTTGCAGTTATATTTTTTTCCTGGAATTTAAAATATATTTTATTCCGAATGCATTAATTTCACTGCGAATGTGTATGATTCGCAACACTTTGCAATCTGTTTGTCAATGTGAAGTTTAACTACGCGTTTAAATATATTGCGCTGTGCAATCTTTTGCTGATATATATTGCCGCTTCGAACATCTTACAAACAGTATGCACCTTCATTTTTTGGACTCGCCGCACTTTTATTTGACGATTTTTGTTTATCATCGTAACCTCAAAAATAGCTAATTTACGAAGCTGTAGGCAATTGAAACTAAATTAAACTCAGCGAATTAATTTAGAATACATGTTCTTGTATGTAGAACTTCTTTCGCACCGTACGTAGCCAACCGTGCTAGTCGGGGGTGCGGAACAGAGGAGCACAAACCGAAACACAAAAACCAGTGCTCAAAAAAGAGAGTTTTCAATCGAATTTCCTGAAGAAGCACGTGGGCCGAAACGTCGGCCATCATGCCGAACGGCTCGCGGTAGTACGACGCGAGAGTGAATTCCGCACAAACCGCGACAACCCCCGACCACAAAGAGACGTCTTACTCCTCCGCGATGCCCTCCACCCGCTCTTAAATAAACTCGCAGAAGAAACGGGCGCAGTTGTGTGGTCCCAAATCCACAATGGAGGGGGGGACGAGGGGGGCGGCGATGTTTGGGATAGCCATTGCAGGACACAACAATGTGACCGCCACCAGACGAGCCAAGCCATCCGAGCGTGGAACTTTAAATGTTATGGGTTACTCGACACAACTGTTTTGACCCTGGAATGTTATCATTACGAGCGGAAAGAATGGCAACAGCCAGCAACTGATGGGAAGGGGGCGGGGGGGTTGGGGGGAGTTCCACGCTTCCAAGGTATACGGGAAAAATGTGGCGATTTATGGAGAAAGCTGCTATAAAGTATAGGTGCAGGCGTAAATCTGTTAAAATTTAAGAAATTCGATTTTTTTTTATTACGGAACAATGTGTCGCTTGCTTTTAAAAAAATCTATTTTTTTTATTTTACCAAATAAGGTGAGGCACACCGAGTTATAGAGCTCTTTTACAGACGCGACGTGGCCACAAAGCACAACTCAACCAAGTGGCTGGCTCGTTATGTGGAAATTTATAGCAGCCAAATATACACTGGGAGTCCATCCGGGCCCTGGTGACCCAGATCGTACCCCCCCCCCCGCCCCCCCCCCCCCCAGCTACACAACTCGCTTGATTTGATCAAATCCGCGATGATGACGACGATGAGGATGCCTACAGCATGACGATGGCGCTGGCGGCGGTATCGTGGGCGCGAGTAACAAACGCGTGGATTCAAACGAATCCCTCGACCTCACTCGCGACACCACGGATCAAGTCGTACTGATAAAAAAAAAACACACACGTGCATTACGTACGGCCGTAACGCACGTTATGTGAATTATTACACGAGATTAGGGACGGCATTGTAGTTGCCAACGTTGTGTTCAGTCACAGCTCTCCGACGCAGACGACAAAATGGAGACAACGCCAACAAGATGGTTTTTAAAAACAATGTAAGATTCAAAGCATTGATTACGCAATCGATGCTATCATCCCCAAATCGTGTTTCAATCACAGAATCACTTTGGGAGGTTAACTTTAACATCGTCACTTAATAGTAACATTGACGGTTTAAAAATATATATATAATAATAATAACAACAGCAATAATAAGGACGGGTAAAAGGTAACCCAATATTTATTTATTTAACAAAAAAAAGCGTGACGGGCCGTGGTCTTGTGCGTCCATTTGGAGTCCGTTAGGCTCTTTTATCTCCCGTCTCTCCTCCCAGCGGAATCGCTCTTCTGAGCGGTTCGCTAGCGCGGAACTAATCAGCGAGGGGTGTTTCGCGTTAGGGAGTGTGAAGCGAGGCTCTCTGGCGGTACGTGCGCTGTCCTGGGGCCCCCGCGCGCGAGAGAGAGAGAGAGAGCGAGAGAGTGAGCGAGCGAGCAGGGAGAGAAACTCGATATTTCATATTTCATTCGGGACGCACAGATGTCCGCGGTTCGCACGCCGCTCGCAGCCGAGCGATCCGTTTGATCCGCGCTGCCCCGCAGCGAATCGTGGGCACAAGAACAAATGCACGAAATATTTACGATTTTCATGGGAATTCTCGCGGGGGAGTGGAGAGTGAGGCCGCGGCCGCTTTGCCGCCGCACTGCAAGCTGCAGCCTCAGCTCCGTGCCCGGACCGACCTCACCAGCCCCCACCGCCAGCAACCACCACCAGCACCACCACCCGCGGTGGCTGAAATTATTAAATTTGTTTGCTCTCCTTACGTGCAGTAGTAACAATAACAATGAGATGATAATGATCGCGATGATGTTAGTGGTGCTGCTGCTGCTGGTAGTAGTGGTGATGATTGTGATGATGTTGATGATGATGGTGGTGGTGATGATGTGATAAACAACGACGATGATGATGATGTTGTTGTTATTCTTAGGTTTTTTTCGGTAAAGTCACGTAGGTAAAACATCAAAATTAATGAAAATAAATTAAAATAAAACAAAAAATCACGTGATTTTTTGTTTTATTTTATTTTATTTAATTAATGAAAATAAAATAAAACAAAAAATCACGTGATTTTTTGTTTTATTTTATTTTCATTAATTTTGATGTTTTTCCTGCGTGACTTTACCGAAAAAACCTAAGAATATGATTCCTTGCAGTCACGAAAGCTTCAAATCTAGGATGTTGTTGTTGAGGATGCTGATGATCTCCTGTCTCTTCTGCTCCTCCTATTCAGCGAGGTGCACTTGGAGGCCACATGGAGTGGCAACGACCTCCCCCCCCCTCCCCATTGCTTCTCATATGAAGAACTGTAATTACCCAAAGTGTCACTTATGAGATATATTTATTCCTCTTTAAAGCCATGTCAGGGAGCTGTCTTGGTATATGCATGTGTGTTGTATGTTGAACTTCTTTGGCACCGTACGTAACCAACCGTGCTTATTGGAGGTGAGGGGGGGACAGGACAAACTAGAGACAAAAAGCAGTTCTAAAGAAATGAGTTTTCAATCTGGATGTAAAAGTGCACACTGAACTTGTTATCTAGAGGTCACGCATTTTATCTCCAGGCGCGGCAGTTGAAAAAAACGCGTTTCTTAACCCCCCCCGCCAAAGACAAAGATCCCCCGAATAGCCTTTAACAGAGGGTTGGAGCAAGTCCTGTTAGCGAGCACCCACACACACACGCCTGATCATGCAGAAGTATGATTGGTCACACCGGAGTAAGTCGGTCAGCATGCCATGTGTGGTGGGGCACAGCGCGGGTATGCTCCACATCTCCCAAGAGGTCCGTGCCACCGTGGAAGGGTAGGGCAAACATCGCATCGAGAAGGAGTCTCTCTCGACCTCCCCCTCTTGCGCCCGCTGTGTTTGAACACAACGGACACAGAAGCTGGAATGGAAGAAGTGAAGTAACCAGTCAGCAAATATGCGATGAGCACACACACACACCGACGGGCACCGTACACGAGCGCGCGTTATGAACCTGGCGACCCAAGTTCGATTACCGCTCACGGCCAACACCAGTGCCGTTTATCTGAACCGGTCGTGGGCCTCCCCTGGGTCGAATCGGCCTCAAATGAGTACATGGTGTGTAGGCACCGCCACATGGGAGACAAAAGGTGTGGTGCTGGACCCCCCCCCCCGCCTTGTGTGTCTTGCCTGCCTTCATAGGTGCTCGCTAACAGCACTTGCCCTAATAGTCTGTTGAGGCTATAGGGGGGGGGCGGGTCTTTGTCTTTGTTTCGTGCGTTTCATGCGGGAGCGTCCCAACAGACATCTCTTCGCGCACAGCATGTGAAGCCACTTGACTCTCGCCGAGCAGAGGAAGGTAATTGCATTACAAAAAGGATAAAGGTGGAGGGAGGGGGGGGGTAATGTGTAAAAAGGAGAGTTCAGGGGAGAGAAAGAAAGAGGTGGAAAAAAATGTGAAAGAAATTTCTCAACTCGAAAAGCCGACTGCGTTTTGCAGCTTTTCCGAATTAGGCTCAGCCAAGCAGGGGAAACGGGAATCGGCTGCCTAAGAGGATTTCTCTGCCGCTTGCCAGAAGGGCGCGTGATTGATGCCCCTCCGACTCGCACAGCCACCTTGCCCAATAACCTGCTAACTTCAAACGGTTACAGTGGAATTATTCACATGCAGAACAAAGCTTCCCCAACCCCCCCTCCCCCCCCCCCCCATTTTTTTAAGCAACAAAAATAAATAAATCTCCCACTCGGCACCGGATTTGATATATATGGATGAAAAGCCCACGCCGCCCATGCAGAAAATTAATAGGCAGCTACGTGCACGCGGAAATACGCGGCGTGTCCGCCTCCTCCATCGCGGAGGCAACACGGCCTTCCGTACTCGAACGATCTCGATGACAACCTGCAACAGCACCGGTAAAAGCAGCAACAGTAGCAGCAGCAGCAACAGCAGCGGCACTACCACACCTCCAGCTGTGGCAGCAGAAACAGAAGCGGAGCGAGGGTGGTGGAATTTCATCCCGTGGGTGAAAAATTCGACTGGACCGCTGGCCACCTGTCGTCGATTGTGGCAGGCGAGCTGAGGTGCCAAGGAGGTAGTTTTGCCAACGCGAGTGGTAGCCCATTGCAATGTTGGGCACGTTTATCATCGCCAAAGGGAGCCTACACTTTTTAAGAGGGTGGTGGTGGTGTCGATGCGACTTTATCCGAGGTTTATTTGCCTCTTTTGCGTCACTCAAACAATGAGCGATCGAGTTGGAGACGCCCTCCCACGTGTTTTCGCGGGTCGTGCCGCCTGTCGTGTTTGGCAAAGTGTCCACCAACCTGCCCCCCCCCACCTCTCGGTGTTTGATTCCACGTGCTGGGCAGCTTCGTCAGAAATCCGACAGATCGGAGGTTGCAAGCAGAAAAAACCACGTCCCACAGCCGCACGTAACTGTTGAGAAAACCGAAGCGCCGATGAATAGTTGATACAACTTAAAACAATTGTGACGTCATATTTTGGCTTCACAACTCTTAAAAACCTCCAGATACAAATTGTCAGAGGGATAGACTCAAAAACTAAATTATATATACAGTTTCCTCCAAATTTTGAGTGGGCAAAATTCCGATTTTTCTTGTTTCGTAGTCAAGTCAATTTCATTTTTGCTTACACACGTGGCGCCTCTGGCCCAAGTCTGCCACTCAAAATTACAAGAATACACTCGACGATTATTTAAACCAAATTTCAGCTCTATAGCCCATCCAGACCATGATAATGTGCATCTCTCATGACCGGCTGAATGTACGATATTGAACATGTACAGCTCTGTCAGTCCACTGCTGAATGAAGGCCTCCTCAAGCCTTGTGAGTCGTCGGAGTTGTTCAACGATCCTGAGTCCTGCTTTGCTGGTCAGTCAGGTAGTCAATGCGGGTTGGTGAATGCGGGGGGAGCACTAACGCAGCAACTGTAGACATATTCTAGCGGCACTGCCCTCCGCAGCCCACCTGTAATGAACAGCCGCTGAACACACAAGCACTGACCAGGCTCAGCACCCGCTTAGGTTCCCCAAGTTCTCAATTTACAAAAAACTAAACTATTTTTATTTTACCAGATAAGACCCACCCGAGGTTGGAGTATCCACACTTTACCCAACCACGTGGTAGCTGCCGGAATCTGACATCACAGACCTACTTCTGAAGTCATTGGTGACCACACTGAGGTCATCAATTTGCGCCACTTAAAAATCTGGTTTAAATCAACTACAAACTATTTTTATTTGGCCAGGTAAGGCCCACTGAGTATTATAGCTCTTTTTGAGAAGCGACCTGGCCACAAATGATAGCCCAACGAAATTTGCGGCTTATCGTGTATACATTTATAGAAGCCAAATACTGTTAAAGCGTGTTTCTCTGAATGGAAGGGGAGAAAACCAGAGAAAACTCCACACGACCACGGGGAGAGAGCACATGGCAACTGCAAATATACAGGAGGCGTCGGGGTCGGGATCGAACCCACAACCTCCTACTCTTAGGTTTTTTCGGTAAAGTCACGTAGGTAAAAAATAAAATTAAAAGTTAATAAAAGTAATAATGGAACACAAGTCTCCGTCATCAGGTGGGACCGTCACAGCTAAAATGACTGCATGCGTGCAGTAATTTTAGCTGACGGAGACTTGTGTTGCCTCCGAAACGTCGTGATTTATTATTTTATTTTATTTCCATTATTACTTTTATTAACTTTTAATTGTATTTTTTACCTACGTGACTTTAGCGAAAAAACCTAAGAGTATGAATCCTTGCAGTCACAAAAGCTTCAAATCTAGAACCCACAACATCCTGTTATACCAGGCGAGGTAGATAACCGTCTCGGCCACCGTGGCACCCCTGACGTGCGGACAAAACGGACCCTACATAGCGAAGGGAAGCCACGCGCGGGGTGCGTAGCCTCTCCCAGCCGCGTTCCCCGTTTAGCGCAGCACCCCTTGGGGGCTGCCTGGTACCCACGGACGGACACTGGATAGCACCTCCGGGAAACGTCGCGCGCACAATCCGCGCGGCCTGATGCCCCGATTTTAATGACTTCTTAACGAGCGGTCAGCGCCGAGGGCCGCGGAAAAGCCGAGCGGACAGGAAGAGCCCTAGTTGGTTTTACAAAACGCCGCGGGGTTTTTGTTAAGTTTTGGTAACGCTTTCCAGCAAAAGGTTGTTTTGCTTTTCTCTCTTTTTTTTGTACTCTTTCCCTCTGATGTACGGCGCTTTGCGTTCACTAATATATTGACTTAAAACTTTCGTGACTGACAGGAATTCATATTCTTTGGTTCTTTCGGTAAAGTCACGTAGATAGAAAAATAATAATAAAAAATAAAGTTAATAAAAAATAAAATAAAATGAAACACTCATGTAGACTGTAGCCTGGTTTTTAATCTGAGTGAGTGTACTGGCAGTCTATAATGTAGACTGTAGCCTGGTTATTAAGTTTGGTGAGTGTACTGGCAGTCTATAATGTAGACTGTAGCAATGGTTATTAAGCTGGGTGAGTGTACTGGTAGTCTATAATGTAGACTGTAGCCTGGTTTCTTAACCTCGGTGAGCGTACTGGCAGTCTATAATGTAGACTGTAGCATGGTTTTTAATATGGAAAGGCGCTTTATAAAACCGAGTTGTTTATTCCTATTATTTTCGTACACAAGTTAATTTCTGTCCGTCCATTTATAACGGGGTTAGATGTAAAGGGGCACGATTATTCTCCTAAAGTCCACCCAATACGAAAGCAACTTTGCTACTTAAACATTGCGTTGCTATTCAGGGACCTGCCCTATTGAAAACCGGACAAAATTGACCAATTGGGGGTTGTCCAATACTTGGGAGACCCAAACCAGCGCAAAAGAAAGGGAGATTTGTCCTAAGGGGCCGTCCATAAATGACGTCACGCACCTAGGGGGGGGGGGGTCAGACATTTGTGACGATGTGTGACGAGGGGGGGGGGGGGTGAGAAATGTGACGTCACATCAACATGCGCAACTTTAAATAAATATAGACAACACGTTCTACTTAATTAAATAGACTTTTTAATAAATGTTTTCTCCTACAACACCAGAGTGCAGCGCCACATTAAATACGCACTACAATGACAATAGTTTAAAGCGATTTGAAGCATGTTTTATTTTGGGGGGGGGGGGGGGGGCAGAGCTTTGTGACGTCATATTTGAGAGGGGGTCTGACTTTTTGTGACGACGGGGGGGGGGGGGTAAAAATCGTCAAAAATCGCGTGACGTCATTTATGGACGGCCCCTAATAAGCACGTGCATGGTGCCATGACAGTTGCTCCTCGGGCTCTGAACTTGCCAATTGAATACTTACGGCGGACAAACGCGTTTTGAGAAGCGTCACAACATCCATGCGTGAGCGTGGTTTATTTTTTCCCCACCCACACTCGGTCGAGAGAAGGGGTGGCGGACCTTTCCTATTCGCCCTTCGCAAAACTGCGGAGCGCTCCGACCGACCGCGTCGCAAGTTTCGCCCACGGTGGCGACTTTTCAACCAAGGCCTGAGGCCTATTTCTTTTAATTCGGCCTTCTGATTTTATTTTTTTATTCCGGCATCGTACGATTGTTTTACCGCGTTGCGAATGTTTCCGTTTTCTCTTTGTGTATGATAATTTTTATATTTTTATTGGTGTTGTTACAATCATGTCTTCGTAAATGTGTGAAGCAGGCCTTGAACCTTGGTGGCATGAAATGAGCTCGAGAAATAAAAATGATTATTTTTAAATATTGGGGGTGGGTGGAAGGGGTGCTCCCAATATTATCCCAATTCTGATGTCAGTATCATGTCACGAGGAGCGGACGTTCAGGACTCTCGCAGATCAGTACAAACATTCGAGTTAAATCATGGCCCACAGCAGCGGATATCACAGATCCATAAAAGGTTTTTTTTGGGGGGGGTTAGATCGTGTAAATATAAATGCGTCGTTAAACCCGCCACCACCCAACACAGCCAATTAGTAAGGTTTGTCACGTAAACAAAAACATGCCAATTCGTTACTAGTACAGCAAACACGCATTTACAATTCGAGTACGATGTTTCGTCAGTAATTACAACCAGCATCACCAGGCAATAGCCAGAGTTGCGGACAAATTCTCCTGTTCCGGTCTTAACGTGTTGAAACGAATATCACAGAGATCCCATCACGTGACCACGTCCACAGAGTAGGGGGGGGGGGCAGCACATTCCCACCTGCTCTGCCAGCGAGAGTAATGTTCATCACACGAAATTGACACCGATACCTTTTAATTCTTGCAAGCTGGAATTTTGCCAGAGTTAACACAGAAGCGAATTGAATACGACCGATGACGATGGGTTTTTTTCTGAGCAGTCAACTTGGTGACTGTTTAACACGTAGGCTTTCGTGACCAATATTATTAATAATGTTTTTTTTTAGTGAGATCGTGTAAATATAAACGTGTCGTTAACCCGCCACCACCCGACGGCCAATTCGTATGGTTCTTCACGTAAACAAAACGTGTCAAATGATTACTCCTTCAGCACATCAGTGTGTTGTAGAATAAAACCACAACATCTACAATTTGATGAAGCTGGTTGTAATCAACAGCGAAACGTCGTACTCAAATTGTAAATGTTGTGGGTTTGCTCTCCAACACACCCGTGCGCTGAAATACTAATTGTCACGTTTTGTTTACTTGACAAATCTCACGAATCGGCTGTGTCGGGTGGTGGTGAGTTCACGACACATTTAAATTTACGCCATCTAACCCAAATAAAACCGTCATCACTGCAGTTGTCTGCCTACGATTGGGCGCCAGGGTGGCACGATGTTAACTACCTCGCCTGGTAAACAGGAGGTCGTGGGTTCGATCCCGACGCTGACGCCTGCTGTTGTATATTTGGAGTTTATGTGTCTCTCTCATCATCATCATGGTGGCTAGGAGATGTTAACTACCTCGCCTGGTATACAGGAGGTCGTGGGTTCGATCCCGACACTGACGCCTGCTGCTGTATATTTGGAGTTCGCGTGTCTTTCTCTCTCATCATCATCATCACGGTGGCTAGGAGATGTTAACTACCTCGCCTGGTATACAGGAGGTCGTGGGTTCGATCCCGACACTGACGCCTGCTGCTGCTGCTGTATATTTGGAGTTTGCATGTCTCTCTCTCCCTATGGTCGCGTGGATTTTTCTCCGGGTTCTCCGGTTTTTCCCTCCGTATTTAGAAATATCGTCACGCGTTCAAAGTATTTGGCTGCTCTACATTTCCACACGATGATAATCCACTATCATTTGTGGCGAGTTCGCTTCTGAAAAAGAGCTGTATAACTCAGTGGGCCTTACCTGGTAAAAATAAAAAAATAAATCTATAGTTTCGTTTTTAGATTGGAACCCAGAGGATCTCTGCGGAAACCATCTCGGCACTTTGACCCGAGCCAACGAGCCACGCCTCCCAAAACAAGACTCTCGATCCACAGGTGACCCACGCTTGAGCTTTTTGCCACCGGCCCGGTTTCGAGAGCGGCCGGAGGACGGTGCATGCCGAGAGAAAAAGGGAACACTGTGTTTCGACATCTGGCCGGCTTTATCCATGCTAACAGCGATATCCCGCCACGTAAAAGGGCCCTAATTTAATCCAGACGTTCGCAGTAACATCCGTTGAAAATACGTTACGTTATCGCCACATCAAAAGCTGAAAAAGCATGCACATGAATGCCAAGATGAAAAATGCGCGCCTATATCACGATGATTGCTTTTCAAGATGCGGCGGGGATAAGTGTCGTAATTTCCAAGGCGTGTTTTTTACCACCATCCACCCCACCCCACCCACCCACCACCACCACCCTCTTCGCCCTGCCACACCACCCCCAACGCCGCACGTGCTGCGAACGCCGTTGGCACCCAACCCTTGACGCGCGCTTTCAAATAAAGCGCCTCGCTGCCCACACACGGCAGGGCGTTAAAGTGGCCATATTTCACTCGGAGATTCTCAGGTGCAGTGCCTTGTTTGGGTTTGATTTATACCGCCATGAATAAGGGACGTTGCCCAAAACGTTGCCTCGTCACATTTTCCCTTTCAACACCAAGGATAGCCTTGACAAACTGTTCGGGCAAGTGCTGTTAGCGAGTGGCACCTATGACGGCCGGTAATGCACACAAGGTGCGTGGCCAGCGCCACGCCCGGCCGCCTTTGTCTCCCTTAGTGGCGATGTTTACGCATCGCACCAGGTACTCATTTCAGATCGAGTTGACATAGGGGGAAGGCCCAGGACCAGTTCAGATAATCGTCACTGGTGGTGACCGTGAGCTGGAATCGAACTCAGGTCGCTGGGTTTGTAGCGCAGCGCGCTAACTTGCTGTGCTAACCCGCGTGTCTTTTAACACCACAGGGTCGTTATTGACGAACGCGTTTAGGTTTTTTGTTATTAATTGTGCATGTGCGCCACTGCCAACGCAGCAGCAAATAACGTTGTTATTTTGGGTTTTAGTGAAGTTAAAACATTTGTTTTACTACACAATCCCCCAGAGAACCTGGACATCACGTTTGAGCAATGGTCTCTAAAGTGTCGGGCGCAACACGTCTACCGGGAAGACGCGTAACAACGCGCGGACAAAATATGTAGAAATCTGCAAACGTACCGGTGGACGTTGATAGAGGGCCAAACACATTCATCACACAGAGTGAACAACAGGAACCAGACATGCGAATGGCATGCTTACAAAAAACAAGGTCAGATAAACGAAGACATTGCGACAATGGAATAAACTTTAAGATGGAGCGATACCGAGAGAGGATTGGGGAATGCACCACCGCTGCTATGGGTCTGGTCACGTCGGAAGAATGGGACCCCCCCAAGCATCCAGCAGAAGCAACGGCAAAGCCACTTGCAGGGTGACGAAAGGCCGCGATGGGCATGGACAAATGGGCGTGGAGGAGGCGCTAGCATTTAGGAGGGATGACAGGGAAACATCAGCAATGTTACATTTTTGTTTAAAAATAACGCGTTGTTTTTGCTCTGGCAAGTTTGCACAGTTTCCACCCCACACCGTTCTGTAACTTCCGCCACTGCCGACGGTCTTGGGCTGTGGTCGCCCTGGTGAAGAGCTGCTTCGCTCATTGGTGCCTCGCCGCCTGAAATAAAGTCTGAGCAACAGTTGGGCGATGATGATGATGATGTCGATGATGATGAGATCCAATAACGGGCTGCTGTAAGTTATTGGACCCAGGGGCCTCCAGAGAAGGACTGGACAGGAAGAATACGGTCCCTCTGTTTCGGTGTTCTTCGTTGCAAGGCCCACGGTCCACTGGCGGCCCCCGATGGCCTTTCGTGCGGCCGCTGACATGCGGCCCTCGACAATAGACAACGCGTGAAAACACCCCCCGTCGTTCTGTCAAACCCCCAATGGTTTCAAATGTGTGGCTGCCGCTCACAACTGATGAACGTCTTATCGGCGAAAGTGTCCCCCCGCTGAAAATTAGTGAACAACGCTGCTGTATATGGAGAGAGAAGAAAAAATAACTGGCCGCCGAGAAGGTTCATTGATAATTGTTTTTTTACCCTTTTATCTGGCAACAAAACTGACACCTTTTTACAAGGAGTCATGTTTGCATAGACCACAATACCTGCAGTCTTAATGCAAACGAAAAACATAACTCTGATAATGTGCACTGTCCTTGAAGTTGATTGGTCCACACCCGAGACAGCTTTCCTTAGAGCCTAAAAAGGTGTCAGTTTTGTTGCCAGATAGAAGGGTAAAAAAAACAATTATCATATTTGTACTAGCAAATGAGGTTCCAATGGTGTAAAGGCTCATTGAGTTAGGAGCTATGAGAACGCATGAGCCACGGTGGATGTTCGCCAGAAACTGTCGCTTCCTCACGTCCGGTCGTCACTCCGAGTCATCCCGTCAGCCTTTGCCCTGAACGTACCACGTGCGAGCAACAATGAATTCACGACAAGCTCCACCACCTCTTGCCGACGCGCGCGCGCGCGAGCCCACAGACGGATACAAAGACAATTGTCCCCCCTCGTAGCCATTCAAAGAGTTGAGGCAAGAGCACACACGTTCACAAACAACAGCAGGCACGCCGCGCTTGTGTCGGCCGAGGTGTACTTTGAGGCCATGAGGCACATACACGGCACAACGACAGACACACAAAACACAAGCATTGATCACTTACATAAAAAAATGAGGATCTTCTGTGAAGTCTTATCTCAGCTGTTGGGGCAGGTGGTGCTAGCAAGCAAAGTTCACATGGGTGTTGAAAGCGCCTTTGTCTTCATAGTGCTGATGTTGGACTGCACCACAGTAAAGTAACATTTTGGGCCGAGTTAACCTAAGAAGGGACCCACCCCCCCCAAGGCTCAGATAACAGTTGCCATTGTCATTGCGCATGCATGGGCTTGGAATGAAACCCAGGTCACCATGTTCGCAGTACGCGAACCGCTGTGCCTACCGCCTCAAAAGACTTTGACCTCATCACAGACAAGTGCCCTCGCACGCCACCATACCAAAAACGAAACCCCTTGTGGCACCAGGACATTTCCGATAGATGCACGGATACAAGAACAATAACACAAAAACAAAAAAAGCCAGATAGATCAAGATGCGTGCCAGATCTCGGGCTGGTAGTGGCAGGGCAGTTACGGGAAATCGGTGGGCGCAGAGGAAATGTCACGTGCCAAACACGGTTCTCTCCTTTAAGCACGTCGGGTTTGCTTTTCCACTGCACAAGCCGAGCGCGTGCCGCCGACGTCACGCGCAACGTGAGACGTCATATGATTTGATGACGTCACTAGTCACGCCCCTGGCCCTGCTTGGCCCGTCCCCCCGAGCAAGACTTCTTTTCGATTTAAAGCTTTCGTGACTGCAGGGATTCATCTTCTTGGTTCTTTCGGTAAAGTCACGTGACTTTACCGAAAGAACCAAGAAAGAAGACTCCTTTGTTTTGTGAAGCCAGCGTAGCACGGCTCGGTTCGGGCTCAGCTCGGTCAAATTCGACTTGGAAAAACCACCCACAGAGTACCCCCATCCACGCTTCAACTAGACTCAAAATAACCAAACGCTTTGGCTAGCACAAGTTTAGAATCATGCGTTTGCATCTGGCGTTAGAAGCTTGGGTTAGATGCTCAAGTTGTAAGCGAGGCGTTAGAAGTCAGATCCCAGTCGCACAATCTTGACATCAGACCCATACGTGACGGCAGTCTTCGTATTAGAAGCTTGTCTTCGAACAGTGTTAGAACCTGGTGTTAGAACCCTGCGTGTATGAGTGTCTATGTCGTGGTGACGTCACCGCCACTTAGTGGCGAATGGCGGTTGTTGTTGTATGGGGCCATCCATAAATGACGTCACGCGATTTTAGACGATTTTTGACGCCCCCCCCCCCTTCGTCACACGGCGTCACAAAAAGTCAGACCCCCCCCCTCAAATATGACGTCACAAAGCTCTAGACCCCCCCCCCAAAAAAACATGCTTCAAATCACTTTAAACTATTGTCATTGCAGTGCGTATTTAATGTGGCACTGCACTCTGATGTTGTAGGAGAAACCCTTTATTAAAAAGTCTATTTAATTAGGTAGAACGTGTTGTCTATATTTATTTAAAGTTGCACATCGTCACAAATGTCTGATATTGTTAGGTTTTTTCGGTAAAGTCACGTACATGACTTTACCGGAAAAAACCTAAGAATATGATTCCTTGCAGTCACGAAAGCTTCAAATCTAGAACAAATGTCTGACCCCCCCCCCCCCCCCAGGTGCGTGACGTCATTTATGGACGGCCCCTGTAGGAAGAGGTTCATGAAGGACGTTACTGAGCAGTTGGACGCAGCAGAGGATCGACCCTCGTAACAAAGAGTGGAGAACCGGGCGGCTCAGACTCGGCAAGTTAGCGCAGTGGGGAGCACAGGTGGTGCATCTATCAGTCACCTCGGTCAATCAAACTATGGCACGCCTGTGTCTGTCCCTGTGACCTCATGCCAGTAAGGGAGCCTTCCACATTTCACAGAAATAGCCTCGAAGTGCACCTAGCCTGGCGCAAGTGCGGTGGTGACGTCACCGCCACTTGAGTGGTGAATGTCGGCTGTTGTTGTTGATGTATACACGTGGGTGTATGTGGGGAGTGGTGGCGTAGCGGTTAGCGCACTACGCTACGAACCCGGCGACACGAGTTCGATTCCCGCTCACGGCCAACACCAGTGAGGATTTTCTGAACCGGTCCTGGGCCTCCCCTAGGTCGACTCAGCCTCAAATGAGTACCTGGTGCGGTGTGTAAAATCATCGCCACTGGGGAGACACAGGCGGTCAGGCGTGGTGCTGGCCACCCGCCCCCTAGTGTGCCGTTCCGGCCTTCAGGAGGTGCTCGCTAACAGCACTTGCCCCAACAGTCCGTTTAGGCTATACGGGGGATCTTTATCTTTGTGCCCAATATTCCACGTGGCCAATCACGAGGAAAGAATACAAGAGCGGCATAAGCAAAGCATCGAGGCGGGGCCAGCTATCCGCAAGTGTAAACAGGGCCTGCTCCGTCCGTCTGGGGAAGAAGGCCTCGGGGAGGGGAAGGTGAGGCAATGGAGGGATGTTTGTTTTAGATACAAGCCGGGTACGGTTTCATTTGCTGTTGAGCGGGGAGTTCTTTGGCGTATGCGGAATGAGTGCCAGCTCCCCTGTTCCTGGGATCACACCGGGGCGATTGAACCACGGTGGGGGGTGGGGGGGGGGTAACGGGGGGCCGGGGGGGAAACGACCCCCTCCTCCCACCCCCATGATGCTAATAGTGATGCCCCGTTTTACGTCGTTTCGCAAATACGTCGTTCGTCACTTTATCAACACCACGAGCTGATTATAACGTCGCCTCGACCCACACTTACGTCGCCGACAGCATCTAACCCTCCTCGTATCTGTCGCTACTTTGCGTCGTGTGCATAAAATACATGTACCGTACGTGTACGAGTACAATATATTATTCGTGAACAGTATTTTGGTGATTTGGGGGGGGGGGGGGAATGCTTTAATTTAGGCCGTTTCCATGTTCGTCTCGCACCTCTGAGGAACGCATCTCGGACGTAAAGCGAGGTATTGCCGTAATTTGATATTTAGAAATGTTGTGCTGGTGGTTATTGTTGCCACGAGCCAGCCATCAGGAATGGGGGCGATTTTTTTATATCCACCCAGGCTCCTACTGAACATATGTGAGAGAAAAAAGATGTGTTCGCCTCCCCGCTGCATTTAACGAGTACAAAATAAAATATTAAAACCAACGTGAAAAAAAACCGTGACGTTGCTCTGCTATATTTTATTCACAACACAATCTGGATCGACCACATGCGCTCCGTGGAATCGTGACCTCGTCTCACGGAGACGTCCTGCACAGGTGGCTCACACAAGTCCAGGGAAGACGTTTGAACTGTGCGTGCCAACCTGAGACGGCCCCTGTCTCTCTGTGTAGCCAGTAACAGTGAATTACGTGAGAATCGTGTGAAATCCGTGGGGATTATCGAGTACTCACGCACACGTGTTAGCCATGGGAATACACACGTGTAGAGGAGTAATATGGGGCACGTGACGTCATACGCGCTGTGAGGTGCGATGACGTCATGTAACCTGGGGGGGTACTTAAGGGGGGCCCCGTGACGAAAGCGGGGTCGTTGGGGGGGATCCCGGGTTGGAGAGCGGTTGAAGGGAGCTGAAGCGACAGCCAGGGGTAGGAGCTCAAGACGTCTGTAGGAGCCGGCTGTAGTTACGGGAGGTGCTGCTCTCCTCGGCCGGGCGGTGTTGCCTGAACCCCCGTCCCGACTCGAGTGAGAGAGCCCGAAGAGACAGCCAATAGGCTAGCAGTAGAGAGAGCTAAGGGTCCAAGGGAAGGACCGAACGTAGGACACCTACCCCTGATGGTTTACTACTTTCTTTGTTAATAAACCGTGGCAAGCCCTTACTTGGAGACCTGCCTGAGCGTCGTCATTAACCACACAGCACATGGGTACTGCTAACGTTTTGCTCCTTTAGAGATGGTACCAGTTTCTGCTCTGGTCCATGGACTGCGAAGTAGGAGAGAGCCACTCGCCTGGCATGAGAGGTGATGCTTTTGTAATACATCACCTATCTGTGTGCCACGTCATTTCTCAAAGACGTCAGCGCGCATGGCCTCCCGTCCATTCAGCTCTGTCCATAGTATTCACTCAAGACCTTTGCATGAGATCACTCCTCCCAGTTGCATGCAATTGTTCGCATTGCTTCTGTAACTTAATTCACCTCTCTTACCTGGCTTCTTGTGCCATCTGTAACTTTCCCCATCAAAACAACATTCATGTCATACTCAAGTCTCACTACATATCTGAACCAATCTAACTGTGCCTTTCTAAAATTATTCTTACCATAGATACCAAATCCAGGTGTATCTATATAAATATATTTGTTTTAGCGACAATAACCGCGCCATAAAAAAACACGTGCCGCTAAATTCTTCACAGTCTTGTTTATGAAGGTTGTGAGATGTCACCCAACATCAAAAAATGCACACATCCACAAGTCACAAGGTCAGAGGTCACGGCCGGCCCTCACGACGTTCGACCAAACTCTGGATTCCTGGGCCAGTGGCTGTCACAACAAACTTGAGTCCCGACGGCCCCTACCTGGATGTCAAACGGCACAGGAATTGAGAGGAATTCCAAATGAGCGAACAACCACGCAAACGTTTCACCCACCCACGTGCAGCCAAAACGTCCGAGCCCCAAAGAAAAAAGTGCAACTCTCTCAGAGTGGGGGGGGGGGAGAGAGATAAAGACAAAGGTGCAGCCCTGCAACTGCTGGCTCACGCCGTTGCTGGCAGGAGACGGAGCTCTCTTTAACGATGGCCAGACACCTACTTTGGGAAGAAGTGGGAGAAGACAATCCACAGTCATACTTGAACCCCCCCCCCCTACCAAGTGAAGAGAACTGTTCTTTTGTCATAATTAATTACGACTGCCCTGTCGCATAATTGTTGCAACAAGGCTACTGCTATTATAACCCAGGCTGGTATGGTGATGTTGAAAATAATTGTCAATGTTTGTGCCAACAATCTTTAAACTCTGTGCTGCAGGGAAAAAAAAGTTACTTCTAAAAATCTACTCGCCGTACCTACAGGAACAATAGGTTCACCCCATCACTGCCTGGTCCATTAACCCCGTATCACAGGCGCGGTGCATTGTCGATCACAGCACCTTAGGTGTCGTAATTGTACCCGTACAGTGATTGTGTCAATCCACTGCAGGATGAGAGCCTCCCCCGCCTCTCTGCGTGGGTCGTGGCAGTTAACCTGTCCACACTTCACCAAAAAGTGCAGCAGAGCAGAAGTGTTATCCTACACGTTCGGAGGTTGCGTTTGACCTTCACCAAGAGACCGAGGTGTGCTGGAGTTGACAAGTACAAGCAGGAGAGCGAGCCGAGAGAGGAGAGAGTCACGCTGGATTTTTCTCCGTGTTGCTCTGCCAGGGCAATGTGACCAGTGTAGCGGGGTGGGGGGTGGCGAGGGGGGTCATGGATATCGCTGTGGGGGTCAGGGCGCCGGCCGCGATGCCACAAACACAGCACCCGTTGTGGGCGCGCTAAGCTCAGGCGTGAACCCTTCCCAAGTGCACTCTTCCAGAAAGGAATTCTTCCCCGCCACCGCCTCCCCCCACCGCTGAGCCCCCCCCCCCCCCCCATTTCAGCGCCGGCAGCTTCCTACGTTCGAAAAGGAGCCCCCCCCCCCCCACAGGAGAGACAGAGAGATCGCTGCATTTAAAGAGTGGACAAATCTTTTTTGACTGACACAGCATTGAAAGGTCTTCGTCCAGTAGTGGATTGACAAAGGGCTCCAAGTTATTATGATGATGATGATGATGACAAGTCTGCTGATGTGGCGTCGTGGGGCTGCACTTAGCACATTGCGTTATGAACCAAGAGATCAACGTTGAATTCCCAGCCACGGCTAACACCATTGGCATGTCACCTCTTACAATAATGTTATCGGCCAATTAATGAGTTCTTTTATCGGAGAGAAAACTGGAGCGCCCGGATAAACCTCATGCATGCGAGGAGGCAACACTCGATCCCGTACAGATGGAACCGATGGATCCCACTTTCGCTGTACCGCCTTCTCCTGGCGAGCCAGGGTATGGCACCTCCTCGAAGCCCACGGGAAGGAAATTTCACAACATCTGTGCGCTGATCCACGAACCCTCGCTGCTGCCTCCACATTTCTGGATTACAGGCCACGTGCGTAGTATATATATTATTGGAACTTTATGTAAACATGTACATGCACGTCTTCAGTTCAAAGGGAAATCATCAGTGGAGGATGTTTGTATCCGACGAGCGAACGCGCTACATTTGTAGAGTTTGAGTATTTCCACTGTGTGTCCAGTTACTGCTGGCTTTCACATGTCCTCTCTCCAGACACAAAACAACGATCGGTGGTGGTGGCGTGGCCAGCTACCATGCCCGGCTTCCCTTTGTCTTCCCCGTGCTGACGTTTACACAGCAAGCCCGTGCCATCTTGGGCGGAGTCAACTTTAGCGGAGAATCCAGGACATTAATCCGCACCTCCAATTAGCACGGTTGGCTACATACGGTGCAAAATAAAGTTCAACATACGTACATTCGATCAGTCATCACTTCCCGCCGATGCTAACAGCCGTGGCCACGAGCGAAACCAAGGTTTGCTGGATTCGTAGCACGGTGCAATGAACGTGGTGCCACCACTCCCCCACTATGATTCGTTGGAGTGTCTAACCCCACGCGTGCGTCAACTTACCGTGGGTTTTTTTTTCGCTTCCAGCGACATTATTTGATTTCGGCGCAGACAGCCAGTGTTGGATTTCTGTCCGTCTACTTGACCTTAAAAGGCCATCGCTCCAAAGTTATGACAACATTTAGCACGCTTCTTATTTCATTATTATTATTTGGCAGGGGGAGGAGCGGGGGTGGAACGCAGTTATCCTTCCCCCCGACATCAGCCCATGCTACATTAGCATACAATGAGCAACCGGCAGTCTCTGGGGCCCAAAGCGCCGCCGCTGTAGCCGCCTTTCTGTGTAAACTCGTTCCTAAGGTTCGGCCCGAACCCAAAATACCCCCATGCGCAACTCTGACAGCAGCGATGAAAAAATGTACATTTTTCAAACAGTCCCCCCCTCCCAGCCCTTCGACCTCCCAGCCCCCACCACCCCAAATAAATGCCAAAACATTTTAGAAAAATATTTTACATTAAAGGCATTTGTTTCAGATCTGCGTTGCGAGGTCCACTCTGGGGCAGTCCCTCGTTTCGGATCGAATTCTGAAATGTTTAGCGGTGCGCGGTGATGAAAATTGCTGATCGAACGAGATAACAACAACAAAAAGTTAGCTTCATCTTTGTTTTGTTGTTACCGGTCCGGTATTTTATTTTGTTTAGTTAAGAGGTAAAGGTACGACCCTGAAATATGTTTTCCCGCGCCATTGCTGCTGGTAGGTGGTGGCAGGCCCACCACTAACCACACTAACCAGTGGCCCTCTGTTGGTCGTGGTAGGCCCTCCACTAACCACACTAACTAGAGGACATCTGGTGTTGGTAGGCCCTCCAATAACCACACTAACTAGAGGACCTCTGGCGTTGGTATGCCCTCCACGAACCACACTAACTAGAGGACCTCTGGTAGTGGTAGGCCCTCCAATAACCACACTAACTAGATGACCTCTGGCGTTGGTAGGCCCTCCAATAACCACACTAACTAGAGGACCTCTGGTGGTGGTAGGCCCTCTAATAACCACACTAACTAGAGGACCTCTGGTGGTGGTAGGCCCTCCACTAACCACACTAACTAGAGGTCCTCTGGTGGTGGTAGGCCCTCCACTAACCACACTAACCAGAGGATCTCTGGTGGTGGTAGGCCCTCCACTAACCACACTAACCAGAGGATCTCTGGTGGTGGTAGGCCCTCCACTAACCACACTAACTAGAGGACCTCTGGTGGTGGTAGGCCCTCCACTAACCACACTAACTAGAGGACCTCTGGTGGTGGTAGGCCCTCCACTAACCACACTAACTAGAGGATCTCTGGTGGTGGTAGGCCCTTCACTAACCACACTAACCAGAGGATATCTGGTGGTGGTAGGCCCTCCACTAACCACACTAACCAGAGGCCATCTCGTGATGGTAGGCCCTCCACTAACCACACTAACCAGAGGATCTCTGGTGGTGGTAGGCCCTCCACTAACCACACTAACCAGAGGATCTCTGGTGGTGGTAGGCCCTCCACTAACCACACTAACTAGAGGACCTCTGGTGGTGGTAGGCCCTCCACTAACCACACTAACTAGAGGACCTCTGGTGGTGGTAGGCCCTCCACTAACCACACTAACTAGAGGACCTCTGGTGGTGGTAGGCCCTCCACTAACCACACTAACTAGAGGACCTCTGGTGGTGGTAGGCCCTTCACTAACCACACTAACCAGAGGATCTCTGGTGGTGGTAGGCCCTCCACTAACCACACTAACTAGAGGACCTCTGGTGGTGGTAGGCCCTCCACTAACCACACTAACTAGAGGACCTCTGGTGGTGGTAGGCCCTCCACTAACCACACTAACTAGAGGACCTCTGGTGGTGGTAGGCCCTTCACTAACCACACTAACCAGAGGATCTCTGGTGGTGGTAGGCCCTCCACTAACCACACTAACCAGAGGATCTCTGGTGGTGGTAGGCCCTCCACTAACCACACTAACCAGAGGATCTCTGGTGGTGGTAGGCCCTCCACTAACCACACTAACCAGAGGCCATCTCGTGATGGTAGGCCCTCCACTAACCACACTAACCAGAGGATCTCTGGTGGTGGTAGGCCCTCCACTAACCACACTAACCAGAGGATCTCTGGTGGTGGTAGGCCCTCCACTAACCACACTAACTAGAGGACCTCTGGTGGTGGTAGGCCCTCCACTAACCACACTAACTAGAGGATCTCTGGTGGTGGTAGGCCCTTCACTAACCACACTAACCAGAGGATCTCTGGTGGTGGTAGGCCCTCCACTAACCACACTAACTAGAGGACCTCTGGTGGTGGTAGGCCCTCCACTAACCACACTAACTAGAGGACCTCTGGTGGTGGTAGGCCCTCCACTAACCACACTAACTAGAGGACCTCTGGTGGTGGTAGGCCCTTCACTAACCACACTAACTAGAGGATCTCTGGTGGTGGTAGGCCCTCCACTAACCACACTAACCAGAGGATCTCTGGTGGTGGTAGGCCCTCCACTAACCACACTAACCAGAGGCCATCTCGTGATGGTAGGCCCTCCACTAACCACACTAACTAGAGGGCCCTCTAGTGGACTGCGATCCTCAAAGGAATGGCGCCGCCCCCGTGGTCGCCCCCCCCCCCCTCCTCCTTGTGGTTGCCCCCCCCCCCCCCCCCGTGATCCGTGGCTCAAACAATTCACTCGAGACGCCGGTGCATGGCAGCAAGAGAGGAGATCATTCGACCGGTGTCGTAAGAGGTCACACGTTTGGCGCAACGGTCCCGACTACGCCTACGACGAAAGAATTTATCTGGGAGGGTAATTGGCCAACTAATCTACGCCGACTTCATGGCAAGAATAATTCGTGATAATTATTAACGTACCCAGACGTGATTGAGCCAGGTTAATATTTTAATGGCTTGGCTGCACCCCACCCGGGGTTTTGCCAGGTGTTGTAGATGCGGGCTGGACAAGTTCGACCAGGGAGACGGGTGCGATGAGAGTCAGCAGTCGCCCGCTACACCCCCGCACGTGAGATGCGTGGTGCGGCTTTTATTATTTGTATTCATCATTACACGGGGATATTTTTTACCCACTGGGATATTTGCACAGGGTTGGTGTACGGTGATTTTTCTGCAATATTTTGCTGTCTTTTCTTGGATTTTCTTTTTGCACATAGTCACTTTAAGATGTTTTCTTGTTCATGTTTTTTTTGTTTGTTGCGGTTGCACCCGATTCAAGAGCCGAATGGCTCACAGGGCTATACCTAATAAATGAATTTTGAACACGGAACCGTCCAAACATTGCACTCAAAAAAAGGAGCGGCGATGTTTCTGCTGGGTAAGTACAATATAAAAGGCACCATTATTATCACGAGTACGATTAAACTGCGCACTCGGTGTCACACCAAGGCACGGCAAGAGCAAAGTAATCGTAACTCTTTACGAGATAGTCGCAAAGTGGTTACAACCAAAAAAAAAATCCCCGTCCACCCAACAACAACAAAAAATCTTTGAGTGACCATTTTTTTCCGCCTTTAACTCATCGCCTCGGCAATGATGTGACGACGACGACTCGCGCTGTCGATGTTTATCTCGGCGCGAGTTATGTGCGCCGTGTGGATATGGATGAGCAATGCATAAACACGGCTGTTATGGGGGGGGGTGGGGAGGTTGTACCGCCGTGTAAGACAATACCGAGATAGGCTAACACAAGTTTGGTGAGAGTCGGTAAGGTACCTTTATTTTTTTTTACACAGGTAATGCGCCGCGCATGCCGTGTTCAGCGGGCTCGCTTCCAAACGCGACGGTGTTTGGTGTCGCGTAAAAACCACCTCGCTGTATAACGCTTCGCAAAACTTCCATTTACTCTGCGTGTTCATGTGGGGAGGTGGGCGATGGGAGGGGGGGGAGGGCTTTGGAGGGTGGGAGGGCTGGTGCGGCGGTGGGTTAACCAGGTCATGTGAAATGTATATTTACGGTGTGGCCGTCGTGCGTGGAGCGTGCCGTAACGCGCCCGTGCGTCGATTCAAATCCGGTTGCCGTGTTCGCGATGCGCGCCTCGGATTGCAAAGGCGTGAGAATTGCTCAACCGGCGATTTTCGCTCCGCGTTTGCGAATGGATTTACGCCGAGCATAGTGGGGAGCGAACTGAGCCAGTTTCGATTGACGACGACGCTAATGAGAGAGAAATACAAACGAGGCTGTAGCAATGAAACAGGAATGAGCCATTGTTAAATCAGACAGTGACCGAATCATTGAAAAAATTCGTGAGAATTGATGGAATCAAAATCACTGGAGGATCGACATCGACAGCCGCCATGCGCCGCCGAGTGGCGGTGATGTCACCACGGTGCCAGGCTAGGTGCACTTTGAGGCCACGTGAAGTGTCTGTCGAACCCTGGCGGGCAGGAGGTCACGGGACAGACCCGGGTGACATGGGTTGACCGACGGAGAGGAGTTTAAAATTGTACACACTCTCTGTGTGGTCATGTTCGCCCGCGTGCAAGCGAATGCTTAATTCTAATTCAAATCAAACACTTTACTCAATGCAGGTTGCAACTTAAGAAGGCGAGAGTGGAGCTTTATTTGTGGAGAAGCAGCACTCCTGCTTGTAAAAAAAATCCCGAGTTAGAATCCCCAGCAAGGGGTCAACAGCCATACGACTATCATCAGCCCAGTTATCCTTCCCATCAACACCGCTGGCACCATCATTTACCCCATCATTACCAATTCTAGCCCCATTATCACCATCACTGCCACCACTGCAACATAAACCATCTTTAAACTTAATTAATTCCGAGGCTGCAATATTTTAGTGTGTAAACTGAAGGTTCGTTTTTTTTCTTAAAATAACAACCCCCACCATAGTAATGTGGAATTGACACCACCATCTCAAAAACAGAGAATCGTAGCTCAAGCCCTCATTTGTTGAGAGCCAAACGAGACAACATCTGTCCCTTAAGCGCCCTTCATGCCATTTGTAGGTAAAACGCTATAAATACACTCTGGGGCACGAGATCGCATCTCATGATCTATACATTACAGGCTTGCGCGTCGCACACACATATACTGTATAGATTATTTACACGCGCGTAGGCATGCGAGGCATGTGCGTGAAGCCATCGGCATGAAACCCCACGCATTAGCGGTGGCAACTCGAAGCGATGGAGGAGAGAGAGAGGTGGGGATTAAGTCGCTCTTCCTACAGTTCGAACCGCGTGCACGCGCACAGGTAGGCCGGAGCAGCAGACATGCGGCAGTTTCTTTCTCTACTGGGAGGCGCGATCGTAGGAGGAGTTCGAGGTCGTGTTCATTCGGAAGAGACGGCGACAGATGCTGGGAGTGCTCGCGTGTAGTCGAGAGCAAGGTTTGCAACTGCACGGAGAATCTCTAGAAGTAAGGGAATTCTGGGAAATATATCCCCCCTCCTCCCCCCCCACACCCAATTGACTTTGGGGTCGGGACCGCGTGAGTTGTTTGTGTGTCGTACACCCTCCCTCCACCCGACATCGCCGATCGTTCAATTGTATTGATTGCTCTCGAACAGGCCGGCATGCTGAAGCGCATTTGTTCACCCTGATAACTTTATTGATACTCTTAGATTTTTTTCGGTAAAGTCACGTAGTTACGTAGGTAACTACGTGACTTTACCGAAAAAACCTAAAAGTATCAATAAAGTTGTCAGGGTGAACAATTGTTACCTACGTAACTACGTGACTTTACCGAAAAAACCTAAGAGTATGTATCCTTGTAGTCACGAAAGCTTCAGATCTAGAACTTTATTGATTGGTTGTGCCGGGTGGAGGAGGCCGAACGACACACATTAAACTTGCACGTTCTGAGCATAGTCTGTTTTTTGCCACTAAGAATCATAGTATTCGGTCGCGAGAGCTCTGCAAGTGTTCAATGTTGCTGTGAAAAAGACGAAGATTTACGACAAAAAAAGCAAGGCACTGCTCGATGATTTGAAGAAAGGGAGGGCGGCCCATACGCACCCAGAAACGGAGAGGAAAACGCGAGAGATGGGAGGACTGAAAGGAACTTGAAACCAGGGCGCTACCGTAGTAATTGGTCTACAATCAGCTTCCTCACCGAGAGAACAAAACAAGAAAGCTCAGACATGTTTACGAGTAACGCCGAATGAATCTCACACGTCTTTACGCTTTTTTTGTCGTCTTTGTCAATTCTTCTCCGGACTTTCACTGATGTCGGCCACGTGGGTCGTTTTACGGTCGCCCCCACGTGGTTCGTGCTGCGTCTCTGCGGCGGTGCCGCGTTCCAGTTACGACGTCAATGCGGCTCGCCATGTTCAGCGCTTTGCGACGCAATTTTTGCAATGTACGATGCAATCACCTACGATACAATTATTATTATTAAATTATCCTAGTACGTGGAGGAGAAGAGAGAGAGATCCTGCATGGGAGGCGCGGTTTAAAATTTAAAAAAAATCTACGATCGTGATGACGCTGAAGAGATGTAGGAAGGGTCCTGTGATGCGACGCATTATCCACCAAAGACAAAGATCCCCCGGATAGCCTTAACAGACTTTTGGACTAAGTGCTGTTATCGAACACCTATGAAGGCCGAAACGGCAAACGAGGGGGTGGGGTGGTTAGCGTGTCAACACGCCCGACCGTCTTTGTGTCCCCGGTGACGCTTCTTCATACTCACCGCACCAGCTACTCATTTGAGGCCGAGTTGACCTTAGGGGAGGCCCAGGACCGGTTCAGATAATCGTCACTGGGTGTTGACCGTGATCGGAAATCGAACTCGGGTTCGTCGGGTTCATAGGGCATCGCGCTAACCGCCACACTACCGCTCCCCACACACAGACAAAGATCCCCCGTGTAGCCTGTAACAGACTGTAGAGGTAAGTGCTGTTAGCGAGCACCTATGAAGGCCGGCAAGGCACACGAGGGTGTGGGTGGTCAACACCACGCCGGGCCGCCTTTGTCTCCCTAGTGGCGATGTTTACACACCGCACCAGCTACTCACTTGCGGCTGAGTCGACCTAGATGAGGCCCAGGACAGGTTCAGATAATCGTCACCGGTGTTGGCCGTGAGCGGGAATTGAACACGCACACCAAACACACACGCGCGCAAATCAACACACTGAAAAAACGTTTCTGCTAAGAGCTCCAAAGTTCACTTTCCACCGCTCGTCGCCGGCCATCTCTGAAGACGATGACACTAAGATGATTAATGAGCCGGTGCCCGAGCTCAGGTGAAACCCTCGGACAACATCGCGCGCACACGGGGGGGAAGGGGGGGGGGGCTTGGCGAGCTCTTTGTGGCCTCCCCAGGTTTGGCGAGAGCGGCTGGTCCCGTGGATGTTATCCGGCCGTAATTGACCGCAAACTGCTTTGACCACGAGAAAGCCGGATCGGTTTCTCTCCCTCTGCCCTTCCCCCGAACGGACGAACGGGGCAACCGGAGCCAAGGTGTCCCCCGCGCCCCAGATTACGGCTGCCCCCCCAGCCGCCCCACCCCCCCCCCCCGCCCCCGCCCCCCCGTGCTAACGACCCATGAACGCGGCCGCACTGATGGATGTGCACTTGAGAGTGGCACCAGCAGACGGGCAAAAGACGATCTCCAAAAATCCCAGCGTCTCCCGTCTCTCGCGTCTCCACTCGCCAACAACAACACAAAAAAAACTTGGCAACCCCCCCCCCCCCTCCTCCCTTACCCAAGGAAGCGCAGGTGATGATGTGATCCGAGCTTTGAGTGACAGGGTGGGTTCATCCATTCGCTCGCTAGCTCGTATATCGAAGCATTCATGCATTTGATGAATTAAGAAGGGAAATGTATGCATCGGAAACTTAAAAGCCCAACCAATTTAAATCGCCAAATCACAATCAATTAAGCCATTGCCCCTGCTGCAGTGTAGCTCCAGGGGGGCCACCCCAGTGGCAGCCACCTCCCATACCAACGTTGACTCCTTTGATCAAAAGCTTGCATTGCATCGGGAAGCACACGGGCCCAGAGAGTGTGATTTGTTTGGATGTGGTGAAAATCGAGCCTTTTCAGTTGTTTTGTTTTTCAGCTAACTGATCACTCTTCACTTTCGCAATTGCGATTAAAATAACCCCATCTCATGTACTGTGTGGTGTGTGACCAAGTGCTCCTCCCATCATCATCATCGTCGTCGTCGTCAGCACCAGCATCGTCCAGTTTATTCCTCATGTGCATCTCACAAACCGAATCTCAATTCTCTCAGGCAGTGGAGCATGGTTAGCAAGCAATTCAATTGGGCCCCCTGTCCAATCTCCCCCCCACACCCCACCCATCTGTCATCCAGAACCTGGCTCCCATTGGCCCCGTGTGCCACAGTTGCACCGCCTGCACACTCGACAGCTACTCCGCTAACCTCAGGCATGTTCTGTTCAATAACAGCACCGTGCGCCTTTTGGCGTCATCTGGTCCAACCTATGTGAGACTAGGCTCTAAAGAAAGCTGTCTCGGGTGTGGACCAATCAACTTCAAGGACAGTGCACATTGTCAGAGTTATGTTTTTTTTTGCATTACGACTGCAGGTATTGTGGTCTATGCAAACATGACTCCTTGTAAAAAAAGGTGTCAGTTTTGTTGCCAGATAGAAGGGTAAAAAAGCAATTATCAACAGCACCAGTGTCGAGAATTATCTTTTTCCCAGCGGAACAGGCCTCCTCCGTCTGGTCAAATCCAGGCTTGAGACGCCCTTCTCATCAAGAGGTTCCTCTTCTCGCCGCTTGCCGACGACTGCAACTCTCCTCTCAGGGAGGCGACTTAAATTGCACTTCCACCATAACATCGGCTCAACTCTCCGGCCTGTAGAATTCACTCCCCCCCCCACCTCATCTTTCCTCTTCGAACAATACAGTCTCACTATAAATTGACCTCTTCTTTAAATAAAACTAAACAACAACTCTTCGAGTATTGGGGTGCCGTCGCATTTACAAGCTACGTCAATCCACTTGTATGTATGTTGAACTTCTTTCGCACCCTACGTAGCCAATCGTGATTGTACTGGATTGTAAATGTAGACTGCTTGTTTTCACAACCGGTCTGGACAAACTGCCCAGTGGCCATCTAGAGCAGTGGTTCTTAAACTGGGGGTGCGTGATGCCCTTTCGTGGGGTGCGAGACGTGGCCAGATTTTCGCTAGAAGGTAAACAATCGAAAACACAAATTTAGCGCGGGCACGTAAGTTACTTTGTTTCATCAAACCCTACGTATTTATTAACATTATTAAAAATGTTTACGATTGAGAACCAAAGGGGTGCAAGGCTGCAGTGAAGGTGAAGAACCACTGCTCTCAACCCGACCCCGTTAGCATAAAGGTGCAGCCCTGAAATTTATTGGGAAGGCCCTCGTCTACCCCCCCCCCACGACACACACATACTCGAAGGAGCGATAGCGCACCTCTACAGGAAGCGGGATGGTGGCATTTGGCCTTTTTTTAAATCCTTTATATTAAGTTCGCTTGCTTGCGTGTTTGCGTGCTTGCTTGCTTACGACCGTGCAAATATTTCGGTCGTTTTTTAACACACTTCCCATGATCCAATCGAGCTGACATTTTCCACACAGACTCGTTGTGCGTGACAATTAATTTTCGTGAAAAAAATGTAAAATGTTTTACACTGTTTATGGAAAAAAAAAATTTAATTACCAATTGCTTAATGCTGGCAGACAATCATCTGACCCATAGGTGGCAGCCATCTCAAGCCAGAGGACGAGAGGACTCTAGCCGCCACGCATATAAAGGATTTAGAGTGAAAAACTTTGTTTTTACGGGTTAATTTTTTTTAACCACGCTGGCACAGACGTCTTGAAAGAAGAGAGATGGGAAACGCAGACCCACGCCGCACTGAAGGTCAAGAACCACCGCTTTAAACGAACCAAAACAACACGGAGAGGTGAGCGGAGCGGTGGCTGCAGTGGCGGCTAGCGAACTGAACTACGAACCCGGCTTGTGCAGAGTGCGATTCACGGCCACGGCCAACATCAGTGGTGGTGCT